>NC_139229.1:74399797-75053503 GCF_977018435.1 Lepisma saccharinum | reverse complement strand
GAGGATACAAATGAAAGAAAAAAAAGAGGAAATGAAAGATATAGATAGAGTAAGGGAGAATACTATACAGAGAAAGAAAAATGAAATGGGACAGAAAGAATAAAACGAAAATAGATATAAAGAGAGATAAACATAAGAAGAGATGGAAGCTGAGAAACATTGAAAGATGGAGAGAGATAATGCAAGATAAGGAAAAATAGAATAAGGTAGAAACTGAAATGGGAATGGAGACAGATAGAGAAGGACGAAGAGAAAGGAAAAGGGAGATAATGAAAGATGACGAAAGAAAATGGGATAGAAATATAATAATATGATAAAAATAAAACGAGAAAGACAAAATGACGGGAAAGAAAGATAGGGAGAGAGAGAATAAAATACAGCGAAAGAAAAGAGAGGAGGGATGCAAAATGAGAAAAGTGAGAAATACACCACAATTCAAATAGTCTATCTGAAAATAAGTCGTCAATCCATAAGTTTACCCGAATAAATTTCTCTTGTTCACACGTAGATAAAAGGCAGTGGTAATTTCAGACTCGGTTTCGACTCAAAGAAAATGCTGGACATAATATACACATATACGCCACGCTTTATGGAAACACATATTCTAATGCTTGTTGCTCTTGTATTACAGATCCACGAACGCGCGATTGGTTCATGTGTGGGAGTCCCTTCCCCGCTCTCGCAGTCATCATCATCTACCTGAAGTTTGTCAAAGACTGGGGGCCTCGGTACATGAAAGACAAGAAGCCCTACGACCTCAAGAATGTCCTCGTGGTCTACAACTTTGTACAAGTTCTCTTCAGCTGCTATTTATTTTCAGAGGTAAGTTGTTGGAGAGGTGTAGGCCTTGATTTGATTTTTGTTGTGTAGCATCGCTTTTCTACCACTTTTGGTCAATAGCGTCGATGGGGATGAGTGGTGGTGTGGTGAAATTGATGAACGGACACTCGCAAAGAACACTCCCAGATAGCACATAAGCTTGGTTCAAGCTTGCGATAGCTTCCTTCTAGCTTGTCATGGCAAGCTCGACGTAAGCCTGATGTATGTGATAAGGATGCATTGTTTAAAAAAATAAAACAATAGACACACCCATTTAATATAACAATAGAGATACTTATTAAACATAAACAATAGTGACAAAATGAAATAAAACTGAAATACAGTGGAATGAATTCTAGTGTGAATAAAGCACCAAAGCTTTTATTTGATGCGGCGTACACTAGATGGCAGTGAAACTCAAATGTAAAATAAACATAAGTTTTAATAACATAAATAAGGATAACTTTGATTGTAATTAGTGAAAAAATGTGTTTCATTATCCTTCGAAATATGTATGAATATTAAAGTTGCAACGAAGATCAGAAAATAAAATGTGGTGAATAAAAGTGAAACTCCCATGATAAATATTTTTATCCCAGACTATATAATCAGGAGCTAAGTACTGCAAAGATCCTATTTATGAACATCCGTTCTCTACCGAAACATAAAGCTATATTCCAGGAACTTCTCCTGGAAGAAGACATTCATTTCTTTGCACTGAATGAAACCCGTATTCCCCAACGCCACACCCCTTTACATACCCAGGTATTCCTTGCTACATACACCTGGTCCTACAACGGCGCAACGATTATGTGGTGGAGTAGCCCTAGGGATCAAACCAAAATTTCCCTATAGAACAAATATATTACCACCTCAATTTCCATACCAAGAATATTATATTGCCACACTTTATCTAAAAAGTATAAATGTGACATTGGCTACTGTCTATATACGACCCACTAGCCCTCTACCTACGGACTTCTTTCTTTATATCGCTTCTACATACCGTCACTACTTCATACTAGCTTATATTAATATACATAGTCGAACAAATGCAGAACGAACAGCTTTCCACACTACCATCGATAATAATACTACAGGTATATTTCAAGATTTACCATCTGCAACTCGTCCAGAGAGTAACACAACCCCCGATGTAGTTTTTGTATCACCTTCCTTAGCTGACAAAATTAACATAGAAGTCCTTGCACCGATAGGAAGTGATCATGCACCAATTAAAATAACTCTACCAGTGCACCACTATACTCAACACAAACAGGTTCCTCCAAAGCGGATCTACGATTATAACAGAGCAAATTGGGAAGGTTATCGAGAAGATCTCTCCACTGTCTTTCAAAATCTCACCCCTCCAACGAACTCTGACGAATTAGATAAGGCTGTAGAAAACATCACGTCAGAAGTCAAACAAGCAGCAAGCACACATATACCACAGATAACTGTGAACAGTTTTAAACCTAAACTACCACCTAAATACCTTCATCTAGTGACTGCATCACGTCGTGCCTATCGGGAATACGTACAAACAAGGAACCCTGAATGTCTGCGAGTTCACCGCCAATGGATAAGAACTGTCCATAACTACATAAAGGCACACAAACAGCGTCAGTGGATCGACACTTGCAATCACCTTGATGCTGAAAGCCATCCTAGCAAATTCTGGAAACGATTTCATATGCTTACAGGAAAACATACAAGTACTACGTATCCTCTTCTCTCACAACAACAAGCTCTTACAAATGATTACGAAAAGGCAAATGAATTTGCACAGATTCTCCAAGACACATTTACTCCTCCGCTTCCGCGTGCTCCTAATAGCAGATTAGAATCTCAAATAACAAGGAAGGTACATCCTGAAAATAGACAACTGCAACCCAGTTCTCATCATGCTATCAACGCAAATCACCCTCTTACTACTTTAATTACCACAGATGATATAACAAACGCAGTCCGCAACAAAAGAAACACTGCCCCAGGGTTTGATTCCATCACATATGTTTTGATAAAGAAAGCTCCACTAGCAATGTTGTCATTTCTCGCCTTGATATACAACTTAATCCTTCGCACTGGATATTACCCTGTCGAATGGAAAGTGTCGAAGGTACTCATGTTTCCGAAACCTGATAAAGATCGTACAGATCCAAAATGCTATAGACCTATACAACTAACATCAACACTCAGCAAAATCCTTGAAAAAATTTTAGTCCGCCGATTACACTCTCACTTATTGTCAAATAATTTTCTCCCGATACACCAAGCCGGATTTAGGCCACACTTTAGCGTCTTGGATAACCTACTAAGACTCTCAAATCGAATCTACAACCAGTACAATACATCTAAACCCTCTTGTTTAATACTATTCGATCTTGAAAAGGCATTCGATAAAGTGTGGCACACCGGCCTCATATATAAACTACATAAGTTTCGCCTTCCTTTCTGTTACATTCGATTAATTTTAAACTTTCTTACCAACCGAATGGCATATGTAACAATAAATAACAATCTGTCTCACCCTATCTTCTTGAACGCCGGAGTACCGCAAGGATCGGTATTATACCCATTGCTCTACTTACTTTATGTCGCAGATATGCCAACATTCTCTCAGGTGTCAACATACCAATACGCTGATGATACAGCTCTACTGGCTTGTGGTTCTACAATTCAAGCAATAAATCGCATTATGCAACCAGCTATTAATGTATTTCAACGATGGTGCGACACTTGGAGACTCACCATCAATAGCGCAAAAACTCAAGCCATAATATTTCTTCCTACCGGATGTCGCTCACGGATACAAAGAAACCCAAGTATGTTAGATCTTAAGATCCGTGGCACACGCATAATTCCTACCAACAGCGTTAAATATCTTGGTGTCATATTTGACACAAAACTAACATGGACACAACACCTGCAGAACATCAAAAAGAAAGCCAAAAATAGACTACAGCTGATGAAGAGACTTGTCGGCACGAATTGGGGACTTCGAGCAAACATCCTCCTAAATACCTATCTGGCCTTTCTTCGGCCCGTACTTACGTATGGACATACAGCATGGCTCTCAGCAGAGGACTCGTTCTATGAACGACTACAAATCATAGAGAGACATGCATCTCGACTGGCATACAGAATCAAACTACCAAGTCCAACTCGACTCTTATACACACGAATAAGTTTTCCACATATAACACTTCACCTAGAGGCATTGCGAAAAGAATATATAAATAACAGGATGAACAAAGAACACCCACCGTTGGTTCACACAATCCGTGAAGATGCAATACACGACTGCTACCCGTACAGATTGTATACTCCATTACAACATCTTTTAACTCTGTATACTCGGACCATCGGGCCCAGACATCCTGATTATGAACTATACACCATTCATCATCCACCACAATTACGACCACATTTATACCCTTCATATTGCAACTAATAATCAAACTACAAGAAAGGGTACTTATTTACTAACATAAGAATGAAAGTAGGGTGTTATATAATATAGCAATGAAAATCCAAGGTCATTTCAAGACTAGGTTAGTGTTCATTTCATAATCCCAAAAATAGAAAAAGTGCACTTAGCCTATCTATTATTATTATTATATATTTAAAAGTATCTAGCACGTACCGAAGAGAGGGACATAACCCTCTAAACGGATGAACAAAAAAAAAAAAACTGCAAAGAAAAATTTATTACCAGTGTATAGATACAGATCGATTAGTTCATCGAACCCTTCAGCCTAACTATTGCCTATTTTGGGGGAGCACGAAAAGTTTTTATAAGCTGCAAAGATAAACTGTGACGTTACAAACATGGGTGTTTGTAGTTTTGCTGTTATGCATATATGTGTATACAATGTACATTACAGCCATGTTTATATAAATATAAATTTAGCTTAAAGATACACATTATGGCTTACTTCGAGCATTGCGTTCTGTAAGCTTACAGCTAGTTATGAAAAGCTTGATGCAAGCATGCCTTGGCAAGCTTGCTGCAACTTCCAATTGTGGTAACTAGATTGCTTAATGCAAATTGCATCCAGCTAATAGCTTGCAATGGCAAGCTTGCAGCAAGCTGTCTGTGTTATCTGGGCTCGTGTCCAGTGCTGTGCTAGCCACTCTGCCACGAAGATCGGCAATAGGCGTAGACATGAACCACGTCTCACTTTTCCAGTGTGTATCTGATTAAGTTATTGGATTACTCCCAGCGATGAGTACGAATGATGAATTGTTGGGATAATCACGAAGGAACCTCAGAATCTCAGTGTTCTAATCTGGGATATCTGACTTTCGTTGCACGCTAACCCCTACGCCATTAAGGTTGGTTTGGCTTCCCCGATGGTATTGTGGTAACGTCATTGCCTTGTAATCAATGGACCCTACTTTGAACTGCACGTCCGGCCTCGATTAGACTATCCGTGCATAAAGTGGACTTAAAAGAAGAAATCAAACTCAAAACCCTGAAACTGAGGTCGGTTGGACAGACATACTTATCTATCAGATGTGATGCTGTGGCTTATCTGTCGAGATGCAAGATTTTCACATCTGACCTCCGTTAGCATCTACAATGTCAGAGGAACCGGGTTCGAATCCCGGCCTTGACATGGGTATACTTTGTGAATTTCCCCCCATCAATTGCATCATATCATTACTCAATCACATCGTCGCGCTCAGCCGAAAGTGGCAGAATAGCGACGTAAAATAATCTAATTCTATCAATCAAGAAGTTTTTCAACTTTTTCATCCAGAGGAAACAGTCTGTATAACTATACTATTATTATTATTGTTTTTTACTGTTTCTACAGGAAGATGCACTCTCGGTGCAAGAGAGCAGGTTGAATGCTGGACTGAAGGTCTCACCACTGAAGGTTACTGTTAGTGTCTTGGCCTTAGGTGGGTGTTCATTCGTGTATGTCTCTTCATGAATGCCATCTAATCGTCATTCATCCTCATCGTCGCGATTAGGGGAAGTAGCAGAAAGATACGTTTAAAGTTTTTAAAGCGTAAGTTCACTTTATGCGCAGATAGGCTAATTGGGACTAGACCGACAGTTAAAATTGGGATCCTAACCACTAAGTGCCTTCACCGGGTACGGAATCCGGAACTCCTTGATTACAAGGCTAAGACATTACCACGAAGGCATCAGGTGGGGTGGGGGCGATATGTTTAAACATAAGCAAGCAGTGGATAGCAAGTTCGTATTGAAGATTTCGAAACTAGCAAAATACGTCCACTCGGTAACAAATTGGGGAGAAAAAGTTTCTTAGTCACAAATGCGTATCAACTCTCACCGACCATGCAGGTTTCGAAACAGCTGATGTAATTACGTACCTACTGACCTGCTGTGGCTCAAAGGCACCGGCAGGGCTGCTCATGCGGCCGTATTCGTAAGTTGTAATCTTCTTTGTCCCGTCCTGCGTCGAAGTGTACACAAGGTCTTCTCTTCGTTCAATCAATCACCTTCCTCTCCAAACACCTCGTGGAATAGCGCTTGCACGTGAAGCCACACGTTAACTTATTCGATAGCCTAGTGATTAAGGCAACGACCCGTGTTTCCCAAACCGACCCTTTCAAGGGTCAAGGTCTGCCAGGTTAATTTTCGTTATGTAACTCGTGGACAGTGCATCAATGTACATCAGAAGCTTTTCTCGGCTTTCTAAACCTTGGTCCTACAAAAGGGAGCACTGTTCGTTTTTTCTTTGTGTAGCTACGTCAGAATTGTATACGATGGGTACCAAGATGGCCTTGGAAATATCCAGACTAGAACAAAAACAGACACTTCTATATTTGTTTAGACGATACCGAGACAGATCTCTGCAAAATCTAGACGAGAAGGAAACTTTCTGTCCTAGACTCTAGTCTCGCTTGTTCGTTTAAGTTCACTTTATGCACAGGAAGGCTAATCGGGACTAGACCTAAAGTGGGATCCGAACCACTATGTGCTTCCACCGGGTATCGAATCCAGGACCCATTGAGTCCAGGCGCCAGAACCTCACTGGTCTGCACTCCTGGGTGTACTACGTGGAAGGGAGGTTGGCATTTGGGTTTCCTCACAAAAGGGTCACTCACCCTAATAATTACAGTAGTATATCTAGCAGCGAAGTCGGATGTTCAGTGGTAAGTTCCATCAATTGGTCAACACAGCCGCGAATAATATGTAGAGTTAAACCGTACAGTTAAAAGCCGACCTCTGTGGAGGAGGGGTTAGCACAGCGCGTTACGACACATTGGCATTGGTACTAACTTTATATTACTATTTGCGTACTTCATTCACGGGAATATTAATAAATTATAAAACTAATATGTGAATTGTTACTAATAAATCATTAAATTTAAAAGACCAAATTATATCAGTAATAACAATTTTTATATCAATTTTTGGAATTCTTTTAGTCCAACCAATTACTATATCTTTATAAGGTCTTAAGTTAATTTCAAATTAATGACCTTCAAAGTCCTAATCAAAAAATATTATTTTAGGCCTTAATACACATCATAGTATTACCTTGAAATTGCAGTCCAAAATTATATATTAACTATAAAGCCAGAATTAATGAGAGAGTTAAAATAACTCGTAAATAAATTTACAGTTTACCACCTATTATACACTCAGTCATCTCATTCTTGCAACTTCAATCGTCTTCAGGGTTGCGTTAGGAATGTGAAATACCAATGAAGACTTCCAGTATTCGTTGGAAGGGTGTGGGTGTTAGAACTAACAATGAATACTGAATAAACGCGAGTTATGGCTGTCGTCTCTTTCTTTTATGTGTAGCCTCACACATTGCCTCGTATTGAATGGCACAGTTACCAAGTACTTATGGAATTGCTCCAGTGAAACGTCAGAGTTACGAAATTTTCAAGGTCTCACAAAGCTAAGTGTTAGCAGACGCCGTTCTTGACTTTGCCATCGCGGTTCTTCGTCTATAACGGTTTCTTTTACTGTTTCCACTTACGTAGATTATCAGTTTCGTAACCGTTAGGTGCAAGATTCAATATTAGCTATCTTCAAAGATAAAGTTGAGAAATGCAACAAGGATGGAGTCTTTAAAGCTATTTCAGGTTACTATTAGAAATGTATATGGTAGAGGAATGTGTCTGCGCTACACTTAACTTTTCCAATATTGGCGTCTGTTGTCAATCTTACCCAACCACACACATACTCTCCGTAATCTATAGATTATACGAGATTATACCAATCATAATAAACGGCCATGAAATAAACGTCTCCAGGTTCGAATCATGTCAAAGTCACGCATGATGTTTTTTTTCGTTCCTTAATCCATTCACCATCAATCCATATCTCTGCGTTTTCATTGCTTCAAAATAATAATCAACAAAATTATTTTGGGAAGGCTTTTGGCATAGTGAAGTATTCGAGGGTATCGGAACAGACCGAAATAATGAACAATGTAGATATTGTAGAATAACACTATCACTATCCATCATCCTTGAGATTGAATTGGTGAGGCTTTTTGTTGTTGTTCGTTTTCTTTCGCCGAAATTCTCGCAGTTATTTTCCTGCTTGCTGCATATTTTCCTTATTCTCTTCTTCCTTTCCCAGTCTTTCGTATTTACGAAATGCGATTGTTCATGTCGTCCTACAAAAGTTTTCACACTTGCATGTTTCTCATGTAACATCCTTGTTTGATGTACTACAACCTCAGCCTATCAATGTGATTTTTCCTTGTGTTCTTTCAATTACTGCTTTCATCACTCCTTCCTTCCTCAGTATATTAACGTCCTGCATATTGCCTGGCTTACACCTTGCATTCAGTCCACTTTATGCACAGATCTAATAACCGGGATTGGATCTAAGGTTTAAAGTGGGACCCGAACCACTATCTGCCTCCACCCAGTCTCGGTTGATTAAGTTTCCACCATGCCATCGTTACTAAATTAATCCATTTCCACAGACTTCGCAGTCTTCATTTAGGGTGTAAGGGATGACCCTTTCTAAAGCTACCTAAATGTCAGTCTTTCTACCACTTTCCAGACTAACGAGGCTGAGGCGTCTAGACTCGCAGTCAGTATGCTCCACTGTGAGACCTGTGTTGTGATTGTTCTCTCATCATCTATTATCCTCATCTTTGCCATTAGCCAAAAGTGGCAGAAGAGCAAAGAGAAATAAAGCAACTAAATCAGTCTTCATTTACCACTCTGTCTACCCATTGGATCTTCAGCGTTCTCCCAAAAACACCGCATTTTGCTGGCTTCCATTGGCTTATTTGACTTCACTTTTCTGCCATTTTTGGCCAATCGCAAAAATAGACTGAGTGCTGTACTGATGAAATTGATGAAAGGGCATTTGCAAATAATACCCAAGCTCAAGCCTGGATTCGAACCCTAGACCTTTGGTGTCGTAGCGAGCTGTGACAACCACTCCGAAACGAAGTTGGCTTGATGGCGTGGTGTGAGCAACTCAACACTAGGTCTGTAAAAAGACCCACGCAGGCGCGGATACTGAGAAATCAACTCCTTTTGATAACGAAAATTTGGCGAAATTATACCCGCGTTCTGCAATCACGAACCCCTGCCTAGGAAGTTATGAAGACAAAATCTTTCTTAGGTTACAATATAATGTGTAGTTTATACATAAGTTAGCTTTGACAAATTATGTAAAAGGTTCTGATACATCTTTCTGAGTTAACAAATATTTGTACATGTGATATGTAATTTTTTTTAAACATTCCTCAGTTTCATACATAAAGGTTAGTACATCAACATCTTTCTAATTTTTGATTGGCGTTCATTCATTTACGTCATAATTTTATGTATATTGGCACAATCAAATACACTCCTTTGGTCATAACAAATATTTTAGTTTTCAACTTTTAAACTTTGCCCCTTATAAATTTTTCATTCTTTCTTTGAACTTGAGTTATCAATTTTATCAAATATAGCAAGGGCGTAACACTGTCTTTCTCCCATACGCCCTCAATGTGTGTATGCAGGCTTTTTTCACTCATACTATGCAGCGTTCTGAACATTAATGGAGTCTTTCGGTGAGAAATAACGCAAAAGCGAAATACAGACACCGAAGCCAATATCACAGAAAGCTCATAGCAATAAAAAGATAATCGTGGGCGCTGACAGGCGGTGAAAACTGGAGGGAAATCAGTCAAATTGTCTGCTTGCCGAGTTTCATGAGAAGGAATAGTTGCGTAACTTGATTAATGACAGGCTTGGAGGAACGGCAATGCACAGAGAACGTCCCAGTGCTCAGGGCTCCTGCTGTCGTTGTCCCCGGCGCTCCTCATCTTCTCTGTGCATCGCCTCCGAGAAATTCCTCTCCAGGATGACTAGGTCGCGGCCCGCATGT
This sequence comes from Lepisma saccharinum, assembly GCF_977018435.1. Lineage (NCBI taxonomy): Eukaryota > Metazoa > Arthropoda > Insecta > Zygentoma > Lepismatidae > Lepisma > Lepisma saccharinum. The sequence continues at coordinate 75,043,344 of NC_139229.1, read as the reverse complement.
GCCTGGAGGCGCACTTGTCGCAAATGAGTAGTTCGATGATCGGAAAATTACTTTCTAAAAGTAACTGAGTTAAAGTTACGGTTACCTGGTTCAAAATGTAAGTCGAGTTACAGTTATTCATTTTAAAAAGTACTCAGCCCCGTAGCTAGATATTTTGACGCCCTAGGCAGAATTATGGTTTGTCCCCCCCCCTTTCACACTACCAAGAACCTTCTCTTCCTCCCCTTACGTCTGCCGAGTGTAAATTTCTCCCTTGCATATTCTTTGTTGTCTTTTTTTTACTTTGAATGACGCCCTTAGGTTTAGCCCCCCCCCCAACCCCTCCTAGCCTACCCCTCACTAAGGGCCTGCGGTTACTGATACAAACTTGAAAACACAAAGCGTCCGCTATTTTCAGTGCCATTTATCGAGCACATGATTAACTAACTGCCTTCCATTGGCACATAAAAATAACTCTCTTCAAACCCTCCGGCTTAGGTCAGTCTTGTAGAATTGAATTTTGAGCAATAAAGCGTGAATGTTCTAAATTTATTGTGAAAGGAACCCTAGCTTCATTACCGTTATCAATTCCACGAAAATCACAAACTTTTGTCATCTGTACTTAAGAATTCGAGTTCGAACATAATAATACTATAAATGCTATTCACCTCACCTTTTCTTTTCTCTGGGCGCCTCTAGAACCAGTGATGATATTAGCGTTACACTTAATAGCTGGTGAGTATGCTGTTATGTAACCCATTGAATATAAATGTTCATAACTGCAACCTATGGAATTACCTCCTTTCCCTTCACTTTTTCAACAACTAGGCGAAATATATCTAAGTAATAAACAAACGTTCAATAACCTTCCTGGGGTCTACAGAAAAAAAAACTGAAGTATTTTTAACCAGTGAAATTTTTCTATCCAGAAGGCAAAAATGTCCCTTTTCTTTAGAATAATTGATTTAATTATAGCAGCACATACGGAAAATATAAGATAGTTATTAATTAACACAAAAATTTAGTAGCTGAAAATTCTAATCATAATACACCTCCAGATGCAAATAATTATCACTGTAGCATTTCAAATACTTCTACTGGATTTTCTGTTACATGGTACCTAGGAGAAAAAACACTAGTCTGTCTTGACATGTAGGGCACACGCAACTGCTATGCGAATATGTAGGTCCAAAGTTGTTCTTCCAGAAAACATCAATGGAAGTTACATGGAAATTAATATCTAATGAGATTTTCTTTTTAGAAAAGCACTGAAGGGGAAGGAATTGAAAGAAACTGTCTTTGCTTGCGAGGTATCAACGTCTTTTCCCCCTATATTTCGCATTTTAAAAGATAATTTCCCTTTTTTCCTACATGCGATATTGCTTAAAAATTTCGCTTTAAGGAGGGAAATTCCCTTCATTTACCATCACCATCTCCAACACGTATTTCATGCGCATGTACCAATTTCTTTCGTTTTTTTAAAGTTATTCTGAAAAATCAGGTAAGGAATATATGTATTGATTGATTGATTTGGTGTTTTAAGTCCACTTTATGTATTGTAAGGCTAATCGGGACTGGACCTACAGTTTAAAGTGGGATCCGAACCACTATGTGCCTCCACCAGGTATTGAAACTGGACCGCTTGATTACAGGCGACGACGCTACCACTGCGCCATCGGGGAGGTCCTGGAATATATGTATGTAGGAGTATATCATTAGAAGTAATCAATGTGTCTACGAGAGACAGAACCAAAGACAGATGCGTGAAAGCGAAGAAAATCGACGAAAAGAGAATTGAAGAGACCATGCACACGGGGGGAGAGAAAGGAACAAGAGAGACATTCCTCCCTCCAATGTTGATAGCCTTCCACTCCCCACTGCTTTTGCAATTAATTAAGTTAATGATTTTAGTGTCAGTTTCTGTTTGAATAATCCTGTTCTAAATGTCCGTATCCGTATGCTTCAAAAGATGTGACTAGAATTATCCACTCCCACCCCAACATATATGCAATATATTTACATACAGTGGCGTAGCAATGTATCGTGAGGCCCTGGGCGAGATTAGAATGCGTTGGCCCTTTCGTTCTTTATATTTGAAAGCTCAATGTGATTCGATAGAAAATCGTCAGGAATACGTCAGCAGATTATCATATTTAAATAATAATAATAAATTATTTATTGTTTTATAATTGAATCCACCCTGTAAATGTATTTTTTCAGCTTCCCGAAAGCTGAAATCTGAAGCTGTAGGTAGGAAGGAAAAACTGCTAATATCGTATTATCCATGTCCTCCTTGGGTTGAAAACAACGCAAGCATTTAAATGTCTCACACGGCTGCGTGGCAGTTGGAGGTGCCTTATTGTTAATATATTAAAATTGGGAAGTGCAAGATCAAGAGAAATAAGAAAAAACAAGACAAAGTGATTTTTATTCGAGAAAAGAGTAAATGGGTAAAAATGTAAGAGAAATACGACGATAATTTTTACTTTTTTCGGGTCTCCTTAGGCTTAGGGGTCGCCTGCCTGTATGTTACGCTCCTGATTTAATGTATTCATTCAAATTATAACGCTTACCTAGAATTTAAAGCCACGTAGAAACAGAACGTTGTAATTTTATTGGTCACAAAAATGAGTTTTTCCATATTTTTGTCTACTTTCTATTTATTTTTCGTATCAACCCCATGGGATGCGAGGCCCCGGGCGGTCGCCCATTTCGCCCAACCCTTGCTACGCCACTGTTTACATATATGTAAAAACCTTTCGATATTTGACCTCTATTACTTGCCTTGATCATCGAAACTCAATGACCATATCAGTGTTATCTTTATGTAATTTGCAGGGCGTGATAATCGTGGGAAATTTTGCAAATTGCGTAAACAGTACTTTGTCCATTTGTAGCAATTAATTTCGCTTGCAAAAATTGTTGTTTTGCAACTTAATATCGGCAATTCGTAATTATGTAATTCTTCCGCCCAACTTTTACGGAGTTCCAATGGAAAAAGCAAGAATAACCAGGAATAAAAGGTGCAGGAATTGTCCACAAATTGTCGGGTATCTTTCCGGCTGTTTTTTTTTCTTTCATTGACATCCTGTACTTTCGATTGCTACATGTCTTTTCTGCGAGGGCGTAATGTAGAGTAATGTTACATTACTGGTAAGATTAGTTTCGCGTGCTGCAGTGGTAATTTCACTTCGGAACTTTTCTTACTCATTGTTATATCATTTTGTTGCCTTCTAACCATTGTTGCTACCATTCTGTACTATATATGCTATATCGTAATATCCTGATTCTACGGGCAATTATCAAAAATATTGCTTTCCTACTTCATGACCTGTTAAGACTTCTTTTTTTAAAGTGACATTTTATGTTTGTCGTATCGTTCTTTATGATTTACCTTTTTCGCAATAGGCTTCTGTTTCTTTTGTCGGTTTATTATCTTCCTTGCGCTTGTCTCCTTTAATTATCCTAATTCTACATTGAACACTACAAGAAATTGCAGTTAAATTTACAATATTCTACCGTTAACATTTAACGGTCAACAAAAACGGGACTCAATCGTTTTTTATTTAAATTTTAATATAGCTAGATTGTGATTATAAATTAAAGTGTGCGCCATAAATATATTTTTAAAAACTGAATCATGAAAATTACATGGTTAATTGTGTAATGATTAATAGTTTAAACGGTGGTTGAATAACAGTCAACTTTTTCCAGTGTAAATGTGACTGTGTAAATTGGGATGCATTAGTATTACCAATCCATCACTATTTTCAATCACTTTTCTCTTTCATTGTACTTGTTTTTCAGAAATGAAATTTTATTTGTGTTACGGAGAGGTTTGTCTCATGCTTAATGAAGTTTTATTTAATTTTTGGAACCTCACATTGTGAAAAACAAAGTGAATGAACTTCGTGATGGACAATTTACATGGTAATACTTATACATCCCACTGTACAGAGCTATATGTAAGTGAGATAGTATTTAAAAAGTTTTCAGTTAGTTGTTTTTATTGTGGGTTGTTTGTTTCAGATATTGTTACAAGTTCAACAAAATAATTCGACTATTCCACTTACCATCTTTACCAGCTTGCTATTACCAAGCTGTTGAAACTTCTAGACAAATCGTCGTACGACAACCAGAGGAATGTAACTCCAAAAATGCAGTTTTCAGTTTTGTTTAAATAAACTCCTCTGAAGATATATATATATTTGGAGTCAGAGCGGCACATCTGCACTTCTAATCCTTAGCAGTAAGGTGGAGTCACATATCTCCAATTAACTGACTCTTTTTAAGAGTCATGCATATTCCTAGGAATACAGTATTTCCCCTCCCCTGTAAATTTGATAAATTGGAGTTACGTTATCCTTCTTCTTACACGATGATCTTCGTATGATACGTATGGTCTTCCAAAATCTGCAAATCATTTTTTTAGCTAACGTAAAGATTTGTCGAATTTTGATTTATTTGGTATTAAACTTGATGCGAGACAATTGCATCATACTGTACGACTTCATGTGATAAAACTTGTAGTCTGAACAATAATGCTAGTGTGTTGAGTGATTCTGTCTATTTACAATGATTCAGCTGAAGTGTGCTGTTTTTAATATTTAAAGATACTTAAATCTAAGCAAGTGTCATAATATTGTTTTAAACCTGTCACGATGTACGCCGTATAGTACAATGACTTCTTTTCTTTCTCCAGGCATTGCAATCTGGCTGGTGGGATTACTACAGCTTCAGGTGTCAACCCATCGATTACTCTAATAACCCCCTTGCAATGAGGGTAAGTGCGATTTTTCATTCCGCAATGCAATTTAAATGTTTGTTATTCTCATTAATTGAACTATAGTTGACATTCTATACTTCATTGAAACAGGGTTACATTATTTACTGAGACTTATGTGAAATCACAATCATACAATATAAATCATTCTATTGAACTTCTTTCGCCAAGAATTTTAACTGAAACCTTTAATTTCTTTAGCCCTTCTCAATATAAGTTTATACCATTTATTCAGTGAGACAGGTAGGGACAAGAATGTTTGTTCACTTTCATCCAGCTTGCCCACAGACACCTACCTACTTAAACATCAGACTGAAAAAGGCCTATTTATTCATTAAAATCCCACGACTACTGTAATATTTAGTTAAATTTTCTCTACTTTCTTGTAATATGCCATTTTCGCCAGGTTTTGATTTATTCTGAATGCTTATCCTTTCAATCTTTAGATTAACTAGGATAGATACTAGGATGTACAGTGTCTCTCAAAAGTTGTAGGACAACGACGTTTTAAACTAGGCAACCCAATTTACACAAGGCGTTGGTGGATTGCGTGTAGAGTTAGGCTCAATTTCAGGGTTGCCACATGCACAATAGATATTTATAAAATACGCGAAAGGAAAAAAAGAAAGAAATATTGTAGAAAATTATTAAAATATCACTATTATATCGCAAGTGACAAAATTATTTCTGAAAGAAAAAAAATAGGTTTTCTAGTATTTCATCGCTGATGAGTCTACAGAAAGGAAAAGAGATGAGAGAAAACGAAAGGTGACAAAGGAGAGGAAAAAGAGAAAGCGAAAACAGAAGAGGAAAAGTAGAGGAGAAAAGAAAGAGAGGATAGACGAGGAGAGGAGATGTAGTGAAGAGCATGGAGAAAGATTGTAAAAGAGATGAGGAAAATGGAGCAAAGAAGAGAGAAGAGGAGAAAAGGAGACGAGAAGAGGGGAGTGGAGAGTAAAGTAAAGGTGAGAAAAATAGAAGAACGAAAAGAAGAGGAGAAGAGTGCAGTGGAGTCGGAAATCTAAGACAGGAGAGCAGATACGAGGAGTGGAGATGAGTGGGATGGAGATAAGATGCGAGAAAAGAAGGGAAGGCGATATGAGATAAAAGCAGAGCGAGCAAAAGGAGGGGAGAGGAGGAGGAGAAGAGAAGAACAGAATAATTGAAGAGAAGAGGTAGTTGCAGAAAATATCGTCTCAGCGTCAAGAATTGATGCATTGGTCAAATTATCGACATGAAACATTCAATAACATTTTGAAATGTATTGGAGAATGTATTAGATCGGTTCGAAATGCCTTTTGGCTGAGTTTAGAGCAAGGTAAAATCTTCCATGTAAGATCTTTGATTTTACCTGCGATTATACCACTAAAAACATGAATGTAATTTTAATATTTATAAGAATCATCCAATGTTTGTGCACTTCTCGGTTCGTTGAAATGGAGATTTTCCCCTCCTCCCATCGTTAATTCCAAACTGAATCATCACGTTTCACACGGCGTGGACAATGAACACAATGGGATAGGTTCAAAACTTACGAAAATTTTCTGTCACCGGAAGGGTTTGAACCTACGACCATCAGATTGACAGTCCTGAACGGTAAACACTACCTAACAAGCTCTCGCTCCTGAATGTAAGTAGAAGGACCTCACCAATGTGAAATGTAGATGCAAGTCTCCTCCTACATGTAATGTGCAAAGAATACTTGTTTGTAACAAAGAAAACGAAGGTAGTACGACTCGGCAAAAACATTTAATGGAGAATTGCACATGATGAAAACTTTCCATTCGATATTTGCGGAGGTATCCTTGCATTGAACTCGAGTGGGAAAAGGGGTAAAATTAGTATGTCCTGAATTGCCACAAATATTAATATTTCATTAATATTTGTCAATGTTTTTGAAGCAGTACACAATTATCGTTAGAGTATCATAATTCACGATCTTATACATGAAACTATCCCTTTGACTGTGTGTCAATTCATTTGTTTGTTTATTTTTTTATAAATTCCATGTGCAGAACAAGGTAGCCACTATACATTGCTATTAATTAATGTTACCATGCTCTCCACAACTAGTATGGAGGATCGAACCTGGGACCGCTAGCAGCCCAATCGAGAAATCTAACCACTACACCATGCCCTTACCTTCGATTGATACAATACTTTTTAAGTATTCTGTCCCTCCAATATTGTAAATGTCGTTGGGTACATGTAGTTGAACTTTTATTTTAATTTTGAATTGCTTTCTTGTAGTATAGCAGATATATATTTTCGAAGTGATGAAGAAAAACGAGAATATTTGTAGTTGCGAAAATGCGAGTTATTTCGTCTAACTTATTATTGTGATTAGACATTATTAATGGAAAATATCTAGAGGCTTGAACATTGCAGGACGATATTATTTTCCTGTGATACTGCAACAGACAAAATGCTTGTTTACTGACACAAGTGTCGTGTTCAGAACAGTCTTATGAAATGTAGTTGCTGTTGCGTAAGGAAACACGAAATAATTACACCGTTTGCGAACTACCAAATCTGCGCAACGTTAGACGTAAACAGGCGGAAAATGTTATTCATGAAATCACTTCACATTTGACAGTATTAGTCAAGAGAGTCTCGTTTGACACTGTGTTAAGGTGCTGGAGTAAATACTTCTTGTTTTTCTTCCTCGAAGAACAACAATTTTTTAAGTAGAGTAACTGTCGTTCTACTCTTTCTTATTTCTTTTAAATTCTTCCACATTCTTTTAATTAGATTAAAAATAAATAATAATATTGCTTGCATTTCTGTCATTGACGTAGATCAGGCCCATACGTGGGATTTCTTTGAGGGAGGGGCCATACCCAAATATATATATATATATATATATATATATATATATATATTAGTGTTGCCCACGGGACGAGACAGCATTTCCACGAGACTCCACGAGACTAGACAGGCCAAAATCTCGTCTCGTGGGCAACACTAATATATATATATATATATATATATATATATATATATATATATATATATATATATATAAGAGAGGATTATTATTATTATTATTATTATATAAAAGAGAGAGAGAGAGAGACAGACAGACAGATATTACAAAATAGTTCAAATAATGCGAACGCCATTGAAAAGTCATGATAATTCTATGTTGTGAAATTAATATATTTATAAATTAAATGTTGCGTACTAGGAAATATTATTACAATAAAGAACATGTCTAATTATGAGTTAAGAAAAAACAATAACAAAGAGAGATTCTCGCATCACGATTGCAGTTCGAAAAAGTCAGGATAGTAATTGAAAGTAACGCACTGTCCTGACTAAATCGCTGAATCGGACGTCTGGTAGCCTTGCATCAATGATTATAAAACTAAAACTACCCAATATTGCAGCCTGAAGACTTTTGCGCAAGAAAGAGATTCATTTATGTAAGAACAAAATTGAAATTTTTACACATTTCTAAAATCGACAATGTTATTTTCGTAATTATTGATAGGTTCACATTTAAATATTTTTTCAGAGTTCGAAAGGGCATGTCCTCCATGCCCCACACCCTGGGTACTGGCCTGACGTAGACAGTGGGAGAGAAATTTTGGAGAATCTTTCTATTAAATTTATTATTTACATCCACCTTTTATTCTCAGAAAGGTTTATTGACAATCGTGAACTTTTCGTTTAATAGATAATATTTGGTTTTAAACGACGGGAGAATATTGGTCAAATTTCCTTTCTTGCTCTTTTGAGAGAATATATACTTCTACAATAGCAATCGCGTTCGGAAACGGTGAAAAGAAATGACTTCGTTTTCAAAGGCAGACAAGCTTAGTAGCGTAGCTTGCTCGCGTTCCAAGTGACTCACTCACGCTATTCAAGGCCGCTTCTTATCGCAAAACACTGTGCGTCGATGCACAATGTCTGCACCCAGAAAGTTACAAGTGACCAGAGTCGAATTTTAAAGAGAATCGGAAGAATGATAGATTTAATCAGAAACGGCTAGGTGGGCACTAGCTCAACATGCAATAGTTTAAGTAACCATTATAAAATTACAAACAAAGTATATTCACAAGCTTAGATATACTAACAACGAAGAAATAAATTCAGAGATAAATTTCAAATGCATGTGTATAGAGTAATTCTAGAAGAACAGAGCTATATCAGAGTATTGAACTTCTTTTTGCAGGATAACGTTTACAATATTCAAGCGACAGAATAATTAAGAACTGTTGCTCCAAGGGAAACAATGGGCGTAGTACTACCAACTCTAACCAATACACGTGTATTGGTTAGAGTTCTTGAAAGCATTTATTACGGTCCCAGGTTCGATCCTCCATTCTAGATGTTCTTTTTTAATTCTCCTTTTATTATAAACAAGAGCATGGTAACATTATTTGTAATAGCAGTGTATAGTGGCTACATTGTTCTGCATATGGAATTTATAAAAAAATAAACAAATGAATTGACACAGTCAAAGGGATAGTTTCATGTATAAGATCGTGAATTATGATACTCTAACGATAATTGTGTACTGCTTCAAAGACATTGACAAATATTAATGAAATAACTATTTACATTTGTGGCAATTCAGGACATACTAATTTTACCCCTTTTCCCACTCGAGTTCAATGCAAGGATACCTCCTCAAATATCGAATGGAAAGTTTTCATCATGTGCAATTCTCCATTAAATGTTTTTGCCGAGTCGTACTACCTTCGTTTTCTTTGTTACAAACAAGTATTCTTTGCACATTACATGTAGGAGGAGAGTTACATCTACATTTCACATTGGTGAGCTCCTTCTACTTACATTCAGGAGCGAGAGCTTGTAGGCTAGTGTTGTCGACCTCCGTGGCGAAGTGGTTAGCAGAGCGCACTACAACGCCAGGGGTTCTGGGTTCGAGTCCCGGGTAAGGCATGGGTATTTGTGTTTGTCCTGATGAAAAGAAACTGAGAAACTGTAAGAATTGAAAAGTGTAAAAAGTGAAATAAGTGTGAATGGTGGGGGATACCTCCGTGTAGGGGGTATTTCCTTTTCAAAAAAAAAAAAAAGTGGTTACCGTTCAGGATTGTCAATCTGATGGTCGTAGGTTCAAACCCTTCCGGTGGCAGAAGATTTTCGTAAGTTTTAGACCTATCCCATTGTGTTCATTGTCCACGCCGTGTGAAACGGAATGATTCAGTTTGGAATTAACGAAGGGAGAAGAGAAATATTAAATTACAACATCTCCATTTCATCGAACCTAGAAGTGGACAAAAATTGGATAATTGTTATAAATATTAAAATTACATTCATGTTTTTTGTGGTATAATCGCAAGTAAAATCAAAGATCTTACATGGAAGATTTTACCTTGCTCTGAACTCAGCCAAAAGGCATTTCGAACCGATCTAATACATTCTCCAATACATTTCAAAATGTTATTGAATGTTTCATGTCGATAATTTGACCAATGCATCAATTCTTGACGCTGAGACGATATTTTCTGCAACTACCTCTTCTCTTCAATTATTCTGTTCTTCTCTTCTCCTCCTCCTCTCCCCTCCTTTTGCTCGCTCTGCTTTTATCTCATATCGCCTTCCCTTCTTTTCTCGCATCTTATCTCCATCCCACTCATCTCCACTCCTCGTATCTGCTCTCCTGTCTTAGATTTCCGACTCCACTGCACTCTTCTCCTCTTCTTTTCGTTCTTCTATTTTTCTCACCTTTACTTTACTCTCCACTCCCCTCTTGTCGTCTCCTCTTCTCCTCTTCTCTCTTCTTTGCTCCATTTTCCTCATCTCTTTTACAATCTTTCTCCATGCTCTTCACTACATCTCCTCTCCTCGTCTATCCTCTCTTTCTTTTCTCCTCTACTTTTCCTCTTCTGTTTTCGCTTTCTCTTTTTCCTCTCCTTTGTCACCTTTCGTTTTCTCTCATCTCTTTTCCTTTCTGTAGACTCATCAGCGATGAAATACTAGAAAACCTATTTTTTTTTCTTTCAGAAATAATTTTGTCACTTGCGATATAATAGTGATATTTTAATAATTTTCTACAATATTTCTTTCTTTTTTTCCTTTCGCGTATTTTATAAATATCTATCGTGCATGTGGCAACCCTGAAATTGAGCCTAACTCTACACGCAATCCACCAACGCCTTGTGTAAATTGGGTTGCCTAGTTTAAAATGTCGTTGTCCTAAAACTTTTGAGAGACACTGTACAAGTAAGATGACTAGTTTAAACTGTAAATATTTATGTATATATTTTCCAGTCTGCCTATAGTTGTACTCGTGGCCAAGGTGGATTGTATACCCCTTCAGATGTTGAGCTGAGTTTAAGTACACTTTATGTACAAATCAGGACTAAACATACAGATTAAAGTGAGATCAAAACCACTATGGGCCTCTACTGAGTATCGAACCTGGGGCCCCTGTTATTTTGGACAACAGTGTTACCACTACGCCATCATGGAATCTTTTCTAACAGTTATGTTAACATATATTTAGAATTGCTGTGACAATATACATCCATGCCGCTTCACGTTATACCAGTTACTTTTTCTGCTGTACCGGTAACTCTATTTATACATTTTGAGAATAGCTGCGCTAACGAACTACTCCACGGTTAGCGCAGCGTATTTGTAGTGAATTCACAGGTATGTCGTAGGTTCGATCCCCACTTGAAGACGAGAGAAGTGCTCTCTCGGAACGCATAGATGGAATAAGTGTAGTTACAGCACTAGACAATGGATAATGTCCAATTAACATTTCATGCTAATATAGAACCATTATCACTAATATTCAGAGGTCTAAAGTTCATCCAAATCGTATGAATTATATAGGTGTGACGCGGCCTACAAGGGGAATGGTGTCAAAGTCAAGTATTGTGTAGGGATAGGATTCAAGGGCACTTAACTGCCAGTATGAGAAGCTCAAAGACCATGCATGTATGCTAAAACATGTAATTATACATATTTCAAATTTCAAGCATTTGTTAAAGTTGAAGTCCTCATTCGAACGCCACTTTACTTCGAAGAAAGTTCCGAAAGATCAGTTTGCCTCTGTCAACCATATGTCAAGTTCACGTGGATATATACTCCCATCAATAGCGTCAGTTTTATGAACTGACAGTACTTGTCAAGTTCACGTGGAGTAAATGAGATGTTGCCAATTCAGTTTCTTTAGATTTCGTAACGTGAGGTTACGGTTATCTTTGCTAGGTTGTATCATTGTGTTGTGCTATTTTGTTTTATGCAATGTGGAGACCTTGGGAGTGTAACGTCGTCGCACTTCATGTTGGATGTCTAAACACTGCAGGTAAAAGTGACAGTGCTTTTCAGAAAAACAGGTGTTCGCTCGAAACCAAATACGCGTCCGATCGGCTTTCTCTCGAGCTATGTCAAAGATACTGAACTGGCGTTCGAATAAGGACTCGAACTATACCAGTTCTATTTGCTGAGAGTAAACACACACAAATGCAATAAACATTCAGAAACACTGTATCTAAATATGAATTCGGAACTTATGCTCGATTGCTTTTATTGCAAATAATATGTGTATTCAATTAATTTCACTTCCTCAGTCACATATCACCTAAATTACATGGTGAGTCAAAATTATGTGAACACTATTTGTGAGTCAAAATTATGTGAACACTATACAAAGTAGCTGAGAAGCAATTTTTATCAATAATCGTGGCGCTTGGCGGTGCTATTTGTGAGTCAAAATTATGTGAACACTATTTGAGAGAAAGTATTTACTCAGAGTTTTCGTTATACAGAGTCTCAACCTGACCACCAGCACGATTAATGCACTCAAACCAACGTTCAACAGTACAATTTAGTGCCAGAACACACATTTCGTGGGAAATGTTGGATATCACACCTTTTATTCTGTCCTTGAGTTCTTCGAGGTCTCTCACTTTTCTACTATACACGCGCTCCTTTATCATACCCCATAACCAGAAATCACAGGGTGTGAGATCCGGAGAGCGGGCAGGCCATGACAACGGTCCGCAGCGACCAATCCAACGCCTTGGGAACTTTTGATCAAGATAAGCGCGAACGGTACAAGCAAAATGGGGCGGTGCACCATCTTGTTGAAAATACCCTTCTTGTCTAAGTTGTAGGAACATGTTATCAATGGCAAACTATTTCAGCATTTGTAAGTAGTCATCTGCATTCATTGTTTGGGTTGTAAAGAAATACGGACCAAGTACACCAGTAGCGGTCACGGCACACCACACATTGACCTTCGGAGAAGCACGTTCATGCTCACGAACGATACGTGGATTTTCAGTACCCCAGAAAATTGTGTTATGACCATTAACATGACCACTGGTATGACTAACAATGCCCGGCTGCATCCGTGACATTTCTGCCATAATCTCACAGCAGTCTACTCGTACCTTTTTCTGCCGAGCAGTCAAAGCTTGAACGATTTGTAAGTGATATGGTCGCATGCCAAGGTCCTTGGATAGAATTCGGTTCACTGTCCTCTGTGGGATCCCTGTTTCCAGACTGCAACGTCTCGTCGATTTTGATGGACTCCGTAGTATGGCCTCCTGCACTGCAGCAATGTTTACTTCACTTCTGCCAGTTCTAGGTCGCCCCGCATTTCCGTGATAATTGTCTGCTACTGATCCAGTTGCTACAAACTTCTGGTAAATGGGATATATTGTTAAACGAGTTGCTGGTTGTCTATTTGGAAATCGTTCTGCGAACCTTCGACGCACTTCTGTCGCCGACTGCACAACTTCCATTAAGCTTGCAACCACTCTTCTGTCCTCCAATGTGAGTCTGTCAGCCATGGGTACTAACAACCTGGAATAGAAAAGAAAACAGATTGTTCACAAATTTTGACTCACTCAAATAGTGTTCACATAATTTTGACTCACAAATAGTGTTCACATAATTTTGACTCACCCTGTATAATAGATATTCTTACTTTCTTCAACCATTCGTATTTTTCTGTTGCTTCTAATATCCATCTTTCATTTTTAGATGGCTTATGCGTGTTGGGCATACTTCATGGCAAAAATAACCGAATTATTGGACACGGTAAGTTGATTCTAAGTTATTATTATTATCTGTATAAGGGTATTGTTAGTTTAATTTTAGGATTTAGAAGTGAATAATGGTCCTTGGCAGTCAAGAGCATCTTGAGAAAGTTCAATCTTTATAGAAACTCTTTATTACATTGTCATGTATGAAGCACATGTCTCGAGTAGCTAATTCAGTTAAATCCAACTACATTATAAGAGAGGAAAGTGATATAAGTAACTTTGTGCAAAATGTATTATCTTTGCGAATGTATAATCTTACATCTTAGTAGAGCTTATGTACTGCACAGATGAAACATGAGAAACAAATAAATTCTTGTATGTTAGAAATCTAGTAGCAGATCTTGTTGAAGAGTAGAGTTGAATGCACAAGTAATGCCAAGTAAACTGTCCATCTTTATGTTTATTCTATTGTTTTTACGGAAAATAAGATCCTTAGGAAAATATTTGGGCCTAAAAGGGATGAGGAGACAGGTGAGTGGAGAAGGTTACATAATTTAGAACTACATAATTTGTATTCGTGTCCAGATATTATTAGAATGATTAAATCAAGAAGACTTAGGTGGGCAGGCCATGTGGCACGAATGGGAGAGGAAAGAGGAGTTTACAGGATTGTTGTTGGGAAACCTGATGGTAAGAGACCTGTAGGAAGGCCAAGACGAAGATGGTGGGACAACGTTGAGATGGACCTAAAGGAAATCGGTAGGGGTGGAAAAGAGTATATAGATCTTGCTCAGGATAGGGACAGATGGAAGGCCTGTGTTGCTGCAGCCATGAACCTTCTGGTTTAAGAAGGCTAGAGAGTTATACTCCATGAGGTCTTAAAAAGATCGCTTCGCGGGCTTGCAGCAGACTACAATATGGGGGTGTGTCTGCGAGAACCAATCAGGTCCGCGAATGAACGAGCCCGGTTGCCACAGCTAGCTCGCTGCACCTTTCTGGAAGGGTGAGTGACCTCTGCCTCTTGCTACCTCGGCCTGTTTGTTCGGCAGACGAGCAGACGACACGAGAGTATCCGCAACAGTGTGCGAGCGACGTCTGCTGTTAGCCCGCGAAGCGCTCTTTCTAATGCCTCCTGCAGTATAGTTAGTTAAGAATTTAAGAACTAAAACAAAACCCCAAATAATCTGTTGACAACCTCTGCACCATCATGCGTAACATTTTACGTAGGATCCAAGAGAAAAATTGATGCAACAGTCGTGGACAATTCCACTATAACTTGAAATTGAAAAGTAGTGAAATATAAATATGTTGCTCTTACTATACTATTTTATATCCTGCGCATTGTATCTGTACAATTCCGTATTTTTTAATTAACTTAGTGTCGTATTTCATCTTGTAGGTCTACTGTTCTTATCATTTAAACTATTATTATTATTGCTTTGCTCTTGACTTTTCTGTGCATACATAAATTCTTCTAGCCGTGGAAAATGAAATGTTTTGCCTTTGAACTAAGAAATATATTTCACTTTATTCTCAGAGTATGGCAAATTTCAAGTTGGTGATAAAGGGAAATAACAATTATTTTTTCTTCTTCCACGTTTACTTTATTTAGTAAAGAAAATGTACATGTATTTCGAAAGAATATGTTCCTTAAACTTTTCACCTTACTGAGTGAAGGTATCTCAAATAATAACGAAGAATAAACTAAGATAATAATTTTGTCCTTGGCTCTTGAATTAAATTAGAGACTTTGAAGACTGTGAGGATAAGAGGTTATGTTCCCTGTAAGGAAAGAGCATGCAAATGGAAAAATTTGCTCAACCAGTTTTAGTCTTGCAGAAGAAAGGAGAGGTTAGCTGAGAGAATAACATTCCAAAACAAAACGTTGTATGATGACCTGCTAAGGAGAGCATCGCCTTGCTTTAGCTTTGATTCCAGACTTGAGATAATTTGTACTTTATGACGTCACCAGAGAAAAAGTTATTGCTAACGTGGTGCAGCCTGTATTGCAAAATACAAAAAATTGGTGACTATTAAATTTTACTAGAAGCATTTTATACTCTTCTAATTTGCTTCATGTGATTGTAAATTGTGTGTGTTGTATTTCGTGCTTTTAAACACTCATGTCCTGATTAGTTCATATGCTTTAATTGAAATCTGATAATATTTCTTAATTATGATATGTCTGTGTCTGAATTGCGATTGTTGCTAGTCACTCTTATCGCCTTATTCTCTGTCTTTTCAGGTATTTTTCGTTTTGAGGAAGAAACAAAATCAAGTCACGTTCCTACACATGTATCATCATACGATGATGATTGTGTGCGGGTTCATCGGAACAAAATTTCTAGCAGGTAAGTTCATGCTGCATCAACTCGAATTAGCATGCAATGTTCATTCGGCATTATCGATTGACTTGTGCTTCTACTATTTACGCTTGTATAATGAGTAACGTCTAGTTAACACTGCATTCTAATAAAAAGAACATTGGCATTAACATTCGAGGAATAATTAAAATTGATTTAGCGTTTTTACATTTCGAAGTACATCAAAATATCAAGCTTTTTAACATGAATTACTTTGTACAGAAGTACATGCGTCAGTAATCTGGAATTCCACTTAAACAGACTTAATTTATAGATTTGAAAGTGAAAGTTCCTTGGATACCTCAAATTCAGTGCCTGCGTAGAATATCCAGCATTTTTCAGGGTGCAACTTCAGTGACACTTCGACGACAAGTTATCGCAATTTCTCGACAATGTAATTAACGTCATAATGGACGATTCTAACATATTATCAGCCGTAGCATTTAATGTTCCAGTTTTAAAAACACGTCCCAATCACAAAACTTTCATTGCCAGAGTACAAAAAAGTCAGTTCTTTCAGCTCTCCGGTGGAGAGCATGCAACTCTTTCAACACGACTGCAAGTGGAAATAACACCATTGATATATTTACTATTAGTTTACACAATCTTTAAAAGAAAATAATGAAATATTTCAGTGAGACTCTTGTAATAATATTATGTAATGTGATCACTATGATTAGGCTTGGTATATTAGGCTCTACAAATAAATACATAAATGTTATGAAGTTAAAACTATGGTGGTATTTGAAAGTCAGATTAGGGGGAATTCCCCTTTCTGGTGAATGAATAAGTCACCTAGGATAAGTAATATTTAGTATTGGGGGCATTATGTACATAATGTATTTAATATTGA
Source organism: Lepisma saccharinum (assembly GCF_977018435.1). Lineage (NCBI taxonomy): Eukaryota > Metazoa > Arthropoda > Insecta > Zygentoma > Lepismatidae > Lepisma > Lepisma saccharinum. The sequence goes on along the minus strand of NC_139229.1, from coordinate 75,026,394 downwards.
AATCCTTAAGGAGAAGTTACTGAAATTTCCCGCATTGGAAATTTTTCAAATACCACACTTGCTACAACGTAGCTACAAGACGAACTCGTGTTAATAGACAAATTTCCTTGAGGCATGGCTTAAACCTTGAGCCAACATGTCAATGAAAAAGCAATAGCAAGTGATCTTTCCACTTAATACTATTGGTTTTTTTTGCCACGTATTGATTTTTAATAGAATATTTCAACATTTTCAGTCTTCATCAATTGATGATCAGTCTCGTGATACTTTGGAACAGATTTTTTGCTACCTTTTTCTGTTACTAACCTCGACCAGATAAGGAATTCATTAATTTGCCTTCTAGATTCACCGCCTTTGTTGTTTTTTTTTGTTGTTTTTTTAATTTCGTACCTTCATCTTGTGTTTTTCTCCTCAGAGTTCCCAACAATTCTTCCGTATGCATCTCCAATCTTGAATCAGAGGCTGATATTTCTACAAATGTGTGAAAAGAGGGTAAAAAATGGTTGTTTTCCCAGCTTAACATCTCGCGAATAATTTTAGGGACTGGTGCTAATCCCCCCCTTCCTCATTAATACCAAGGCCAATCCCACGCACTGATTGCGTGGACACTTGAGTTGGCCCTGACCTTCTGCTAAGGCGCACTCTGAGGTCAACCACTAGAGGACACGGACCATTGGCTTGCAAATGCAAACTTGATCTTGACCAGGAAAAATGGGTGGAAAAGTGCTGACCCTGTTATGCAAAGACATAGGATGAAAGCTCTCACTCGAGGAGAAATATCACAGTCGTTGTCATCATGTACGTACCCCTACACATCCCAAACGTTTCACCACACTCCGCTGATATCTGGCACGTCACCATTACCATCTTCACAAATGTATAATTTATGGTGTTTTTGGTAACAAATTTATCTTTGCACCTTTTTTTTTGTACGATTAATTTCAGTGTTTGCAGATAATGGTACTGCAATTTTGAGTCTTTCCAAGTGCGGTTAGCGCCTGAACTGGAAGTTGACTGGCAGTTAACTTGATCCATGTATTATCCCGTCAGCAGCTGGCAGTTTGCTAACGAACATGGCTGCCTCATCGAAAGATCGATCTCCACCTGTTGCATTGGTGTAAAAATAAACTTGTTTTCCTTGGCAGAGCTCAACTGATGTGCGTAGTAACATGCCAAAGGGCAATGCTTGTCAGAATTTGCTTTGCGAACTCATAGGGGAGACATCTATGCTATCGTGAAGCAAGACCTGCTACTGGAAAATGGTGTAGTGGCTATAGGTAGGGACGTGATGTTTTCGTTTTAATTATAACACCTAAAGTTGGGAAAAGCATAATAAAGTGTCTAAAATGTATTTGGGTAAGTTAAGGAGGCACGTTTTCGGTGTTTCGGAATCGCGAAATAATGCGAATTATGCCATTTTTCAAAATAATACTGAAGTTTGCACTTTAACGCGAAAAATAACACCGAATTGCAGTAAAACCTATCATATTTAGGGAAAATAAAACTAAAAATTCACGTCCCTAGCTATAGGCGATAGTTTGGAGTGCATGTTACTGCTGCTGACCTTTTATTTATTATGGTTTAGTTACGACGATTTTGATTTTTGCACGATCCAAAAATATGTATTAAAAATTGTTACTTTTTGTCATCGTCGAGTGGAAATATTGTAAGGAGTTGGCTACAATGAACGAATGCTCAATAAATATATTTATATTCTTCGGAGTAAGAAATATGCACAAACGGGTATAAAACTTAAGTCAAAAGATATGTGCAAAATTTATTTCGTAATTACATTACCATGTAGAAGTTATTTATATTCCGTGTTACAAATCCACTGCGTGCACAGATAGGCTAATCAGGATTGGACGTACAGTTTAGAGTGGTATCAGAACCACAATGTGCCTCCACTGGGTATGTATCGAACATGAGGACTCTTGATTACAAAGTGATGTGTTAACACCACGCCATCGGTATAGGTAAATAGAGAAACAAGGAAAGAAGAGAAAGAGAAATAAATATTGTAAGAAGTAAACCAAAGAGGAAGGAAGGAGAGAAATGCGAGCAAAAGGTAGTATTTTAACAGTCATGAGACTATCAAAAGAGTACTCACTTGAAGCTATTTGGCCCACCCTGAACGAAATCCTCTGGCGACTTCACTGAGGGTAAAAGGAACCGCTCTCTACATGTAAGGACGTCAAGTCATACATCCAGGGACTCTACATGTAAGAACAGAGTCTGCCAGCATCAATGCATCTATTAGTTACATTTTATTTACTCAACTAAAGAGACTAATTTGTATCCCTTTGAGTTTTAAACTTTTTATCATGAGGTTACTTTAAACCTTTCTTTTTACTGCGATATTAATGAACGAATATAACAATGATGCAAGGAAAAAGAAATAAAACTCTTTCTACAGTTGGATTTTGATGCTGTAGCTTCAGATTGAGATAACTTAATCTCAACATTCCGAAAGCACAAGGTTAAAAGAAAAGGACAACTCGTCATTCGCCTTCTATATGTAATTAACGGTCACCAGTAAGTGTCACCGACACTCAATGCATGGTTGCGTGTGTGGTCAGGGATAAACGTAATGATCTGTTGGAATCCCAAGTTTGCTTTGGCCTAAAGAGGGAGATGTAGGACATTTTTTTCATTGACACCGTAACACTAAAAAAACCTATAATTTCATCATTGTATCCAGTTGAGCAAGTCGTCTGTAAACAACAATGTACGATTTGAGGGGTCACTAATGTCCTTCACCAAGTTTCACTTTTCTTTCAATCAGTAAGCTTCGTAGTTATTGTCTCGTTTCAGCGCCATGTTTTAGTGCAAAATATTTTTAACCTTAGAAACTAATTAATATATATATATATATATATATATATATATACATAATACATCCATTTTGCATATCAAATAACTGCTTTAACTAGCCAGACCTACCTACCTTTTGCTCTATAAGCGTTTGCCACAGGATGACGCTATTGTACTTCTTTGTGAAACGATTCCACTGTTCATTTATTAAAGGCACTTCCATAATAACTTGGGAAACGTTCAAACATTACTTGCATGAATGTTATGACTTAAGGTCGAATAGAAATGATAATTTTCTTTCCTCTTTGCAGGTGGTCATGGCACATTCCTTGGCCTTATAAACTCATTTATTCATATCATAATGTACTCCTACTATATGATGGCAGCGATGGGTCCAGAATTCCAAAAATACTTGTGGTGGAAGAGGTACATCACGAGGATGCAGATGGTGAGTACCTAGTCTTTTCGTTTGCTGTATTTTGTGTCCTGTATTGAACAAGAATTACTAAATATTTATTGACTTTTGTGTAGGCACATTAATTGTCAATTTTGAAATGCGAAGACTTCAATCTGGCAAGAAAATTAACGGCAGTAAAATATTCCAACAGACTGTATACAAATAATATTATTTCGATAGTTAACGGGTATTATACAAATAAATATTTCCCAGAGCAGTTTGATATGTGTTGCAACATGATGAGAAATTAGGGCCAATAAGAAACACCATCCAGTTTCCGTTAGCCGATTAACTTCTAGGTGCCCCAAAATTTCTAGTATCGTCAATCACAGACGTAATAACTCTTTTGCTAATCATCTTTTAACTATTAAAGAATTCCAAGCATAAAAAACCAGCCATCAAACACACTCAGAACACTCCAACGCTCTTGGTAACTTCATACTGATTGTGAACAGTTGCCAACATTTTACAACATAATGAAATGTCAAATTAGTTAATTACTGCTCTTAAACATTAAGAGAATTCTTCGGAACACTGTTATTTAATATGAAAGTAAGGAACTTGGCGAAACTTTACACTTATTGTCCACTCCTGTTCACATAACGTGGCACTCATGGGTTCGATACCCGGTGGAGGTTCATTACACGGTGGTTCGTATCCCACTTCTTACTGTAGGTCCAGTCTCAATTAGCCTATCTGTGCATAAATAGGACAACAATAATTCAAACATAAAGTGGCATATTTTATAAGGTTGGATATCTACAGTGTGTGCCACTTTATCTGGACAAGAGTGTACCAGAAATGGGAGAATTTGATTAGAAAGAATTGATATTTTATAAATTATGTAAGACTCCGGAGAAACATGGTTTTATAAAAATGTGAGAATTCGGCCAGACGTCTAATTGGTTTTTACATAATGTGAGAATCTGTGAAGCATTTTTAGCTTTATAAGCAATGTGATAATGCTGCAAAACATTGCTACTGTATTAATTATGTGTACATTCTTGAAACATTGGAATTTAATATTTAAAATGTGAAAATTCGTCAAGACGTTCGGTTGTTTTACAACAAATGTGAAAATTTTGGTGACAATCATTGTTCATTTAAAAATAATATGAGAATGCGGCGAAACATTTAGCCGTTTATAATAAATGTTAAAGTCGATGGAACATTTAGTTCATTTATCAACAATGTACGTGTTGATGAGGAGGTGACAAAGTGCCCAGTTATTTGCAAGTGTGTTATTGTGCGCTGTAAGTCCATACTTTTTTATCAGGTACCTCTTTCTTCAGTGAAGGGCTCTCAGTGATCACCACAGGTGAGAACGTATTGTTGTGCCACTTTCAAATTGTCTGTAGGTGTTCATGCACCACGATGTAATGCATTGTAATGGCACACCTTAACGTCATACTTCTTTCGCGACTAACGAGAAGTTACGTCTGCGTGCGTGCAAAATGCTGTTTCGACACTCCCACCTTCATGAGATAAACAAACAAGAGCTGCAATAATCCTTTTTGTATAGCTCTGTTGCAGTGTTACTGCACCTTGGTGAGGTTGAAGGCAGGCGAAGTAAAACCTAATTACGATCGAAGAAAGACTTAATAAGTCATGGAAGTTACATATATTTTTATGTGCAGTTTTCTCCTTGTTAAAGTCCAAAGTTTTCATGCATGTACAGTCACGGACACTTCTAGATTGTAACAATTCCATTGAAACTCAATGGAATCGTTACAACCCAGAACTGTCCGTGACTGTACAAAGCAACAGAATTATGCTCGTGAACGCTGGCCTTCGAAAGTGGGGCTGATGAGGCTACAGTCTCCTTCGATTTTTTTTTGATTTTTAAAAATCAATATTTTCAAATTAAAGCAGTTGAGAACTCGAGAAAATCGAGAGTAGTAAATGCAACCCCCTTTAAAATGATCCCCGATTGTCATTTTTGAGAGTGAAAGTTCTAAATGTAAGAGATATCTTATTGAGTATGACATGACGCCCCTAGAATTGAATTGAATTGACGTTTTAAGTCCACTTATGCGTAGAAACGCTAATCGGGACTGGACCTACAGCTTAAAGTGAGATCCGAACCACTGTGCCATGTGCCTCCACCGGATATCGAACCCAGGACTCCTTGATTACACGGCGACGACGTTACCAGCCCTATAAAGCAGCTGTGTACTATCCACCTTTACAATTCCAGCCTCCCCCGGAAAAAAAATCCTGCGTACACCAGTGCTCCCGAAGTCTAGAAGCAGAAAAACTGCGTAAAGTCTTGTCGGACACCAACAGTACAAAGGTAGTCTAGCGAGATAGCCTCAGAATTGGGCAAAAGCATTCCAAACGTCATCCCAAACCGTACATGTTATCACAACCTTTATATTTATCATCCCGCAATACATATTCTCTAATTTATATCATTATCATTGGTCTTTCCCTATACTGTTAGCCACATAATGATTTCCGTTCATATCAATTAAGACGCGTTTCTATTAATTTGGTCCTAGGTCTGGACCGAATATAGCTATCCGTATAGAATATGAAATTACCTTGCATGAACGATTATGGGCGTATGATTGGAAATTCTGCACGTGTGACGTATTGTATTCTCAAATAAGAATCAATTAAATGCGTGTTGGTCTCAATCCAGCTTTGCTGACTTTTTCTTCTCATAGAAATCACAACATTTTGGGGAATCTAAATGACTTTACCGTATTTATTGTCATATTGTTGCTTGTATATTGAAATTTAATTTTGTGCACTATATTTTTTCTACCTTGAACACTGCACGTTTGAGATGCTCGAATAGCCATTGAAGATACATTTGAAATACTTTCATCAACAGAAGTGGACAAAAGTATTTACATTGCAACTTGGGGAACACTTAGGGAACAATTTAAGAAACTTTTTCAATCACAATGTAAACGCAATGCCCGCCAACAATATAAACTTGTCTGCAGGTTTGTGCAAAAATGTGTCAAAGAGTGCTGTGCACACTTTCCTATGTTATAATCTAAAAAGTTTTCTGCATACCATGCATGCGAAAGTAATTTTATAGGAATCATAGGCTTAACTTGGTGGGAGCAAGGGGGCACTTGCCCTCTTCCCACCAGACTTTTAGTTTATTGTTTTCGTAACCTCCTGAGATCTTAGGAGAAGAGTAATATTTGTATTTGTACAACTGTAACAGTTATGTAGCAATCCTGGACGATATTTTTATGGGATGGAAAACTTTTCGACTCTTCATCATCCTCAAAATTAGTCTCCGGGTTGCACCCATTGAAATGGTGTAAACGGGAACATGATTTCCACAGTTCATGTTCTTGAACCTTATTATTATCGCTCATAGTCACTACGTCGAAACTTTAGCATTTCAAATTTAAATATTTTTTCACTTCTTCAAATTTAGTACTTAATCATGAATGACTTATCTGTATTTATTTAGTTTTTTATTTTGTATTTGTAGCTTTCTGAGTTCGTAATTTATTGCAATTTTTTGTTCTCGTTCTATTTCTTTATATTTTAATTGTTATAATTTTTATTTTCGTTATTATTTTTATTTTGTTATCATTTTTATTTTTTCGTAATTTTTTATTTATTTTTATTTTCTTTGTTTTTTTTTCATTTTCGTTATTACTATTTTTTCTTTCAGGCACAATTCTGCCTAGTGTTCTTGCATTCACTACTCATCCTGGTGTATGATTGTAATTATCCAAAGTTTGTCGTCGGTCTGCTCGCCCCGAACGCTGCGTTCTTCTACTTCCTCTTCCACGATTTCTACGTTCACGCATACAAAAAGAAGCAGCAGCGATAAAACGTACCACAACCTATGACGCATTTCGCGTTGCGCTATTTATTATTTCTCTCTGGAATTGGTTACCATTTGTGTTTTTTTAATTTAGTGTAAAATTTGTTGTGCAGTCAGGTCGTTCTGATTCGTATTGCTTGCGTTTATTATCGTTGTTTTTGCAAAAAGAAAGAAACAATCGGCACTGCAAAGTGTTAATTATAGTGTATAAGAGAAAATGCGTTATTTTGTACTGTCCTGAAATATGTGTGTACATATCTCATGTCTATGTTTGTATGTTGTTTACATATCCGTACAGTTGTTGAATTTAATATGTTAATAGAGCTATCATCAATACGTACATACATAAGCGCACCGAAGATGAGGTTATGGGGCCGTAGCTCCCGTTTGTACTTAATTTTTTAAAGAAAGTAGGTCCATTTTTTAATCTTTAATGGTATTCGAAATGCATTTTTTAGCAGCTGAACCCACCCCTCAGAAATGTTACTGGCTGCGTTTGCATAAAAGGTTACTGGGAATCTGGAACAATTTTGTGTTCAGATATTTCAAAGTTATCATCAATGAGAGTTTTAAGGTGTATCCTAACGAAGGAGTGAATAAGTCTAGAATTCGTTACCCAAACTGGGAACTTGGAGGGTGTGTGCTCGGAAGAGGGGTGGGTGGCACTCAGGTTTTAGTTGGTGAATTTTAAGTCCGCTTTATGCACAGAAGTCCAATCGGGGCTGCATCTACAGTTTATAATGCGATACGAACCTCCACCGGGTAGGTTTTGGTTGGTGGCGAAGCACCTCAACGATCCTACGCGGTTTAGATACTCTCTGGGGGTTCTTTTGAATACCTCTGACATCCACGACAGAATCTGCGCTTCCAGAAAGATGGAAAGCTCAAAACGACATTCCAACGGGAGGAGTTATGTGATACCAAGGTCGCTCCACAGAAGCCATTATCCAAAATATGAAGCAATCCCCATGGCCTAGAGAAGTTGCCATCAGCAAGAGCTAAATGACCGGTCCATAAAAAGATGAAGATGTGCAGAACCAAACGTAACTAATTATAAGTTTCCAAGATGTTCGTGATGGTTTGCGACGCTTTCTGCTCGCGTTGAGGACCAAAATGCCGACAATGTAAGAAGAAACGTCTCAGATTGTCCTTGAGATTACCTTTTATGGCACAACTTTATATCATATTTTAACATTGTTTCGCTACGGAGTATACCATGAAACCATGATGCCAACTATAGGTCATATCTTGGGCTCTGAACTAAATACTAAAATGCATGTTACTCTAGGAGCGTATTCTGCCTCCAAAATGTTGATTTGGTGACTTACTTGACCACAATGCAAGCCTCCAATTTCAAAGGTTTGTCAAGTTTTTATGTGCCCATAAAAGTTTATTGAGTTGTGTATCTTTTATACGTATGACTTTTGTGTTTCCCACTCAATTCTCTATTTGATCATTTGAAATTTAATGCCTATTAATCAAGAAGGAAATGGTGTTTCTTTTATTGTCCACATGGATTGCAGTGTCGCTTTGGTCGTTTTAACCAAAAGGCCATGCAACACTTTTTGTACAAGTGCTCTTCACCCAGCGCAAAAATGAGTCATTTTCTACAATTAGCATTTTGGAAGAACAACACAGACATGCAATTACATGCACTGCTATTGAAAATCAAAATACTTAATTTAAATTTAGTGGAATTCTCACCATTCTTACTTGAACGATTGCTATGAATTTTTATCACTTTCTGAAATGTTATATTCAATTAGCAAACTTAGAGCTACAAGTCCTTCGGACGGACTTCCTACTTTGATAAAACTATATTATATGTTCATTTCAGTGTTGTCCTGTATTGTCTTCGAAACATTTTTAAGAAATATTGAGAGAAACATATGACAAGAGATGATACATATAATATTTCTTTACTGTGCTGAAAGGTAAAATGGCTTATCATTGTTTCAAATCAACAAATTAATGCATTTCATCAGCTGTTGTGTGCTCTGTGTTACGGGGTATTGGTGTGGGGAGGTTATAACGTTACTCACTCTCTTTATCTCAGCTTTCCTGAAATAAAATAACCCCTAAGACAAGAAATGATGACAAAATTCAAGACTGACCGCTAACGTTGAAATTTTAATCGTTTATTGTTAACTGGCTGATTCCGAAAATACAACTGCATTATAACTAATTGTTTAATCAATCGTTACTAATTGATTATACATATTAACTTACATCTGTTTATAGTTTTTGAGAAACGACATCATGACAATGACATCATCATAAGCATCATTTAAAAAATAACTACAAATGTAGTTGAATTTTTAATTAATTCTACAAAACACACTGTCCTCCTCCCTCACGAAATTCTCAAGCACTCCACTGTTATCAGCGAAAATATCATTGTGTTCATAAAACATTGTATAATGAGTTCGATTATATGGTAGTCTTTTCAATATCTGCAACAAAATAGTGTTATCGATTTTCTATATGTATTCTGTATAGTATGGAGTTATGTCGTTGCACACAAAATGTCTGTGCGAGTACCTTAGTGCATATGTTTGCGTGTGTGTATGTCTGATCGAAATTCCTTGCACGTTCTTTAGCTTAACGTTTAGTAATAGTTTAAATTAGCAATAGGTACTTAGTATAATAGGTCGGTTAGGCATCGTTGTCACGATAGACGAGTGAAGTAGGATGAATATATATAGTTTATGAATTTCAGGTGCTACGAAGGTATATGATCTGTGTTCAGATTGTATGTGTCTGCTATAAGTTATTCAACTTATTTGAAAAATGGTAATGTATAATTTACGATTTCAACCCCAAAACAAAGTTAAGATCTTGCCAGAGCTCGATAAGCATATTTACATTTTTCAATAGATCGGTTGCATTTATATGATTGAATTGACCTCATGTGCGTAATATTATGAGTATATATGTTTCAACACTTTTAGTTTGCTCTTTGCAAGAATAGTACATCTAGTAATGCATTTCTTAGCAAGAGTGCGTATTGTAGTATGCATTTCGCTGGAGAAGTTTGTAATTCACTATCATAGTCAAACAAATCGCAACTAAAAACATGATAAAATGTTATGATATTTGTACAGTCAGAAGCAAAGTAAATTGAAATTTACCGTAAGAAATTTAATTCATTTTGAGTTTGCGAACTTAATATGCAGTTCAGATCATCCACAATAACATATTTTGTATTTTAATTGCACGGTCAAACTCTAACAAAATAAATCCTAGAAGCGCTAGGTCATTGCTGTATGTGTAATCGTATTTGTTTGCTTCTGACTGTACCCTCGAATGCTCATATTGACATCTGCAACAAATTTAAAATAGATTCAGGTGCTACCATTTTATGGAAAAATACCTTATCAATATAGCATAATGAAGACAGTATTTGGCATAGACATATCACAGGTGTAAGTCACCATACTATTTGCAAGGTCGGAACTTTGTAATAGTACTAATATCGCCTTATTTTCGTTATTACATTCATATTTTCATGTATTGTACACCATATGTAAATTGAAAGAATATTGTATGAAATGATAAAACTTGAAAATAAAATTTATTCTTTTTTTAGAAAAATAATCTTGGTTGCATTTTATTTACATATGTGGTTTATTTCCCAACTCTCCTGATTGAATTAAAACGTCATGGCGTTGTTTGAGAATACTGAAGCTTAATGAATTTATGTACCACACTATTTGAGTTGTACATACCATGAGTTATTACAAGAACATGCGCTCAAAACTAACTTCAATTCAATAGAACAGTTGTTGAACTGTAGTAATGGGATTGTGGACATAATGGAATTGCATTCTAAACATACCTAACTCACTAACCCTTTTTTAATGCCGACATGCGTATCAAATAACAATTATGCTCGTATCTGTTTACTACAAGATTGCACAATTCAAATGTAACTAAATTATATTTGTGATCTGGCGTGTTAATTATTTAGTATAGGCCAAAATTATATCCAAGCACTCTAAGAATATACAGGGTGGCTCAATAAGTCACTTAACACCCCCAGTACAACGCCACTGCGGCATGGAACGTGAAAATGGCGATGACCAATCGTTATCAGGCCAAGGGGGAACCACATTGACGTCACCCGCATGGTCGGCAGCCATCTTGATGTCCGCCATCTTGAATTCAACTTCAGAAATTTAAATGGGAAGGGGGTCGTGCGACATATCAAAATGGGCTAGAATTTCACCAGGAAAACAACTGTGACACTTGTTTTCACCTAACTTTAATTGTTGCAGAGTTAACAATACCACAAAGTTATGGCTCAATAAGTCACTTAACACCCCCAGTACAACGCCACTGCGGCATGGAACGTGAAAATGGCGATGACCAATCGTTATCAGGCCAAGGGGGAACCACATTGACGTCACCCGCATGGTCGGCAGCCATCTTGATGTCCGCCATCTTGAATTCAACTTCAGAAATTTAAATGGGAAGGGGGTCGTGCGACATATCAAAATGGGCTAGAATTTCATCAGGAAAACAACTGTGACACTTGTTTTCACCTAACTTTAATTGTTGCAGAGTTAACAATACCACAAAGTTATGGCTCAATAAGTCACTTAACACCCCCAGTACAACGCCACTGCGGCATGGGACGTGAAAATGGCGATGACCAATCGTTATCAGGCCAAGGAGGAACCACATTGACGTCACCCGCATGTTCGGCAGCCATCTTGATGCCCGCCATCTTGAATTCAACTTCAGAAATTTAAATGGGAAGGGGGTCGTGCGACATATCAAAATGGGCTAGAATTTCACCAGGAAAACAACTGTGACATTTGTTTTCAGCTAACTTTAAATTTAAGGGCGATTTCCGCATGGGAGAGTGACACGTCCTTTCCTTTTTGCTTAAATGTTTATTGTTCAAATAATCGTTAGTATGTGATTATGTGGTATTTATTGTTAGACCAATCACTGAAAATGTCCGGATATTGACTTACCGGTATGTACATATCTTGTAGTATTGGTTGGCATGGGAATTCCGATTGTGTTTTGTCTTTACATAAAAGTTTAAAAGAGTGATGATGTGAATTGATCGTGTCAAGAGTAGCATATTTCCTTTTTCACTGATCTGAACGAAAATGCCACTAACACGTGAGGAACGGATTGCCATCATATTGATGTCAGGGGAGAGAAGTACGCGTGACATTGCCGCAGACTTCAATAACCGCAATCCTGCAAGACAACCGGTGTCACATGTGGCCGTCAGCCAGTTGCTGGCAAAGTTCCAAGATGCTGGATCTGTGGATGACAAGCCGCGACATGGACGTCCGAAAACAGCCACGGATGAGGGTACTGCTGTAGCGGTGTTGGCATCATTTGCAAAGTCCCTAACCCGTAGCACACGGGGACTGGCACTGGAAAGTGGTGTCAGCAGGGGTTCAATTAAAAAAATTGTACGTGACCACCACTGGCATCCGTATAAGATACAGCTGCAGCAGCACCTTAGTGAGGACGATCCAGACATTCGTTTGCAGTTTTGTGAGTGGGCTATAGCACAACTGCAACGTGACCCTGCCGTCGATAGCAAGATTCTGTTCAGTGATGAGGCTAATTTTTGTGTCGGGAGAGGTGAATAAGCAAAATCTGCGGTACTGGTCACCCGAAAATCCACATTGGACAGATCCCAGCAAGGTGACGGGAGGCGGGAAGCTAATGGTGTGGTGTGGTACTTGGGGTTCCCGACTTGTTGGTCCATTTTTCATTGAGGGCAACTTAAATGCAGAGGGCTACTTGCTTCTGCTACGGGAGCAGATCTTACCATCCTTACTGTCCGAGGATGGGAGCTAGCCTGAATGGTTCCAGCAAGATGGTGCTCCACCGCACTATGGGATGATAGTCCGTCAGTACCTGGATCAACAATTCCCTCACCACTGGATTGATCGCCGAGGGACTGTGGAATGGCCTGCACGCTCACCTGACCTGACACCATTGGACTTTTACCTCTGGGGACACCTGAAAGCCATGGTGTATGCTACGAAAATCAGGGATCTGGCCCACTTGCGCACACGCATTGTGGATGCCTGTACTGCAATAACTCCTGAGGTTCTTCAGAATGTGGTAAGGTCATGGGAGAGACGATTACACGTGTGTGTTGCGCAAGAGGGACGTCATATTGAGCATGTGTTATAACTTTGTGGTATTGTTAACTCTGCAACAATTAAAGTTAGGTGAAAACAAATGTCACAGTTGTTTTCCTGGTGAAATTCTAGCCCATTTTGATATGTCACACGACCCCCTTCCCATTTAAATTTCTGAAGTTGAATTCAAGATGGCGGACATCAAGATGGCTGCCGACCATGCGGGTGACGTCAGTGTGGTTCCCCCTTGGCCTGATAACGATTGGTCATCGCCATTTTCACGTCCCATGCCGCAGTGGCCTTGTACTGGGGGTGTTAAGTGACTTATTGAGCCACCCTGTACAATACTTTTCTCAATAGTTGTATTATTTGCAATTGTTGCATAACTTCCAACAATTTGATATCGCGTTCTACCTATATATGACTAATTATAATTATTTTTAAAACGTGCAGACTTGTTAATTTACATTATACCTTCGACTTAATTTCTCTGAGAGCTACAAGAATATTTTAATTGCTGTAACTGAATTATCCCATCTCACAACCTGTAAACAAATTAATTGTGGAAAAATACAGGAACGAATTGAATTAAGCATGAAATATTTGCTTGGCTGGCTTATTTTTATATAGGGAAATAGTTTTGGTAGGCTACACTTTTAAAAGTGCCAACATTTTCCATTTATGTAACTCCTCGAGTGAAAATTCCCATGCGCAAGTTTCTCTTATTACATGTAGGCTTAATATCGATGATTTCATAATGCTACCTTCAGTAAGAAATTCTGGGCATATTTATTGCTGTTTTGTGCAGATACGTACATATTGAAACTTTTGGGGTTGTATGAACAATACAATTTCCGATTGATTGATTTGGTTATTGTACTTTACTTTTCTGCTACTTTTGACTAATAGCGAAGATGAGGATGAATGGTGAGAAGATGAAATGGATTAAGAGACAATTGGAAACACACATGTACAGCACACGACAGAAGCCCCACAGAAATGAAAATATTTATTGAGTCCATAATCATCATAGTTTACAGCCTAGGTCATTTTAAACCAGAATTACAACTTGCACGCTTGAGTGGCATACAAGTGAGAAAATATTGCATAAAAATAATAGTATAAAATAATTCTAGGCATGTCATTAATTGATGTATCCGACTTTACAATAGTCGCATCCTAAGATTGAAGTAAATCCAAGTATTATTGTATAAAACTAGAAAAAATATATATCGGTATTACATTTGTTGCAAATGAGAAATACTTTCTGAAAGAAAGTCGATTTTCTAGTACTTCATTGTTGATGAGCCTACACAAAGGAAAATATGAGATTAAACGGAAGGGGACAAAAGAGGGGAGAAGAGAGAAAGCGAAAGGGGAAGAGAAAAATCAAAGAAGGGAAGAAAATAATGGACAGAAGTGGATAGGAGAAAGGCAAAGGATGCGAGAAGAGATGAGGAAAATGGAGCAAAGAGGAGAGAGGATGGAAATGAAGATGAGAGAAGAGGAGTTTGAAGAGGGGAGAGGAGAATGGAGTAATAGAGAGAAAAACGAAAGGAAGAGGAGAAGAGCGCAGTGGAGTCGGAAATCTAAGACAAGAGACGAGATGAGTGGGATGGAGACAAGAGGCGAGAAATAGAGGGAGAGCAATATGAGTTAAAAGCAGAGGAGGAGGAGAGTAGAGAAGGAGAAGAGAAGAACATAAGACACTGGAGTCGAGAGGAGAGAAAATGTAGTTGCATAAAATATCGTCTGGGCGTCAAGGACTGATGCATTGATCAAATTATCGACATAAAACATTCAATAAAATTTCTAAATGTATTGGAGAATGTATTCGATGGGTGCGAGATGCCTCTTGGTTGAATCAGAGCAAGATAAAATCTTCCACGTAAGATGTTTGATTCTACCTGCGATTATACCACTAAAAACATGAATCAAATTTAATATTCATAAGAATTATCCAATTTTTCTCCACTTCTCGGTTCGTTGAAATGGAGATTTTTTTATTTCCCCTCCCCCCATCGTTAATTCCAAACTGAATCATTCATTTTCACACGGCGTGGACAATGAACACAATGGGATATGTCTAAAACGTATGAAAATTTTCTGCTACCGGAGGGGTTTGAACCCACGACCATCAGGTTGACAATAATGAACGGTCCTGAAAGCAGGTAGAAGCAGCTGACCATGTGAAATGTAGATCAATCTCTCCTACATGTAGTGTGCAAAAATACTTGTTTGTAACAAAGAAAACGAAGGTAGTAGGAATCGGCGAAAACATTTAATGGAGAATTGCACATGACGAGAACTTTTCATTCTATATTTGCGGAGGTATGCTGGCATTGAACTCGAGTGGGAAAAGGGGTACAATTAGTATGTACTGTATTGCCACAAAGCAGACATTTCGGCTGTAATAACTAATAACGAGTATACACGTATGTTATGATGTTCTGAACACTCATAAATGTTAACCTCCTTTCCACGTACTTCACCTCAGCAACTACAGCCTTGGAGACCAACGAAGCTCTGGCGTCTGAACCTACGGCCAGCACAATCCTTTGTAGTGTTGTTTGATTTGACATTTTATTTTTAAGTGCACTTTATGCACAGATAGGTACCCTTGATCACAAAGCGACGACGTTACACTAAGCAATCGGGGAGGCTACCTTTGTATGGTTGTCTATATGGTCTCCAATGTATTGCTAAGGAATATATCTGCTGAGTGCTCCAGTACCGCCTCTGTTTTTACCCTGTGTAAGGAGGTTTTAAAGACACGCATGCTGATTTTCTATACATTGTAAGGGGCTTGGCCTCATATAATATGACGGGTGAATATAGCCTAAGTGCTGACACATACAAAATTTTCATTTCAACCAATCAACATTCTTCCATGAACATCGGTAACAATTAAAAACAAAATTAATGGCTAGTTAATACTACAACAACAAAAACGACTATTATTATTATTAATAATAACAACAATAATAATATCAATTATTATGATTATTATTACGTGTAATGAAATAGGACTAAGGACACATGCTGCTAGAAGAATTCAATGCACACACCACATAAATCATATGTTTTACATGAATTCTAAGGTGAAAACCAACAAGTGTAATATGTAAAATTAAAGATAGGCGTTTACGCTACATTGTTTGTTTGGAACATTGTCTTCTCAGATGGCTAGATTATTAACAAATTAATGTTAAATATAAAATTAATAGTAAAATATACGATGTGTTTTTACTAATCCGTGATTAACTACTTAACGGTTGCTTCTATCGAAAATCTAAACATGACATTAAATATAGAACATATATTAAGCTTTCATTTTAAAAAATATTTGTTGAGATCGGGCCGTTGGTTTCAGAGATAGTCATTTTTTTTTCAAATGTCAACATCCGCCATCTTGGATTGGCCGCCATTTCTATTAGCTACCACTTTGAGATGGCAAGCATGTTTCTTTGGTATCCTTACACACCCATATAACTGTGGCATAAACAAAAATTAATACCCCCAAATTATACCGACTTCTTGGCTTGCCCTTTACAAATTAAAAATATACCAGTGAAATCCAATAATATGCTCACGTTCCGAAGTTCTCCCCTGTGCGTTGCACCATGCCATGAAGATATATAGAGGGTGTGTAGGTAGAGCCTCACACTTTCTTGATCTCGGCCATAGTGGAGGTGATGTGATCAGCACCACGCTCCGGCCGCCTTTGCCCTACCCCGGAGGGTTGCTCCCAGGTACCCATTGATGACAGGCTGGGTGATCCCCAGAGAAAAATTCCACCCGCAAATCACCAGGAACGGAACCCGGGGCTCCCACGTGGCAGTCGGTCGCTGTATCGACTTTTAAAGGAAATCCCCTAAGCGGAAGCTTCCCCCATCACACTTCATTCATTCATATCATTTTCACTGAAGTATCTAGTTCAGGATTTTCAGGACAGACAATCACAAACATCCACGTCAGAGCCGGGATTCGAACCCGGGACCTCTGGCATTGCAGCGCACTGTGTTAACCACTCCACCACGGAGGTCGACAGTGGGCTACCGCGGCTCACCTTAGATTATGTGCAGTTAGTTTCCAAGTTCTCCACACATATGTACATTTTCGAACTTAGCAGTTATGTTAGTTTACTGTAACTTCGTTTTTCAAACCTTCCCATTGAATTTGTACTTTTCCGTTTACCAGCAACGACTCTTAACACAATTATCACGTTCTGAAAATATTCAACGTCTTAAAGAGCGACAACATGTATTTACTTATCTTGAATTTTGCTTCGAGGTTAAGGCTACAGTGTGTTCTTGTATCTGTTTCTGGAATGTTACTACTGACGAAGAGGTATGATGGCATTTCTTATTAAGCAATAACTTTATAAGGTCGATTTGTTAATTTATTGATTTGATTTATTTTTCTTCGCTTTTCTGCCACTTTCTGTCAGTGTGCGAATTAACGGGAGAGAGGTGTCGGGGATTGCCCCCCACAAAATATTTTATCCCTGGCAAAAAAACATTATTTTTATCCCTGCCAGGGATGTTTTTATCCCCCTGAAAGGAAATGTAATTGAAAGCGTACCCTTTCTTAACTATGTAACAAACAGAATTGAAAAATCATTCGTGGCTATTAATGGTCCGGTCGTCTTAAGATTTCCCTGCCCAAAAATATGCAACCTCATGGAAGTGGATTAAAGAAGGACGCCATTCGGCAACTGACCAACCTCATCGGGCTAACAAAAAGCTGTTTTCCACTTAAGATTTCATGGCATAGTGCTGATATTTTACATATATTAAAGTGCTCACAAGAAACTTGTAGGTAGATTAGACGGACGTTAAGTTTGAACTTGGAAATTTAAAATTTTGTCAAGTTTTCGGTGTTACTAATTCGATAGCTCTTTTCGTGTGTGACTTTGGATTTTCTTAGAATGTAAATACACTGTTTCTAAATTACGTCTAAATGTTATCATAAGATTTAATGTATTAAGTAGAAACTTAGAACTGGAAGGCAATAGTAGAGTTTACTGACTGTTAAAATATATACATATTTGTATACACCTCCCAAAAAAAGATTTCCCAAAATGAAATGACAAGCACGCCACCGATTGGGCACCTCCCTCAAAGCAAATAGTTTAATTCGCACAGTGCTTTTGGTTATCTGAGTTATGATATGATGAAGGAACACTCACAAAGAATACCCATGCTCATGCCGGGATTTGAATCCGAGACCCTTGCCGTCGTAGCGCGCAGTGATAACCACTCCGCCACGGAAGTCGGCTTTATAAGATCGAGATCGTGAATGCCTGGGGTCCTGCTCCCCCCCCCACCTCCCAAGCTTCCCCTCCTTTGTCACTTCATGTCACAATGCAATGAGTACGGAACACTTCGTCTTCGACTTACACAGGAATTCCATTCCATTCTTATAATTGTAATTCTTAGTTTATGTTAAAGTACGCGTAAAAAGGCAAGGCAAGGTTAATGCTGTATGTTTCCATTTGCCTTGGATTCGAATCATTCCTCCTATTATATTGAGTTTACCGCAGGTAGTCGTCTCTTCCGTTGGAGATTTTGTGTAATTTGATGCAAGGCGTAAGCGTATCGCGTCCAATGTTGCCATATCTTCTACTGAAGGGATGGAAACCTTGAGGCAATAGAGAGCGCCAACTTTTGTAGTACGGAACCTTGTGGAAACTTTCATTAACCGCACGAAGAGTCCTGAACAGTGGCGGTCCCTCCATGGAACAGAGGGAACAGGCTGTTCCCTCCTACTTACTGCGCTTTTGGGCTATTTAAATTATTTATATTAACATAATAAGAACACTTTTCTCTCGAAATCAACGTTTCCAAAAGTAACACTGAAGAAAATCTTTCACCGTGGCTGGACGTTTGTTGACGTCATCTACCCCCAACGCATCATGGTTCTCACCCCATGCTCTACCATGGTCTCTTAGTATCATGCCCTCTACTGTCTGAAGCCGAGTATTTCCGACCACGTGCGAAGTTAAACGATCCCCACGGCACCACGGAAGCTGAACACTCTAGCTGTTCCCTCAGAGAGATATTGCGGATTCGCTTTTCTTCCAGTTTTTGCTATGTGCTGAAGTTTAATCGCGTCACAAGTGATACATTTGAGTGTAGAAAGTCTATAATCCTAATCTCGTTGAGAACTTGCGTCTGACATTCATAACGAACTGGAAAAATCTTCTACAGTCTAAGCGTCTGCTAAATGCCTTGGCTAAACGCTGGAAAATAGCTTCCGAGGGAACAGCTCACATCCACCTGTTCCACCAACCCCAAGACCAAAGTTTCAAGGCATTATTTTTATCCCTGCCAGGGATGTTTTTATCCCCCTGAAAGGAAATGTAATTGAAAGCGTACCCTTTCTTAACTATGTAACAAACAGAATTGAAAAATCATTCGTGGCTATTAATGGTCCGGTCGTCTTAAGATTTCCCTGCCCAAAAATATGCAACCTCATGGAAGTGGATTAAAGAAGGACGCTATTCGGCAACTGACCAACCTCATCGGGCTAACAAAAAGCTGTTTTCCACTTAAGATTTCATGGCATAGTGCTGATATTTTACATATATTAAAGTGCTCACAAGAAACTTGTAGGTAGATTAGACGGACGTTAAGTTTGAACTTGGAAATTTAAAATTTTGTCAAGTTTTCGGTGTTACTAATTCGATAGCTCTTTTCGTGTGTGACTTTGGATTTTCTTAGAATGTAAATACACTGTTTCTAAATTACGTCTAAATGTTATCATAAGATTTAATGTATTAAGTAGAAACTTAGAACTGGAAGGCAATAGTAGAGTTTACTGACTGTTAAAATATATACATATTTGTATACACCTCCCAAAAAAAGATTTCCCAAAATGAAATGACAAGCACGCCACCGATTGGGCACCTCCCTCAAAGCAAATAGTTTAATTCGCACAGTGCTTTTGGTTATCTGAGTTATGATATGATGAAGGAACACTCACAAAGAATACCCATGCTCATGCCGGGATTTGAATCCGAGACCCTTGCCGTCGTAGCGCGCAGTGATAACCACTCCGCCACGGAAGTCGGCTTTATAAGATCGAGATCGTGAATGCCTGGGGTCCTGATCCCTCCCCCACACCTCCCAAGCTTCCCCTCCTTTGTCACTTCATGTCACAATGCAATGAGTACGGAACACTTCGAAATGGATTAAGAGACAATTGGAAACACACATGTACAGCATACGACAGAAGCCCCACAGAAATGAAAATATTTATTGAGTCCATAATCATCATAGTTTACAGCCTAGGTCATTTTAAACCAGAATTACAACTTGCACGCTTGAGTGGCATACAAGTGAGAAAATATTGCATAAAAATAATAGTATAAAAGAATTCTAGGCATGTCATTAATTGATGTATCCGACTTTACAATAGTCGCATCCTAAGATTGAAGTAAATCCAAGTATTATTGTATAAAACTAGAAAAAATATATATCGGTATTACATTTGTTGCAAATGAGAAATACTTTCTGAAAGAAAGTCGATTTTCTAGTACTTCATTGTTGATGAGCCTACACAAAGGAAAATATGAGATTAAACGGAAGGGGACAAAAGAGGGGAGAAGAGAGAAAGCGAAAGGGGAAGAGAAAAATCAAAGAAGGGAAGAAAATAATGGACAGAAGTGGATAGGAGAAAGGCAAAGGATGCAAGAAGAGATGAGGAAAATGGAGCAAAGAGGAGAGAGGATGGAAATGAAGATGAGAGAAGAGGAGTTTGAAGAGGGGAGAGGAGAATGGAGTAATAGAGAGAAAAACGAAAGGAAGAGGAGAAGAGCGCAGTGGAGTCGGAAATCTAAGACAAGAGACGAGATGAGTGGGATGGAGACAAGAGGCGAGAAATAGAGGGAGAGCAATATGAGTTAAAAGCAGAGGAGGAGGAGAGTAGAGAAGGAGAAGAGAAGAACATAAGACACTGGAGACGAGAGGAGAGAAAATGTAGTTGCATAAAATATCGTCTGGGCGTCAAGGACTGATGCATTGATCAAATTATCGACATAAAACATTCAATAAAATTTCTAAATGTATTGGAGAATGTATTCGATGGGTGCGAGATGCCTCTTGGTTGAATCAGAGCAAGATAAAATCTTCCACGTAAGATGTTTGATTCTACCTGCGATTATACCACTAAAAACATGAATCAAATTTAATATTCATAAGAATTATCCAATTTTTCTCCACTTCTCGGTTCGTTGAAATGGAGATTTTTTTATTTCCCCTCCCCCCATCGTTAATTCCAAACTGAATCATTCATTTTCACACGGCGTGGACAATGAACACAATGGGATATGTCTAAAACGTATGAAAATTTTCTGCTACCGGAGGGGTTTGAACCCACGACCATCAGGTTGACAATAATGAACGGTCCTGAAAGCAGGTAGAAGCAGCTGACCATGTGAAATGTAGATCAATCTCTCCTACATGTAGTGTGCAAAAATACTTGTTTGTAACAAAGAAAACGAAGGTAGTAGGAATCGGCGAAAACATTTAATGGAGAATTGCACATGACGAGAACTTTTCATTCTATATTTGCGGAGGTATGCTGGCATTGAACTCGAGTGGGAAAAGGGGTACAATTAGTATGTACTGTATTGCCACAAAGCAGACATTTCGGCTGTAATAACTAATAACGAGTATACACGTATGTTATGATGTTCTGAACACTCATAAATGTTAACCTCCTTTCCACGTACTTCACCTCAGCAACTACAGCCTTGGAGACCAACGAAGCTCTGGCGTCTGAACCTACGGCCAGCACAATCCTTTGTAGTGTTGTTTGATTTGACATTTTATTTTTAAGTGCACTTTATGCACAGATAGGTACCCTTGATCACAAAGCGACGACGTTACACTAAGCAATCGGGGAGGCTACCTTTGTATGGTTGTCTATATGGTCTCCAATGTATTGCTAAGGAATATATCTGCTGAGTGCTCCAGTACCGCCTCTGTTTTTACCCTGTGTAAGGAGGTTTTAAAGACACGCATGCTGATTTTCTATACATTGTAAGGGGCTTGGCCTCATATAATATGACGGGTGAATATAGCCTAAGTGCTGACACATACAAAATTTTCATTTCAACCAATCAACATTCTTCCATGAACATCGGTAACAATTAAAAACAAAATTAATGGCTAGTTAATACTACAACAACAAAAACGACTATTATTATTATTAATAATAACAACAATAATAATATCAATTATTATGATTATTATTACGTGTAATGAAATAGGACTAAGGACACATGCTGCTAGAAGAATTCAATGCACACACCACATAAATCATATGTTTTACATGAATTCTAAGGTGAAAACCAACAAGTGTAATATGTAAAATTAAAGATAGGCGTTTACGCTACATTGTTTGTTTGGAACATTGTCTTCTCAGATGGCTAGATTATTAACAAATTAATGTTAAATATAAAATTAATAGTAAAATATACGATGTGTTTTTACTAATCCGTGATTAACTACTTAACGGTTGCTTCTATCGAAAATCTAAACATGACATTAAATATAGAACATATATTAAGCTTTCATTTTAAAAAATATTTGTTGAGATCGGGCCGTTGGTTTCAGAGATAGTCATTTTTTTTTCAAATGTCAACATCCGCCATCTTGGATTGGCCGCCATTTCTATTAGCTACCACTTTGAGATGGCAAGCATGTTTCTTTGGTATCCTTACACACCCATATAACTGTGGCATAAACAAAAATTAATACCCCCAAATTATACCGACTTCTTGGCTTGCCCTTTACAAATTAAAAATATACCAGTGAAATCCAATAATATGCTCACGTTCCGAAGTTCTCCCCTGTGCGTTGCACCATGCCATGAAGATATATAGAGGGTGTGTAGGTAGAGCCTCACACTTTCTTGATCTCGGCCATAGTGGAGGTGATGTGATCAGCACCACGCTCCGGCCGCCTTTGCCCTACCCCGGAGGGTTGCTCCCAGGTACCCATTGATGACAGGCTGGGTGATCCCCAGAGAAAAATTCCACCCGCAAATCACCAGGAACGGAACCCGGGGCTCCCACGTGGCAGTCGGTCGCTGTATCGACTTTTAAAGGAAATCCCCTAAGCGGAAGCTTCCCCCATCACACTTCATTCATTCATATCATTTTCACTGAAGTATCTAGTTCAGGATTTTCAGGACAGACAATCACAAACATCCACGTCAGAGCCGGGATTCGAACCCGGGACCTCTGGCATTGCAGCGCACTGTGTTAACCACTCCACCACGGAGGTCGACAGTGGGCTACCGCGGCTCACCTTAGATTATGTGCAGTTAGTTTCCAAGTTCTCCACACATATGTACATTTTCGAACTTAGCAGTTATGTTAGTTTACTGTAACTTCGTTTTTCAAACCTTCCCATTGAATTTGTACTTTTCCGTTTACCAGCAACGACTCTTAACACAATTATCACGTTCTGAAAATATTCAACGTCTTAAAGAGCGACAACATGTATTTACTTATCTTGAATTTTGCTTCGAGGTTAAGGCTACAGTGTGTTCTTGTATCTGTTTCTGGAATGTTACTACTGACGAAGAGGTATGATGGCATTTCTTATTAAGCAATAACTTTATAAGGTCGATTTGTTAATTTATTGATTTGATTTATTTTTCTTCGCTTTTCTGCCACTTTCTGTCAGTGTGCGAATTAACGGGAGAGAGGTGTCGGGGATTGCCCCCCACAAAATATTTTATCCCTGGCAAAAAAACATTATTTTTATCCCTGCCAGGGATGTTTTTATCCCCCTGAAAGGAAATGTAATTGAAAGCGTACCCTTTCTTAACTATGTAACAAACAGAATTGAAAAATCATTCGTGGCTATTAATGGTCCGGTCGTCTTAAGATTTCCCTGCCCAAAAATATGCAACCTCATGGAAGTGGATTAAAGAAGGACGCCATTCGGCAACTGACCAACCTCATCGGGCTAACAAAAAGCTGTTTTCCACTTAAGATTTCATGGCATAGTGCTGATATTTTACATATATTAAAGTGCTCACAAGAAACTTGTAGGTAGATTAGACGGACGTTAAGTTTGAACTTGGAAATTTAAAATTTTGTCAAGTTTTCGGTGTTACTAATTCGATAGCTCTTTTCGTGTGTGACTTTGGATTTTCTTAGAATGTAAATACACTGTTTCTAAATTACGTCTAAATGTTATCATAAGATTTAATGTATTAAGTAGAAACTTAGAACTGGAAGGCAATAGTAGAGTTTACTGACTGTTAAAATATATACATATTTGTATACACCTCCCAAAAAAAGATTTCCCAAAATGAAATGACAAGCACGCCACCGATTGGGCACCTCCCTCAAAGCAAATAGTTTAATTCGCACAGTGCTTTTGGTTATCTGAGTTATGATATGATGAAGGAACACTCACAAAGAATACCCATGCTCATGCCGGGATTTGAATCCGAGACCCTTGCCGTCGTAGCGCGCAGTGATAACCACTCCGCCACGGAAGTCGGCTTTATAAGATCGAGATCGTGAATGCCTGGGGTCCTGCTCCCCCCCCCCCACCTCCCAAGCTTCCCCTCCTTTGTCACTTCATGTCACAATGCAATGAGTACGGAACACTTCGTCTTCGACTTACACAGGAATTCCATTCCATTCTTATAATTGTAATTCTTAGTTTATGTTAAAGTACGCGTAAAAAGGCAAGGCAAGGTTAATGCTGTATGTTTCCATTTGCCTTGGATTCGAATCATTCCTCCTATTATATTGAGTTTACCGCAGGTAGTCGTCTCTTCCGTTGGAGATTTTGTGTAATTTGATGCAAGGCGTAAGCGTATCGCGTCCAATGTTGCCATATCTTCTACTGAAGGGATGGAAACCTTGAGGCAATAGAGAGCGCCAACTTTTGTAGTACGGAACCTTGTGGAAACTTTCATTAACCGCACGAAGAGTCCTGAACAGTGGCGGTCCCTCCATGGAACAGAGGGAACAGGCTGTTCCCTCCTACTTACTGCGCTTTTGGGCTATTTAAATTATTTATATTAACATAATAAGAACACTTTTCTCTCGAAATCAACGTTTCCAAAAGTAACACTGAAGAAAATCTTTCACCGTGGCTGGACGTTTGTTGACGTCATCTACCCCCAACGCATCATGGTTCTCACCCCATGCTCTACCATGGTCTCTTAGTATCATGCCCTCTACTGTCTGAAGCCGAGTATTTCCGACCACGTGCGAAGTTAAACGATCCCCACGGCACCACGGAAGCTGAACACTCTAGCTGTTCCCTCAGAGAGATATTGCGGATTCGCTTTTCTTCCAGTTTTTGCTATGTGCTGAAGTTTAATCGCGTCACAAGTGATACATTTGAGTGTAGAAAGTCTATAATCCTAATCTCGTTGAGAACTTGCGTCTGACATTCATAACGAACTGGAAAAATCTTCTACAGTCTAAGCGTCTGCTAAATGCCTTGGCTAAACGCTGGAAAATAGCTTCCGAGGGAACAGCTCACATCCACCTGTTCCACCAACCCCAAGACCAAAGTTTCAAGGCATGCAGTGGCAGGACAAGAAGCGAATGTTGCGAGTGTTGTATGATCGACCGGCTGAGGACGAAAGCCTTTAGTTCATTCAACTTTGCAGAAAATACAACAAACCAACACATATTCTAACTGAATTAAAAACTAAAACGAAATCATACACAGAGCATTTTCAAACGAGTTACTACAACTCTGTAAATTATTAACTGGATATTCTACCAGTGGCAAATTATATTGTTGTCCTTGTTTAATACTGAGAAGGGAGTCTGGAACAGGTCGGGTTTTGTCACATTAACAACTTCTACTAACAGGGTGGCTACTCACCGGGAATTTCTTGAATTCCGGGAATTATGCGTGAATTATTGGCTCCGGGAATTGTGCGTGAATTCTGCTTGAAATTTTCTCTGTAGACATGAAAAATTGCAACTTTTTAAATTCCCAATTCCATTGAATTTATACATATTTATTAATGGCCTGAAACAAGTTTTTCACAGTTTAGGTTTTATTTTTATTGAGGAAGGTAAATAAAGCTGCGTGGAAAATAAAACAGAATTCTCTCAATCCATTTGCTTTGTTAGTGTTCTTTGAAGAACAATCCATCTGATAGACTGAAGATTATTGCAAGATAAAATATCTTGAAGTTGATTAGGTAAATTTAAAATTCTTATAGAATTAACAATTTTTCGTAGATTACTATTTCCCGTAACATATGTGACTTGTGTTTGTAGATGTATTTATAGTCCAGAGTAGAAGTGGCGTGCCCAGGATTTTTGTAATTGAGGAGTTACCTATACTTTTTCTCGGTAGTCCGCCCTCATTTTGTCATATTTTCCTAACATTGACGTTCCTTTTTTAGGAATATTGGGCCAAAGGGGGGTATAACCCCTACCAACCCCCCTTGGGCACGCCACTGCCGAGTAGCTATGTGAAATGACAAATGTAAAATCCGCGCCTTAAATTATATATATGTACCGTCCAAGTGAATTAGAATTATTGGATTCATTGGAACCGCACAAACCATATATTGTTAATTAATATAAGTACCTATTTGTTTGTGTGTATGTGTGTGTGGGTGGTGAGAGACTGTAAAACCTTAGTTTGAAATAGAGAAAACATCCGCTTGAATTTTTGTAAAGTTCGCTTTGAAAACCGGGAATTATACTTGAATTTTATTATGGTCCTACAGTAGCCACCCTGACTAATCCAGCGAACGTCATGAAAAACTCAACCATCTGTGTGCCATTATTGGATTGAGAAAGTTTGAATTACAAGAATACTCAACTCTATGAAAAAACGTCAACTTAATCTACGAATAAAGAGATGAAACAGGTCACGACAAAATATTATTTTCTTTCTCTGATGACTCACAAATGTATATCAAATTTTTCTTTGTTGCGCATCAACAATTTTATTTTTAATGTTTTCTTTATATTATATCACATTTGGTTTAAAATTAGTATTGTCATATAATTTTAAAGTGCCTCATGTTTGTCCCTTCTGACATTTCAATAAGGGTTGAATTTTACTTGATCTATTGTATTATATTAAGACACCCATGCGATGGGGAGCAAGTGCAGGTGTCCTGTTCCCCTGCCTGATTTATCACCGCACGCCACTGGTCCTGAAGATTACATGCTTCGTAGAAAGGAAAATAAGAAATGAAGAAGCTTTTGATAATAGTGTTAGGATGCAAAATTTTATATTCATTGAAGAGCTCTGACGTAAGGCATTTGATGTGGTAGTAGAGATAATCGTAATAATCAGCTTGGCACATCATACTTTCCTGTTAGCACCACAGTTTTCTATTGAAAGGCTCGTGTTGAAATTTGGGCAACACCTCATGGAAATTTTCAGTCGTAATATCTAAGAACGCAGTCTAGACGATGCCAGAATGCACTCTCTACAAAAATTGTACATAAATATTGTGAGATCTTGTAGGTAAGTAATTTTAATCTATAGTTAATTTGGCTAAAATCTGAATTGAATTAAATACACAATCTTCCAAATTACTAAATATATATGTAGTAAATGTCCAACGATTGTAAATTTGTTATTTCTGTATCAGGTAGAATATTTCGTGGAATAAATTTTTTTTAAATATATATCTCAATTGTTCTCAAACAGTCTTAATAAATTAGAATTTTATAAATTGCAACCTAGGTGTCATCTCTTGTTGAAAATTTAAGTATGTTGAATTTGTGCCGTAGGTATATGAACAAGAATAAGGAAATCATTTAACTCCTACCGATTAGATACAATTGAACAAAGTAAAATTAATTTTGAAATTTGACATTTGTTTTCTTTATTGTATTGAATTGTAGTCCTATACTAATGAGTAGAGCTAGGATTTTCATGACTTAGCATATTTTTTTTTATTGGTAAGGGTGATGTGTTCCACAAACATAAAGAAATTAATATTATGAAGAAACTAATTAAGTTAAGGTGCTTTTGAAGGGCATATTTTGGCATATTTGGCCATTTTTGCGTGATATAGCATATTTTGACAGATTATTGGTCAGCATATTTTTTTCATTTTCAAGAAATATACAGTTATTTTCGAGGTGGGTTCGTTCTTATTGCCATGTTTACTCGGTTTTTTTTTTTTAACTGTAGCAAAATCTTTTTCATTTTTATTTGAAAATTTAGAGAAAGTATTCATCGTGCATTGCAACTCAGGGTCCATAAAGTGAACTAAAAAAAGTACGTATGTGAAAATATCTCAGCATGAGTTAAACATTGATGTTTGAAACAGTCCAGTTATAAGGGCATATTTTTCAAATTATAGTGCATATTTTGTGAAATTTTAGGTCATAAGAGCATATTTTATTTTGCATATTTTGGTGATATTTAGGTCATAAAAATCCTAACCCTACTAATGAGAAACCTGAAATTCACTTGATGTAAATTTTATGTAATAACTGCATATAGAATATACATATATCTATTATTAGATCTATAGATGGCCACTTTACAATTTGCAGTATTTATAGTTTCTTAGATACAAGGGTTGATAGGTCGGAGTGAAGGACATGGTAATGTAGAGTAATATAAGTAGTACAAGATAAAAACCAGACGGTGAACAATTAACATATTTAATAGAAACTGGACGTTATGTCCGAAATATTCAAGTACATTGAATCATGCAGTACGAATTCACACAGAATACATCTGCTTATGATTTCTCTTTTTTCTGGCCGTCAAGACCAAGCCTTGTAGCCATACGCTTAATACCTGGACCGTATCAAGGGTCGTTCAACGCTGACCGAGATATTTGAACATAAAAGTAGTGAATAGCTGGAGAACGACAAAACTGCCGGAGGATGTAGCTTTATCTTTCGTGAGTATTGCGCATTCGTCCCGATGTAGTTAGCGCATGAGCAGTAGTGTTAGCGAAAATTGTGCAAGTAATGTATCTGTATCTCTGCGACAGCGGTGTTTAATCAAATTCCTTGTAAAAGAGAAGGTTAATTCAGCTGCCACTTTGAGAAGTTTGCAAGCACAGTATGTGGAAAAACCGTGTAACGGGCAAAAGTGTACGAATGATGTCAACCGTTTGACGAAGAACGATAGTTGATGACGAATGAATCACATGGACATGTTCGTTCGACTGGGACATGCAAGGTGTTATTCATGTGATTTTTTAAAGAAAAGGTCAGAATGAATGCCCAGTATTACTGCGCAGTTAATGCAATTCGCAAGAAAGACCGGGAATGTTGTCCGGAAATATCATTTTTCACAATGACATTGCCCGACCTCACACGGTCAATTTGGCAGCAACAACTCCCTCAGAAATGCACTGCCAGGTTTTGTTCCATGTCCCTACTCTCCGGACTTAGCCTCTGTGATTATCAGATTTGTTTGAGCTCAGCTGCACGAAACTAACTTCTAGCGGTATTGGTCGTTCATTTGAACGACAGTGAGCGAGCTCCTGTGAACTGCCTCCCGAAGAGGAACTACCATGACCCATTACTACTGTCACTCAGACTGGGGCGTTTTCATCGTGCCACTTCGATATATTGTTGCGCATGCGCTAAGTGGTCGAGTCCACTGCAAAATAGCGGGTGACGGCTGCGAGTGGAACGCATACGGGAAATAGGTTTTGTGATCATCATCGTCTGCTGAAGCAACATTAATGTTCCACACACAGTAACGTGTGTACCTACCTACCTCCCCTTCTCGCATGTAGGCTGGTCTCGTCTTCAACCTCCCCGATGGCGCGGTATTCGTCTTATAATCAAGGGGTCCCCGGTTCGATCCCCGGTGGAGGCACATAGTGGTTCGGATCCAACTTTAAACTGTAGGTCCAGTCCCGATTAGCCTTATTGTGCACAAAGTGGACTTAGAACAACAAATCAATCAATCAATCTTGTCTCGCCTTGCGCCATCGGAAAGTTGTGTGTACTTAAAATGAACAAAAAGAAGTTCGCACACTAAACTTCAACAACATAATTTTCTTTGAGTAACTAAAAGGGAAAGAGGCAGTTAAGTGACGAAATAAGGCCGAGAGAACTACCTTCATTCTCTTTATAGATAAAAGAGCATGTGTTGCGAAATAGTCAACACTGGCCAAGGACATTATATTTTATATTGGAGACCTTTCGCGAAGATTTCAAATTTACTTTGGAAGGGGTTGTTAAGATTGGCATAACGACTACAAAAAATAATGTCAAGAAAACCTTTACTGTGAGTTGATAAATAATCATTGTACAAAGAGTAAAAAGGTGCAAGAATAATATTTGCTTTTAAATATATTAAATATATATATATATATTGCGAAAAAATATTCAGTTTCTTGACAATCTGCCTCCTTTACACACAGAAATGTATCAAGGCAGAAAGTCCCATAAGGTAACCCAACAACACCAGTTAACACCACGGTATTATATACTTAAAAAAATAGCATGACGACAACCAGCATGACTGATTAATTCATCATCAACCAAAGATTGACTCTCCAACAGCTACAATAATATATCACGAGTCCTTGAAGAGGCACATACCCTATTGTTGTTAACGTCTCTCCCACACACTTTCTTTCGCACCGTCGACACCGCGCTTCAACCGCATTTAATACGACCGCAAACGGAAGGAGAGAAAGTTGTGTAGCGGTAGAGAGAGAAAAAAGAAGTTTTCAACAGCCTTCGAAACAATTTCACCTTGCCTAACCTCGGCACATTAGACGAAGCGACAAAAAAGAAAATAAGAGTTTAAAGGAGCATTACTGTGTCAAGGTGAGCGATTTCATGCCTGGGTTGTGTTACTAAAGGTTCATTAGCTACTTACGTTAGTCTGTTTTTTTTTTTAAAGTGCTCTATGTTTCTAGCTAATTCGTAGATGTCACTACTTATCCTGTTCCGGAGTGAACTATCCTCTTATTATGTATTAAAGGTACAGTTGGATCTATGAGTTTTACCGTGCAAACTGTCCATCACCATGTTCGTGCACTTTGTTTGACACAATAAGAGCTTCAACCAAAACTCAAAACAAGCTGTTGACAACTTCTGCACCAGCATACATAAAAATCCATCGCTTAAAAACACACAGGATGTAAGAGGAAAATTAATTAAAATAGTCATGGACAATTTGCACGGTAATACTCATGGATCCCACTGTACATGTTTCGCTTATGGTGTATGAATGCTAAATACTAGAGCTGAGCCGATGTATCGATATGGGAAATTTATTTATCAATACCAGCTGATATTTTTCAGAATATTTGGTCTTTTATTGGATCTGCAAAAATTCCTCCGACACTTTCGCGGAGTCTAGTTATTCTGGAAATTATGCAAAATTCAAACTTTCTTTTTATTTTACGCCAATTGTGCATGAAAAATTCTGATTTTGTGATTACATAACATCTATTTTAATATTCTGATGTAATTCTTGAATATTATAAACCAAATTTCTTTGTAAATTGATGCATATTTACACACTGACATTAATCAATATTTTGAACAACTTTTATTAATTATTACAATTTTAAAGAATTGGTATCGGTCCGAATTGATAACAGTATCGGTTCAAATGGTATCGACTCAGCCTTACCAAATACAGTATTTTCTTGTAGAATGTGTTCGATTTTGAAGGGGAAAGCCAGGGAATTCCCTAACTCTTTGCACATCTAAATTCATACAAAACTGGGAAATGTTCTTTCTCTTCAAAAGTTTCATTTTATGTACTATAACCCCTATTATTTATTATTTATCAATACTTTTTAATATTACAACTTACCTTTAACCTAGGAACATGCCGTGTATGTGGAAGCAATGGACAAACATCGTGATCTCATCTCCTGTTACTGACATTGACATCTGATATACAGAGTCGTTTCAACAATTAAGCCAAGTTGGGTCGTACTGAACTATTTATTTTTAATATTTCTTATTATGGTTTACTTATATTGTTTTTTTATATCTTGTGTTCATTTTCAAAGCAATTTTTGTTTCACACACTTACCTGAGTTGTAAAGTACATTTCTAAACAACTCCTACTTTTAAATTTGTTCATTGTTCACACAACACACTGCTTACTTTGTGTGTGCCACTTTCCTGATTTTCATAATACGAGTACAATCCCACTTCGGTTTGCAGACAATGTTTTACTTTTTGCTTTAGTGATTGACTGATTTGGTTGATTTTACTTCGCTTTGCTGCAATCCCCAGGCCGGGATTCGAACCCGGAACCCCTGGCATCGTAGCGCGATGTGCTAACCTTCCGCCACGGAGGTCGACTCTTTACTATACTGAAATGATATATCGAACACATCGACATTCCATGGAAATTTCGTATTGTATTACATTCATAGAACGATGACAGGCATAATTATTGCACGGAATTATTATATATTTGTGTAAGAAGTAAATTCGAAATATACAGGGTGGGCCAAAAGTCCCACACCACCCCTTGTAAAAATCGTTCTAGTGGAAATTGATGAATAACAACCATGTGTGACCACATTAGGCCTAGGGGGAAGTCATAAGGTGGGGGTGCCCTTGACGGCGGCCATCTTGAAAGCCGCCATCTTGGATACAAGTCCAGTTTTGTAAATGGGAAGGTAGGCATGCGATACATGATTTTAGGCTAGAATTTAATAAGTAAAACAATGGCGAAGTCGTAATGTTGAAATCTTCATTTGTTAAAAAGTTACAGGCATTCAAATGTTGGAATCACACCTTCATTTTTTATTTGTTGCAGGTGCCTAAATCATGCAACTAACCACAGAGGAGAGGAAAGAGTTAATAAGGGCATGGGGTGGAAGGAGTGCAAGGGTTGTAGCAGCTGAATTTAATGAACGGCACCCAGATCGACATCCTGTGTCTCATGTGAGTGTTGCCAACCTCTTCCAGAAATTCATGGATACTGGTTCAGTAGCGGACAAACCCAGGTCTGGAAGACCCACTACTGCAACAGACGAAGGCACAACCATAGCAATGTTGGCATCTGTTGCAACATCACCACACCGCAGTACTCGTCGCCTCTCAGCGGCATGTGGTGTCAGCCGTACATCCATCAGACGCATCCTAAAGAAAAACAATTGGCATCCGTACAAATTGCAACTTCAACATTATTTATCAGAAGACGACCCAGATCGACGCCTGGAATTCTGTGACTGGGTTGCCCAACTTGAAGCAGATCCCACATTCGCCTCAAAAATCCTGTTTTCCGACGAAGCGAATTTTTATGTGCAAGGAGAGGTCAAAAAAGGTAAAGGTATAGTGCTCTCCTGTGCATAGCACCACGCCATGAAGGCGTATAGGGGGTGTGGGGGTAACGCCCCACACTTTCTTGATCCGGTCATGAGTGGGGGTGATGTGATCAGCATCACGCCCCTGACCGCCTTTACCTCCCAGGGTTTCCCCCAGGTACCCATGTTATTCGACGCTGGGTGGGCGCCGGGGCCGCTTCCAACCTTAGAAAATTTCCCGGATTTGAACCGGCCGGGGATCGAACCCGGGACCTTGAGCATGGTAGTCAGATGCACAGGAGAGCACTTTACCTTTACCTTTTTTGACCTCTCCTTGCACATAAAAATTCGCTTCGTCGGAAAACAGGATTTTTGAGGCGAATGTGGGATCTGCTTCAAGTTGGGCAACCCAGTCACAGAATTCCAGGCGTCGATCTGGGTCGTCTTCTGATAAATAATGTTGAAGTTGCAATTTGTACGGATGCCAATTGTTTTTCTTTAGGATGCGTCTGATGGATGTACGGCTGACACCACATGCCGCTGAGAGGCGACGAGTACTGCGGTGTGGTGATGTTGCAACAGATGCCAACATTGCTATGGTTGTGCCTTCGTCTGTTGCAGTAGTGGGTCTTCCAGACCTGGGTTTGTCCGCTACTGAACCAGTATCCATGAATTTCTGGAAGAGGTTGGCAACACTCACATGAGACACAGGATGTCGATCTGGGTGCCGTTCATTAAATTCAGCTGCTACAACCCTTGCA
This sequence comes from Lepisma saccharinum, assembly GCF_977018435.1. NCBI lineage: Eukaryota > Metazoa > Arthropoda > Insecta > Zygentoma > Lepismatidae > Lepisma > Lepisma saccharinum. Next base: position 74,992,200 of record NC_139229.1, on the reverse strand, counting down.
CTCCTTCCACCCCATGCCCTTATTAACTCTTTCCTCTCCTCTGTGGTTAGTTGCATGAGCCACCGCGGCCAACAAACAAAACTGTCGCTATTGGTCTGCTACCAATCCTCACTGGGTTGACCCCTGTAAATTGGTAGGAGCTGGTAAAGTTATGGTGTGGTGCGGCCTATGGGGTACCAAACTAATTGGTCCATTCGTCATTCCTGGTAACCTTAATGCTGATCATTATTTGGCAATGTTGCGTGATCTCATCCTGCCGTCCGTGTTGTCCGAGGATGGCACATTTCCCTTATTTTTCCAACAGGATGGTGCACCTCCCCATTATGGATTAAACGTCCGTGATTATCTGCATGAACAATTTCCTGGACGGTGAATCGGGCATCGTGGTCCCATTGAGTGGCCGGCAGGTTCACCCGATCTGACTCTATTGGATTTTTATTTGTGGGGTCATTTAAAGGTCAAGGTATACGCCGAGAAGATCAGGAATGTTGCTCACCTGGAAGAAAGGATCTTTGCAGCCTGTGCTGATATTTTACCTGACACACTTAGCAGGGTCATGGACAATTGGGGTGAACGACTACACACGTGCGTGGCGCTGGAGGTCGCTCACGTAGAGCACCATATGTAAAAGTGTGATTCCAACATTTGAATGCCTGTAACTTTTTAACAAATGAAGATTTCAACATTACGACTTCACCATTGTTTTCCTTATTAAATTCTAGCCTAAAATCATGTATCGCATGCCTACCTTCCCATTTACAAAACTGGACTTGTATCCAAGATGGCGGCTTTCAAGATGGCCGCCGTCAAGGGCACCCCCACCTTATGACTTCCCCCTAGGCCTAATGTGGTCACACATGGTTGTTATTCATCAATTTCCACTAAAACGATTTTTACAAGGGGTGGTATGGGACTTCTGGCCCAGCCTGTACTTCAATGCAAGTTACTGTTGTTTAAATTTCGTACAGCTATTTAATATTTTCTTTCAGACAATGCTATACGTTTTCCTTTTTTCTCGAAAAGCATCCAAGGCATGCAGCATATTTATATTATTATTTATTTAAAGCCTAGTGTTCTTATTGGTAAAGGTGATCTTAGCTATTGAAGTAGTTTGTCTCATATTCAACGTTAGGAGCATAATTCAGTGGAATATGATTTGATGTGTAGGTCCACATCCAGCCTATCTAAAGTGCATTTCAAAGAAACTTTCTGAAATTGCTAAAATCGTAGGACACAAGAACACTAAGTTAAAGGATCTCGAGTTTATTTCGTTGTTCGATTCCAAGGTAAAAATGTAGGCCCAGTCCAGTGAGTTATTGTGTAAGCTATTTTATATACTCATTATCCATTCCTATTAGCGAACAGAGATAGAAAAGCAACAAACATTATAATATATCTATAATGAAGCATGATGTTTTTCATACATTTCTTAAAATATGTATTTTTTATTCTATGTTGTGTATATTTTATGAACCTAAGGAAAGTAGGGATTTAGAGTATAAAATTATTAGAAAACTGAAAACAGCTACCACTCATAAATTGTTTTATTAATTTTCATGATAATAATGTGATGCTTGCAATTTGCGTTTTTTCAATATTCAAAGTGAAGCAATATGCATCATTTACAATATATTATACAATACTTCGAGAGGTAGGAACATACACACATACACATATATTAACACACACAAACAATTATAATACACTGGAATAAGAACCAGTATGTATTGGTTTTTAACTGGTAAATGTAGAAACATTTTCTACAATGTCTATAGTGTTTTCCAATAAAGCATTTCGAAAAATTCAATTATATAGTATATACACCTCAGTTACTACAGTAACACCTATACCTAGTAAATTGTCTTTTAACTTTGTAGCTTTGAGATACTGACATATAGTAAGTTGAATAATTATCATTCAAGAAATTGGAAATTTTCACCTTAAAAAAAATTGACTCTTTAATTCGATTCACATCCCAAAATATTAACCTCTATTTTGAAAATGAACTGATGAGAAAACGACAGTCTTTCAGTTGTTAATTTTGTATTTTGTGAATCACAACTGACTAAACTAAGTCATGGAGCACTGACAACCTTGTGAAATGATATAGGCTATTTATTACACATGCTACAGTCGCTCATTATATTTAATATATGAATGGCAGGATTATTTCATACATTTCAACACTCAGTAAACCAGCAGATTGTCTATTATTCGAATAGACCTTTATACACACATCATTTCAGTCTTTTTATACATCGACATCCTTGTGATGTGATACATTATTGACTCTTACCATAGAAATATTAATATTCTAATAAAAACTATTCAAATTGTCACAATAAGCATCTCAATGTTATTTATAACCATATTACTCATATGATGTAACAAACTTTTAACAAAAAAATATTGAAATTTTATTCGATTAATGAACCTAACCATTGATATTTGTCTTAACGCGATATGTATCGAATTTTCATATAAACCGATTGTCATAACATTGAACTGACTAATTCTCGACATTTCAAAGTCTATTCCTATTAACAATATTGGAACTATAACATTTAAGGTACAAAGATTGGCCAACATCATTGTTATTCGAGAACCTGAAGTTACAAAATACATTTCCAAAAATGCATATTCACATATTCATCTTCATGTAACAAACGCACGGGTAAAAATTAAAGATATAACAGCATGTTTCAACAAAGAGAATATTAATTATTTTTCTTTAGCATGTATATTTTTAGAAAAATCATTATCAACAGTTAAAGTGATAGTTTTAGCAGAAACTACGGACTCTGAACATGAACATCGCATCATGCACATTAAAAATATAAAACACACGTACTTACATAGCTACAAACATACACTCGATCACAAAAAATATATATTTAAACGTATTGTCTTGCACTGAATACGTCATTGAAAGCAAAGAACTGCAGCACTCTTCAGAATGTTCTAAAGGCACGTCTCTGCAATCCATTTTCTTCGAGTATTTTCCGTCATAACTTAAAATGTAAGTTATTCTGCGCCATGTTATACGGTTGGAGACGTTTATACATAATACAATGCAAGTTAATTTATTCGAAGTATCCTGAAACGAAAATATAATGTTTTGTAAAATTATAGAATTAATAGTCGCTTTTCCACTACTCATTAAAATAATAGGAAATGAGACATATAAACCTTAATTATTTTATCTTTATACTTTGAAAAATATTTTTTAATGCAATATTAAACTCCGTATTCAAAATGTCTGATTATTAGTTCAATTGTGGAAATGGTTCATGCATTACATTAAAAAAATCGCAGTTAGATAGCGATGCTTAACTTGTTCGGGTGCAAGAGAAACTGTGTAAATTCTTGCTTTAAATTTCTTACAATAAATGTTATTAATAGTCATGTCATGGCAGAAAGTACGAACAGTTTTTTATATCACATCACTTCTCAAACCAGGAGCCCTGAAAATAGTCACGGACCAACTGATTAAATATAACATACAGATAGCTGCCCTACAGGGAACAAGGTGGACAGATAATGTTATATGGGAAACAAAGACACATGTTATACAGTGGCAAAAATAAAGGAAATAGAAAAGCAGGGATGGCGTTCATAGTAGAGAGAAGAATGAAAGAGAACATAATTGATTTTAAGCCTATAGATGAGAGAATATGTAAAATAAGAAGGAGAACTAAATTCTTTATTGTAACCATCATAAATGTCTATGCACCTACAGAAGAAAAAGAACAATTAATAAAAGATGACTTCTATGATAACCTAGAAAAGTCAATAGACAGTGTGCCATCCAGCGATGCAAAGATGATAATGGGGGACCTGAACGTACAGATAGGTAAAGAAGAAATCTATAAAGAAACAATTGGAAGGCACAGCCAGCTTACATGGAAATTCGAACGATAATGGTCATAGATTTATTGGCAATTAGTAAAAATATGATGATAGCATCCACAATGTTCCCCAGAAAACAAATCCATAAATATCCATGGAGATCACCTGATGGAGGAACCAACAATCAAATAGACCATGTTTTGATAGATCGAAGGAGAGCAACAAGCATTATAAATGTACAATCATACAGAGGGACCAGTTGCGGAACAGACCATTACCTAGTCAAAGTAGTCTTCAGAGGACGAATAACAAAATCACAAAGAAACAAACATATGTACGATATTAAGAAACTGACAGATAAGATACATAGTGAGAGGTTTAAGAAAGAATTAGCGCACAAACTAGAACAAGTAGGCACAACCAACAAGCAAGTAACAGAAGAAGAAGAAGTGGAAGAAATATGGAATAAGATAAAATCAAATATTGAGGAAACAGCAAAGGTAGTGTTAGGACCAATGCAGTACAACAAAGGGAAGGAATGATTTGATGAGGAATGCAAAAGGGCCATCCAAGAAAGAGATACAGTATATCAGTCATATCTAGATAGACCAACAAGAGCAAGGAAACAAAAACTGGAAGAGCTAGGAAAAATAGTGTATAACATATGTCGAATGAATAAAAGAAAACATGTAACAGAGAAAATAAATAAAATCAATCAAGACTTTAAGCAAAGAAATACATACGTGCATACAATGAAATAAATAATATAAGGGAAGGATTTAAACCAAGAACAAACATCTGCAAAGATAGAGGGAAAACATTCTGGGGAATGAAAGGCAAATATTAAATAGATGGGCTGAACATTTTGAACAGTTACTGAACAACACAAAACCCCAAAATGAGGACCAAGAAATGAGACCAAGCAGGGAAGAAGAACCAAAAGATCCACCCACACTAGCAGAAATTCGAAAAGCTATTCGGAATCTAAAAAATAACAAAGCACCAGGGAAAGACAGGATACCAGCAGAAATATGGAGGGAAGAAGCAGTTAGAATCCCTACACTTACTCCTGTGCTATGTCTGGAGCCTAGAACATATGCCAGATGACTGGAAAGAGAGTATAATTTTCCCCATATTCAAGAAAGGGGATAAACAAATGTGTGAAAATTACAGGGGAATATCGTTGCTGTGTGTAGCATACAAGATATTGATAAGCATACTTAGGGAAATACTACAACGATATGCAGAAGAAGCATTAGGAGAGTGCCAAGCTGGCTTCAGAAAAGGCAGGTCTACAATATATGAAATACAGTCAGACAGATACTGGAGAAGTGTTGGGAAGGGAACTTAGAAATAACACAAGTCTCTGTCTATTTTAAACAAGCCTATGACTCCATTGAGAGAACTAAAATTGGAAACATATTGAGTACATTCAGAATATCCACAAAATTAATTCGATTGGTAGAAATGACGATGCAGAACACCAAACCACGTGTGAAGATACAAGCAAATATGGGAGAGAGCTTTTCAGTTAAACAAGGTCTCAAACAAGGAAATGGCTTGGCACCACTCCTGTTCAATCTGTCTTTGGAATATGTGATAACGAAACTAATGATAGATACCAGAAGAACATTAGAATATAAGTCGACCCAAATAGTTGGATATGCAGATGAACACCAATATCATAGGAAGATCAATAAGATCAATTAAAGAAGTAGTGGAAACACTAAGACAAGAAAAGGAAGGAAATTGGATTACAAATTAACACAAATAAATCAAAAATATTAGTCCAAACAAAGAAAGCAAAGTCAAAAGAAAATGATATAAAAATTGGAGAACATGAATTGGAAGTGGCATCAAGTTTTCCTTATCTAGAAGTATTCAACACAGACAAAAATGATGAGATGATAGAAGTAAGAAATAGATTACAAAGAACCAATAATGCATACTTCTCATTACTACCATTCCTTAAATATCATGGAGTAAACCATAGAGTCAAAGTTATGTTGTATAAAACCCTAATTCCAAGTATAATTATATATGGGAGTGAAACATGGACATTTAATCAAAGCGGGGCTGAAGTGGTGGACTTGTTTGAACGGAATATACTGAGGAAGATATTTGGGCCAATAAAAGTGCAAGATATCTGGAGAATAAGAACCAATCAGGAATTACTTGAACTTTTCAAAGACGTACCCATCTCAGCTTATATAAGAGCTAGAAGGTTAGAGTGGGCAGAACACGTATGGATGACAGCCAAATCCCCAAGAAGGTGATGCAAGAAAGTTTTGGAGGGAAAAGATCAGCGGGGAGACCCAGAAACAGATGGGAAGACGTGGTTGGAGCAGATGCAGTACAACTGCTTAGAACTAGGAATTGGAAGAGAGCAGCCTTGGAAGAGGAGGATTGGGGAGGGCATGGACCGAATACTGACCGGAGCGCCATAGAAGAAGAAGACGAAGTTTACATCACATCTTTATAGTATTAAAGTGGAGTAAGATGCGAAGGAAACCAAGTCTCAGCACTGCAACATTCGCTTAGGAGACTCAAACAAGGATGCACCCTGTCACCAGTCCTATTCTCACTGTTCATAGATTGGGTAGCACATGAGATTAAAATGGACCAGAATTCAATCCCATACATAGGAGTGCAAAGTATACCAGTTCTTATGTATGCAGACGACATAGTCATCTTGTCCGAGACAATAGAGGGTTTACAAAGGGGTATAGATAATATATTGAGGGGTGCAACAAATATAAAATGAAAGTAAACATTAAAAAATCAAAAATTATGACTTTCAAAAATGGCTATATGTTTAGCGGTCAGGAAACATGGATATACGGGGGGGATTTAATGGAGCGGGTTAAAAACTTCACGTACGTGGGGACAATACTTTCCTTGAGAGGAAGCTGGGCACACCAAATAAGAGCAAGAAAGACTAAAACAAAATATGCAATAGAACAAGTCATAAGGACAATAAATAAGGCACTTCAAATGCCTTTCTCGGTCATTCAAAACCTCTATTCATCAATAATATTAGGAACATTAAACTATGGAGTAGAATTGTGGGGGTTAATGGGGACAACACAATAACCGGCACACAAACAGAATTCTATAAGAGGATAATGGGCGTAAGCAGAGGTACGGCCAACTGTGGGATCCTCAAGGAATTGGGCTTGAACAGGGACACGGTACAAGCACGAATGACGGTTGTTAAATATTGGATGTGATTATCATTAGAGCACCAAACTACGCTGAGGGAACAATGCCTAGAAATACAGACAAGGGAGGAAAACTTTCACAACTGGGGTTGGGAAGTGAAGAATCTTATACAAGAATGGAATAGGTTAGGTATGGAAAGAGGGAGGAAGGGGGGAGCATTTCAACAGAAAAACAAATCGGAGACAGATTACTGGACATAGACAGACAAGAAATAACAGTAGACTGACAAACGAAGTCCTCAATCAGAGAACAGTTAAGAGTAAGAGAATGGCGGAAAGCGAAATATATTAATGTTGTGGGGAAAAAAAGGAAAGAGGCGCGCTGGCATGGTTCAGACTAGGGGGATGAAAACAATTAAGGAAGATAAACGAAGAAAAATAAACGATAGCTTCTATGTGCGATGGAGAGAAGACGGACGAGCATATCCTCCTGAACTGCCCTTCTACACGTGACCTAAGGGACAAGTTTCTGAAAAACTTAACAGGGAGGAAGGTGATAGAAGTGGCAAACGATAGAATAAAGACAAAAAAAGCGGGACAACAAGTGGGAAAACACCTGTGGGAAGTAATAGAACTGCGGGGGAAAGCTATTAGAGAAAACAGCGAAATTATTGATCATGCTCAAACCGAGCCATCTTTATAGTGTAACGTAAAGTGTGAACACCCCTTATCACATAAAGAATTTTCTTATATCTAATTTTCTTATTTTCTTATATATGATCAACTACTAAAAGTATCTGTATATTAGCATAACTATGGTACAATATTAATGCATGGCTGTAAGGGAAGAGTAAGTGTGTGTAAAGAAACATTTATGTAGTGCGTACAACGTACAGCTCGCACAAGGAAAATACAAATAAAATATTACCAAATATTAAAGTGGATACATTTTTGTTACAAATGTGTACATAATATTGAAATTAATAATAAACCAAAATCAAGTGTTGTTGATTTCTTAAAACGCTCCCAGAATAATATATAAGAATAAAAGGAGAGAATATTTAGAATAGAGGATGTCGTGTACAATGTAAATATTAATCGTTTGCTTTACCGTGAATTTTTATTCAGGTAATGGAAATTTTTCCGTGTATTTGCGATTTTCAAAATATGACAATCCTATGCAAGTACGTCAGAGTTAAATTTTGTATGGGGCTTCATATTGACTAATTCTTTTGTAAGAATGAAGGTTCTACGACACATAAATTCAATGGACAAACTTGTGGGTTTCTGTATTCTAATCTTGATTTCTTCTCCAAGAATTTTAGAGATTTTATATTATAAAATTGTATCTCTGAGAGGATGTATATTTGGACTTCATCGTTCTTACCTTTTACATAGACTCTTTCAATTATATAGATTGTAAAAAATAGCGTTCTTTCTTTATGCATATTTTGATGGCGCAGAAATTTTGCAATAATTTTCAATGGTGTCATCAGTGAAAAAGGAATGTGTTTGATTTGTCAAAAACATGAGTCAGTCTTGCTAACCCACACAATAGAAAATCCGTTTGAAGGACACGTCATTCCAACTAGTCAAAGCTAACCGATTCTGTTTATTAATGAATCGCATAGTCATTCATGAATATATGATTTTCACGTCAGCAACTCTTCGTGTTACGAAGCTGATCATTATTAAAATACGCAAGGCTTTGAGTAACTTGAAAACAATTGAAAAGCGCAGTGTGTTGGCCTAGTACCATTCACAATACCTGGTTACCTCCTCACCGTAAAGCTTGGTGAACAGGTTGCGACACGGTGTAGAGATGGGATGTTGGTATATGCCTTGGAGAAGAGTATGCAAACAGTATTTCACTTTAACCTAGCGGACAATACACCCAAGTCTCAGCAACAGTGATGAACGCACAAATCCGATGCCAAAAATTTCCTCAACTTCCCCTTAAATTTTTTCATAAAGGCCCAAATTATTGTCAATTTGTCTCAAAATTTACCCTCCTCCTCCCTAGGAAGGGAAAATTCTAGTAAACCGCAATTTGAATTCATAGAAATAAACAGTGTAATCACACGAACCTTTCCTGGTCAATGTATTATTACCAGTGTTTTTTTATTGTGTGTGTGGGCGGGAAGTATGTGAAGTGCTTCTTAAAGGGAGAAAACAAACCAGTGCCTTCTTATGAAGGTTCGTGCAGGCAGCCTTTGGACGCATGAATATACAGAAATCTGACATAGTGTTAAAGCAGCTTCAATTGTGGGCACCCAATATTTCATTGACCTGTCGCTGGACCCCTTTGGAGTGCAGGGCTTAGGGCCGCACCTTTAAGATTTGCCCTGCAGCAACTGGATTTGATAACGTGCTCTTCTGCTACTTACTTCGCAATACTAACCTTAATTTTTGGTGTTACGTTGATTTCACTTTATACGCCCGCCTGTAGAAGTCCGAGAAGAGGAAGAAGAAGAACATGGCGTTCACTCCTAAGAGGACGGTGATTCCCTTTGGGTAGTTGCAGCCGTTGAAGAGTATCTGCGCCGAGTGGAGGAACACCAAGCAGAACTGACCCTGCCAAACAAAAATATACGTGCTAAGCATGTTGGACATGTCGGTGAAACAATCGATTCTGACTTTGTATTGCTATTTTCATATTTGTTTAACGTGACGAGATTTTTAAAACAACAAAGTGGGACATTTTTCATAATTTCCTGAAGGAAAAACTGTACGGCAAAACACATTTTACACATTTTAATTTTCATTATTATTATTTATTATTTTTCAAAATTAACTAATTAACTATAAATACTGTGATATTCACTGCATTCTAACCAGCAGTCCTTTAGAATTAGAAGCCATTGATTGATATTTTGACGATAAATGGATCTTCTTCAGTACATCCTTCTTTTCAAATAGCATTTTGTTAAAGTTTGCACACGTCTCATTAAAGTTTCCTTATTAATGAACAGAGCTTTCTAAGTTTCTAAGTACTGAAAGAGCCTTCGTCATTTGTTTACAAACCATTCGTGTACAAGAACACTCGTTTAGTGGGGTCATTAGTTTCAGGTAAACAGAAAAGAAACTCCAATATTTTAAGAAGATTGGCACATTGTTAACATTGAAATGTTAACACAAAATAATTGATATCCAATAATACGCCATGGTTTCATAGTAATAGTAGAGAAGGTGTATTGTTGCAGTAATAAGTCATTGTCACAATAAGGAGACATTTTGGCGTCAGGTTTTACGGTCCAAAAATGTCGGGACAGAGACTCAAAAAATGGGACTGTCCCACCTAATACGGGACGTCGGATTACCTTATATTTTTTATCAATTTCAAGTTGTGTGAACTAAATAGCTGTAACTTCTTTCACAAAGATTTCAATAATTAATACAATGAATGTAATGATCAATCAAAATTTTCGGCTGCCTCGGCAAAAATGGACATGTTGCACCCTTCAAAGTATATGAGAAAAAAATCTCTTATCTTAAACCCTTGCCTTGAAGTTAAAAGAAGGGGTGTAAAGAGCTCCTTGAGAGAAATCAAAAGTGAATGGTTGTAAAGGGGCCTGCACAGGACACACTAACACATTAAATAGTTAAGGAGACACTAAAAATGTCCTCAGAAACCGTGTAAGAGGCTCGCTCTTCTCAAAAAAACTAAAAACATTTGGTAAAACATTGTCATCATCTCCCAACATGGATGATAAACAGTTGGGAAGATTAAAACTTTGTCTGAGGACCCACCTTGCCGGGCGAAAATTTTATCTTGAACCGGTCCTGGTACGCAGAACTAAAATACAGTACACTAACTGATTAATTCCTTAGCTTTAACGTAAGCTTGTACTACCAGTAAAGAGGTAAGTTACCATTTGGAGTGAGGTGAGGTACTTCTTCCACCACAAGTACTTCTGGTACTGGGGTCCCATGGCTGACACCAGATAATACCCGTACATAATGATGTGGACGAAGGAGTTGATCACACCAAGGAGAGTGCCATGACCACCTGGAAAATAATTCAAACAGTTTCACTGTTGCCCGAAGAAAGTACTTTAGGCTCAAGAAATTTACTTAAATCTAATTACAAAGTTGTACATTTTCTTTTTTGCAAGGTTTAACACGTCTCTGTATAATTTATGCTATATCTATCACCATAAACTGATCAACATTCTTTCTATTGGCTTTGCTCATAAGAGCAACCCTCATAGCAGGCCCGTAGCCAGAATTTAATTTCGGGGTGGGGGGGGGCTCAACCCTTATCAGCACGGGCGTCGCTAGAAATATTTATCAGACCATAGATAAAACTTGATTACTACAAATAATGATGACATTAATAAATATTGTTATTTTACAACAATAACTATTATAAACTATTAAAAATATACTAATTTCAATCCAAATTTATTGTTGTTATTACATAAATGGAGAGATCCACATCCACCGTATCAGTGAATATCTAATACAATTGTTGTCCTTTATTTTTCTTATATTTTGTACAGTTAGTGTACTAACTAACTAACTAACTCCCTAGCCTTCTTAAACCCGAAGGTTCATGACTGCAGCAACACAGGCCTTCCATCTTTCCCTATCTTGAGCAAGTTCTATATACTCTTTTCCATCCCTACCGATTTCCCTTAGGTCCATCTCAACGTTGTCCCTCCATCTTCGTCTTGGCCTTCCTACAGGTCTCTTACCATCAGGTTTCCCAACAAGAATCCTGTAAACTCCTCTTTCCTCTCCCATTCGTGCCACATGGCCTGCCCACCTAAGTCTTCTTGATTTAATTATTCTAATAATATCTGGACATGAATACAAATTATGTAGTTCTAAATTATGTAACCTTCTCCACTCACCTGTCTCCTCATCCCTTTTAGGTCCAAATATTTTCCTAAGGATCTTATTTTCAAATACTCTCAATTTATGTTCCTCTTTCAATGTGAGGGACCAAGTTTCACACCCATATAATACTAGAGGCAAAATTACTGTTTTGTATATTTTAACTTTTAGTTTCTTAGATATTAAACGAGAAGACAAAAGTTTATGAAGAGAGAAGTAACATGCATTTCCTGAATTAAGCCTACTTTTTATTTCCTCTTTAATATAATTTTCATTTGTTAATATTACTCCTAAGTATTTGAATTTGGAAACTGGTTAAAACGAGTTGTTATCAATAATTAGATTTTGATTATTACCTAACACTTGGTTTCGGCCTGTAAGCATATATTTAGTTTTCTCTTTGTTAACTTCCAAACCTATCTCTTTAGCAGTTTTGAAAAATATTTTAGCATTATTCTTAATTGTATTCACATCATCCCCCAGTAAGTCTACATCATCTGCATATGCTAACAACTGAGTCACACCATTTAATTTTAGTCCTTCTTTAGTTTCTTTTACCGTCCTAACAGCATATTCTAAGGCAAAATTAAAGAGCAATGGAGATAATGCATCTCCTTGTTTTAACCCATCATGAATTGTAAATTTGTCAGACATATTAATACCCACACGAATTTTACTTTCTGTTTCACTGGTGCATATTTTTATCATACTAACAAGCTTCTTAGGTATTCCAAATTCTACTAATATATTATATAATTTATCTCTTTTGACCGAATCATATGCTTTTTTGAAATCAATGAATAGCTGATGGACATTTTCATTATATTCCCACTTTTTTTCAAGTGTCTGTCTGATGTCAAAAATTTGATCTGTAGTTGATCTGTTACGTTTAAATCCACATTGATAATCACCTATAATTTCATTAGCATATGGGGTTAGTCTTGTTAAAAGAATGTTAGATAATATTTTATATGTTGTTGAGAGTAGAGAAATTCCACGGTAATTATTGCAGTTCATTTTATCACCTTTTTTAAACACAGGAACAATTATGGATTCTTTCCACTGTTGAGGGATTTCTTCTTTATTCCATATTAAACAAATTAATTTATGAATTTGACATATTAATGAATTTACACCATATTTAATTAACTCAGCTGGTATTAAATCAATGCCAGGTGCTTTGTTATTCTTTAGCCTTTTAATAGCATCTTTAACTTCAGTCAAGTTAGGTTCTGGAACTAAAGGTTCTGCTGTGTGGGCTTCATTTACTTCTGATTTATCTCCTACATGGACATTTAAAAGTTCATTAAAGTAGTTCTTCCATCTATTTAGAATATCGCTTGGGTCAGAAAGAAAATCACCGTCTTTATCTTTTATCAAGTTTACTTTAGGTTGCCACCCCTTTCTAAACTCATTTACACCTTTATATAAATCTCTGATATTTTTATTTTTGCTGTTTGTTTCAATTTCGTTAATTTTGCTTTTCAAGTAATCTCTTTTTTTACTTCTAAACGTGCGGTTAACTTCTCGCTTTATTCTATTATAATTGTTTAGATTTGTATCATCAGAGTTATTTAACCACCTAAGTCTAGCCTGATTTCTTATTTCTATTAGATTATGACATTCATTATCAAACCATGGCTTACTTTTTCTTGGTTTATGGTATCCTATACTTTCTTTAGCTGCTGATTCTATTGCATTACGTATGTGCTCCCAATTCTTATTTACGTCTGTTTCATTTATATTTTCATCATTATTTAAATCCTGCAAAACATCAAATCTATTTGACAGTTTAATTTGGTAATCTTTCTTAATTCTTTCATCAGTAAACTTTCCTGTATCAAATTTTAGAACTTTTAGATTTTGTTGCTTATGATTTATCACTGCGAGTCTTTCTCTTAATTTAGCAATTACTAAATAATGGTCACTGGCACAGTCAGCACCTCTATGTGTACGAACGTCAATTATACTAGTATGCCTTCTCTTATCAATGAGAATATGATCTATCTGATTATGAGTTTTACCATCTGGAGAAGACCAGGTATATTTATGGATATCTTTATGTTTAAAAGTGGTACTTTTCACAATTAAATTCTTTGAGGTTGCAAAAGTAATCAATCTTATACCATTATCATTACTTGATTCATGAAGACTTTCTTTACCAATCGTGGGTTTAAATGTCTCTTCTTTTTCAATCTGTGCATTACAGTCACCTAACAAAATTTTCATATCATACTGAGAAAATTTATCAAAGACCTGTTCTAACTCTGTATAAAAATCATCTTTAGTATTATCATCTTTATCTTCCGTTGGTGCATGTATGTTTATTAAAATAATTTTACACCACCTACCCTGTAAAACTGCATATGATATCCTATCATTAATAAATTCTACTGTTTTAAGAGCCGAGATAATTCTATTATTTATGAAAAAGCCTGTTCCAAAATTATGATTTTCAGTACCACCATAGAAAAAAGTATAATTTTTAGATTTACAATTCCCTTCTCCTGGCCACCTAACTTCCTGGACAGCTGCTACATCTAATTTATACTTAACTATCTCATTAACTGTACACTGAAATGCCCCAGGCCGGTAAAGGCTCAGAACATTCCAGGTGCCTAATTTAATATCCTTATTCCTAACGTAGATCTTATCCTTAGTCCAGGGACCTCCCAAAGTAGTCCCCACCCGGAGATCCGAACGGGGGACTATTTTACCTCCGGAATATTTTACCTTGGGAACATCCATGGCCTTATATTGCTGTTTCTTGACATTTTTTTTTTTTACAGTGCAGAGTTGTCAGCTCTACGCCTAACCCCCAATATGAATGGAGGAACTACTACACAAATCATAATTATTGTATTTTGTTATTAACTTTTTCACAATTGTTGAAAGAAAGTCTTGAACAGCTAGTGGTAAATTTTACTCATAAAGTTTATATTCTATGACGTTTCACAAAGTAAACTATATGTCTTGGAAGCTGTGGATCCATTTATTCTTTGGATTAAATGGAAGAATATAAAAATATAACCTGGTTCTTCTATTATACACTAAACTTTTTTTGATATAATCCAGTTTTTACTGTGGTTATAACATTATTTCTGTTATTAACAATAAAAATAATATTTAAATTAGATATTTGTAGGATTTCGGGAGGCTTCAGCCCTCTTAGCCCTACCACTGGCTACGTGCGTGCCATATAGGCGTCGAGTTTAAAGGGGCAAGGCACTTTCTGCCCCCCAAATTCCTCAAGAAGTATATACATTATACGTTAAAAAATATTGTTGTCAATCTTGCCTTCCAATATTTATGTGAACTGCTAAATGTCATTTCCATCTTCCTCTTTCTGTCTCTCTCTCTCTCTCTCTCTCTCTCTCTCTCTCTCTCTCTCTCTGTGTGTGTGTGTCTCTGTTTGTCTCTTTGCTGTGCTTATATATCCCTGTCTCATCTCTCTGTGTCCCTTTACTTTGTCTTACTTTCTCTCTCTCACACACACACTCACACTCTCTCTCAATTTCTGTCTGTCCCTTTTTCTGTTTACATATGTGTCTCATCTCTCTCACACATACACTTACTTTCTATCTTCTCTTTCCCTCTGTTTGTGTCTGTCACTTTCGCTGCTTATGCATGTGTCTGTGTATCTTCCTGCCTGTCTGCCCCTGCCTTTCTCTGCTTGTATTAACAAACCAGATGTATTTGAAAGTCGCCTTGCTCCCTCCATGTAACCCCTTTCCCTCTCGCCCGTTCTTTGGTCGAGCTCTCTCTAGTTACTAATTTGCTTAGTGTACTTGTTTCCGTTCACTTGCTCCACACACTCCTGGGACAGAGTATAGGTGTGAAACCAAGGGGAAAATAAAGAGATACGAGTTAGAATTGGAGAAACATCAACATTTTGACCCCAACACTTTGCAAGTTAGTTAGATTTTTCCAATGCAGGAACTTGCTTAAACTTCATTTTTTACAATGAAGTACTTGCACACATCTATCTAGTATATCAAATGTGGGATACCTGAAGAACAAGCTCATAATATTATTGAAGAATTTTCAAAAACATACTGCCTGTAGATTCCAAGAGATAGTAAAGTTGACTTTTCCACAGCGAATTTTGCTTCAAATATTTGCGTTTAATCCCATTTTCATGATTCGAAGAAGAAATTACGTACGCATTGTTCAGAATCTTATAAGATAGAAAAATGGCAACAGATATCGTTAGCTAAATTTCTTAATAGGTGCCTTTATTCCTAGCAACGATTACGTGAATATATTTCATAAGTTATTGTCAACAATGTGGCCGAGTTGTGTTTCAAAAATGTAAATGAAATTCTCCAGAAAGTTACTGATGTGTGAGGGAATTACAAATCATAATAGAACAAAATGTCATTCATTAATAATGATTCATATTCATATGAAAATATTTACAAGTATTCATAACATTTTTGTTTCTTTAAGAGCTTATGAATAATCTCTTTTGGTGAGTAAAATTTCTTACCAGCCAAAAATTTTGTTCCAATCCAGGCGCAGATTGGCATCATTGTATGATGATACAGATGTAGAAAAGACACTTGATTTTGCTTCTTTCGCATTACAAAGAAAACCTGAAATTTTGATCAATCATTAATTAAATAACTCTATATTAATGTAATTCTAAATTATAAATTTACATTATATTATACTACATTATAAATCCAAGTATAAAATATATTTAATAGTAGTAGATATTGACATCAGTGAGACATCAGAACAGCGTTAGAAGTCTCAATACTTATACATAAGTGTTCAACTTGTTCTTTATACATTATTGAAGTTCACTAGAATGAATTCGAGAAAGAGCATGAAAAACTTCATTATATAATTAATATTTCTAACGGTGCTGTGAAAGACCTGTGACAAAAGTTACTTAACATAAACTTGTCACATTCATATTCGAACATAAAAATCCTACTGTTGAAAATACATGTACTGGGTGTTCATAAAATCCCGGTACCATTACAAAAAAACGTAACTCCAAAACTACATGCAATAGAACAATGCTGTTGATTGTAAAATGAGTTACAACTCTCGACGTTTATATGCCAACCATAATTTTTCAACATGATGGGCACAACCTCATTGGTCCAAG
This sequence comes from Lepisma saccharinum, assembly GCF_977018435.1. NCBI lineage: Eukaryota > Metazoa > Arthropoda > Insecta > Zygentoma > Lepismatidae > Lepisma > Lepisma saccharinum. Next base: position 74,975,232 of record NC_139229.1, on the reverse strand, counting down.
GATGTTCGAGGTTTTTGGATAGGCATCTCCCTGGCAGGTGGATAGGCCGTGATGGACACCCTTGCATTTCTTCTTCTGGGGGTATGTCAAAGATTGTGTTTACCGCACTCCTGTTCCAGATGTTGCTACTCTTCGAAGAAGAATAACGGAGAGTATCCTAACTGTTACTGGTGATATACTGGGGCGTGTATGGGGAGAAGTTGATTATCGTCTTGATGTTCTGAGAGCAAAAAGGGGTGCACATTGAGTTGTATGGCATATAAACGTGGAGAGTTGTAGCTCATTTTGCAATCAACAGCATTATTCTATTGCATGTAGTTTCCGAGCTATGTTTTTTTGTAATGGTACCGGGACTTTATGAACATCCTGTATATTGGTTTCTTTTCAATGTTGAGAAATATGTGTGTCTGTTTGTATGTTAGAACAGCACTATGAAGGCAAAATAGCAGTTATATCTTCTTTACGTGTTGAAGTATCGAAATGAAAAATGACGTAGTGATGTGTATAATAAGACACATCCATTATGAAATCTGATAACGTTATAACACAATAAATTAAATTTGCAAAAATAAAAATTTCCAAAGTGTGATATTATGACCGGAAATATTTTTATCACTCATACTGATCTTTATATTTGATTCGAATTAATCAATTAAGAAGGTAATAAAATCTATATTTTTATTAACGACATAAATGAATTACATCATATTTTTTAAAAAATATATATGTAATGATAAATTGGGAAATTAGTGTGAAAAAAATAAATATATATTCTCATGCAGCTATTGAATGTTAAAATTAAGATAGATGATTTTAAACTACTACCAAATATTTTTTCATTGACACGTTTCCGTTGCTCACGCAAATCACACATATATGAATTCGGTATTGTTGTGAAGTACGGGGGCTATCCAGAAAGTAACTTACGTTTTGGTGGAGTGGGGCGAAGGGCGAGGCTAACGCCGCCATCTTCGTGTCACAGCGTCCCCTCACTCAGTACGCATCCATCTGTGGTAGCGTTCGGTTCGTGTTGCTTCTGCTGTGTTCACTGTGAATCTTAAAATTGTGTGCTGCAATCGAAAGTACTGCGAATTGTGAAGTGCTGTCAGTGCTTAGAATCTTGTTGGCGAAAAACCACAAACGAATTTAAATTCATCGGTATCTTTGTGAGGTGTACGGAAACGACGTAATGAGTGAAGGCGGAGTGAGGCAGTGGTGCAATATGTTTAAGAATGGCCATCACTAATGTGCACGATGTAGAGCGAACTGAGTGATGAAACGCTCTGACACCAAGATATCGGCGTTATACCGCCCCTCGCCCACTCCATCTAAACGTAAGTTACTTTCTAGATAGCCCTCGTACATTATATATTCTTTCATATTTAGTAGCACAAAATCAATTATCCCCACATTCTCAAATTTTACATGTAAATATAAATTAGTATTTTTTAAAAAAATACCGGCCTCGGGTGCACAGGTGCAGCTGAAATTTATACCATGTGTAGTGTTATTTGTTCTCAAAATCAGTGATATTTTTTAAAAATATTCGTGTTTTCATTTAAGCACACTTTTAATGCGAAATATACTCTATGTGATCAGAAGTATCCGGACACGCACCTGAAAATAATGTACAAGTTTGGGCAACCTTCCATCGGGAACACTGGCAGTCAATACAGTGTTGGCCCACCCTTATCCTTCATGACAGCGTAAACTCTCACAGGCATACTTTCAATCAGGTGCCGGAAGGTTTCCTGAGGAATGGTAGCCCGTTCCTCGCAGAGCGCCAAAATGAGAAGAGGTATTGATGTGGATCGATGTGGTCTAGCATGAAGTCGGCATTCCAAAACATCCCAGAGATGTTCTATGGGTTTCAAATCAGGACTCTGTGCAGGCCAGTCCATTAGTGGGACGTTCTTGTCGTCAAACCACACCCCCACAAGCCCTGCAGTATGGACGGGTGCTCGATCGTGTTGAAAGACACAATGGTCATCCCCGAACTGGTCTTCGGCTGTAGGCAGCATGAAAGCTGTTAAAATGTCAACGTAAGCTTGTGCCGTGACATTGCCATGTAAAGCAACAAGGGGGGCCAAGCCCCCTCCAGAAGAAACATGACCACACTGTAACCCCGCCACCTCCTAATTTCACTGTCGGCACTATACAGACTGGTAGATGTCGTTCACCAGGCATTCGCCACGCACACACCCTACTATCGGATCGCCACATTGTGTACTGTGATTCACCCTCCACACAACGGTTTTCCACTGTTCTACGGTCCAGTTTCGACGCTCCTTGCACCACACGAGGCGGCATTTGGCATTTGTCTGTGTGATGTTTGACTTATGGGCAGCTGCTCGGCCATGGAAAGCAAGTTGCCGCACCTTGCGCCAAACAGTAATGGTGCTTGGAGTAGATCCTTATGGAGTTCGGAATTCCTGTGTGATGGTGGCGATGGATGATTGACGATGATGCTGTACGACCCTCTTCAACACTTGATGGTCTCTGGAGGTCAACATGGGAGGTTGGCCTGCACGCTTTTGGGTTGTACACATCCCTTCACTATAACATTGGAAACAGTGGACAGAGGGATGTTTAGGAGGGTGGAAATCTCACACAGACTTCCTACACAAGTGGCATCCAACCAACTGACCACGTTGAAAGTTTGCGAGTTCCTCAGACCATCCCATACTGCTGTCTTACACTGTCTGCAGACTACTGAGTTCGCTGACTCTGTGTTCCACGCGGTAGATGGCAGTACTGTGACGCCCTCTATGGTAAACACACGTTTCGCGGTGTGTCCGGATACTTTTGATCACATAGAGTACATACAATTATACCTTCTGCCTGCTTTTAAACTAGTATTTTTATTTGTAGATCACATGACCTACACCTGGGGTATAAAGTGTTCCTCTTTTAAAAGACACTTAAATTATATATTAACTATAAAGCCAAGATTAATGATAGAGTTAAAATCCATAAATAAATTTACAGTTTACCACCTATTATTCAGTCATCTCATTCTTGTAACGATGATTATTTTCTACTAACCACAGAGATATTGGTACAATAGATTTAATTTTCGGAGTATGATCAGGAATAGTTGGAACATCATTAAGTATCCTAATTCGTAAAGAATTAGAATAATCAGGAAGCCTAATTGGAGATGACCAAATTTATAACGCAATCGTAACCGCACACGCATTAGTTATAATTACACCATGGACTGTATTTTGCACACTAACGAGGCTCTGGTGTCTGGACTCACGGCCAGTATTATCCTCCGTCGGGTTCGTGTTGTGTTGTTTCTATATGTTTGTGATCGTCCTTTCATTCATCTTATCACCATTCATCATCATCTTCGCGATTAGCCAAAAGTGTGAGAAAAGCGAAGTAAATTAAAACTAAATCAATCAATCAATAATCACCGCCCGTTCGTGACAGTTGCATACGTTGGAAACTATTTTTGAGGAAGTTATTTTAAAATTACTTCTCGTGCGATGTTACGGCTTCCGTATATCGGTAGGTGAGCATTAGATCCTCGCCAAAACTGTGACCCTTCTTTCGGTAACACATTTTTTTTCTCGCGCGATAAATACCTGTCTTACAAGTCCCGTGTAGCTGTAGGTGTATACTCGATACCGGCGAACAGCGGTGAGAATAATGCTGAGAACAAATTCAATCCTGGAAAGATTAGTTTCTGGAGCTATAGTCCAGATAGGGGACCAGCATTCAAATATATGGAAGATAATAGATTTCAAAAATTTCTTAATGGAGGATTGATTTTGATTTTCAGGAAACCTGTACGGAAGATTAAGGAGACGTACGTAGGTTTTTTTTAGTAGTATCTGTAATGTACTTATCAAAGTTTAGCTTTTCCTCATTGATAACACCATTTTTTTTAGGAAAATTTCTTGATAGGCTTGTTTTCAATAGAATAAACAGAATCCACTTTGATCCTTTTAGGGGAATAGTAGGTAGGAATATTTCTGGGAGCACCACAGAAATAGTTCTGTAAGAGTTCCTTGTATGATTAATGAGTCATGTTCTGATGAGATGTCTTTGAAAAGTTTACAATTATCGGCAAACAGTACATTTAGAGGGAGAGAAGACAGTCTGCCAGGAAATAATTTGTAATAATACTATCGTTATTTGTAAATTTTTCATTCATGCTAATTTCATTGTATCACTGGAATGAATAACAATTAACTTGATCGTTTAAATAGTGAAATTATTTCCGTATGTACAAAATCACATGTGAAATTTGTACAGATTTTGAAAGTTTTCTAGTTATATTACACCATTATCAAAGAAAATGTTATATACTTACTGTGTCCAACAATTCGACAACCTTGCACATAAAATACCACCAGCACGCTTTAGCCATCTGAAAAATAAGGCATTATAAATGTTATTACCTTCGTACTTGCGATTTATGCTTTTGAACTAATCCTCTTTGTTATTATTTTTTTACTACACGCATTTTATTCTTATTTCTGCAAATTTATTATAATTTACTAATTTCTTCATTTGACTAACACTAATGTTACTAGAAATAACTTTGTTATATCTTGAATGGAAATGTGAGAATAACAATAGATCAATATTTTATTAAATCCTTGAAACTCAGCGTCATATTGCTTAAAATTACGAACAAAAAAAATGCAAACTTAGGATTGACGATACTTTGCACACTCGCACCATCTATTGGCGGAAATGTGAAATACATGCAGCAACGCGTTGGTTCATTCTGGTAGTTCTTCTTCACACTGATTTATTTTATAGTGTTTGTGAGTCCTGTTGCTGATCTACAAGCTACATAACATAAACGTAATTAAAATGGCGAATATCAATATGCAATTCTAGTCTCACCCTGACCGTTAGCTTAGTGTACTACAATAGAACAATGTAAAAATTGAGAAGACAATCTTTCAGGGATACCAGCAAGGTCTATACACAGAGAAAAAGTTAATATGAAATAACTAATAATTGTTTCTGGTAACAAAATCCTTCAGTAATCGTGCACATTTGTTTAGAGTTACCAAATTTACTAAATCTATTAAAAGATACCTAATTTTTGTTTGAGGTTACCAAAAAACTTAACCAAACAAATCAGTTTCTTATGTGTAGGTTTTGAAGAACTAGCCTCACTCACATCTTCAGTATCTGAACTTCAATCGATGAGGATAAGAGTGGCATTAGCTCCGAATTCTTGAAAATGAAAGTGACGTTCGCTCTCAATCCCTGAAGATGAGAGTGACGTTAGCTCTCAATCCCCGAAGATGGAAAGTGACGTTAGCTCTCAATCCCCGAAGATGAGAGTGACGTTAGCTCTCAATCCCTGAAGATGAGAATGACGTTAGCTGTCAATACCTGAAGATGAAAGACATTAGCCCTCAATCTCCTAAGATGAGAGTGACGTTAGCTCCCAATCCGTGAAGGTTAGCGTGACGTTAGCTCTCAATCCGTGAAGGTGAGAGTGGCGTTAGCTCTCAATCCGTAAAGGTGAGAGTGGCGTTAGCTCTCAATCCGTAAAGGTGAGAGTGGCGTTAGATCTCAATCCGTGAAGGTGAGAGTGGCGTTAGCTCTCAATCCGTGAAGGTGAGAGTGGTGTTAGCTCTCAACCCCCCGAAGATGACAGTCATTAGCTCTCAATCCCCCGAGATGAGTGGTTAGCCCTCAATACCCGAAGATGAAACTGAGGTTAGCCCTCAATACCCGAAGATGAGACTGACGTTAGCCCTCAATACCGGAAGATGAGACTGACGTTAGCCCTCAATACCCGAAGATGAGACTGACGTTAGCTCCCAATCCGTGAAGATGAGAGTGACGTTAGCTCTCAATCCATGAAGATGAGAGTAACATGAGGTTCCAACCCGTGAAGGTGAGGGTGATTTTAATTGTTAATGCCTGATAAGTGTGACGTTAGCTCTCAATCCATGAAGATGGGAGTGACGTTAGCTCTCAATCCATGAAGATGAGAGTAACATGAGCTCCCAACCCGTGAAGGTGAGGTGACTTTAATTGTTAATCCCTGATAAGTGTGACGTTAGCGCTCAATCCATGAAGATGAGAGTGACGTTAGCTCTCAATCCCTGAAGATGAGATTGACATTAGCTCCCAACCCGTGAAGGTGAGGGTGACTTCAATTATCAATCCCTGATGAGTGTGACGTTAGCTCTCAATCCCTGAAGATGAGAGTGACGTTAGTTCTCAATCCCTGAAGATGAGAGTGACGTTAGCTCTCTATCCCTGAAGATGAGTGTGACATTAGCTCCCAACCCGTGAAGGTGAGAGTGACGTTAGCTCCCAATCCCTGAAGGTGAGAGTGACGTTAACTCCCAATCCCTGAAGATGAGTGTGACGTTAGCTGTCAATACAAGAAGGTGAGAGTGACGTTAGCTTTCGATAGCTCGGGAGCTTATCCGGAACTGATTTGGTTGATATTTCCAAGAGAATTCCTTAATAATTCGCCACCAGGAATTATTTCACAGTAAATTGTTAAATTGCTCTGAATTATTCTTAAAACTTACCCTCATTGCTATCGGATTGTCTGAGTAGTCCACTGGTTGACATGTATAGCTATAATCCTTGAGCCAGCCACCTTGCAAACCCTGAAAGAAAAGAAATAAATTATACAACTCAGCGTGTCATGTAATGTATGTGTTTATTACTCGTATTTACTAATATTTAGAAATTTATCCAAAGCAATGATATTTTCCACAACAGACGCGATTACCCGCATCTATAGTTAAACATTTTTTTTTTAAATCAAGTATGTCGTAGATGTATACTAGAGTTCATTAAAGAACATGATTATCATTTCTTTTTTCGAGCTAATTTCTAGCCTGAACTTCTCTTTTTCTTCGTAAACCTTTAATTTTGGCAGTTTTCAGGAAAATTGTTGCAGTATTTTTTCTACGACGTTCTTCCTCAAGTCACTCGTCCATCTATGGATATGTAGATTGTTTGCCCTGCGCAGTGTCTTGTGGGTACAAAAAGTCTACCGATAAGTAGGGTTAGAGTATCGTGTAGGACACACACGCTCCTAGTCCAAGTCCAAACGTGAAATGTACACACTGTCCCGGGAATATGTGGAGCAAGGCTGCATATCTGTAGAGAAAGGGAGACTGCGGGTTGGTGGAGCAATGCAGTTCGCTTGCTCCAGAGATTACCGGGATAGTGTGTTCAGCCATAAGTGTGGAGAAGATGGCATACACATGTGTTCGCTAGCGTTCCCGATAACTCCCTCTAGAGCATGTTTGATACGCTTACGTACTCAGGAAGGCATAGTTTTTTTTTCCTTTTGTGTGGAAGATTAATTCAGAACGATGTTTTAGGTGATATGTACAGTAATAAATGTACTGTAAAATTACGGCCATTTCTGGGCTGTAACGAAACGACCCATTACTAACAATTCACAATGTTTTGTCAAAGCCCGTCCAGAGAAATGATTCAAAACGTAGCTAGAAACATGTTGAGACTTTCCATACAGCACAGAAATATCCAGGAGACATCTAACTGAGATTCGTGTCGGAGTTCTGGATATCCAGTAGACATCTATTGGATATCCATATATCCATCCCGGGATATCCCCATAGGATATGCAGAAATAATATGATTTGAACATTCTGTGGATCACTCTTGAATATTGTATATCTTTCCGTGGGCATCAAAACAGTCATGTCAATTTTTTAGTAACACGTGCACATATACCGTATATCCCATGGATATTCATCACCGGAGATCTCATGGATATCTAATACGGGAGATTTTCTGGATATCCAGGACGGAGTATCCAATGGGCATCCATAGCTAGATATCCAGGACTGGATATCCCATGGTCGTCCATTGGTCATCCATAGTATCCATGGGTCTGGTCTGGACATTGTGAATATCCCATGGATATCCCTTGGAGATTTGTGTTGCATGGATGTTCGATGTACATGTGAAAGTCATGCTTATAACACTTGCTGCAGCTATCCATACACTTAAGTCAAAATGGTCAGCGTTAAGGTGTACTTTTATGCTGAAGATCCTGTAGTACTTTCACGTTCTACCTTATCATGTGACTGTATGTATAAACACTTACCTCCCAGACTAACCATATGCTGAAGACCACTTGAACGAAATTGTAGGCAAGCAGGGGATATTGCAGATTGTATGGCTTCCTGTCTTTCATAAACCTCGGCCCTGCCTTCGTCACGAAGTATAGATAGGATACCAGGATTGTTAACAAAGGAGCTGGACTATCCATGAGGAACCAGTCACTTGTTCTTGGATCTGGAAGACAAAGCAATGATCAAATATTGTAGCCACCTTAGAAAATATTTGAGGAACATTACTTAACTATATACTCACATACATACTTGGGAGGTACCAAATAAACTTTAAGAAGTGGAATATGAATACATAAACGTAATCTCAATTACATTATCTGTGTACTGTTATTATATTCGAATAAATTCGTGTATAAAGAAAGAAGTATTTCACCCTTTAAAATTGTTAAATATGTATTTTTTTAATTCAGTGTTCTAAGTGACATCTACCTTTCAGATTATAATTCAACAAAAAAAATATGAAAGAAATGGGAATTAGACATTGTATTTTATATGTGTGGGCCATCATGATCACTGACAAACAAAACCACTCAATATTTCACTATCCCATGCTCATTCCCGTACCGGGCTTCCCCGATGGCATGGTGGTAACGTCATCGCCTTGTAATCAAGTGGTTTCGGGTTCCATACGCGGTGGAGGCACATGTTGTTTTGAATCCCACTGTAGGTCTAAGTCGAGTCTCAGTTAGCCTAGTTGTGCATAAAATGGACTTAAGAACACGAAAGTCAGAAAACTCATTCCCTTGCTTACCAATAGGTATGAAGAATATCTAATAAAACATGAAAATTAAATGTGTCCATTTTGTTGCAATATTGAAATCGTATATCTTGCCCACATATGGAGTATCAGGCTCATGTAAATATCTATACAGCTACATTGTGCTCTAATCAGACTTCAACTTAAAGAAAACTAATAAATGAAACAATATATCTCGGAATGTCCACAAGGTCTCTTGAGGTGCAAAATGAAGGACAACTTTGGGTATATGTGAAAGAGAATGAGATCTCACATTTACTTTTATGTAAATCACATATGTGGCCTTCGAATTCACGCAATTTACAATACGTCAGATAGGTATTCCTTATATCAGAGTAACAACATCATGATTATGACATATGAGTCATTCCATGCGAAATCAACACAGCCTTTGACCTGACCATCTCCGATTTTCATGAAATTTGGTAAGTTGAAACTATGCATGGAACTTAGTAAGTATAAAAATTTTTAGTTTCGTGCGTCTTGTAATTGTTAAATTATTCAAGGTCAAAGTTAGCATAAATTGCCCTTTTTGAGCCTGCTTAGCTATACTAAATGTGCTGTAAGTCCGCCACTATTTTGCCTAGGAAGCTCAAATAAAGCTTATTGTACAGGGAATTGAACAGGCTTTCCAGTGATATATAACAAGCATACCTTTGAATAAAATAATAATTTTGTCACGTGACCTTGGCTTTTGACCTTGAATATCTCAAAACATGTCATCACCAAAAATCGTGAAAAAAAATATTTGGTCCCTCATACCATACTATAAAACATACCAAAAAATCATTCTGGGACTGCAATGGGATCAGAAGATACAAAATAATATGTGTAACTATGTGACTGATAAAAGCCCCATTACATGAACTATAACGAGTCAAATGTCCCTTAACACCCCCTACAAAATGTGAAGGAGTTATCCTGGGTATAATTGGTCATAAAATAAATAGGTTAGGCATAGGGAGATCCCTAGCCGTGTGTGTGAAGCGCAGGTCCGGCAAATTGTTGACCGCCATATTGAATTCAACGCAAAAATTTCAAAGGAAAGGGGGTGATGTGATATATCAAATGAGGCTAGAATTTCACGAGAAATGAAGTGACGAAGGATGTTTCAACGTATCTTACGCCAGCAAAAAGTTATACACATATCTTTCACTTACGATATAAACACATTATAATGTTGTCAATGTTCCTGTGAGCACACTCGTTGACGTCTCTCACACTCGCATAGAACATTTGGTAATGTAGCATGTGCAACAACATCGCAAGCAGCAACTATGGCTTCTCTCAGATGGTCAATATCAGGGACTTTTAGTGCATGCACCATACTCTTCAAATGTTTCTGAAGGTAAAAGTCCTCCTAAGATGTTAGATCTGGGGAATGTGCAGGCCTTTTAATAGATCCCCGTGTGCCCATCAATCTACCTAGAAAATTACCATGAAGAAATTGCGAAAATGTCCACATAGTGTGGTCACACTCTGTCCTGTTTCAAAACTCTCGAAAAGTGCCATATCCCGTAAGCAAGGGTGAAAAAACCTGTTCACTTAACAAATCCAAGAAGCCCTCACCATTTAAGGTTCCGTTGTTGAATATGGACCAACCATTTCCGTTCGCCATACATTATACCACATAATTAGCTTACCAGCAACAACCATTCGACTGAGCAAATCACAGGTATTGCATATTATTTTTATTAACTTCACCGTGAACATAAAAATTTGCCTCGTCACTGAAGAATTTTTCATTCCAAAGGAAGTGTCACGTAATTGTTTGAAATACTTTTCCCAATATTCTTCACGATTCAACTATTTGGTGAATGTAGCTGATTAAAATCATATGCAATGGTGCGTATACTTCTTTCTCTCCCAAGACGTCAGCGTGATCTCGATGAGTTCCTAACACGTTAGGAGTATTCCAATGCATTGTTTTTAACACCTCGAAAAGGAGAAAATGGTTACAAGCATGCAGTAATAAATTTTTGCTGGTTAAATATATGTTGGAAAATCCTTCGTCACTTCATTTCTCGTGAAATTCTAGCCTCATTTGATATATCACATCACCCCCTTTCCTTTGAAATTTTTGCGTTGAATTCAATATGGCGGTCAACAATTTGCCGGACCTGCGCTTGACACACACGGCTAGGGATCTCCCTGTGCCTAACCTATTTATTTTATGACCAATTATACCCAGGATAACTCCTTCACATTTTGTAGGGGGTGTTAAGGAACATTTGACTCGTTATAGTTCATGTAATGGGGCTTTTATCAGTCACATAGTTACACATATTATTTTGTATCTTCGGATCCCATTGCAGTCCCAGAATGATTTTTTGGTATGTTTTATAGTATGGTATGAGGGACCAAACATATTTTTTTCACGATTTTTGGTGATGACATGTTTTGAGATATTCAAGGTCAAAAGCCAAGGTCACGTGACAAAATTATTATTTTATTCAAAGGTATGCTTGTTATATATCACTGGAAAGCTTGTTCAATTCCCTGTACAATAAGCTTTATTTGAGCTTCCTAGGCAAAATAGTGGCGGAGTTACAGCACATTTAGTATAGCTAAGCGGGCTCAAAAAAGGAAATTTCTGCAAACTTTGACCCTGAATAATTTAACAATTACAAGACGCACGAGACTAAAAATTTTCATAGTTACTAAGTTCTATGCATAGTTTCAACTCCCCAAATTTCATGAAAATCGGAGATGGTCAGGTTAAAAATTGCACATATCTGTGTTGATTTGGCATGGAATGACTCATATACTAAAAGGTACTTTAAAATAAATATTTTTTATTCGACATGGTGTAGCACAACATGTATGTGTGAACCTGACAAAAATCCTTTAGAGATTTTTTATTGAGCCAGACTGTGTTTTGTTTTCTAACTGGACTCAAGTAAAAATTAAAATTTTACAATACGATACTATGACGTTTCTTTGTCCCTTGCTACTTAATTCTTCCACTAAGTGCAGGCATTGCATTGTGGGAATTTTTCCAGCAGTGTTCCTGCATGGAGAGGCTCTGGAGTTCACGCAGCCTCTAGCAAATGGGTACCTGGTGGCAACCATGGTAAGGAGGCCGAAACTTGGTACTGATCACATCGCCTACACAGATGGCCTCCACATGTGTGTCTTCACGATATGGTGCAATGTGCAAGGGGTAAGTTTGCTGTCATTGTATTCTTACACCAACACCACCCCGGCTCCTGAGATCAAAGAGAGCAGTTGAATTTCCTACTGCGCCTGCGCACTCTTCATATGTGCAAGTCAAGCACTTTTCAAGGTCGTCCTTGTAGATCGAATCTCATTCAAAGCGAGATGGTTATTACTTCACTCGCTTCTTACAACCACTTCTTTATATTATTAAGTACACTTGCTCAAATTAATGTTCCACGTTTATTTTCCTTCTCGACTACTTGAAATACAGCAGAAAAAGTGCCGCTTTTAAGCATTGCGCTTTGCACCTGCTGATATTTTCAACCTTGAGGATAATACTTTGCACAGTTAACCTTGATTCTTGCTTTACACTGCATAAGAAAGATATCAAAATATCTGTTCTGCGTCACTAATAAAGTTATTTGTAACCCGAAAGTCTCGCAATCACGTTTATTGTTTCTTTATACAAGTCAATAGTGCCGTGTGCAGTTTTTTTTTTTTTTAGGGGGCGCTGTTTATTCAAGCCTTGGAGTTGGCTTGTGAACACCCCATGGTGAGACAACAAGAGGCGTGCTTCGAGCACTGCTAGTAATATATCCCAAGTTCGGTAATTTTTTTTATGGATATGAATTTTCTCCCTTCCCTCATCTAGCTTACACACAGTCGCACACACACATATTTATACAAACACACACACACACACACACACACACACACACACACACACACACACACACACAACTACAGCCATGAAGTGTATTTTTCCATAGGGCCCTTCCCTTGAAATTTTCCCAACACGTACCTGAGACTAAGAATCTTGACTTCACTGAAATCTGTCTACTTACAGGTATTATCCATAACAGAGATACAACTGCAATATAGATGGAGTAGCACCTTAGGACATTTAATTAGGGGATATTTTTAAAAATTGAAAGAGAGACGCCTAGGGTAAGAACAGTAGAGAATGGTGACAGAAATTCATTAAGAAATAAGTAACTAAATAAATAGAAGACAAGAAAGAAAGGGAAACAGAGATAAAAGAGAAATACGAACAGGTCAATAATACATCCTCATGTATCAACATTTGCTCCGGCTCATCCGGTCAAAATTCTCCACTCCGAAGACAAATTCTTAAATCCATCTGAATCGACGTTAAAATCTTACCTTTATAAGATTTACTCCTGTAGATGAATTTGCCAATCTTTGATAGAGAAAGAGACTTGAGGACCTGTTGTTATTCAACAGGTCGCAAGAACAATGTTGGAATCAAGGTTTTTGTCGAAACTCGTAAAGACTGAACAAAATTGTATTAAGCAGAGTGGATGCGATAGGGATATTAGTTCTAGCTTTACTCCACAAATAACAACACTTTCGGTGCTAGTCAATATCATCTTGAAAGAACAACTTCAGGGACATCATACCATTCAAGAGAAAGAAAGAAGCCAGTTCGTGGAAATTACCCTCCCCCAAACTGGTGAGTAGAACAGCGTTGCATCGTCAGGCTTTTAGCTTCCTTACTCTGTGCCTTGGAAGCAGCGATGATGTGTAAACATTTATTTGCCGCCAGTAAACATTTTGAACTTAACCAGAACATACAATGGTCCCATATCTATCGAGAAATCTAAGAAACGGTAAAAAAAGGTAGAGGTAAAGTTATCCCCTGTGCATAGCACCACGGCATGAAGGCGTATAGTGGGTGTGGGGGTAACGGTAACTTCTTGATATGTGCCAGTACATTCCACGTTGATGCAGAGCACTTTATGAAGAACTGAACAGTAAATAAGTTTAGTATTGATTTTCCTTCATTCCAGTTGGATTTAGTTCACTGTAATTAATTTTGTTTTCAATTTTTAATTTCAAAACTAAGCAACAAATTTTAATATAATATTATTAAATCATGTATTAATTATCATACTAATATTATTTATGTAGAACATACAATGTTATTTATGTAGAACATACACATTTTTCCTGTTATTTTCGTTGGTGTTATTAACAGTGTAAAAATAAGCGAGTACCTTGAATGTATAATCTCAGTTCTATTAACTAACCAACATCCGTGCCTGGTATAAACTTGATCCGAACTCGCTTTTTTGTTTATAGCATCCTAAATTTCATTGTGTGAAAGTGGGAAAAAATATTTGGCGAACTAATGCAAAGTATTTTAGACTAAAAACGTATGCGTGTAACTATAATGTCTTTATTTGGATAGGAAATGAGAATATGGGTTCAGTTAACAGTGTTTCTAACCCATCCTTCTTGTTTCGCGAAATATCTAAGACACAACTAAAATTCAAGAAGCTATCAAATAAATACAAAAATTGATACATTGCATAACTTCGGTAACGTGAATCACGCGTGTCTCAGCTAACTATCTACGTCCTGAAGGAGGTCACAGGGGGCCAATCCCCCTCTGAAAAATAGAAGTCAGGCTACAATTATATATTTAGCACATTAATTGTTACAGTAATTTGTGAAGTAAGACCGGGAAATTGTCGAAAAATACGATAATTTCAAATCAAGGCAGTGTTTTTCGAAACGGCAGCACTGTTTTGGAGGAACGCCTAGCTTGCTCCGGCCTTTGGGGAAAAAAACTGCTTTGCCCTTCCTTGAAAAATTCTACAGACGTCCATTCCCCTGGCAACAAGGAGTGTGGGTGGAATGTACGAGGTGCAGCTGGTGTTTATTATACCAGTCCCAGACGAAACTTAAAACCGGTTTAGGTTTGGAAACCTCTGCAATTTATGTGAATGAAACAGGATGCGAATAAATATTACTCATCACAGTGTGCTTCGCGATGTCATCTGACGAGACGACGTTATCGTCTGCAATGTAGACAGGTACAGGGGAATGTTGAGGCTCCCAAGTTGAAGAAAAAACGGAAGGTAATACTGAATGGAATTCTTTGGGAGCTAACCTCCTATGTCTCGCCATTTGCATTCGATGGTTAAAAAAAAATACGGGAACATTCAGCCTTCTTACAGCTTATTTTAATTTTCTCAGAGAACGGATCCTTGAGTTGGTTTTTGAGCCAATTTTCTGCAACTTTCGACTAATCGCGACGATGAGGATGAACTATGATATGATGAAATTGAGGAAGGGACGCTCGCGAAGAACACCTATGACCAGGCCGAAATTCGAACCCGGGATTCTTGGTGTCGTAGCGATTATTATACAGTAATAACTATGCAAACCAATGAATATAAACCAAGTTTGTTAAAGCATTATTATTATTATCATAAAATAATAATATATTCTTTGGAAGGCATTGCTTTGCTACTCTGCCTACAAAATGACTGAAAATTCAGCAAAAATGTTTTCCAGTTGTTTTTTTTTTCTTTTTACATTTCACAGCTAATGTACTGTTATTAACATTATAACACTCAGTTCAAGAAAATAAATTTGAAAGTTATGGTGTAATTTTCGCCATAAATTTTGTTGTGCGACCTCTAACATAAAACTCTAAATTTTGGAATTTTGAAAACTGTTGAACAATTTTATTCATTCTTCGCACTAAATGGTACAACCTGAAAATATAACCAGTTTCCTGTAGTTATACTCAATTTTTTCGATTTTACTCAGTTTTTATTTTGGTTATTCTGTTTCAATACTAACTAACTGAATTTTATTTCTGTTATTAACAATAAAAGTAACAAACTAAGCTTTCTGCTTTCTTGTAACTTGAAATGAACGAATTTCCAGAAGGGGTTGACGCACTGGTTCAACCACTCCCCACATTCCTCCCGACCGCCATGGTGAGTTCTACCGATTTTGTACACGTATAATATTTCTCACGTTTCAAAATAACCACTTCCTATATTCGCACATCAATTTTCGCCGGGCAAGTTTTTCTTTCTTTTTCTTAATGTCGGCAGCGACGTGTATATGTTCTTGGATGTTAATTTCTACAATCACTCACGGTACACCAACAGTTCTTGGTTTGTTTTTCTAGTGCTAGACTGTCATTCCACAGATCTAGTGAATTCATATTTCTTTGTGGTTGTACTCGAACATAAGAACGTCGCATCCTCCCCCCCTCCTCTTTCCAATGATACATATGAGATCTTTGGTCCTACGTCCATTATGCTTCTTCCCCTTTATTTTCAATCTGAACTCATTACGCTGTAAAAGAAAGCAAAATTTTGCACATTAGAATACCAACAGTAAGCTTTAATCATCTGAAAAATAATGCATTTTATAAATATTTTACAGTTGTACTTACAATTTACACATTGAACTTACCGATGTACGTATATGAGATGGGAATTGGGATTAATTTACACATCTCATCTTATTTCTCGAAATGTATTGTGATGTATCAGATTTCTTCGCACGACAAAAAATAATAGCACTCGAAATTACTTTATATTGGTTCTTGATCGGAAATTGCAAATATTAAGTGATCAATGCCTTTAAAAAAATCTTAATTATTCCATAGCATAATGTCCAAAAATTACGAACAAAAACTGTAAACTTATACTATTTGATACTGTTCACTCAGCACCATCTTTATACGCCTCGTTCAAAGAAGAGTTGTAAAATATATTTCAGTAACAAATTCTTGTGTTGTATGACCTCTCACATAAAACGTAAATTTTGGAATTCTGAAATCTATGGAACCATTTCATTTTTTCTTTGCCGACGGACCAGTCCCCTCTCCCAAGTTCTACAGATGTTGTACACATACTTTCTTCAGTTCAAATGACAACTTTCTGTATGCGCACATTAATTTCTCTTAATGATGACGACTACAGCGTGTATCTGTTCTCGAGTATTATATCTGATCTCGAGTAAATTTCCCCCACCCCCTTTCCTTGTAATATCTTCTGTCCTAAGTTAACTGTGCTTTCCACTATTTTTATGCAATCTGAGTTAATTATGCGAGTAAAATACGAAGAGAGTTAATCTTCCAAATAAAAGACTACCATCAAGCATTTTTACAAATGTTTTGCCTTTGTACTTGTTATTTATGCATTGAACTAAATGACTTTATTCTGGGATATTGACATAAACACATTTTATTCTTATTTCTGCGAATTTATTATAATGTATCATCTTCTTCGTATGACTAAGAATAATCTCGTATCACTCGAGATAACTTTATGTTGTGTCTCGCACGAAAATTGTAGATATTAGTTGATTAATACTTTTAAGAAAATGCATTATTCTTTAATATAATGCCGAAAGTTATGAAAGAAAAAGTGGAAATTTAGGCTATCTAACTATACTCTGCACACCAGCACCATCTTCACGCGCCTCGTTCAAAGAAGAGCTTTAAAAGTTGGGAGGCAATGTTAGTCATAAAGTTTATGTTGTGCAACCTCTCACATATAACTCCAATTTTTGGAATTTTGTGAACTGTGGAATCATTTTATTAATCCGTTGCATTAACTAGTAGAATATGAAGACATATCTGATTCCCGTAGTTTAAACTCAATTTTATGTTTGTTATTCTGTTGAAACACTAACTACTGAACCTTATTTCTATTACTAACGAAGAGAGTAGCAATATTTATTTTTTAATGACGCCGACAGCGACGTACTTCTGTGCTAGAGAATCTGTTAACATCTCATTCAATCACTCAGGGTACACAAACAGTTATTGGTTTCTATTTTTCTTGTACCAGAATGCCATTCTACTGGCTCTGTGGCGGCACTCGTCCAATGATATATATGAGATCTTTGGTCCAACGTTCACCGTGCTTTCGTGATATAGTTAGCGTAGTAGCAACTATGTCGCTTTAGTAACAAGGGGTCCCGGCATCGAATCCCGATGGACTTCTGGTAGCACTTTAAACTGAGGTCCAGTCCCGATAAGCCTATCTGTGCATAAAATGGACATAAATCCAAACGGAATTACAATTACATTATACCGGGTGTTTCATAAATACTTGAGATGTTACAAATATTTATTGGAAGTTAAGTATTGAACTTACGTTAATGAAACCAGTCCAGAACGAACGAGGAACTCAAACAGATTTTTTAAACACCTACAAATGTTCAATGTATGCACCACGGGTGACACTGCACGCATCGACACGATAGCCTACTTCTTGCCACACTCGCATCAACATAGGCCTGTCGATAGTGTATATCGCTGCGATGATACGCCCTCCCTTAAGGCTGCGATATCCCGCGGCATCGGTGGGACGAATACCCTGTCTTTGATGGAACCCCACAAAAGGAAGTCGCACAGTGTAAGGTCACGTGATCTTGAGGACAAAAACATTGGACAAAACACTGTGAGGAATGTGGGTGATTTTAGTGTCGCCTAGCGGCAAGGATATGAACTCTCAGCTTAACGAAACATGCACACACAAACTGTTTGCGTTCCTATCGTGTTGATACGTGCTTTGTTTTGGTTCCAATTAACCTTTCTTGTTCATTAACGTGTCGTCAAATGTTGGTCCCGCACCGTGGCCGAAGGGGCCTAAGGCATCATGCTTTGGACTCCGGCTACGGGACGCGCCCAGGTTCCATTCTTTTTATCTTTTCAACTTTCTCTTCAACAACTTTCCTTCCGAGATTTCGGTCTATGTATGAGACCGGTGGCCACCCACCATTTTGAGGAAATTGGGGAGCTACGAATGAGTAACGTAACCCGATCACGCAAACCTGCAAGAACCACAGACGGTTCGCCGTGCTGACCACTACGCACTTTATTTTAACTCGACCAAGCACAACAAGTTTATTTGTGCACCAATGTAACTTTTTATTTCATTACTTCTCGTTCAATGTGCCTGAGAAATCGTCTGGTGAAGATAGATCTTCCGTTCAGTCAGCCATGGTTGTTCAAAAACCACCAGTCATCTCGCTGACCTCCGGATGAAGCACGCATCAAGTTCACATCCACTTAACCTCCAGTTGAGGCGTTGACCGCAGATGGCAAAACCCAAAATTGCAGTAACCTCTTATTTGCCCTACCCGAACTTTAATCGCACATTGAAAAACCGGCCCTGAGTGAGTGAGTAGAATTAGATGGGAGTGAGGCCCGGCACCTCAATGGGCTGCTACACCACGGGTTATTTTATTTTTTCCTATTATTTGATAACCTACTTGCCTTATTATCATAGGAACACGACCCGAGTCGAATCTGAGCTTAGTAGTCCAGGGGCATATGTCAATATTTCTATAGTCCGTGGGTTTTTGAATGAAGGGAATATATGACTACCGGTAATATGTTGCTAGTGTGGTACACAATAATGTACTACCGGGTGTTTTGCCTCAATTGTGGCAGAAGGCCTATGTGACGTCATAAATCCAAGATGGTTACCGCTTCATGGACTATCAAAGAAAAAACTCCTGTAATACTGGTTTTGGAAGAATTTTTATAGATACATGTTTTGTTCAGAATTGAATAAGGAACAAAATTAATTTTTACAGTTTTTTTCATATCTCGCACTGTTATGGAGATATATCTAGTGAAACTATTTCGTGCACCTTTTCTGGAAGGTTTCTATGCATATTTTACACTTTACTTGACATTCTGGCATATAAAGGGGGAAAATTACTGCCTGTGATATTTTGTTGATGCCTACTATTGTGGCGTATTGCCTGTGTGACATCATACATCCAAGATGGTTGCCTCTGCAGACATTAACAAACAAAAAGGACCCTATCTCTTTAACTCCTTTAGGAGTAATTTTGACCATTTGTAAGTTTGTTGGGTTTTTTCTCGAAGGGAAGACATGTGTATGCTTTCATTTGTTGGCATGCAATCATGCATTATAATGTGTCAGAGACCATACATGACGTCCGAAATCCAAGATGGCCGCCTTGGAGGTTCTGCACATGATATACTGTCCATATCCTGCTTTAGAGTTCGATTATCAGATTTTTCCAGAGGCATTTCCTGTTAATAATTAAGAAGTGAAAAATATTATTATAATTTTTATAACTACAGTAGTATCCAAAAGTTAAACATAACTAAGATATGAGAAAATGTTTTATTAATAAAGTGACAGTACTGCGTGAAAATTAATCAAAACGTTATATGGTATACAATAGAGTACAATTCATGAAATTATTTTTTTTAGTGCAAGGGCACACATGCAAAAAATAAGAAAACAGAAGATACTTCCTTGACGAAAAAAAGAAACTTGTATGGGGTGAAGTTATCCTGAACAGCTACACAACCTTGCACGACGTAGAATGCACGCTATTTATAAGGTGGTTCAAGAGTTGTATAGGCAGCTGGTTCCATTTCCCATGAAGAGGAGTGCGGAGCTATCGAAATGTCTTTGGTGGAGGATCGCGAGCTAACTCGTCTCCTTAAGACACTACAGGATTTATGTCTGGGGACCTTGGTGGCCAGTCCATGTGGTGGAATTTTTCACCTTCAAGAAAGTCATCCACCAATTTCGTTCGATGCGCACATGTATTATCATCACCTTTTCATCCTTGAAGTTGAAGTCTGAGCTAACTGCGCCTCTGAAAAGTCGCACTTGTTGGAGTACCTCGTTTCTGTGCCTCTGGGTAGTAAGAGTCCTCCAGCAAAAACGTACAGCTCCGTACGTCCATTGAGGATGATGTCTTCCCATACCAGTATTCCATCTCGACCAAACTGATCCCTTTCCACGATATTCGTTGGATTAAATCGTGATCGAGGTTCTCTCGAGATTAATGTGCGACGGGAATCATTTTACAAACTGAATCTGAACTGATCTGTGAAAGAGCACGTTCCTCCGTTCGTTGAGGGTTCAATTTCGATTATGCTGACTCCACTGTAAGCGGGCTCTTCTGTGCACTGGATCAAGCGGGACACACGTAGAGACCAGCTATCCTGAGTTTCAGTACACAGTTTGACGAGAGAAACTCTAACCCCTGCGGTGGCTGCAAGCTTTGAGGACAGATGTCTTGCAGGCATCGTCCGGTTTCGTCGTGCAGTTAATACCAGAAATCGGCCCTATTGTGGCGTTGCTACTTGTTGACAACCTTCTTCTGGCCTACGATGTACATCTAATGTGTCTTTGAACCGTCGCCAAAGCCTGGAAATGACTGTGGCACAGACAGTCAACGCTCCCGTGACTTCAGTCTGTGTTTGACCTGCTTCCGGACGTCCGATGATACTGAACTGTCTCTTTGTAGTGCAGATGAAGAAGAGTGTGAAAACAATGACTTACAGGACACTCAGATCAGTGACGAGGAATATGAATAAAGTTACTATATTGATGGCATGATATTTCCAAAATCATTACAACCACTCTCAATCTTGATAACAGGTGAGCTGCTTAAATTTCAAAAGACAATGCGGAATTCACAGGCGATGTTATTTCTCCTTTACTGTAATATTTATAATAATAGTAATGATGATGATGATGATGATGATGATAATAATTAATATTTTTCACTTGTTACTTATTAACAGAAAATTCCTCTGGAAAAATCTGATAAACGAACTCTAAATCAGGTTATGGACAGTATTTCATGTGCAGAACTTTCAAGGTGGCCATCTTGGATTTGGGAAGTCATATATGGTCTCTGACACATTATCCAGCAAAACACCTGTAGTAATAGATTGCATGCCTCCAAATGAAAGCAACTTCCATACACATGTCTTCCGTTCGTGTAAAAACCCAACAAACTTACAAATGGTCAAAATTACTCCTAAAGAAGTTAAGGAGATAGGGTCGTTTTTGTTTGTTAATGTCTGTAGAGGCAGCCATCTTGGATGTATGATGTCACACAGGCAATACGCCCCAATAGTAGGCATCAACAAAATATCATAGGCAGTAATTTTCCCCCTTTATATGCCAGAATGTCAAGTAAAGTGTAAAATATGCATAGAATCCTTCCAGAGAAGGGCACATAATAGTTTCACTAGATATATATCCATAACAGTGCGAGATATGAAAAAAAAAACTAAGAATCAATTTTGTTCCTTATTCAATTCTGAACAAAACATGTATTTTTTTTTCTAAAGCCACTATTACAGGAGTTACGATGGTTTTTCTTAGTTAATGAATGAAGCGGTAGCCATCTTGGATTTATGACGTCACACAGACCTTCTGCCACAATTGCGGGCAAAACACCTGGTAGTACGTTATTGTGTACCACACTAGCAACATATTACCGGTAGTCATATATTCCCTTCAATCAAAAACCCACGAGATTACAAATGCCCCTGGACTATAGGAAACATTTTTTTTTCGGAGCAATTTTACAATACCGGACACTTCCCCAATTTCTTCCATATTTCGCATACTAAATAATTTAGGCCTCGTAATCACGAATCTGCAGTTAAAATTTGGCGCTCACGTGTAGAACTTGCAAAATAAGCGGGTCCGTGATCGCAACCGACACCCTCGATTTCTCAAGAAAACCAATTTTTATCGCAATATATTTGGTGTTTCGAATACTTAAAGAACGAAACATATATTCGTGATATTACTACGTCCCCAAATTTTAACTATTATCCTAACCTAAGCGGCCTAACCGTGCATGGTTCGTGGGGCTATTCGTGAATGGATTGTGGGTCTACCCGTGCATGGTTCGTGGGGCTAATTGACAAGGTTAATTTGCAAGTTCTACACGTGAGCGCCAAATTTTAACTGCAGATTCGTGATTAGGAGGCCTAAATTATTTAGTATGCGAAATATGGAAGAAATTGGGAAGTGTCCGGTATTGTAAAATCATATCATTTTTTTCTTCGGTTCCCACGCGAACTGAAGGCCAACGTCTTTTTAGCTGGGAGTGGTCCAGAGCCCCTGCTTGTTACGTCACTACGGAATTGGAAGCCTCACAGGATGTCCATCGCTGCATCCGTGAAAAGAGGAAAAGTACTTTCTCTCTCATTTTTGGGCGCCCGGCAAACATTGGGAAACCTGCCCAATCGGTGTTCACGGGACAAATAACTTTCTAATTGCTACACATAGCGTCCCTCTCCCGGTCTGGGAGCATTTTATCTTCCAGTAGCAGGAAGTGGTCGAGCTGGAACCGGTGTCGATTTGGGAGACGCCGCTCTCTCTCCCGAGGCGTTCAAGTCCGGTCACTTTTTCGTGAAAGGAGTCCCGCTCTGCCCTACCCACCCTTTCCTTATTCAGGGTGGCTATTCACAGAGAATTCCTTGAATTTCGGGAATTATGAGTAAATTATTGCCTTGGCCAGTTGGGCCAACTATTCACCACCCCGCATTTTCTTTTAAAAAATCGGATGATTTCAAATCAATAGATGATCTTGGAAGTATCTTGAATGCTGATGACGGATATGACATAAATTTCTTCCCATTACATTAGGATTTTTTTTCCTAGATGAGTATTTTTCTCCACGTCATTAAGTTCAATCAACCCATTACATTATAGCATTGAGTTTTGGACATTTAGTGAAGAAAATTTTAATCAGGTATTTCGAAAATAGAACTCAAGGTTTACAATTTTCATGTCAATGTGTCTCGTGAAGATAGAAGGTGGATTAAATGCTTACTACTTATTCTATGTGCATTCATAGTTCAAAATTGGAGAATTTGTATTGTAATAAACCAACATTTTCCCACCATCTAAACAGAGCCATCTATTGAGGAAATGATGGAACTACACATTTTATTGTGAAATTAAGGCAGTTAATATATTGCTATTTTCTGAAAAAACTAGACGTGATGGGTAAAAATGGATTAGTCAGAGACAACAGTTATCTGTGAGTCATCCAAACCCATGCAGGCCTGTGATCTTTGCCGTTGGCTGTGCTGCCTGGTAGAGAGATTAACATTTGGATGTTTTCGGAAAGGGTGACCCCTTACGTCCACAGAGGTGGTGAAACAATAACGATACTCTGAGTATAAAGTAGGCTTAAAACAAACTTTGAGTACTGAACTTTGCCAATCTGTACTTAATTTTATGCGTTTTACAGGAATTTCTGGAGAAAGGGAGGGATATGACCCAAACTAACCCCCCTTTGAGCACGCCGCTGATCTATTTAGAAAGAGACAGCTTTATCTCACACATACTTCTTCACGTTTTCGTCTCTTTCGCCGCGTCTCTTATTCTCTGAAAGAGAGCGAAAAGAAAGAGAGGTGAAGGAACAAGAAAGAGAGAAGAGAAAGGTGAAAGAGGAAGAGTAACATAAAGAGATAGAGCTGAAAGAAGAACGTACGCGCGTGCACACATGCACTCCCACATACATAAACCCACACAGGGAGAGAGAGAGAGAGAGCGAGAAATGAAAAGAGAAAGGGATAGAGGAGGAGTGATGGTAGAAATAGAACAAAAGATGGGTAGAATTAGGAGGAGGTATAAGAAGAAGAAAAAAGGGATAAAGAAAGAAAGATGGATATAAAGAGATATGATGAGGGTTAAAATAAAAGTGATAAAGAAAGAAAGAGAAATAGAGAGTATGGATAAGGCGAAGAAGGGATAAAGAAAGAGAGATGGATAAATAAGAGAGAGGATGGATGAGAAGAAAAAAGATAAGGAGAGACAGCAAAATGGATAAAAAAGAGAAGAACAAGGGATAAGAAAAAAGAGAGATGGGTAGAAATAGGAGGAAAAATTAAAAAGGGATAAAGAAATAAAAATATAAATAGAGGAGGGATAAAAAGGAAATGGGGTAAAGAAATATAGAGAGATAGGTAGAAATAGAGAAGGGATAAAAAGAAAATGGGATAAAGAAACAAAGAAAGAGATGGGTAGAAATTGAGAGAGGAGATATAAAAGAAAAGGGATAAATATATGAAGAGAGAGATGGATAGAAATTGAGAGAGGAGGAATAAAAAGTGAAAGAGAAATAAGGCAGTCCAATTTGCATAACAAGTACCCAGATGTGATTGTTGTTTGAGGTTCGGCTGTTTCTTGTCTTCCGACATTCAAAGAGGACAGACATGGCTATAAAACGGAGCAACTGATGCTGGTTGCATCTAACACCCTCGCTTGTGCCATTATGCAACTTCGAAAGCGACGATAGAACGCATTAGGCGGGTCGCCGGGTTCAAACCCGGATCGTGTTTCGATGCATTTCCTTATTTCGTTGCTAAATGGGTGAGAGGTTAAGGTGTCGCTGTCAATCAGAAGTGTCTCCAGGTTCGATCGTGGCGAGAGGATTTGGGGACAAGTAGTTCACAACTTGAGGCGCAGATTCTTATGGTCTTCCCTGATACTGTTGATTCATTTGGTTTAATTTACCTCGCACATCTGCCACTTTTGGCTAATCGCGAAGATGATGATGATTGATGATATGGTGAAATTCATGAAGGCACACTCATAAAGAACAACAGGCCCAGGCCAGGATTCGAATCCAGTTCCGGCATCTCTGATACGGCATCGCTATTCGTGAAATAACGTCTCCTTCCCTTTCAAGTAGATTATGTTAGATATTTTCAGAATTATTAATATTTAATTATTATAAATGAATGTATAAAATAAATGTATTTAAAAAATAATAAAACTATAATTAATGAGAGATAAAGATATACAAAAATATATCGAACGAGAGAAAGGAAGAAAAGATGATACAGAATGCGGAAATAAAGGAAAGAGGAATAGTAAGATGATGAGAAACGGAAACATAGAAAATTATAAAATTGAGAGGAAAGGAAAGAGGAATATGGAAAGCTCAAAAGAAACAAAGGAAGAAAGAGAGAAAGAAAGAAATTACATATAGATAATAAGACAAGGAAGAAAGGAGAAATAGTAAAATGAAGAGGAACAGGGAAAGAAAGGAATTTATAAACGACAGAGAAAGAAATGGAAAAGAAGGAAAGATGAAAAGAAACAGATGAGAAAGAGAGGAATGGAGGAAGAAAAAATATACAGAATGAGAAAAGAAAGGAGGGAGATATAGAGAAACAAAGAGTAACATGAGAAGTTATAAAAGGAGAGAGAGTGAATGAAAGAGATGAGGAAGGGAAAGAGAAAGATCAAGAAACGGGAAGATAGAAAATATGATAGAGAATTAAAAAGGAAAGAAAATGTAAATATTGGAACGGTGTCGTTTTTAGGGATGGAGGCGACCTTTGTAGGGGAATGGTTAGCACAGAGCGCTACGACATCATTGGTCTCGGGTTCGAATCATCACCTGGACATGGGCGTTCTTTATGAGTGTCTCCTAATTTCATTATATCATCAGTCATGCTCAATGTTGCAATTAGCTAAAAATTGGTTTGTTTGGATTGTTGTTTTAAGTGTACAGTAAAACATCGTTAATCCGGACCCCGATAAGCCGGACTTCGCTTAATCCGGACAGGCAAAAGGAAAAATAAAAAGCAGAATGCAAGGATTTAAATGTGGATAGAAGTCAACAATTGCATTCGTCATATTGCTCCGTAACGGCTAATAAGAATACGTACATCCAACGTCCAAGGGAGAACTTCCCAAAGAAAAGGCAGTCAACCACTGATGAAATTCTGTGTCCCGCAGACTTTCGGGAAGAAGCCGGATTGACACAGGAATGCCCTTTAAATACACCATAATGAACCTGTTTTGTTGCTATAAACGGAGTTTTAATGCCCTTTCTACTGTTTTTTTAGGTTATTTCAGTTAATCCGAACTTTCGTTAAACCGTTCACCTTATCCCCCATTAGTCCGGATTAACGAGGTTTTACTGTACTTTATGCACAGAGGCTAATCGGGACTTACATTTTAAAATGTGTTTTGATTGATTTGTTTTATTTTACTTCACTTCTTGTGCCACTTTTGGCTAATTTGCGATAGGGATGAGTGATGATATGATGAGCAGACACTCTCAAGCATCCATGCCGAGGCCGGGATTCGAACCCGGGACTACTGGCGTCGTAGCGCGATGTGCTAACCTCTCCGCCATCGGGATATCCGAACCAATGTGCAATGTGCCTCCACCGGGTATCGCGCCCGGGATTAGCCAAAAGTGACAGAAAATCGACGCTAAATAACAAAAAGCGGATCAAAATCGAGCAACGGGAGGATGAATAGTGATAAATTGAAAAGAATGAAGGGACGATCGAAAACAAACACAGACGACACAAGCCCTGCAGACAAGTATGGCTGGGTGTTGGTCTACTAGGAGTCCGGGCCTCGTTGGCCTTACAACATTGCTGTTAACTGGGACGTAGAAGTGAGGTTTTCATGTGGCACACATTCATTATTCGTTCTCATTGTTGCAATAGAACCAAAGTGACAGAAAGCGGAACAAATCGGGAAAGGCAACATTGGATAATCTCTGCCTTACATAACAATGAGGTTCCAAACGGAACCTTTACGTTCATTTCTCTCTGACATCACTTTTCCCCTTATCACTTTCTACTGGAGAGTCGTCTTACCTCCTTCCCAAAAGCTTCAGATAGAAATAACACGGAGGAAATGGATGAATGCTATTTCCGCTTGAAACCATTACGACTAGATCGACTCGCTTCCTTCTGTTACGTCACCACAACTTTTCCCAGCCGTCCAGCGACACTGCTGACCGATTCAAGTTTATGGTTAATGGACATTCCATTGGTCAGGTCCGTAGAAAGGAACCTGCCCAGGACCAACAAGCTGTCTTCTCGCATTCTGGAGAACCGGATTTTGAACAGTCACTAATCGCATGCAAGTCTCGTTCCGGACTTCTCCTCTCTAGGTAGTTACTCAAGGTTAGTTACATGTGGGCTTTAATAAGTGGAGAAACTCCTTCACCACTGGGAGAACCAGTGTTGCCTCATGAAGGGAAATTTCCCTTTTGCAGGGTAATTTGGACCCAATTTTTAGCCAGAAGGGAAATGGGGATTTCGATGAAAAATACCACAATTTCAGGGAAATTTTAAGACATCTGACTCTACATTATTAAAGTTTATATTAGTATCCAATTCCATATCCTAACTAACTAACTAACTCTCTAGCCTTCTTAAACCCGAAGGTTCATGGCTGCTGCAACACAGGCCTTCCATCTGTCCCTATCTTGAACAAGATCTATATACTCTTTTCCATCCATTTCCTTTAGGTCCATCTCAACGTTGTGCCTCCATCTTCGTCTTGGCCTTCTTACAGGTCTCTTGCCATCAGGTTTCACAACAAGAATCCTGTAAACTCCTCTTTCCTCTCCCATTCGTGCCACATGGCCTGCCCACCTAAGTCTTCTTGATTTAATCATTCTAATAATATCTGGACATGAATACAAATTATGTAGTTCTAAATTAAGTAACCTTCTCCACTCACCTGTCTGCTCATCCATTTTAGGTACAAAGATTTTCCAAACGATCTTATTTTCAAATACTCTCAATTTATGTTACTCTTTCAATGTAAGGGACCAAGTTTCACATCCATGTAATACTACAGGCAAAATTACTGTTTTGTATATTTTAACTTTTAGTTTCTTAGATATTAAACGAGAAGACAAAAGTTTATGAAGAGAGAAGTAACATGCATCTCCTGAATTAAGCCTTCTTTTTATTTCCTCTTTAATATAATTTTCATTTGTTAATATTACTCCTAAGTATTTGAATTTGAAAACAGGTTCAAACGAGTTGTTATCAATAATTAGATTTTGATTATTACCTAACACTTGGTTTCGGCCTGTAAGCATATATTTAGTTTTCTCTTTGTTAACTTCCAAACCTATCTCTTTAGCAGTTTTGAAAAATATTTTAGCATTATTCTTAATTGTATTTATATCATCCCCTAATAAGGTTACATCATCTTCATATGCTAACAACTGAGTCACACCATTTAATTTTAGTCCTTCGTTAGTTTCTTTTACCTTCCTAACAGCATATTCTAAGGCAAAATTAAAGAGCAATGGAAAAATATGCATCTCCTTGTTTTAACCCATCATGAATTGTAAATTTATCAGACACATTAATACCCACACGAATTATACTTTCTGTTTCACTGCTGCATACTTTTATCATACTAACAAGCTTCTTAGGTATTCCAAATTCTACTAATATATTATATAATTTATCTCTTTTGACCGAATCATATGCTTTTTTGGAAATCAATGAATAGCTGATGGACATTTTGATAATATTCCCACTTTTTTTCAAGTGTCTGTCTCATGTGAAAAATTTGATCTGTAGTTGATCTGTTACGTTTAAATCCACATTGATAATCACCTATAATTTTATTAGCATATGGGGTTAGTCTTGTTAAAAGAATGTTAGATAATATTTTATATGTTGTTGAGAGTAGAGAAATTCCACGGTAATTATGGCAGTTCATTTTATCACCTTTTTTAAACACAGGAACAATTATGGATTCTTTCCACTGTTGAGGGATTTCTTCTTTATTCCATATTAAACAAATTAATTTATGAATTTGACATATCAACGAATTTCCACCATATTTAGTTAACTCAGCTGGTATTAAATCGCTTGGGTCAGCTAGAAAATCACCGTCTTTATCTTTTATCAAGTTTACTTTAGGTTGCTACCCTTTCTAAATTCATTTACACCTTTATATAAATCTCTGATATTTTTGTTTTTGCTGTTTGTTTAATTTCGTTAATTTTGCTTTTCAAGTAATCTCTTTTTTTACTTCTAAACATGCGGTTAACTTCTCGCTTTATTTTATTATAATTGCTTAGATTTGTATCATCAGAGTTATTTAACCACTTAAGTCTAGCCTGATCCAATTTCATATTCACATTTTTATTATTTTTTCCTGTTCCCTCTTATCTGCTGCTTCGAATATAAGTCTGTATCTATTTATATTTCTGTTAAGTTTATTGTACGTCGATTTTATGCACTTTCGGATAATAGTAACGATGAGGATTAACGATTAAATGGATTCCTGACCAGGATTCAAATCTGGGACATCTGGCCACAAAGCAATGAAGCTGACATGTATGTGAAAAAATTGTTTATTTCTTTTTTCATATTAACATGAACCAATGGGAATACTACTACTACCACTGCTACCACCACTATTATTATTATTAATAATAATAATTACAGCTACTTCTACTGCTGCTGCTGCTGCTACTACTACTGTTATTATTATGATTACTATTACATTATTTGTTTAGGCGAAGGAAAAAATTGGTCCAAAATGGGAAGTTTTGCCCCTTGGAAAGGGAAATTGTGCCCTCATGTTGTGGCAACACTGGGGAGAACGTCTTGGAAGGAATAAAAATATAATTGCTAACGCTTGTTCACAAAGTTACATGCAAACTGTGATGTGTGTCCGCGTAAACCACGATTATCTACACGCTGCGTGTAGAGTACTGCATAGAGCCACTTTCATTCACCTCGACCGGGTGAAAAAAAAATATTTTTGAGTCGCCTCTGAACCTCATGCAAATATAACGATATTATCACGTTTAAATTAATCTAATATATTACTGTTTGTTTTTAGTTTGAAATTCAAAAATTGAAATGTATTTAATTAACGATTGAAAATGATTGTTATGTGTATTTTATGTCTTTTATTGTGTATTTTCCTGTTTGTTTCTAAAAGTGTTGGGCATCTAGACTTGAAGCTGTTATATACACAACTGTTTCTTTCTTTCTTACTAATGTCTACATTATAACATGTCACTTTTATAACATAGAAAGTTTACAATATATAAATATGTTGTTGTTCTTACCACTGTGTATCTTTATACTGTGGCCATCCTGGCCTAAAGAGCTGCATTTAAGAAAAATATTTTAGTAGGCTTTGTTTTTGAAGTCGTTAAAATTTTACATAAAATATTTTAGCAATGGAAGAGAGACATCTAGTTAATTCCCACATAAACAAGTGTTATACAAGATAAGCAAAAATTCTTATGTAAATTTTGTTTCATTTTAATTTGTAATAAATAATAACAAAATAGGGGAAGGAAGGGTAAAGTGGCCACTCTAAGGTTTGATGAATTCTTATCATACCTATTTAATCAACAAAGTTATAGATACATAGACCAATAGTAAGTATAATAACTTTACTTCCAATTTCTATTTTTTTCCTTTTTTAATAATTATTGTTTAGAAATGTACACGTTACTTTTTTTAAAAGAGTATGAAGTGGCCACTTTGCCCGCTAAGGTTGGGTAAAGTGGCCAGCCCCTTCC
Source organism: Lepisma saccharinum (assembly GCF_977018435.1). Lineage (NCBI taxonomy): Eukaryota > Metazoa > Arthropoda > Insecta > Zygentoma > Lepismatidae > Lepisma > Lepisma saccharinum. The sequence continues at coordinate 74,944,275 of NC_139229.1, read as the reverse complement.
CATTATACCTGCATAGGTAAATGAACAAATCACATTGATTCAGAGTGTGTATTTAATCAACACAAGCTGAAGTAATACACATTAAGAATAAGTATTATGTTTTTTAAGTATTATCTTAAGTATGAAATCTTTACAAGATAAAGTAAATAATAATTCGTAATCAATAGTCTATTAATAAAGGATTAGGGGTAGGCCTATTTGCAAAATTCGCACTGAAACTCATCATCTTCTTCGTCACAACCGGCGCACTCTTCATGTGCCCACTTCTTACATTTTAAACATCTAATCCATCCTTCATTGCCTTTCGAGTTCTGTCTGTTTCGTGGTCACTTTGCCCGGAATGACGCCATTACAAAAACTGTGGTCTAACGTCTAACCTACATGACTTAGCGTTTTCAAACACACATCATTTAAAAGGTTATTTCACGCTGATTAAACAGCACAAGAGCATATAATTATAACACTTACTATTATTTAGCTATAATCAAAAAATATACCCCTTAGCTAAAATCAGACTGGCGAAAAAACAATAAAATGAGTTCACATCTACAAAAGTGCAGTCTCCCGCTTCAAAGTCACAGACAACACTGACAGCATCCGTGGCGACTGCTTCGCCCGGCTCCCGCGTGGCGAAAGCGCTATACAGCGAAGAAAACTCACATGGCCACTTTACCCGTCCTTCCTCTTTATTTACTTTTACGTAATTTCAGCCTCTACTTGATGTAGAGATAATTGACAACAAACTTAGGATTGAATTACAATACACAGAATTGCTCCCGCGCACACACACACACACGCGCGCGCGCGAATCGTCAAACGGCTTTATATTGCAAGTTATCGTACTAATTGCATATTCAGATAACGTGTTCTTGCTTTTCGGCCATCTGGCAGTTGTTAAAGGCATTGGGTTGTTTCTGTTTTACAAAAACTACTCTTCAGCTATCAAACCAAAATATTGAATATTAATATGTTTTTATATCAAAGTAAGATTTAGCATATTTGTGGTTTTGGAATGGTTGCAACGAAATATAGGGTGGTTACAAATTATTGAGCACGTTTAAAGGATGTTTAAAAAAAGAACCAAGCAAAGTACCTATAATTAGTTTTTCTTTCTGTCTTCAATAGACCATGTTGAACAGTTTTATTTACAACACATGTGATGAGTCGATTTACTCTAGATTCTCGTAAAAGCGTTTCTCACTGCCAGCGCTTTGGCTATGTTGTACAATTCCTGCATCCTTAGCTGATATAAACGTTTTATGTAGTCCTTACTAGGAGGATTACTCTTGTACTCTAAGCTAAAACGTCTTTGAATAGTTATTGCATATTTGGTTTCATGAAACCAAACAACACACATAGCGTTATCTTATACGGTAGTCATCTTTACACCGAGGTTCTCTACCTTGCCACCATGGCGCCACGTATGTTCGGTTGATGTCGACACAAACTCTTACTGATGCTCTATTATTTGCAACAAAAGAGGTTGCTTCAATAGTGTTTTTTTCATTATTATTATTATTTATGCATCAAATGGGTACAATCATTTATAACCACCCTGTATTATCAATAAATATTTCAAAGAGCAAGCCATGTGGCATGCATGCTCGATAGGAAATGTGAATCGTTTTTGGGTAGCCTAACGGTAAGGGACCTGAAAAGACTGAACACAAAGATACTATCAATAATACTGGATCGATCCTGAGGATTAGTTAATAAAAAAAACGGGTACTTACCACTTTTCGTCGCCATAAACTCCTTGTAGCCATCTAGCATATTCGCCAGCGCAGCCATGGTTCGGTCGGGATTCGCCTACAAGCTATTCCTCTGAGATCCAGGGAAAGTGTCCGACGCAACCAGCAGGGATCGTGGAACAGGTTTGGTTCGGCCTGAAACGAGGAAGTCAACAAATAAGTTGCGAGCGCAACTGATCTATATTGAGAGTTGCCGCACCGCGAATTCGTGGGAGCCAACACTCCAACAAATATCACGATAAACATGTTTTGTTCCGAGCTGTCTGGGGAATCTCGTGCTTCTGACACAAGGCGAACTAAGCGTGTCAGAAATAATAATACGTTAATATAATTTATAGTTCTCTTCACAAGATGTAATCTAATATTGTGCTGATATTACGTGAATAGAAAAACAGACGGTATACGAATATGCTGATATTACGTGAATAGGAAAACAGACGGTATACGAATAGAGATATAACAGCGTATTCATTATGTAGCTTACGTGTAGTAACGACCGACATTTTTTATGAAAACAACTGGCCTGTCAAGAAAGTTAATGTCAAAATATAAATAATTGAATATGTATTGCATAACAAAAAAGGATGTTAGATCCAGTTGAAGAAAAGTAAACTTCCTGTTTAATATTTTATGCATATTATTGTAAGTAATTGTGTGTATAAATCTTCTTTGCTACTGTCATTCAAAGCCATATGATCCCAATCTATAACTTTTGCCTTCCAATAGGTTCGGCGAGGATATATAACACTAGATTATTGAACAGATGCTCAGCAAGTATATTTTCATTATTTAATATTAGTACTTAGTAAATCTTTCGGGGAGGGTTCGGACCCCCATGGACCCCATAAATACGTCCTTGATTATGAATTAATTCTTATGTACGGTCAACGAATTTAGTAGTAGTGCTGTGTAACTTATACTAGTCCAGGGGCATTTGTAATCCCGTGGGTTTTTGAATGAAGGGAATATATGACTACCGGTAATATGTTGCTAGTGTGGTACACAATAACGTACTACCAGGTGTTTTGCCCGCAATTGTGGCAGGAGGCTTGTGTGACGTCATAAATCCAAGTTGGCTACCGCTTCATGCACTAACTAAGAAAATCCATCATAACTCCTTTAATAGTGGTTTTGGAAGAATTTTTATACATACATGTTTTGTTCAGAATTGAAAAAGGATCAAAATTGATTTCTACAGCATTTTTCATATCTCGCACTGTTATGGATATATATCTAGTGAAACTATTATGTGCCCCTTTTCTGGAAGGATTCTATGCATATTTTACACTTTACTTGACATTCTGGCATATAAATTGGGAAAATTACTGCCTGTGATATTTTGTTGATGCCTACTATTGTGGCGTAATGCCTGTGTGACATCATAATCCAAGATGGCTGCCTCTGCAGACATTAACAAACAAAAACGACTCTATCTCCTTAATAGAAAATTCTACTTAACTTAACAGCTATTGAAAAATGTCTCCCGAATATTACCTTTAACAAAACGTGCTGTACAAAGGAGATAGTTGCGCTACTACTAAATGACGAGCAGTGGAGCGTACTGGTAGATTTCGAAATTAAAATACCTGATCCTATAGGATCGAATCGTGGCTGTATAAAAAATAGATTTTATTACAAATATTTAACAAAGATTGCTATAGAAGTACGATTAAATGGCGAAAGATTTCATGACATCTAAAGGTAGATATGCTATTCAGTTTCAAGATTTTACAGGAAATAGCATTTATCGCAATCTCGTCACATACTCACGCAGAATATTTGTTTTAGAATATCTTAAGAAAAATACATTTTCCAGTTATTGCACATAATGAACGAGAAAAAGATTGAAGAATGTCAGGCCACTTTAAACGAGATATCCGTTTATGTAATGGATGCGCAGATATTTCATTAAGGTAATATAAAATTCAAAATGTATATAATTTTCTAAAATATATGTAAAGGAAGCTTACAACTTGGCACCATAATGCAATATGTGCGATGAGGCAGGAGGAGGGGAAATCGGAATATGCGTCCTTACTAATTCATTTACTTTAGCTGGTTAAAAGTCATTTTTGCTACTAGGTGCACCATATTTAATCAGTTAGATGAAGAAACTGAAGAATTTAGGGGGTCAAGTAAAGTGTTCATTAAAGCTTAAAGAAAGTGAATTTCAGTAATAGCATGGTAGTAGACACTAGAGCCTGCATTGGACCACTTAAGCTCGTTCATACTTGTATGATCCATATTTGAGAGCCCATTACTAGGCACACAGCCAGGGGGAGGGCTAAAGGGGCTGAACCCCCCCCCCCAAATCCTACAAATATATAATTTAAATAGTGTTTAGTGGTAATTAATTTGACTCCCTTAGCAGGATTAAACATCTTGCATAATAATTTGTATTATAGTGAGAAATTCATCTTCAGGGCTTCTACTCCCCCCCAACCACTTTCTCGCCTTTAGATTGCGGCCGCTGATATGGGATGAGCCCCTCCCGATATAAAATCCTAGCTACGAGCCTGCCCACTACCACAGACAAATGACGGTTATACATGTGCTACTATACTGGCCGCGGTGGCTCAGTGTCGACCTCCGTGGCGAAGTGGTTAGCAGAGCGCGCTACAACGCCAGGGGTTCCGGGTTCGAGTCCCGGGTAAGGCATGGGTATTTGTGATTGTCTGTCCTGAAAAAGTCCTGTAATAGAAATGTGAATGAAATGATATGAGTGAATGTGATGGGGGAAGCTTCCGCTTAGGGGGCTTTCCTTTTAAAAAAAAAAAAAAAAAAAAAAGAGAGTCGGTAACGCGTCTGACTACCATGCTCAAGGTCCCGGGTTCGATCCCCGGCCGGTTGAAATCCGAGAACTTTTCTAACGTTTGAAGCGGTCCCGGCGCCTACCCATGAGTACCTGGGGGAAACCCTGGGGGGTAAAGGCGGTCAGGGGCGTGATGCTGATCACATCACCCCTACTCACGACCGGATCAAGAAAGTGTGGGGCGTTACCCCCACACCCCCTTTACGCCTTCATGGCGTGGTGCTAAGCACAGGGGAACACTTTACCTTTATTTTTTACATGTGCTACTAGACTTCAAGTGTATTCCGCTAGTTCGAGCGTTATTGGCTCAAGAGGAAGAACTGTTAATTCCGTACGCTATCTAGCGTCGTCTGTGTGAACTATTTGATGCGCGAGATAGAAGTCCTCTAGGCAGAACTCTAGAAGACACGCTGTCAAAATTCACGACACAATGGTACCGTACACGACAGTAACAGTCGTTTGCATCTTCATCCTCTAGGAGGCAGCACTACAATATCGTATTTAAATATCTACGATTTCGTGATGATTCACGGTCTGCTTTTCGTTGGATGAGGAGGCCCAGGCTTCAAATAGCAGACCATAGAGTTCTATTTCACTATCTCCGCATATAAATACCTTTAACAACTTGATTGTCTTAAAATGATGTTGAAAGCGAGATTCAGAATCGGAAAGAAACAGGGATTCTCGCAGATTAACAACTGCCGGGTTGACTTCGAAACCGCTAAGGACGCCTGTAAATGCAAGCCTAAAATCTGGCACATACGTCATTACTACTTTTTTTTCTTTCTGTAACAGCGACACGAGGATATCCAAAGCTTTCACTCAGGTCACACGTAAGGAAATAGGAAATCAATTCTCTTCCCAGGTCGAAATCAACATAAACCCAATTGAGCGGCGGAGATTTGAATCAGAGTGATTTTAAATGAGAGTCGAAGGAAAACCACCTTAAAGGCATTCTCATATAGTTTCGTTTTCATTGCAGTGAAAGGCAGCTGTGCCGCCTTGCGTGAAATTTTCCGAATAAGATGGTTCACAGTGCCTTCAACACTTTCTCACATGTACAGAGATAGATAAAGACTATTAAGATTTGACATTTCAAATTACCTTGTAATCGAGGGGTTCCGGGTTCGATACCCGGTGGAGATACATGACACGGTGGTTCGGATCCAACTTTAAACTGTAGGTCCAGTCCAGCTTAGCCTTTCTGTACATAAAGTAAAGTACATACTTTACCTTTTTACCTTTACCTTTTATAGTTATTGATACTTTGTGCATACGGTGAAATTTAATGGAATTTGCAGAAAAATCCACGATCAAGCTCTTGGTGCATAAAATTAATCTTGAGATACTGATGTATCGCCAGTAATGCAGCCATTTTTGATCACAACCTACGTTATATTGCAAGTGTTAACACCAGCTCTAGACCAGTTCATTTGATCACGAGGACGCCACTTCATCGAGCATTTCTCTTAAACGTGTTACAACTTCTCTACCATCATTCGAAAGTATACGCTAAACTTTTTTATTGTTTTATTGCCTTTGAAGGTGATATCTCAAAGGCTCCCTGCCTCCAGAAGCTAATAAACAGTAGCTGCCGGCAAAGAAGATGAATGACTGTGGAACGTTTTCGGCTCATTGTTAGGTCTTGTCACTGACACAACAATCGTCTTCCAAATGCCCACCGTTTCTGATGTAGTTGTCAGATAAAAGTGAGAAGATTGGCATCACAGTCAGTAACATGTTTTGATCCTTGTTTGTAGTAAAGTCACTTTCTGGAGCTCGCGAGGATTTGCTGATGTAGTGTTTATGAATTCAACAGTTCTCTTCAAGGATGGTAAATGACAGGCTGTCGACATAACCAAGAGCTTGTTCCTGATTGACCATTTTTTTACGTTAATAAGCGAACAAGTTTATGTGTAGGGCCCCAAAATTCTCAAGAAAGATGCCTACAATTTACATCTCCCCGGTGGCAGAGTGGTAACGTCATCGCCTTGCAATCAATTGGTCTCGGGTTCGATACCCGGTGAAGGCACTTAGAGGTTCAGATCCCACATTTACGTTCACCATTTAAGATAATACACTCTCTCTGTCCCAGGGGTCTGTGGAGGAAGCGAACGAAAATAAGCCCTCTGCGCAAACCCGCGAGGACTCGACCAACTGACGTCCGAGAGGGAAAAAAAGGGACTGCAGGTACCAGCCGTTCTTACTTCGATCTGACGTATTCTACAAGCAACAGACGAGAGGCGAAACGCGATAAATGTCGCTTGGAAACGAACCTACAGTAATAAATTCAATCTTTCGAACCGAAGCGACAAGCATGAGAGGATATCTGAGGATATCTAATCGCCCAATGAAGTTATGCCACAAATCAGTCCCTTAGTTTTAATTGATTATATATCTTCACTGGATTCAAGCGTTCTTTTGCTCCATCTTTAGTTCCTGACCGCGAGGTGTGGGGGGATGGATTACAAACAGCAAGGCAGATTACAGACCTTGCTTTTGGCCAGTTCCTTATATGACACGATTTTATGTGGAATTTCTCTAATTCCTTATGTGGGAATATATAGTGTTGTGAATATATATATATATTATAGGTGTTATAGGTGAAATAAATAAATAACAATTATTGTGTGCCAGCCTTACTATAGCTTACGCATTGTAGCAGTAGATTATTTTTACTTTGAAAGCGTTAAAAACATTCCAACAGTTTTAAGGATAAGCAAATAATTTCATTAATATGGAAAAGCAATCAAAGTCCGCAATTTTCTTCGTAAGGTTTACAATATTTTCATAAATTTCTTACTCAAATTATCGAGAACAGTTCTGTTATCACAATATTTTTACAAATAGATATCTGAATCGGTATTTTAGTAATGTACTTGAATCTGGAGTACTATTAAAACAGAATTATTAAGCTTGAATACATTGATAAATGGAAGTAATGCTGGATTTCGAAAGAGTGTTAAAAATAAGTAGGATAGCCTTTTTTGGATGTAATACACGCTGATTTGGGTTTCAAGGAAAAATGCTTTATTTCGAGTAAATAATTATTTGCAACTGATTAATTATTTTGTTTGTATTTTTTCGGGACTTCCGAGACGAGACGAGACTTTTCATGAGCCGTCTTGGGTCTCGTTTCGAAAACGTCTCGTCTCGAATTTTTAAAAGCCTGTCCCGTCGAGACACGAGACGAGACGGGACACTACTCACAAGGGAGAGATGAACTTGTAACCTTCGATGGCAAGACCGTGACTCGAACACTCAACGTGCTCTACCACCATAGCAAATATGAGGTTTCAATGAAACTGAAAAACGCTGTCATGAAAAATTTTAAATAGCAGGGGAAATCGTACTGTGTGCAAGAAAAAGTGTGAGAACTGAATTTCCTGCCTCGCTTTATAACATGGTAACGAAATGTCCAATTGGACACTTAATACGTATAATGTAATAGTCTATACGTAAATGCCTTGCTAGTCAAGGCACTTCAGTATTAGTTATGTCTCCAGTAAAAAATATACAGCATGCATCCCGAAATGGGTATGGGATATCTTGAGAGGAAGGAAGTCAGTGTTGTATTATTAAGCACCATATGAGAAAACCATATTTTATGTAAATTCGCCATCGATTTATCAGTTTCATTTTAGCCTCTTGGAGATGGAATAGCTGGAATAGATATCAGAACAAAACCAACCCCCTCTGACGTTGTCAGTCACTATCAGTTTCATGACGTCAACAGTGTGGTAGTGCATATACTGAGAAAAGGACTAAAATAATTCTATATATTTCTTAAATTTATGACTGCACAAGTTTCACGTGAAAAATTCTAAACATCATCACATTCCTCAGTGTCCATTAAGTAATACCCAAGAATGAGACCAGGCTCTGTCTACGTTCAGCAGAAGCGAGCGGTTAATAAACAATAACTTTTATGATGTAATAAGTCTTTCAGATCCACTGCCATTGCCCTTTGTTTCGGCAAGACAATAACCAGTTAGGATAGTTACAGTTCACACATTGAAACTAATACAGGGATCAACCAACTACTTATAAGAAACCTTGTAATCAAGGGGTCCTGGGTTCGATACCCGGTGGAGGCACATAGTGGTTCGGATCCCACTTTAAACTGTAGGTCCAGTCCCTATTAGCCATACTGTGCATAAAGTTGACTTAAAACACCAACTCAATCCTTATTAAGAACTAGAACCAAATTATCCATACTTATATCAAAAGCTGAGCTATATACGTCTCTCGCAAAGCACAAGGAAAAACCACAGGGCTGCACAAATCCCCGCAGAGGAATATTCTTGAACCTCCTCGGTGACTGAACACATTTAGATATCGACACATCATCTCGCTACCGAAGGTCCGGATACGAATTCCGGCCTGGAGAAAGATGTCAGTGCATCATTCGTCCTCGTGGTTGTGATTTGCCAGAAAGACGGAAAAGTGACGTAAATGAGAAGATTAATCCCAAATATTATCCTGGAGAAAATTTATTCAAGTATCAGAGGCTCACTCGTCTGTAGTTTCCAGGGTAACATTTGGGTGCCTTCCGAAAATGTTACTTTACGCTTAAATGTTAATATTATGTTGGTATAGTGAATAGCATAACAAGATGCCACTTTGGGAATGTAAAGTTATTTTTTTGTCAGGTATTGTAATTATGAGTGCCTAAGTTCGTGTATTCAAGTAAGTGCATATAAACTTGGAAGTTTGCTAAAATACGCAATGCTCTTTTAAATTATACATTGCTTTTCTTTCTTACAGTACTGTAACAATGATATAATATGTATGTATTTTAAAAATCCTTTGTTATTTTGGCGAGTTTCCCCAAAATTGGATGTCATATCTCAAAAGGCTTTCGAAGCTTGCAAAATATTTACCATATACATACCGCACTGGAACTATTTTATAAAGTGTGGTGCCAACATTACACCAATGACCTCAGGGGTATTTTCGGTGTCGAAAGTTCTTGAAATATCAATCAATCGATTATTTTCTTTACACCACTTTACAACGGCAAATTTATAACGGTCAAATATTGAGTGACAAGTAATTAATCTAATTGCCCGTTAGTAGGAATTAATTGCAATTGGTATTATTAATATCCGTCGCGAATACAGGTGTCTAGCGAACTGTCTTAGCCAGCACTAGCTTGCTCAACCACCGTTTTCGCCCAGATTCGGATTTACATGCATTCTTATGGGAAGAGCAAGAAAAATGCAACTTCTAAACCAATGGACCGAATTGGATGAGATTTTAACCAGCGGAAGACCACATCATGAAAGTACTGATTCCAAGATTTGAGCCTAATCAGAACAGAAATACGGGAGTTATGAATTATTAAAGATTCATCGCTGAATTGAAAGGAAGACGGAACCCTACTGAGTTGGCCTCTCTGAACGTGTCGAATACAATGGAGGAAGAGTTAGCCTAATCTCTGCGCGAGGGGCTGCTACCAGGGGTTAAGGACCGGAGTGAGCATTGACCAGGATAGGAGGACAACGGTCAAAGCACCAGAAACAATAAACAAGCACCTGATCATAGAGGGTACAGCGTCACTACGTTCAAATCTGGAATAAAAGGGATGATTTGGAATAGCGAGACACAGTTTTGCAACAGTTTTGCCTACAATCGCCACCGGAGTGTGAGCTACGCGCGACCTAGCTGCGAGGTCTGGATTTGTTTTCCTCGAGTGAGTGTTTCAGAGCCATGGAGTAGAGCAGAATAGAACCAGGGGGTCGTTCTCCCCTTCGCCGTCAACGCATCCGTGCACATACGTGTGGTTATGTGAGAATAACGCCAGACACGTCCACCCGTGTCAATCGTCCGAAACAACGTCCAAAGTAGTGAAAGTTAATAATATTTGATATCCATGTGAAACCGCGAATGGCTCATCGCGTATGTTCGTCTCATCGCCCAAGTCACGTATCTGTACTTACGAGTGACCGCGAAGAACTGACCTATTATTGCGCAAGTTGTCGTATGGAGTCGACAGTGGGCGTGTACCGTCCTGGACGTCCCTGCGAAGTGAACGAGTGAAGCCAGGATCCGATGATGCCAGATGGAGCTGCCGACTGATCCACTTTCGCCAACCAGGATAACCGTGAAGTGCAACACTGGAGTGTGGAGGCCTTCCAAAACTGTAGGACCACTTTCACCCAACCCAGGTCAGAGGGAATGCAGCTAAGGTAAGATCCAACCATGCGCGTGTGTGAGAGAGATGACGACTATCTACCGCGAATCTGCGTGAATCAAATCATTGCATAACTTAAATCAGTGCTATGGCAACCCTAAACATCTGTTTTCCGGCGGAGTAATCAAATGTTAAAGATGAGAGTTTATGTTAACAGCAAACAATAATTCATTGAAATATATTTATACCTTCAGAAAAGATAGAAGGGGTTCGCACAAGGAACAATTATTCATTTTATACTTAAAATCCTAAACGGTAAATTGTAAACGGCAATGTAGCCAAGACATAGCAAGAGTATGGTCAAAGTAGTAATTAATCTAACCTTTGTATTTGTCATATTGTCGCAATATGCCATAGAATGAGAGAATGAATGTGAGATCGAGTGAAAGAGGGCAAGATGTAATGTGTATTTATCTGTGCTTTAATATATGTGTATATTCAGAAACACCGTAGTATTATGTAACGTCATTTCAGGTATTTAAAATCAAATCCTCCTAGGTTTATTCTCGGTAACTCCGACTGTTAGGCACTTATCCTGACCGTATTATATTTCATGTAATGTTTAATTCGCCCAGCAGGTGAGGCGAGAGATTCTTCGATGTTGCGTTGCTAAGCTCAGTTCAGTTGAGTTAATTGAGTTAATTAGTTATTAAATTAGCAGCCCGTAACAAAATATGGCGCCCGAACATTCGACGAGTAGGCGAATAAATATGTAGGCATATAAAAGTTGCCCGAACAAGCTACGAGTAGGCAAGTAAAAAAGTACGCCGAATAATCGACGAGTATGTGAATTGACAAGTAGGGGTGTAAAAAGTAGACCCGAACATTCGACGAATAGGCAAATAGAAGAGTAGGCAAATAGGAATTAGGCTCGTAGATCGATGTTACAGGCAGGCTAGTAAGGAACCTGGAGGTCACGAGTATTCTAATTAGTTGCTTATCTACTCAATGTGAATTTTATTAAGTTTGATTGTAATGGTTAACAATCAGTTATCTCTATTACCCAAGGGAATTTAATACTTGTTTTAAAGAGAGTCTTCAGCCTACGAATGTCTACGACAGGGTACCAGAATTTAACGCTAAGGGGGAACTAAGATTTTTTTGTTGAAAGTTAAATAATTGCAACCTGTAACTGAAAATCCTGATAAGAATCTATAAAGACGTGTTCATTTAAAGTATTCATGTGTAATTTGTACGGTGATTTTAATTAACTGAATATGCAATCGATGTGTAGCTAGAACCATTTTGTGTGTTTTTTATGGTGTAATAGTGAAAATAATTTGTTGCGACTATAGCATTTTTCCAAAGCAGAATTATTAGAGGATCTTATTATTTTATTAACAATTGGCGTTATTAACTTCGGACGATAAAGGACAAAAGGTCACGATATGACGCACGGAAGCAGGTGAGGAAAGCGATCCCCGGGATCTGAAACCAGAAACCAGGAAAAGAATTTTGATATCTTTTTCCTTCGGCGATAGCCAGCCACGAGAAGAAGTAGATTGGCATGCAAAGGACCACTCGTCTCCGCAAGAGATTAGCCAACAACAATACCATGGACCGCCCAGGGTTTGAGCATTCTACAGATACAGGCGTTTCGTCAGCCGGCAACGTTGATAAGGATCTAGGGAAAGATCAGTCGGTAACAGGGTTGCCAGTTCCAGAGAAGATGGACGTACAGGCCATGTTCTCTCAGCTAATCAGCTATCTCCAAGCCAGAGATGAAGAAAGAGAACAGAAGAGGAAGAGAGAAGAAGAAGAAAGGCGGAGGATAGAGGCTGCCGAAAGGAGAGAGCAGGAAGAAATGGAAGAAAGAAGAAGAAAAGAGTGGGAAGAAAGATGGGACCGCCGTTTCCAATTACTGCTATCCGGAAATGACCAAATGAAGGAGAAAGTACTTCAGTCGGAGAAGGATTGCGAAAAGGGGCAACAAGAGATGAACAACAGTGTAGTCACAATGGAGACGACGTCCAGGAATGCGAACCCAACTCCTTTGCTCGTCGCAGCAGACGTGACCAACCAGCTGACCTGTCAATCAGCACCAACTTCCTTAGATCGCCAAGCAGCGCGTGACGTCATCAGTCGGAGCGGGAGTCCGCCGAGCTTGAACGCTTTCGCCCAGCAGGAGACACGCAGTATTTCTAACCCGGAGTCGAATACTCGCGGAATATTCTCAAAGGTCAGCCTAGATCATTTTCAAACGTACAACCCCGATCACGACGAGATTTTACCGTCAATCTTCATTAGGGACTTCAAGAAAGATTGTTTGTTATACGGTGTCGATAGCCCAGACTACTTGAGGCTAATGCGAAAATTACTCAAACGGAGTGCAAGGATCTGGCTAGAGCAGCGGAATCCACTATTTAATAGCTTTGAAGAGTTTGAACAAGCATTTCTGCAACAATTTCAAGGTCGCCAGCTAGTAGAACGCAAAATCACTTTGCTTAGAAATCGCAGGTTTGATGAGAGCCAGAAAATCACCTATAAACAATTCTTTTGGCAGCGAGTGAGTGATTTCCACGCCCTGAAGCCCGGAATTGAGCCAGTTGAAATGTTAGCCGCAATACGCGCAATGTTTCCGCATTATGTGCAACGTCAGCTAACCGGAGACGCACTTTCCAACCTGGACACGATGTCGATGATTCTTTGCGATTTGGACGCGCTGGAGCAAGAGAAACGAGCATCCTGGGAAAACAAGAATCAGAGAAGAAAGTTTGGAGATTTTGATGAAGGAAGGCAAGGGGGATTCCCGAAAGTAAACTTGGCAACGAACAATAGTCGGAGACAGAACTCTGGGAGGAACAATAGAGAAGCTTATCCCCTGCGAGGCCAGTACAGCAATCACCGCCCACAACAACAACACTTCCGAGACGATAGGGATGGAGAAAACGCGAGATGGCAACACTGCCGGGGTCAAAACATCCCGAGTCAAGTTGAGAGGAATCGTGCTGTGAAGGCGGTTAGAACAGTCGTGTCCCCACAGACTGGTGCTAATTTACCCGACTGGAATAGACCGTCTACTAGCCGTGACTTGGACCCACTCTCCCCAGATTACCAACCTGGACGAAGTGGACTGAGGCAAGAACAGCGATCTCTGGAGCAGACAACCGATATTCAAGGCCCGACGGGAGACTAGAGGACTCCTTTGTCTGTCCGGCTCATGTCAAAGGAGACACTGAAGAAAATATTGCACTAGAGCCACCCCGATTGTAAAGTAAACAATAGAAAAATTAGAGATTTTTTTTTTTATATTAAAAGGCAAAAAATGTAGACCTTTCTTATAATTAATGCAAGAAGTATTCAAACATATGTGTGAGAGGGAACAAATTGCAAATCAAATATTTACTTATATCTTATTTAGCTTATTATTCAGTATTCACTTATTATGTATAAAACTACAGGGTGTATCCAAAGTTAGTATATATGTGGTAATATGGATTGAGATTTTGATGTCAAAATGTACTTTATATTGTATTCTTGTATACTTTATTATATTCGTTTATATTTTCATAATTATGGTACAATTGCAGAAAGTATAACTTCCTTCTAATGTTGAGTTAAAAGTTATACAGTCCAGGGTTCGAGTCCCTATTCAGACGCCTATGTGTGCGATCATTAACAAATATCATTAATATGTGGTATGCATTTTTTCCTGTCACTCGCAAATTCATAATTAAAAGGAGGGGAATTTTATAACGGTCAAATATTGAGTGACAAGTAATTAATCTAATTGCCCGTTAGTAGGAATTAATTGCAATTGGTATTATTAATATCCGTCGCGAATACAGGTGTCTAGCGAACTGTCTTAGCCAGCACTAGCTTGCTCAACCACCGTTTTCGCCCAGATTCGGATTTACATGCATTCTTATGGGAAGAGCAAGAAAAATGCAACTTCTAAACCAATGGACCGAATTGGATGAGATTTTAACCAGCGGAAGACCACATCATGAAAGTACTGATTCCAAGATTTGAGCCTAATCAGAACAGAAATACGGGAGTTATGAATTATTAAAGATTCATCGCTGAATTGAAAGGAAGACGGAACCCTACTGAGTTGGCCTCTCTGAACGTGTCGAATACAATGGAGGAAGAGTTAGCCTAATCTCTGCGCGAGGGGCTGCTACCAGGGGTTAAGGACCGGAGTGAGCATTGACCAGGATAGGAGGACAACGGTCAAAGCACCAGAAACAATAAACAAGCACCTGATCATAGAGGGTACAGCGTCACTACGTTCAAATCTGGAATAAAAGGGATGATTTGGAATAGCGAGACACAGTTTTGCAACAGTTTTGCCTACAATCGCCACCGGAGTGTGAGCTACGCGCGACCTAGCTGCGAGGTCTGGATTTGTTTTCCTCGAGTGAGTGTTTCAGAGCCATGGAGTAGAGCAGAATAGAACCAGGGGGTCGTTCTCCCCTTCGCCGTCAACGCATCCGTGCACATACGTGTGGTTATGTGAGAATAACGCCAGACACGTCCACCCGTGTCAATCGTCCGAAACAACGTCCAAAGTAGTGAAAGTTAATAATATTTGATATCCATGTGAAACCGCGAATGGCTCATCGCGTATGTTCGTCTCATCGCCCAAGTCACGTATCTGTACTTACGAGTGACCGCGAAGAACTGACCTATTATTGCGCAAGTTGTCGTATGGAGTCGACAGTGGGCGTGTACCGTCCTGGACGTCCCTGCGAAGTGAACGAGTGAAGCCAGGATCCGATGATGCCAGATGGAGCTGCCGACTGATCCACTTTCGCCAACCAGGATAACCGTGAAGTGCAACACTGGAGTGTGGAGGCCTTCCAAAACTGTAGGACCACTTTCACCCAACCCAGGTCAGAGGGAATGCAGCTAAGGTAAGATCCAACCATGCGCGTGTGTGAGAGAGATGACGACTATCTACCGCGAATCTGCGTGAATCAAATCATTGCATAACTTAAATCAGTGCTATGGCAACCCTAAACATCTGTTTTCCGGCGGAGTAATCAAATGTTAAAGATGAGAGTTTATGTTAACAGCAAACAATAATTCATTGAAATATATTTATACCTTCAGAAAAGATAGAAGGGGTTCGCACAAGGAACAATTATTCATTTTATACTTAAAATCCTAAACGGTAAATTGTAAACGGCAATGTAGCCAAGACATAGCAAGAGTATGGTCAAAGTAGTAATTAATCTAACCTTTGTATTTGTCATATTGTCGCAATATGCCATAGAATGAGAGAATGAATGTGAGATCGAGTGAAAGAGGGCAAGATGTAATGTGTATTTATCTGTGCTTTAATATATGTGTATATTCAGAAACACCGTAGTATTATGTAACGTCATTTCAGGTATTTAAAATCAAATCCTCCTAGGTTTATTCTCGGTAACTCCGACTGTTAGGCACTTATCCTGACCGTATTATATTTCATGTAATGTTTAATTCGCCCAGCAGGTGAGGCGAGAGATTCTTCGATGTTGCGTTGCTAAGCTCAGTTCAGTTGAGTTAATTGAGTTAATTAGTTATTAAATTAGCAGCCCGTAACAAATTTAATGCTAAGCAAATTGTCCATCAGAATGCTCTAGCATTCTGTTTTCTACAACGTGGAGCTCAACGATTTAAACAAGAAGCTTCAATAAGCAGAGGACACCTTCTGGTTCAGGACAAGTTCATAAGAACACACAGAATGAAGAAAACATACCGCAAATAGCGATGGGCAATAACAGTGTATCAATACGTGTACTGTATGTTGTAACATTCAAGAGCATTGTTCGTGTTGAAGCCTCTCGGGACAAATCAAATACAAGGAAGTCTTAGTTTTCCATTATTTTGTTTTTTATTATTATTACAGCCGGGAAAGGAACTTTCACAAAAAAAGTCGACATGGGCATCCTGCGTTATTAATATCTGCTTCTCCTCCAGCTCAGCCGTACAACATGCAATTGCTGAGTACCAGGGAAGAGTAAGCGATTAATGGGAGTGCATATGACGTCACGTGAAGTCGAAGGACATGCAACCGGAACAGGTTAGGTCAGTGCTGAAGAATGAAAATAAAGAAGGAGAGATGCTGCCCGAATGTATGAAGACATGTAGATAGATTAGAGCCGACTTACACTGCAGGCCATACAAGTCATGATGGAATTTTCCACAGAAGAGCAAGTACATTGGCTTCTTTACAGTTCGCGTTCTCTGGGCGACGTTAAGAAGCTTGTCGCCTTATGTTGCATCTTGCACAGAATGTCAATTGTAGGTTCATTCGGTACACACATTTTGTTATTTGCTCTAAGACGCCATGGGTCCCTGATTCGAATCCCGGCATGGGTGTCCTTTGTGACATCACTCATCCTCATCGTGGTGATTAGCCAAAAGTGCCAGAAAAGTGAAGTAAAATAAATCAAACGTTTGTTTGGTTTGTTTGATTTTTCTGTTTAGTGTTGCTTTCTAATACTTTTGGTTAATCGCGACGATGAGGATGAATGACGATATGATGAAATTGAGGACACGGTACTCACAAAGAATATTCCGTCCTAGGCCGGGATTCCAACTCGGGATCTCTAGCGTCGTAGCACGCTGTGCTAATCAATGATGGAATTGTGAACCTAGCACTCAACGCGCTCGGCCGTAAAGGCCACATGTGTGTATATTTTATGGAAGTGGCGGCGATTAGGATGGAACACTTGCCCCCCTCCCCAATTTTCGTCACTTTTCCCACCGCACTATGCTAAACCTTAACTACAAAGGAAAATATACTGTTTTTGCCCCCCTCCCCCACAGTTTTGGCACCTTGCCCCCCGGTTTTGGAACCCAATCGCACCACTGACTGTATTATTTCTAGCTCTAGCACTACGGCTCTCTCTAATAATGCACCTTCTTCCTTACAGATTTTACTGCTGTGGGACAATTTCGAATGGCTGAATTTGGAGAGCAAGGTATGTGATATGGTTCCTTTTAAGACTTCACACGAGAGATATACCCTCCCCCAACACCCTCCTAATACTCTTTGAAATGTTCTCAACACCCCTAACCCAATTGTATGGATATTTTGACTCTAACATACTTCTAAATTTGGGTTTTGTGGGGAATTCCCTTGCATACCTCCCTTAAGTCAGCACTTTGGTATACTGTACGTGAGGATTGACACCGTGACGTCAGTCACGGAGGCTTTGCTTATCCTGGGTTGCCCTGGAGTCGAACCCAAACAGATTTCATTACGCAGTCAGAAAACTGGTGGCAGATCTGTAACTGGCCACCAGCGACAACGGGACACTGGCGTAGAGGTTACTTTAACTCGGCTTCGCATTGGTCACAGTCGTCTCACACGTGGTCATTTGCTGCCAGGGCTGGACCCTCCAGTCCCTCATGTATGTTATGTTATTGTAAGTGTTCGACATATTCTTATCGAATGTGTCGGTTTTAATATCATCAGACAGACTTTTAACCTTCGCGACTGTTTCTTATCCATGTTGGAAGATGATCAGTGTGTTTTAACAAAGGTTTTCAGCTTATTGAGAAGAGCGAGCGTTCTGTGTATTGCATAACTCCACGGCGGTGGTGGAAGTTGCCATTCAAAATTTGCTATTAAAATCCCCTTATCGCAACACACATGACGCCTTGCAAGGAACGAGTATTTCAGGATATAGTTGTCCCATTATTATTGCTGGTGACTGTACAATGTGTCTCCATTAGAAAAAAAAACCAGGACCCTTGGATCATAACATGATAACATTAGTGAATGTTTGTGAATATTAACAATAATTTCCAGAATGAAAGAATACTCTTACTTTGTACAATCAGTTCAGACTTAAGTTATTATCTTGTAACTAAGAATTCCTTGATTCGATTTCTTATGTCGACATATTTAATTGTGTAGTAAATCTAGTCCTGATTACTGCATTTGTGCTAGCCTTTTTTTCTTTTACCATCTGGAAAACGATTGCTCAAACATTATTTTGTTCGGTGTAATGTAATGCTATTATACATACATTTTGTAATACCTAGTAGCTATTCCATTTGGGAGGGGCACTTGCCCCCGTGCCCCAATTAGCCGGTATTTCCGAAATCCGAGTCATCTTTATATCACGACTTAGAAAATTTGCTGGTCCACATTTGAAGCAGAAATCGCAAGCCTTAATTTAAAGAAACATGTTGACATAATGCCTCATGCCTTGCACCAGATTATGTAAGGAAAAAAGTCCCTTCGTAAGACATTCCTCGCAGTCTGCAGGATCCACAATACTTATCAAGCAAATTCATAGCAAATGGAGAGCATGCTTCAGAGTTGAATGACAAAGCAAGTAGTCGGAGGTTTGGGGGCATCAACAAATGGGACCATCATGTTATGTCCATCTGGCATAGTCCTTAACCAAAGTTGTGTTTATTAGCTCAGGTATCGGGAAGGAGGATACGTGGGTAAAGGAAAGGGTACAGGATTGCACCCCTTGCGTCCCCTTAAAATAATTTGACAGACGCAAGATGCTGGTGTTCAAAGAATGTCGTTTATAGTAGTTAAACGCAAGAAGTTCCTTTTGTTCACATTATAATCATTAGAGCCCGGAAGTTTGGCAAAATGCCTCTTTTTATCTGTAGGTCCAGTCCCGATTAGCCTTACTGTGCATAGAGTGGACTTAAAACACCAACTCACTCAAAAACATTTTTTTGTTAAGAACTAAAAACTATTTCAAATCACGGCAAGAGAAGAAAATCGACGCTAAGCAAGAAAAATCAAATCAAATTGTACAGTCACCGGCAATAAAATTGGGACACCTAGATCCTGAAATAGTCGTTTCCCTGCAAGGCGTTATGAGTGTTCCCTAAATCTACGGAGGAGGTAGAAGCTGCCATTGAATATTTCATATTAAAACCCACTTATCGCTCTAGAGATCGACACACACATAAAGACCTTGCAAGGAAGCGAGTGTTTCATGTTCAAGGTGTCCCATTTTTATTGCCGGTGAGTGTACAAGGTTTTAAAACCTCCAAAAACCAATTTAAAAGTAGCCATAGGGTATTTATAAAATTCAAACTTCTTGTGAATGTTGCATTTCTTATTTGCAACATAGTTTACGAAAATAAAATTGAGAACTGTGTGGCTTATTCTAAAATAAGCGTGTGTTTCTTTGTGTAGATTGGACTTTATAACCATCAAATTGAAAACGCTCATTCCCAGTTGGTTGTATTAGCCAAAGATCCTTACTAACATATTCTATCGTCTTTGTTGTCTCGGTTTTATACAGTTAGTCCAGTTGTCTGCAGTGGTGGCGATTGGATTCCAAACCGGGGGATGGGGGGCAAGGTGCCTAAACTGGGGGGCAAAGACAGTATATTTCACTTTGTAGATAAGGTTTAGCACAGTGTAGGGGCAAAGGTGGCGAAAAGTTGGGGGTGCGAATGCCCCCTAATATCCGCCACTGGTTGTGTGTATATAAACGACAAGCAATAAATAAATCGAGTAATTTAATCTGTCCACTTCTTGTTGTTTTTGTATTACGGATTATTTTTTTTTAAATGAAACCTTTTCTCTTTCTACAAAAAGGCTCTGGACTCAGGCCTACACCCCCTAAATCCGGAACTGATCACTGGACTTCTATAAGCTATTTTTCACGAGAAGAAAATGCGGTGAGTGTTATCATAAAAAGAGTCGGTTCTCCATCTAGATAAGAGTGCATAATTATTCTTGCTAATATGGACTTTCTATTCTGCACAACACCTGCATCTATGTGATGCGCGAAAAAATACTAATTAGTCGTTGAAGAAATTTTTAACATGCAATTAATTAAAATCAGATAGCCATCAGTTAGAAAAAAGTGCATCCGTAGTGCATTTTCAGTACAGAAAGTTAGGGTTACAGCACCACACCCGTTTGAGCAAAGACAACAGAATTCTTATTGGCAATGTGCCTCACGTTCAACTATCACATCATTAATCATACAAGATTGCATCTCTGCATACTGGTCCTTTCTTTCCTCCATTCTCCATCGGTCTGGGTTCCTTTTTGCTCTTGAAGCTGGTCATGAATGCCTTTTCTTTTATCACTTCCTACGTAGTTTACTTTTTCGTCCCTTGTCTTCATACATGTAAAATAAACTCATTAATTTCAACAGATATCAGAAGTGATCAAGTGCGGCGCCAGTGTGTGATGCGGAGAGGCGCTTCCCCTTTAACTTCCTTCTGCGGCCCTTTTTGAAACCTATTTTCAAACGAAAATGCTATTAACTCCTGTAGTGTCATGTTACATTATCACTTATTAGAACCACCTCCGGGGCATTCCAGCGTTACGTGTGACATTTTTCACACAGAATTTAACGTTCTAGACATAAGATTGGATTAAAATATTCATAATGAACTGATTTCATAGAATTATGAAGTGCCTTGTGGTGTCTGGTAACAAATGAAAGAAACTTGAGTGTGATAGCATAGGCTGAATGCATGAAAAGAACTAACAGTTTTAGATGATGATCATCAACAGTTTTCATATTCGATGAGAAGGCACTCAAAGAGCAGTTATCTAACTAAAATGGGCTAAAACTACCACTACAAAATTCATGTATTCCTCTCTGAAACGGCCTGAAAGAATTTTTTAACATAAAAGCCTACATTTTCTGGCCAAAGAACGAAAAAGGCATTTTAGGGCACATCCTCAGCCTACTTATTACATATATTATTGCATAAAATTATGAAACAAGTCTCCAAGTTCAGTGGCGCCACTGTGCGTAAACCTTGAGAGAAAGTTTCGTCAACCCATTACCTCTTCGGCTGCACTTGCCTTACCGATTAGAGCACCTATTTCTTAAGGCGCTGGCAGACTCCGTAATTACTCTAAGCGATGGCTCATCGTAATGGCTTCCTCCGTGAACTGTTCAGGGCAACGCGGAAACGTTGAGGCAGATCAGGAGCAAAAACAAATGAATGGCGTTGAGGAAAGCGGCAGATACAATGACAGGGCGTGCGGGAAACTTGCTAATGCGATCGCCCGGTGACACTTAGGTGAAAGGCAAGTGGTTGTCACAACGAATCAGCCTCTCCAATCTTTTCCTGACTTCGGAGGATGCTGTTATCTAACTGTCCGGGAAGAACAATGCGGACAACTACTTTTTTTGTTTTCTAATGGTGGGGTATTCCCAGAAGTGAGCAATTCATTAAATTGTTCTTAATATAATTTTTATTAGGGTGCGGTGCTATAATGCTGTGACGTAATCAAGCCCAAAGTTTTACTTCCGGAGTACTGGAAGCCATTTGATGGCTGAGATTTCTTTCTGGATTTCCACCGTCTGTACAGTCACGGACAATCCTGGGCATTGACTTT
Organism: Lepisma saccharinum; assembly: GCF_977018435.1. Taxonomy (NCBI): domain Eukaryota; kingdom Metazoa; phylum Arthropoda; class Insecta; order Zygentoma; family Lepismatidae; genus Lepisma; species Lepisma saccharinum. The sequence continues at coordinate 74,922,229 of NC_139229.1, read as the reverse complement.
TAATAGAATCATTACAATCCAGAAGTGTCCATGACTGTACAGTGGGATCCATGAGTATTACCGTGCAAATTGTCCATGACTATTTTCATTAATTTTTCTCTTACATCCTGTGCGTTTTTAAGGGATGGATTTTCATGTATGCTGGTGAAGAAGTTGTCAACAGTGTGTTTTGAGTTTTCTTTTAATTCTTGAAGCTCTTATTGGGTCAAATAAAGTGCACGAACATGGTGATGGACAATTTGCACGGTAATACTCATGGATCCTACTGTACAGTCACGGACACTTCTTGGTTGTAATGATCGCATGGAAATCTCAATGGTTTTGATACAACCCACAAGTGTCCGTGACTGTACATATAATAAGAGAAAGCGACGAACTCCGGGGAAGGGCGATCAAGAATATTCATTCCGAAGACCCCAAATAACAACCTCTCTTCCACATAGTACACCCTGGACTGCATTATTGCAGACTAACGAGGCTCTGGCGTCTGGACTCAAAGTCAATATAATTTTCTGAGGGGCTCGTGTTGTGTTCTGTACACGTGTGCTTGTGATTGTCCTTTCGTCACTTTTAATCTTACCGCTTTCATACTCATCTTCGCAATTAGCCAAAAGTGGCAGAAAAGCGAAGTAAAATAAAACAAATCAATCGATAAAAAAACACTTTTCAGGGCTCAGAAACGGAATCTTCCACTTTATTAAAAGATGTGGAATGTCTGTCTGTCATCCACGTGTCAGTTTTGCAAAGTTCAAGGCACTTATTCCAATGCATACGCATCGCCCAGGAGGGAAAGGGTGCCCCGGAGTATGAAGAGTAATGTTCTCTATTATGTCACTCTTATCTTCCTATTCGCCGAGTGGTTAGCACATCGCGCTGCGACGCCAAGGGTCCCGGGTTCGAATCCCGCTCGGGCTTGGTTGTTTGTGAATGTCCATTCATTAATTTCATCATTTCACCACTCATCCCCATTTTCGCAAATTAGCCAAGAGGCACAAAACGCGAAGTAAAATAAACTAAATCAATCAATCAATCAATCAATTATCTTCCTATTCCTTTTCCCAATTTCCAATTTTTCTGACTTTCTCTGTGGCCCTGTCTCCATTAATACTATCTCTCCAAGGAGGAAATTTCCAAATTTACAGCTGCATTAAAAAATACATACATTGCAGTTAGTATGTAGCAAGTTAAGCTAAGAGCTTACTATTATTTTGATATCATTATGTAGGTATTACATAAGTTCATTTAAAGCAAGGATATTATTTTTCTGATTTAAAATCGGAAATATGTAACATGGGTGTGGAAAGTAGGGGGACCAGAGTGGAAAATTAGGGATGGCAGGAGGGGGATGAAAATTTTATCTTCAGCCACCGCTGACGGGCTGTATTCAATATCTACTCCGAGGATGGCACAAAGTTGTTCAGGGTGTCGACCAGTCAAAAATGTCAAGAAAAAGTCAAGAAATCAACAGGTAGGTCAAGAAAGTCATGAAAAAGTCAATAAATTATGCTTATGGTCAAGAATTTTTGCTGAATTTTTACAGTGAACCACTTGGAATTCTTCCATATGTAATTAAAGCTTGCGCTGAAGTGCTTCAGAAACTATTATGTTTTATTCATAATTTAATAATGAAGACACAATGTTTGCCCAAGATTTGGAAATTAACTAAAGTCTGCCCAATCTTAAAATCAGTTGAAAGTACAAGAAATTAAAATTATAGACCACCAATTGCTGTAATATGTGCACCTGCCAAAGTGTTGGAGCAAATTTTATATACAAGAATATTCAAACATGTTAAAAACTACATAAGCAATTGCCAACATGGGTTCTTTCCAGGTAGATTTACTACAACCAATTTAACAAATTTTGTGCAAGATGTATATAATGCATTCTGTTGTAGATCTGCTGTACACACAATCTATATATTGACTGTGAAAAAGCTTTTGATAAAATCAACCATGATATTCTTCTGCATAAACTATCAGGCTTTGGTTTGACAAATAATATGTTGAATTTCCTGAAATATCTTCAAGGTAGGAGACAATATGTAACTTACAAAGAGTCAAAATCATGTGAATATACTGTAAACTCCGGTGTCCCACAAGGATCTAATCTAATCTCTCTTATTTATTTTATATGTAAACGATTTACCAACTTGTGTTAAGAACTCACAAATTATTTTGTATGCTGATGATATTAAATTGTACAAATTAATTAATGGTATAGACGATACAATATATCTCAAAGAAGATATAGACAAACTATATGAATGAAGCTGCTTAAATGACCTCACATTTAATACAAATAAATGCTACTTTATGCAATTAACGAATAAAAGAAATAATTTGAGGTGTGCATATTCAATTTGTGGTAAATTACTTTCAGAGGTGAATCTAATGAAATATCTCGGCGTTTTCATTGATTCTGCTTTGACATTCAAAGAACACCTATCATATATGGTAAATAAGGTCTACAAATCATTAGGTTTTGTTATAAGGAATTCTAGAGATTTTAAGTGTATACATTGTATTACAACTCTATATAACAGCATAGTAAGAAGTAGACTGGAATACGCATCCATAATTTGTCTCCAATGTTTAGATCATACGAAAACAGCATGGAAAGAATTCAGAAAAGGTTCCTAAGGTAGCTGTTTTACAAAAAATATATGTCCCCACGACAAAATAACGTGAATTATAATAATCTGCTTGACATATTTGGTTTTAAGAGTCTTAGTAATAGGAGGAAAATATTAGAACAGTTGAACTTGTATAAAACAATTAATGGTGTCTTAGACAACAGCTCCTTTCTCGGTCAAATACAATTCAATATAAGAAAAAATAATCTGCGCAATAGAAATATTCTGACTTCTAAAATTTCAAAATTTCAGAAATATAAAAACTCACCAATAAACAGAATGCTGCACAGTTACAATATCCTTGTTGCAAATAACCAATATGTAGATTTTTCACTTCCATTTGACAGATATAAAAGAATAATAGATTCAGTGCTATAGAAAACGAAACTCTGATACAATATAAATGTTACCATTTACAGTGTGCAATACTTATGAATTACCTATAAACCTCTTGCCTAAATGTATGCATATAAGTGTATATGTTCTCATATGTTATATGTGTTGTGCGTGAATGAATATGTGTTTATACATTTCCATGTAATTTGTATTGCATTAACTAAACGCAGTCTACACCTTCTGTAATTGGAGGTTCAATCATCTGTAGAAGTGCAAAGTATAAATAAATAAATAAATTCACATTGTTGTATACCTGTGCTGGGATTTGATGAAATTGAATATTTGGAAATCTAAAATTGTATTGAGTTCTGGTTCACTTTGTATTGAAATTTTGTAAAAATATTAATTAATGTGGCCATTCCCATCCAGGATGAAGTCTGAAGCATTAATTTGTACATGCATTAACAATTGAATCAAGTTTAAATCTCTTGTTGAAGTACAGCTTCAGTTTTCATCCTAACCGGTCTTGTCGTAGGATTTTTTTTATTAAATGAAAATATGCATTTTCCTAATTTCCAACTATACGTAAGTAGCGGGCGATTAAATAAATATTCAGGAAAAGATGCAAAAGGGTCAAGAAAAAGGAAAGAAAGGTGAAGAAAAAGTCATGAAAAAGTCAAGAATTTTGGATTTGTCACTTCGGAGATACGTAAACTGATAAGCCCAACCACAATCGTATAACTGAGGATGTGACATATTCATTAACCACCGACCACAATCTGGTATAGACTCTGTCTGTTTGTCTTCTGCTGGTTTTCCCTGTGTTTTCTTTTACTCTCGCCCTTCGTGAGAGTCACGAATGGCTCCTGCTTCATGCTGCGGATGTAATCACGAATGAATGTCAGTGACGTTAAGACCACGTTCAGACAAAAAAAATGCAAACACTCTCGACCTTGTGGGGAAGTAATAAGCCCTTGGCACAAGTGGGTACTGTTAGGAAGTATGAGAGGATTGCCGTTTCCAAAAGAGCCTTGAAGAAAATTGTCGATTCATTGGAAGCTAAAGAGGGGCGTAGAGTAGCTAATTGAAAACAATATGCAACATTCCTGTTGTGTGTGCGTAAACGATGACGAGCACGATAAATATCCAACAATGAACAGAAAGAGGCGTTCTAATTGTTTTGTCTTTTTTGAGGGTACACTGTGTTAATATGTACTGCGAGGCCGTTCTGTCCCTGTGGATTCATCAGAATTTTCAATCCTTTCTTGTAAGTCATTCGTGGCGAATGCTGAGATGGTATATTTAGCAAAGGACAAGAGTAGTACAAAGATGATGTGGGATTTGGCACAGACTCTTCTGTCTTCGTCTTCTCTCGAAGTCACGTTTTCGATACCCGATACACACACACATTGTGATTCAGAACCCACTTTAAACCACAGATGAAGGTAAGCCCGGTCCCGATTAGTCTTTCTGTGCATACAGTGAACATAAACACTCAAAAAACGTCACTTCTATTTCAAAAAGTAACTCTGTTACAGTTACTTATTTTTAAAAGTAACTACTTACAGTTAGAACTTCTCGGAAAAGGCAACTTTTACTTTAACTAAGTTACTAGTAACTTCCAAGCATTGATATATGCTAAATTCTGTGACGCAACAGTCCATTGTGGACAAAGGTCTACCAAAAACGGCTTTTTGTTAGGTGACGCATGGTCAGCTCTTCGATTCCCATTGCCGCTGTTTTCTGACTTCCGAGACCCCGAGTCTTGTCAATATGAAATTTTGTAGCTCTCTGGAATCGAACCTGAGACCGCTTCCACCAAGGCAAAAGCATTTACAATTCGGCTACGTCGAAATCCTGGGAAATGTGTAAACCCGATACAATAGTAATATAAAGACGAATTTCCAACTTCTATGCAATGATTTAAGCCACAAAGTGATATTTTTTAGAAGGGTGATCAAAGATAATTGTACGGTCAACATCTTATATTCAAGGCTCTTAGTTGTTTACCCGAAACGCTATCAGTGGTAAGTCACGAGTTACAAGTTGGATTGTAATCTATGGCCTACCATTGATGACGTTTCAGAGAATTTCAGCACAGGCCTTACAAATGATTACTTCCCGTTTCGCCGAATGCCCTAGAGACAAATATCTCATCGAAGTAAAATTTTTGGCGAAATGGGAATTCCCATTTTGCCGAATCCACTTTCGCAGGATATTCTGAGGCGAGGGAATATTCCCTCTGTAGGGAAATTTCAGGAACTAAAGGAAAAATATATTCTAACCAAGTTAAAAACTCATTATACATCTTCATTTCCTATGAAAGTGAATGTATTATAGGTTTAGATAATCGGATATCAGAAACTCGTCGAAAATTCAAAGAATGTTTTATTTTATTGTTTTCAAAGTGTAGCGACGCTAGATTTCTTGTGGTGAATTAAATCAATCTTCCCAACTCTTACTCTTTTCTGAGAAGAATGTCAGCAAAGAATCTGTTAGTTTAATTAATTAGGGGTGTAGGCCTCGACCAAGAACTACCATCTTCCTTGGAAGTTATGAATCAAAAATGTGGAGGGACATTTAAATATTGAAACGGAAATTATCCCCATTGCTTGAAATTTCCTGAGTTCTCAATGATCTCATCAACCAGATAACGTAAAAAATCAGTACTCCCCTGATAGAAATTTGATACTTGCGCAAATCAATAAGAAACCAAATACACTACGCCAGTGATAAAATCCAAGGTTGTAAATGACGGTAACAAAAGTTAAACAGCTGCGTTTTGGCTTCAAACACCTAAAATTCCCCTGTGGAGGGAAAATTTCTTTCATTCAAAATATTCGTCGAAAGGGAATTCGGCAAAACGAAAACGAACATTTCACCGAAAATTTTACTTAGCTGTGAAATCTGATATAATGCGCCTCTCGGTCATTCGGCGAAATGGGAAGACACGTTACCAATATGACCCGCTTGAGACGGAAGGATTTCCTTTTGCTAGCACAAAATATATAGCATTATAGCATTTTTCATAGCAAGCAGTAATTTACACGGAACTTTTACTCTAACATTCGGGTTAGCGATTGCGACGGAAAACATTAGATGTATACATCACGAAAGGAACACCTTGTTAATGGTTTTAATTTAATAACTAATAAATGTAAAGTGGAAGAGTTGTAATTTAAGAGATTTAGTTAATGAGATAGCTTGTAAACAAATTGAAACTAAACATTTTTGATGGTAATATGATAAACTATCAACCTCAGCTACATAGAGATATTTCTGTCCATGCTCCAGTGCCTAGTGTTTACAATTGAAGTAGCTAATGTATTCTTCCATACGTGTACTGTGTACATTACAAAGTATGTATTTAAGCAGCACCATTAATTTGTATCTGAAACCGTTTCATAGGAAACTTTTTTCCCTTCGGTATAATAGTTGTTTTTTAAAAAAATGTGACGTGATACATTTCTTTCACATCGCACTTGGACACCACTACATCCGCAATTGTGACGTACAGCTCGTTTCTGGTTGGTTACGCTACGCAAGAAGGTAGGAAAATTATGACCGGTTCTATCTGTGAAATATGCTATGGCATCAAAATGTTATGAGATTTCTTCACTTTACACGGTAGATATCGATCGAGCAGCAATGTTAAGACACAAACACGTTGGTGTAAAGAGGACCTTAGATTATTCAACTAATCAAGCGATTCAAAGTTAATTTATAAATCGTCAGGAGATGGCGGGCTGATTGACTAAATTTACAATTATGTAGCTTATTATTTTGTAAACAAACTCGCATAAACCCTACAATGAAAACTATTTTATTAAATATACTGCTGGACAAAATAAACCGGACACTTGCAGTTCTTGTGATAACGCATAAATTCTGATTCGAAGGCTAACTAAATGTTGCAGAAACGGAATTAAGTACGAATGCTAAAACAAAGTCCGGACCTATGAATAGTGCATATGGTAATACTACATGATCTGCCAAACATTCTGTAATACGTTGCAATTCAGATGTCAAATATTAAGGTGTCCGGTTTTTTTTGTCCAGCAGTATATTTGGTTATTTGTAGGGATAAAGTGATGACACCCGAATAGTCATAACTGCCCAGCATTAGAATTTTATCTGTAACAAACACTGTATATCTTATTCTAGATTACAAGTACTCTATTACATTGGGGTATTGCTAGCATTTTACTTCACCAAACAAATAGTCAAATAAAGATCTGGCTAGCGTTCCTTTTCATTCAGTTATAATTTACATGTTCAGTTTTTTTGTAATATAGGAATAGCTGTTGAAAACATTGGCGTTACAAGTAGATCAATTTGTCTGCTTTATTGTTCTCGTATTTGCCTATTAGATTATTCCTTGCAGTTCAAAACTAATAGTTGCTGATTTTTGTTTGTTGCATAGAATCTCAAGTAATGATCTTACATCGATGTGCGTACGAAACAAATTTTTTATCAATATTTTGACTCGAGACTGTAAAGTAGAGAGACATTAAAGTACCTAATGGTGAAGCACTTAGGTTTATCAAAATAAGTTTCTTCGAAGGAAATTACATCAAATATGTATCAGTTGTGGAGAATAGACATTTCAAAATCATCCATATATGTTAATAGAACCTTATCCTCTGTAAGGTATGTTTAATATATGGACACATTCTCCGAAATCTTATATTTTCATGATGTACGATACACATCACAATTTTGTTTTATGACTGCTGTCATAATTTTCAAAGTTTCCCCTTGCGATGGATTTTTCCATTGCTATTCGCGATTAAAATTATCCGATATGCCATCTGGTGAGATTTTCAGGAACCACTCCGCGTAGGATACTTCGCTGCGCTTTGCTGTGTTGAAGCCGTTCAAAGCATCGGGTACATGCGGAAAAGTAATGTCTACTGTTCAGTTTTTTTTTGCTCTAAATTGTTTTGTGGGTCAGGACAAGTGAAAAACTTACAGGTGATTTCCATCCCGTGGAATAAACAAAATGAAATTTGTAAATAAACCAGGGAAAACAGAACTGATTGGCATAACTGAAATGCGGCAAGGAAATTACGAAGAATGCACGAGTCTGTTCACTTTATTTTCCGAAAGATAATTTTATTACCATGAAAGTAAGTTTTAAATTTTTTTTCGAAAACAGTGTATTAAGTATGTAATTTGGAATAGGTGCAAGTCGATTAAGTGCGAAGATGAAAATGTTTGAGAATTAATTAATGTCTGTAATAGTAAAGGTAAGTCAGAAAAAAGAAATTGACATACTAATGTTGCTGTTTCATTCAATAAGTTAATTTTCAGTGAAGACTGAAGATAGCCTCAATTAAATTGTTGTTATTATTATTAATAATATTATCCTGTATTGTTATTAAATAAGCCTGCCTCTTTGGGGAAAGAATTGCAACGGCATGTTTACATCTTTCTCCTGCTCAAGCTTTGCAATACAGGTGAATTGCTTTATATTCAAATCATTTCTGAACCCCCCAGTTACAACCGAGGTGCAGATGAAACAGCACTGCTTTGAAGAACCAATGCGTATACATTAATTTCGTCTGCGTTTTCCGTGTTATTTTTGCCTATCATAATTAAATGCTTCGTTCTCAGCACAGTTTCACCTTCGTTATAGTTCCTGCGATTCACATTGCATTCTCAATATTTAAAAATATCGCGTCATTTAGACGTTTCTTCCATACCAGCAATGACAACACGCTGCTATTAATTACTACTACTGAATATAAACAAACATTTATCCTACATAGAGCGACCATATTGGAGGCGACACTAGAGCGCAGGTGGTAATTTTAGTCGGGAATAGCATAGGGAAACACCACGTTACGTTTGTTTGGACTCAATCTTGGTCAGTTGTCTGCTGTTGACGTTACCAATAATATGGTCCATTGGAGTGGACAGTCCCCACAGATAGAAATCCCTCACCTCATCAAAGTCAAAACTCAAAAGTGTAATTCGCACATTGGTTCAGTCACTATAAGATCTTAATTCGTTACCTTCACAAGCGAGTAAGGACATTTGTACTTGCAGGTTTGTATATATTTTCCCCCCCTTTACTCAATTTTAAACCTTGCCTGTTCTTTGTCTGCATAGATAGTTTGATACGTATATCCACCGCAAGATGGATCCACTTACATTAGCAGTTTCCTTCTTCACAAGCCCTCTGCAAACACTTTCTCCTGCGTGACCTTTACTCTCAGTTTTTGTGTTTGTCCACGAATCAAATTACTTACACTCTTTTTTGTTGTTTTTCTACCTATCTACTGCAGAGTGGCAGTTGGTCACTGAAGTATCTCTACCTACTCGACTCTCAAAGATGACTTGTAAATGTCCTTCTGAGGCAGGTAAGTCATTCGCAACTAGTATCATCAACTCCTGGTGCATGGCACCTGTTTACAAAATCCATGGGGGTAATATTGTCATTCTTTATACACTTTTATTGCTTGTTACGAATTGATATGGAAAAATTCTCTCTCTGGTTATCTACCAGATTTTCCACAAAACTGAAATTCGCACTATTAACAAGAACGTATCCATGGGGGATTTGAGATACCTTCGACATAATATTATTAATCATAAAGCATGAAATGTTAGTAACATTTAAATCTTAATTTGCTATATACATACATACATACATACATACACACACACACATACACGTATATATATATATATATATATATATATATATATATATATATATATATATATATATATATATATATATATATATATATATATATAGTGTGCGTGTGTGTGAACTCTTGTCCCGAATTTTATTTCTGAGCTTATTCTGAATCACAAAATAAAACTATGCCGTACATGCACTCACTTTCCCTCTTACGCGTTCATTCGTCGAACCTTTTTGAGTCACTACTTGCGCAGAGGACTTGTTTTCTTTCGCTTGCTCCGCAAATTCCTGGAACTGAGTATAGAAGTGACGAAGGCAAACAAATTCTCCTTTTCTTTTCGACCCTCAAATCCTCACAAAACGAAATTTTACCCTGAATATGTAAGCAACCAAGATGCACAGCTTCACAGTCGCAACCAATGGACTAACTATCAAATTGCTATAAACAATATATATGACCTATCTATAAGTAATCAGGTATATATCTTCTTGCTTTGTCTTAATTACTCTTTCAGTAAAGTAATTTCGATTTTCAAATATCATAGTTCATATTTAGTCTTAGAGAGAACCGAGGCCCTCCTCGATGGCGTACGCTGTCTCCTTGTGATCTCGGGTTCGATCCCCGGTGGAGCCACATTGCACGGTTCGGATCCCACTTTAAACTGTAGGCCCAGTCCCGATTAGCCTATCTGAGCATGAAGTGAACTTAAAAAAAAAAAAAAGAAGAACTTAACAGCCGAACTCCCTTGCGGAGTGGTTAGCACAGCGCGCTACGACACCAGGGGATCCGGGTTGGAAACCCAGCCTGGGCACGGGTGTTCTTTGTGAATCTCATTCTCATCTTCGCGATTAGCTAAAAGTGGCAGAAAAAGGAAGTAAAATAAATCAAATTCATCAATCCAAGGTACCATACGTCACCTCTATAACATCGCCGATTTGAAGCAGCAGTGTGTGTATGCAAATACAGAGAACCTTGACAGCACTGACTGTCAGCAAGCCTTTAATTGCTGCCCTTTTTCTTGAAAACCAGCACACGGCCCTGTTCAGTTTTCATTGTGCATTTTCCTCCTTGTAAACAATGCCTGCGTCCTTGAACGTCTCTTGTAGTGTTTGTACCGAGGAAGGCAAACAACGACCTGGTTTTTTTTCTTCAGTTGCACTCCGTGAAATGACTTCCTTCTTCCAGTGATGGATTGATTGAACTTTTCGCGTCCTTGCTAGACGTTGCAGTCTCCGCCAACAATCTCTCATTATGGCTGAAACTCGCATTCAAAAAGATTTGTGGTTTTAAGTGTTACAAAAATAATGTATGATACACGTCACAAATTTGTTTCATGACTATTGTCACAATCTTAAAAATTGCCCCTTCCCATGAAATTTCCAATGCTATTGTACGGGAAATACAGACTCAATCTTGTTATTGTTTAGACTCAATCTTGCTCAGGTGTCTGCTAGTGACGTCACCACGAATTTGGTGGTGATTTACCTCTACTTTCGTCCATCGAGATTGTTGAAACAAATTATTGTCCAATTCTCCAACTCACTGCAAGCACAAAGTTACTGTAAAGGAAACCACGTGACTCATGGCAAATAGTTCCTTTCTTACGCGTATTTGAGACTGGGGCCTTACTTTGTCCATAAATATATTTGTCGCAGCTGTACAGTGGGATCCATGAGTATTACCGTCTAAATTGTCCATCATCATGTTCATGCACTTTATTTGAGCCAATAAGAGCTTCAAGAATTAAAAGAAAACTCAAAACAAGCTGTTGACAATTTCTGCATAAAATCTATCGCTTAAAATACATAGGATGTAAGAGAAAAATTAATGAAAATAGTCATGGACAATTTGCCGAGCAATACTAGCGAATCCCACTGTACGATATTACTGAAAGCTAGATTTCTGCGGAGCTGTTAAAACCAACAGGATTTTTCACAAGCTATGTGTATGGGTTTACACTCAAGGGTGTGCCGAAGGGGAGGGCTAAGGGGACTGAAGCCTCCATCAAATGCGTCAATTTAAATAACTTGAAAAAAAAATAGAAAATAGTTGTGGGGACTTAGTATGAATATAAATATGTTGCAAAATTAACAACTAATTTAACATTTTGGATAGTTTTCCTAATTAAGTATCATTACGGCTGTTGCGTTCTTTACCAGACCATGGTACTCCTCCACACTGTACCTCCAATATTTATGGCCGGACCCTGTGGCTGAGTGGTTAGCACATCGCGCTGCGACGCCAGGGGTCACGGGTTCGAATCCCGCTCGGGCCGGGCATGGTTGTTCGTGAATGTCCATTCATCAATTTCATCATTTCATAACTCATCCCCATCTTCGCAAATTAGCCAAGAGACACAAAACGCGAAGTAAAATAAAATATATCAATCAAATCAAATTCAATATTTATGGGGAGGACAAATTTTACCAACTTTTTCTATGTGGGAAATATTAGGATTCGAACCCGGGATCCCTGGCGTTGTAGCGCGCTGTGCTAACCACTCCGCCACGGAGGTCAGCACGATTTTTAGAATTATCTTGAATAAATTTAAGTAGAGCACCGACAACTTATTTTGTGTTCATTTCTAGAAATGACAATATTGGGAAGAAATATGTGCACGAAATGTAGACTAAACTTTTTTTAATGAACGTGTATATTTTTTAAAAAGTCGCAAATGTTTGTTTATTGAAATTGTTGGGGTGGGAATATTGGTTAGTCCCGTTGTTTCCGTACTTAATCATTTCTCTCTCACATTAGTTCTTTCTCTTTATTTTTTTCTTTCTCTCTTTCTGTTATCTGTTTTCTCGCTTTTCTATTTTCTTTCTCTTTGTTCCTCTCTCTGTTATCTGTAACTTTTCCTCTTCTTTTCTATTTCTCTCTCGTTCATCCTCCCTTTTTCTATCATGTTTTTTTTTCCTCGCCATATCTATTTTCTTGTCCTTTTCTCCCTCTCTTTCTCTTATCTGTACACCATCTTCGCCTTTTCTATTTTCTTTCTCTCTCTGTTATCTGTTTCTTTCCCTTGCATTTTCAATTTTCTATCTCTTCCTTCCTCTTTCTGTAACTTTCCTCGCCTTTCCTATTTTCTTTCTCTCTCTCTCTCTCTCTCTTTCTCTTAGGCACGCCTTTTCTGTTTATCATTCCCCTTTAACCTATTGGGATAAGAAGTGTTTCAAGGATAAATTATTTTGTGTAACCGGCACGCTTTTCATTATGGGAGCTTGACGATCTGCGAAACAAGGTTTGCAGGTTATATTCTGTGAACTTTCTATTTGGCTTCTCCGCTACGCAAATATTGGTCGTGACAATAGCGGACCTTAAAGACGTACGCACGAAACTAAATGTTAAGTTACACGTCTTCGCATGTGGACGTCTTTGTTTGCATGTAGACGGGAACGTGGCAAGGCATCTGGGAGTGTCTGGGTCTGGATAGCGTCGAAACACGAAGGATCAGTACAATGAGTGAGTGTTGACCAGGTTACGTTGGCAGACATAGCAGATCCCATCTCTTGATTGTGTATTTGCTGCTCCTTTCGCCGATTACTGTGTTCCAAGTTATTACACGTTCGTTTATTTTAGGTTTTAAAGATTACAGCAAGAATCTGAGCCGAATAATGGGTTGTGATAGCGTAGTGGTAAAGTATATTGGTGGGCACCCTTGCCTTGTCACCCTATTGCTTACCTCTCTCTCTCTCTCTCTCTCTTTCTTTATTTCTTTATCATTCACTTTCTCTCTCTTTGTCTCTCTCTCATTATCGATATCTTTCTATCTTCCTTCCTTTCACTCTTTTCTTTCCCTCTTTTTCTTCATCGCTTTCTTTTTGAATCTTTATCACTCTTTTTCTCTGTCTCTCATTGCTTTATTTTTCTTCATCAATCTCTCTTTCTCTATCACTATTTCCCTCTCTCTCTTTCTCTGTCACTTTCTTTCTATATATATGTATATATATATATCACTCTCTCTCTCTTGCTCCATTTCTTCTCACTCTCTCTTTTCTATTTCATACCACTCCCACTTTCCCTCTCTCTCTTTCGGTCTCTCCCTTTTCTCTTTCTTTATCACTCTTCCTCTCTCTTTTCGTTTTTCACTTTCTTTCTCTCTGTATTTCTCTCCTTTTCTTAATAACTCTATTACTTTCTTTTTTTACCACTTCCTTTCTTTCTGTCAGCTAGTGTTGCCCACGGGACGAGACGGGAAAGGCTTTTAAAAATTCGAGACGAGACGAGATTGACCATGTGTCATAAGACAAACGAATATTTTCGAGACGAGACAGCATTTCCACGAGACTCCACGAGACGAGACAGGCCAAAGTCTCGTCTCGTGGGCAACACTACTGTCAGCAAGCAATTATTTTCAAAAGTATACTTACAGTTCATAATTTCTGGGGCAGTATACAATTGAAGGTTTTTCTTAGAACTTGCATTGGAAAATATTATTCTGCATAATTATAGGTGGTGTATTTACCATACTCTAGTAGAAAATCCTAAAACAAGCAACTCATCAGATTCAGAGCAATTAGAACTTTCAGAAAATTCCGTAAGATGGCATTACGAACAGTTTTTATAAAGTAGTATTTCTTCTAACCCACCTTTGGAAAATTGCCCGAATTTGGTATCTTAAAATAAACAAAAGAGTAAAAATAATGGGCATTTTATAGCCAAGGAATCAATAATAGCAGCTATTAATCCCATATCGGAAATGTGAATAACATAAGTTTACAAAGGTCAGGGGTGCCCACAGGGGGGTTTCATGACGCTCCTGCGTTATGGGAATTTTTGGGGAGGACAAATTTTAAAATGAGGGGATTGATGTTTGATTGACATTATAGTTATAGTTATTATGTACAGTTTCTCTACCTAACCGTGGGTGATCGCGACGATGGGGTTGAAATGAAAAACCACTTCTTATGCCTTTAGAATCGGGGCCTCCCCGATGGCACAGTGGTAGCGTCGTCGCCTTATAATCAAGGGGTCCCGGTTTCTATACCCTGTGGAGGTGCATAGTGGTTCGGATCCCACTTTGAACTGTAGGTCCAGTCCCGATTAGCCTATCTGTGCATAAAGTGGACATAAAACACCAACTCAAATCAATCAAAACCAAAAGTCTGTAGAATCGGCTTGGTTGGGGCAGGAGGACGTGCTGTTTGCGTTAATACAAGATTAGTGAAGCAGACAATCTGCTAAGAATTAGGTTCAGTACACTAACAATGGCAGTGAGCCTAAAGTATCTAAAGTAAACATATATTGCTTAATTATGTCTGTATCATATTGTCCGGCAATTTTTTTCTGATCAAAATAATTTGAGTAAATAATTCGGCACAAAGGGGGGGGGGCGAATGTTCTACATTTTTGGGGGTAGTGCGTCATAGGCTATGGGGGGTGGCACCCCTGACAAAGGTGAACAAACCTAATCAAACTAGTCGTGGTGAACATTTCCCGATTCCGTTGGAACTGAGTACTTTCAATTGGATTGAGAAGTGAATAATAAATAGTGCGTAAAGACTGACTTTTGGTAAATGGAACATTGGTCATTAACAATGACCAATGAATAAATGAAGTGCATTCTAATATTTGCAAATACATAACATGGGTATTTCAAGACAAAATAATGTGCGAGAAGGTACAAACCAAGTCTGCATATAAGATTCAGAACAAAGGTGGAATTTCAGAGTGCTGCATTGGTGAAATTAGCGGGGGTAGTACGCCTCCCCCCCAAAAAAAGCGATGACTAAGTTTTATGAAAAGTGATGACATCCACACGAAGAAAAAATTTCGCGCAACATAAAATAGAATCCTGCAATATATTTTTTTCAAACTGCCAAAGTGGGCTACAGACAGGCTTGCCAACACTGAGGAATGATCGGGAAACTTTGTTATCTCCCGGAATGACGAGATTTAGTATTATTATTACATTTTATTATTAGCTTTTTTCTTTTCTTTTGGTATGTATTGCCGAGGGAAGAAATTTATTATTGCAAACCAAACAATTAAACTTGACAATATTATTTTTGAAGACTGATTGATTTAGTTTATTTAACCCGGGAGAACGCGCGCGGCGACATCTTACGTGAGGAGGCGCGCGCGGTCAAAATGACTGGGCTTGAATATTTAGGTGTATTCGATTTGTTTCATCATATTTGAAAATTAGTTGTTTTTTTGTATTTTATTATTTCCATCTTTGTTTTGTATATTTTTTTAAATTTTTAACACAGTAAATAAAATTGGTGAGAGTTTTCAAAATTTTAATACACTTTTTAAAGAAAATGTTTTGTTTTCTACTTTGCAAGAATATAATAGGCAAAGGAAACTCGATTTAGCAAACGTTTAATAGGTAATTGTTCTTGATCTTTTTTATTATTGTAAGAATACAATGTAATTATGAAACAAACATAATTTTACATAAGTTTGATGCAAAGGGTTTATGGAGAACAAAATAATAATACGTAAAGGTATTTACGATTGTAGTGTATTTTCTACGTTTACTATTACAGTTTTTTTTAAATTTATCTATTTCATCTCTTTACTCCACATCATCCATTTCAAGATTTCCATTTGCACATTACACACATTAGAAAACTATGTGTTCAGAGCAGACATAGAGTGAACAGTGGATTCATTTCTTTTCTTTTTCTGATTTATATTTTTCATCGCCAAAGAGGTGTCATCTTACTCTATCAAATTGCCTTCCAAGCTCTTTATCACGTTGTCTCTTCTTCTCGAAGCCTATGAATTCGATCCTCTTCTTCCGGGTTCATTATTATAGGGTAAAATCCAATAGAGATCAATTGCTAAATCTGTAATCTGTGTGCGCGGTCAAAAAGCACCGCAGAAGAAGAAAAACTTTGCCTTTTAAATGGTAGAAGGCCACTGTTACAAATTGTTGGCTGGGCAGAGCGTCTCCCACGTGTCCAGCATAGTTGAGGTGGGCGGAAAGAGCCAAACCAACACGTATGCGCAAAAGAGCAATCACAGAAAGAAATTTGCGGTTAAATCCCCGCCACGAGCGTAACATTTCTGCCACCTTTGGCTAATCGCGATGTAAAGACTCGTGAAAATTGAGTTGTTGTTTAAGTTGCCGGGAAGAGGGAGAAATAGAATGTTTAAACACATTGTTGTGTAAGGTAACCAGTATTAGCCAGGGCAGTCTTTTCTTTGTTAGTCCGAAATGTTCCTTTCTTGTGACAATGACTTTTCGATATAGAATTACTGCAACAATAAACCTTCTCTACTATTACTATGAATTATTTCACATTTCAATATCAACAATGTGCCATAGGGCCTCCTGGATGGCGCAGTGGTAGCGTCGTTGCCTTGTATTCAAGAGGTCCCGGGTTCGATACCCGCTGGAGGGACATAGTGATTCGGATTCAACTTTAAACTTTAGGTCCGGTCCCTATTAGCCTTACTGTGCATAAAATGCACTTAAGACACCAAATCGAAATCAAACATAAGTATTTATGACGAAACCGTTTTCATATTAAAATGTACACATTCAGCAGTCCCGTTTTGCTTGAGGAAAATGTCCCATTTTGTTGTTTAAAAAATCTGGTCGCCTTATTCTTGTGCCAAAGTGTCCTCACAACAGGTTCAGAAAAAGAAAACAGGGATTGTTGCATCAAAATCTCGAGATTTCTTTATTTCCATCTACCCAGGTTTTTCTTCATTAACTATATATATTTAGTTCCTCCTAGTATGTTACAATGTAAGGAAACCTCCAGGAATTTTATTCTTTAAAGTTGGCAAACCTAGCTACAGCCCACCTTTGCCAAGGAGAGCAGGTTTCGGGTAGATAAGGAGAGAGGAATGGTCGGTTTCTTTCTTGCTTGTGGAAGATCACGGCGTGGAAGAAGGTTACCGTCTTGTCTATTGCGAAAGAACCATCGACCACGTGTGTTTGTTTACCGACCTTGGAGAGACTTCCAGCCTCTGTGGAATCTCCGTCTCACGAGACTTCGCTATCGCTCTTCCTTTCAGTAACTCATTTTCAATCTATTTGTTTGCCAAATAGAGAACACGCCAAAAGTTCTTGATTTGAGGGAGTACAATGTTCAGCCTATATATATATATATATATGTGTGTGTGTGTGTGTGTGTGTGTGTGTGTGTGTTTGATAATCGAACCCAGGATCGCTAGCACCATTAAAAAATAATGTAGGTTAAATTCAAAGATTTGTAGCTTGCAATTCTGATTTTATGAAAAGAGTTTAGCACATTTAAGAATATTTCAGCTATTGAAGAACATCTTTAAAAACATACCATTACTATTACTACAGGAAACAGAAAATACCAGCAGTTTGTTACCAGAATATGGCTCTGGCAAGTGTAAATTTCTCCGTCGCATGTTCTGATTTTTGTTGTCTTAAAAAGAAAGCTTTGAATGGTGCTCTAGGCTTCAGCCCCCCTAACGTACCCCTCGCTACGGGCCTGAACTTTGAACTATTCTCAAGATAGTTCTTAAGAGGTTTTAAGAACATGCACAATTCCGAAACAGTTAAGCACTAGTCGTCATTCAATCGTTTTGCACTTGTTGGAAACCATTTTTACTTCCTTATAAAGTTTTCCAGGAGCACAGATCAAGTGAGCCAACTAGTACAACATATTGTAATAGGTTTTTTTGGATATGGAGATAATTTACGCAAAATAAACTTTTTTGAGTTTATCTAGTAATAGTGATTTTTTGAACGGAAGCATCTTGGCGCTGTCGAATTATTTGAAGGGAGTTACAGGCTCGTACAATTCTGATCAAAAATGTAGGTTGTATTGTATCCTTACATTCCCCAATTTCTGAGCCACTGCTCACGACAATGGTTAATACCACAGACAAATGTAATTACCTTTGTCTGTGGTAATACTAAGCACCTTTGATGAAGAAAAGACGGCAATGTTTTTCTCCCTCAAAGAAAATGGAACTGAAAACATATAGTAGATACCATTTCTTAACTATGTAAAAAAACTCAATTGAAAAATTATTTGTGTCCATTAATGATCTAATCACGAAATATTTCCTTGCCTTGCAAACAGCAGGCTGTTTTCCACTTACATTTTCATAGCATAGTGCTGAGATTTTACATGTATGAATGTGTTCACAAGAAACTTGTAGGTAGGTTAGGTATACGTTAAGTTTGAACTCGCCAATAGAAACTTGGTGTTACTAGTTCGATAGCTCTTTTTGCATACGAGTTTGGGTTTTCTTAGAATGTAAATACACTGTTTCCAAATTACGTGTAGATGTTATCATACAATTAAATAACCTAGATTATAACCATTATTTTAAAGTACTAAAACAGCAAGGCAAGAGTTTAGTTAACTGGCTAGTAACGTGCACAAATTTGCATACCCAGAAAACTCCCCTCCCAAAATGGAATCGCAAATATGCCACTGAGTAGACAGCCCCCCCCCCAAGCAAAAATCTTAATTCTCACAGTGTATATATCAAAGAGCAAAATCAGAATTCCTGTGTTTCGTTGGTGTGCACATGTAGTAACATGAGTTCGAAGATGAAAAGGCTTTGCATTTGTTGGTCGTGTTGAATCAACGTAAGCTGATGGCAATTGGGTGGGTATATGTCACAACGGATATATCCAAGCAAGAGCTTCATGTTAGGTATATATTTCTGTCGTAAAGCTTGAGAAAATTAACCAATTTACGGCGATTTATTGTCAAGAGTAGGGTGTAAAATATTTTGCTCATATGAAAGGTTTTCGAATGCGTACGTCAATAATTGAAGCAATGTGATAACCAAACTTAAGTAGAATATAATCTGTATAGTTATTTACTCACAAAATTGCTTCTTGGTTCGGTTTCATGTTTGTTTTATCTGCAATTCTATGCGAATTCGAGGTCAACCTGCATGTCCCGATTATCCTTTGAACATTGCACGTTGTGCGAAAATATCCAATCATCCCCGAAGGCGTAGCCATAACCCTCTTGCCTTGTAATTAAGTGATCCCGGGTTCGACTTCCGGTGGAGGTACATTGAATGCTCGTACGGATTCCGCTTTGAACTGTATATCCAGTCCACATTTACCTATCTGAATAAAAAGTAAGCTTAAAGTTTTGGAGAAAATATTCAATAATTATGGCCAATAGATGGCATTAGCATGAGCAATACAAATCTGATTGTAAATAATCTTAAAACGTTTATTTTGATGTAAGAGTTGCAAGTAATATGTTGATTGCATTAAGGCCATTAAAGAACTGTTAAATAAGACTAGGTAAAAATAATTTGTCTCAAAAATGTACTCCTTGACGCCTGAACACACGGGAGAAATTTGTAAATTAGCATATAGAGACATGCCATTCAACAAATAAAAGTAGTGGTTAATTATAAGAATGTAATTCTCTCCCCTAAGTTATTGCTTATACTAGGTTTTTATAGCCGTGGTTCTCAAACTGTGGTAAGTGTACCCCTAGGAGTATGCGATCAGCTTGGAAGAGAAATGTCGAGGATACCCACACAACATTTTTTCTGAAGGTGTGTGGATCAGAGTTCATAGCTTTAAGACTCAACAGGAAAATAAGGCTGACTTTGTTCACTGACACTCTTATCTTTGTTTCACATATTTTGAAATGAAATACTCGTTCGAAATTTATAATAGACTAAATTTGGAGCCGAATCTCCGCTTGAAAGTTTCAAGTGCACAGCCAGACATCAATAAACTGTGTCAGGCTATGCAGGCACAATATTCTTACCGGAAACACTGAGGATTTACAAGAAAAGCTCCAAAATTGTGCTTGACAGTTTGTTTACAAACTTATCTTTGGTCTTTACTTCTTTTCAAGAACTCTGGGAAAGTATTTGAAAATTAAATTGTTTTACATACTTCTTAGCATACACGTGTTTCACTTTTTATTTTTGTAACTAATCATAAATATTGTAAACGTAGGAACACCCAGTACAATAACAAACGTAGGATTCTGATGTTTATTCGTTTACCATCTTTCCACATACAGCTCGAATGCCATTTTCTCTATTGCAGATACACGCCTCCAACATATCAAAAACATCCATCCAATTAGGCAACCAAAACAATTCCCTAAAATCATTCGGAGAAAACCTGTGGTGCGGGTACATTAGACGTTTAGTTACGACTAATGGGTACAATGAGAGAAAAGTTTGATAACTGCTGTTTAATAGGAACTAAATACCTTAAAGCCTTAAACTATTCAACTAATTTCATTTGGTACTAAATTCTCGGGTCTGACGCGGGCCACACCCAGCTTGCAACAAAACTAAATGCTAAAAGCTCTAAACCTGTCCCTCCTAACCTAACCACATAGCATTATTAGACCTAAGCGGAATTTTTAGATTATGAGGGTCAGGTTTAGAGTTCATATCATTTAGTTTTGGAGTTGCTGCAAGGTGGGTGTGTACCGCACCAGACTCCTGTTTCTATGAGACTAACTAGTTCATTTCCTATCCTACCTGACGCAATGCACCTTGTGCGATGAACATCGGCACGTTCCTTTCAAGTGTCTCAGAACTTCCTGCGTTGTGGCAGTCCCAAGCGACGAAGAGTGTCGGACTACTTATGCAGACAGCCCTGACACATATAAAAGAAGAAACCCACGAGTCGTTGCAGCTTCCAATGGCGGGGCTACAACCTCTGTCCTCCTGATTTAAATAAGAGAACTGCTGTCTCACCGTGACACAGGCTGTCTGGGATAAAACTTCCCGCGATCGGATTTGCTATGAACAAGCACATTCGCTGTGAGGACCTTGGTATTGTTTGACGAAGATGACGACAATCAGTTTGCCATTCGTCGGCTTTTGTAAAGAGATGACCGGAACTTCCATTATTATGGTCGGTATTGCTGCAACAAACCATTGTTCGTCGTCTCCTGCTTCTAAGAGAACCACCACAGATTATTCACTACCCCCCAAAAAGCTACTAGCCAATGGCAATGCTTGCAACAGTTGTACCAGCAATCACTACCCATTAATTATATGCAGGACAGCTGCTCTCTGGCACAGCTTTTACCTTAGAATTATTCGAGAAGGTGGCAAGTCAAAAATGTGGAAACAACTCTGTAAACAATAGACAAACGGGCTGACACACACCCCATAATATGTGGGTGAGGGGAAAAAACCATCTGGGCCATGCCACCAACATGGCCGCCATCTTGGAGTTGACCTCATTTTCTTAATGGAAAGGTGGTCATTTTATATCAAAATGGGCTAGAATTTGACGAGAAACTCGATATGTGTTCAGTTTTTTCGCTCAACTCCTTGCACCAGGGATCTCGCGTTAGAATCCCGACCTGTGCATGGGTGTTCATTGTGAGTATCCCTTCATGAATTGCATCACTCATCATCATCTTCGCGATTAACTTAAAGTGACAGAAATGCGAAGTAAAATAAACGAAATCAACTCCTTGTACAGCTTGCGGTTCCTGTAAGGATGATGTTTAGAGAAGAGCATGTTGGTCGAAAGTGCATGACCTGCTTCGTGCCAACTTTGGCGACGATCGTGTCATCTCCAGAGGTTTTCCAGGTGCTTAGGCACCCTGTTCTCCGGATTTGAACCCGTGTGACTTCTGGTTGTAGGGATTCATGAAAGATCGTGTTTAGCAGAAACGTGTACGGACTGTGCCAGAGCTGAAAGCCAGCATAATACGACATGTCGCTACCATACCAGAATTCGTACCTGGTACCTTCAGAGGCAGGATCTTATTAAGTCATGTACTCAACACATTCGGCCACCGAGCCTGTTGATACGTTAGGTTTTCACTAGAACACGCAGAACATATTAAAGTTACACGAAAAAATCCGCAAGAAATGGGTCATTCCAGCGTTACATGTGTGACATTTCACACATAAAATGTAAGGTTCTAGATATGAGATTGGATTAAAATATGCATAATGAACTGATTTCATAGGTGTATGAACAACATTGTGGTGTCTGCTAACAAATTTTAAAAAAATCCCTCGGGTGTGATGACGTAACCTGAACGCATGAAAAACATTAACAAAAATGTGTTACGTGTGTGACGCTTTATAAATGTACCAAAATTTGACTTTATTTGTCTGTGAAGCATACAGGAAACAGATGATAATATTTTTTGTTGTGAAATATTCAAATTATATGCATTCACAAACATTTAAACCTTAGCTATTGTAATTTAAAAAAATAATAATAATTTTCAGATTAATTCATTTTGTTATTTACATGTGGTAGGATCACTTTTCGTAGAATGTCCAAAACCTGTTTTCTGAGCAGTAAATCTGTTAATTTCATTACACTGAGAACACTGTTTTCCTTTCCAGGTCCATTAAATCGTGATGATGTAGACCACCATTGTTGACCACCTTGAAAAATGCAGTTCACTCCTCTGCCCTATTTTCTTCTCATTGCGAAGGTAAGTCAAACTGCTATTCAGTTGCATCACTTATTTGTGTTTAGTCAGGGAGAAATACTAATATTTGCATTAGTGAGAATCTAACTTTCTTTTTGTAGGCAAAGGTTGAATATAATAGCTTTGAAATTGTCCTTTCGCTGGGACAATGAAGTTTTCTGCTTTTCAACTTGAACTGTATCGAACCCCTTTGACCTTGCATTGGGGTAGGTTATGCACAATGGTGTTATAAATTAAAGATGTCTTGCTTGTTCGTCCACGACATATTGGCCTACTTTGCTTCTGTGCTGCCACCTGCACGTGTCAGTCTATATATAATCCTCATTAAATCATCTTCGTAAATTTGTCTGTGAGCAATGAAATAACTGTGGTGTTCGAAAAGATGTGTCTAATTTGCTTGACTGATTGAATTAGTATATTTTTCTTCGCCTTTTGCAACATTTGGTTGATCGCAAATAAGATGAAATCGACGAAAGGACAATCACATGTGGACAGGATACAACACAAACCCCACAAAGGATTACACTGGCTGTCTAGACGCCAGAGCCTCGTTAGTCTGCAACAAAGTGAGTGTGACATTTGGGTGTTATGGGAAAGTCGCCCCTTACACTCCAAAACTATTTCTCGTTCATACAATGTAAGTAATGTTGGAGTCTTGTTGAAATTTGTCCTAAGCCCACTTTATGTGCAGGCTAATCGGTACTGGGCCTATGAGAACCGGGGTATCGAACTGGGGACCTCTTGATTACCCCTGCGTACAGTTTTCTCCTTTACTAAGTGATATAAACACTTGCTGAATGAAGGTGGTAACGATGTGTAAAAGAACGCTACACATTTGGCAATGCATGGGCAGGAGGATTACATTGCAAGCAGCTGATTGCATCGCTCACGCTCACTTAGGACTGAAAATTGGACGAGAGCGCCAGAGGGGTTCTCTTCATGCAGGACCGCTCGCAAAGACACTTCCTTTCCGGGATTCGATCGTGGAACCTTCAGTGACAAGACAAATGACAAACGTGGCGGCTAAGTGTCCAGATGACCTCCTTATGCCTGCAACTAGGGATGGACGATATCAGAAATTTGATATCGCGATATATCGTCAAGAAAATATCGTCACATACGGTACGATACCATATTTTTTTCCTTATCGTGATATCGGCGATATATCGTCTCCACGATATATATCGCCAAATATCGTGACGATATATCGTCTAGTTGATATCGCCTGGACGATATTTTTTTTAATATCGCTATATGCTTTGTCTGGACGATATCGCCCAACACTACCTGCAACGCAACGACAAATGTCCCAGTGTTTCCATTTTCCACAATTGCCTTGGAATATTGGATTTTAACTTCTTAGCAACTCCTTTGCTACTGTTCGTGACAGTTGCGTTGTAATGCGATTTTTTTTTTTTTGGAAAGGTAAACACATCGTTAAAAATTTCTACCAGCACTTATGCTAATGGTAAGGGAATTATAACCCAGGCAAGCAGGGGGGAGGCACACAGGCTTCTCACACTTTAAATTGGCTCGTGAGCCAGAGGTTAAGGAAACCGTGCATTATGCGCACGCACAGGGAATGCTTTCATTTACTATGCCGTAACATTCCTGCCACAAGACTTTGTGGTAATGATGCTTAAACAGAGGTTAAATTCGACAATGTTGTGTCATTGTTTCTTCTAGGCACACTTTATGTTCAAAGTGTGATCGGAACTGGCATTACTGGCACGCGCAACCACAGGGAGGGTCAAGGTTGGCAGTGGCGTGCCCAGGATTTTCGAAAGGAGAGGGGGCGTTACGTATACTTTTTTTAGTAGTCTCTCCTCATTTTGCCAACTTTTTCTGCCTTTGACGTTCTTTTATAAGGGACACGTGTAGAGCGCCAGGGCTCGTGGAATGTGAGCTTCTATTGTTTAGGCTTACCAAACGTCCGGGATTAGCCTGGACAGTCCTGGTTTTGTAGTGCTGTCCGGGATTGCAAAACGTTCAGGGTTTTGAGAATCTGAACACGAAAATAGCTACCCGTATTGAATATTCACGATCAGAATTTATGACCGGCAAGGATCGATCGATTATAAGGATCGATTATACCTTTTCTTTCTTCGAGATATCGGCTTCCGAGCGGCTTCGTTTCCGTACTTCCGTGCGTGAGCGTCTTGGTGGTCTTGCAAGCGTGTGAAGTAACTCGTCTGCACGTTGTTGATAATTATAACTACTTACAAGGTCTTTGCATTTGGCAATAGGCAAAATAAAGTGTGTATATAACGTTAACCTGCAGCAGGAATACAAATTCTTGAAACTGTGTAACGACAGTGACAGTGAATGTGTGCAATGTGCACTCTATAATGGAGTATTTTCTCTTTCACATGAAGCAAGAGGTTATATTGAAGACCACGTAAAAACAGTAAAACACAGGAGTGCTATTAATGCTACTGCTTCAGCAAACATAAGAGAGGTTTCCTAAAGATCAGAAAATGTATTATTCAATAAAACATTTAAAAATTAATTGATTGATTTTAGGAAATAATGTTAATATTTTTTTTGTACAATTTATAGTTTAATGTTCCAATAAAATGTTATGGCTTTTAAGCAATCTCAATTTATTTTTGTAAAATAACTGAAATTCAGCACTAACGAGTTGATCGCGAATATGTCCTGGGTTGGACCCAAAAAAATATGGCAAGCCTACTATTGTAGTAACAAATTTCAACTTCTTGCAGATATTTTAACGGTTAGTCAGTCAGCAGTTTACTGTGAAATGATAGTTACGTGCTTGTGCAGTCTTATCAACATTTAGACCCAATTTATTAGAGGTAAGAGGCAATTTAAAATTATTGGAGGGCCTCCGTGATGGCGCAGTGGTAGCATCGTCTCTTTGTAATGAAAGGGATCCCGGGTTTGATACCCGGTGAAGGCACATAGTGGTTCGGATCCCACTTTAAACTGTAGATCCAGTCACGATTAGCCTTTCTGTGCATAAAGTGGACTTAACAATTCAATTCAAGAAGAATATTCGTATCGTTTTTATTAACATAACATAACCCGTGGCTCTACAGCCCTGGAAGGACCTTGGCCTATCTCCACACTGACAGTCTCCCTCCCACAATCCCACCTAGAGGTGTGGAGATTTTCAACCGGTAATGGGTGACGTGGGGTCAGCACGTCGAACCCTCAGCCGGAGAGTTCCGAGACCGGATTACGCTACTCACTCCTAGCTTCCAAATTTCCTCATGACGGTGGGTTGCCACCGGTCCTATACACAGGCCGAGAACCCAGAGACTGAACCCAGGCGGACTCGAACCCATGCCGTCCCGCAGTCGGAGGAAGACATTGTTTTTATTAGTATTATAACTTCATGTCTTTGACATTCCTCCCATGAAGTTTGATATCCCCCACTGCCTGAACATGTGCAAGCGAGTTACACAACTCTCCCTGACGTAAAATACTTTCTTGAACCTGAATAAAAGAACTGTTGAAACATGTTCCTCGCCGTTTGAATGTTCCCAGCATCTAAAGCATAGGAACACTTTAACCTATTTACAGGAAGTTTCATGAGAGAATATCACCTTCTGGTAGGCCCAAGGATTTTCCTGGTGACTAAAGGTAATGGACGAGAAGGGAAATTCCCCGTTCGAAATCCCGCCAAGAGCGAGAATGCCTTTGTTTGTGCAGGAACGAGTTCCAGCGATAAATCGTGCGAGTCACCCACACGCTGTGTGTGAAAATTGAGCGTAACTTGCGTTTACCAATGCTAATGGATTGAATCTGAGAGTGAATGGAATATTACCCAGTCATCGTCTCAGTTTTGACGTCAGATTTCTGCCGTCCAATTGCTTCTTTGGCAAATGAAATCGAGTCTCGATGTTCACTTTGTATCCCGCTGTAGTATCGAGACCAACATTAACCCATCCGTGAAGCCGAGAAGAGGGAAGATGAAGAAGATACAGAGCTCTCCCCACACTTACCTGGACCAATCGCCGCAGGCCCACGTCGGTGTCGCCGCCTCGTCCCGACGCCTTGGGCGTCCTGGGTGACCGAACTCTTACGTTCGCTTGTTGCACTATACTTTCGGTTCTCGTGATTAGTGGCAACTGCAAAATTTTCATCCCAAGGCGACGTGTTATCTTCTTGTCATAATGCGTTGACCCTGGAGGTGTTCATTCCTCTACCACCGGGTTCATTGCCTCTATCAGCCGGACGAACCCAGTAGCGACGGAGGAACGGTATGAGGTATTGGTTGCACGATTGGGTTACCGTACTGTGTGGCAAGGTTGGCATGTTTAATACAAAAGTTTTTAAGACAACTTGTTTTAAACGCTTAAAACACACGGCTTTGTTTTTTTTTTTACAAATGTTTAAAACACATTTTGATACTTGATTTTTGATAGTTTACCGGTTATTTGCGTGTTTTATAACTTTGTATTTTCTTTCATTCCGTGTCATTTTGTTTATTCTGCACAAAAATCTGTTGAGTGGCTGAAAATGTATAGGCCTAATCAGTTAACAAAGAAACATATCGTGACGAGTACCCGTGGGCCTCTTTAAAATGCCTGGGTATGTTTTCTTTACAAGTGTTTAAAAAAAATAAAATTGAATACTGTATGGATGAAACAGTTCTGATCCTCACTTAATAGACTGCATTGCACACAGTTGTCAATGTCAATATTTTGTTGCATTCACGAAAAAAATGTATTCCGAAAAACAGAGTAGCTACCACTTGGATAGAGAGGGGTCTGGTAACTGTGGATGAGTTGAAGCTTCTTGAACAGCGTACATGTGAGATTTAACTTTAAACATTAACAAAAATAAGTATTTTAAGAAGTTAGTCAAGCGTTTCATTATAACTAGGAACATAGTCCTTCCTTGGATTGTTAACAGATTCCTTATTCATCATTATTCTTAGAAAATAAGTCTTCTTGGCATTATGTTTTGAACGTTTTATTTGTTTAAAACATGTTTTTTTTCGGTTCTTGTTTAAAACATTAAAAACATGTTTAAAACAATTATTTTTTTCTTTGTCGAAGAAAACAAATTTTGCCAACCCTGCTGTGTGGAGAGGCGATGTTCTAACGTTTTCTCAGTCACCCTCATCAATCTATAATAGCAGTGATCGCACTATCATAATAAATTTGATACTACGCATTTCTATTTCTATGAATTGATCGTGACGATAAGGATGCAGGATGATTACGTGAACACAAATCCCTGCAGAGGGTATGAAGGTGATGGATGATTTCGGATAGTGTGATAATTCAGTGTGATAATAGAGCTCTAAATGTACACAAATGGTACTTATTACAAGATACATGTTTATTCAGATGTGTCATAAATTATACGGGCAAACAATAATAATGTAACCACTGACACTAACATGCTTCGAAAACTATATATACACATTTAATTTTCCATCAGATTACTAAATGGCAAGGCTCGGTGGCGGAGTACTTATCAGAGCTCGCTGCCGGTCCAGGGTTCGAATCCTGATCTGGGCGTTATTTGTGAGTGTCCATCATTAGTTTCATCATACAATCACTCGTCCTCAGGCAAAAAAGTGAAGTCAAATAAGCCAAACCAAGCAACCAATCATTCCTCGCCGTCATGATTAAACTATGTACAGTCACGGACACTGCCGGCTTGTAATGAATACATTGACTTTCAATGGAATCGTTACAAGCCGGCAGTGTCTGTGACTGTACACCCAACGGCGGAAGAAACAGTAGACGAATTGTCCACCACCATTTTCATTCGGTCTGTATTACACAATGTGATGACAGTGAATTGAAATAATGACGTCAGTGAACAGAGAACAATACTTGCTTCGAACCAACATAGTTTTATTCCTTAAAACAACACAGGATGTATAATTAAAAAGTAATGAAAGTAGTGGTAGGCAATTTGCCTACAATTATCTTCGCCGTTGACTGTACGTGCAGTAAATAGGAACTTGGCAAACACTTAAATCCCTACAGCTTACACGCTATTACGAAAAGCTACAGGGGTCCCGGGTTTCGAATCCCGGCCTGAGCATGGATGTTTGTGAGTGTCCATTCACAAATTTCATCACATCGTCACTCAACCCCAACTTCGCAAATTAGCCAAAAGTGGCACAAAAAGCGATATAAAATAAAGCATGTGAATATAAAAAAAAATATAAATGAAGCTACAGGGAATCGTGTATTGCCTTCTGTTTCTTGCCATTATCCGACTTTTCCGTCAAAAGATGAATATATTTTAGAATAATTTTAGGCTGTCCTTGATTGGTTACTCAATTACATTATTTTCTTCTGAGTGTACGTATAATTACAAGATAATTTTCCAAGAGTGATTATTTTGTAGATTTGTAAAAACTTCTTTTGTTCACACTAAACTGGTCGTTAATAGGTAAGAACTTCCGGGCCTGGAGGCATTCCGTACTTGGAAGATTTGAAATTTATGGCAGATTCTGTCGGACCAAGGACAACGAGTGTCCGAATGTGCAGGTGGGGTAGTCACTAACCCGGAACGTGACTAAATTGTAATCAAGCGTAGGTTACAGCTTGCAGAACGCAAGCAAAATTGGAAGTGGGAGATATTAGCAGTGGCGGCGATTGGGTGTCAAAACTAGGGGGACAAAATGCCAAAACTGTGGTGGATACAGTTTTTGTTTCGTAGGTAAGGTGTAGCAAGGGAAAAGTGACAAAAAGTTGGAGGGCAAGTGCTCCCCTAATTGCCGACACTGATTAGCAGTTTGCAAAAGTTTGGTTTAAGTTCACTTTGTGCTCAGGTAGGCTAATCGGGACTGGACCTATAGTTTCAAAGTGAGATCCTAACCACTGTGCGTTGTGTGTCTACCGGGATTCCTTGATTGCAAGACGACGCTGTCATAGGAAATGTCTAAATTTGGTTATTTTACTTCGCTTTTCTTCCACTCTTGCTAATCGCCACGATGATCATGAAAGATAATGAGGTGAAGTTGGTGAAAGAACAATCACAAACACGTATGGACAGGACGCAACACAAACCGCACGAGGGATTATTCTGGCTGTGAGTCCAGACGCCAGAGCCTCGTTAGCTTCCAACAGTGCAGTCAAGGGTGTACTTCATGAGGTTGAAACGATGATATCCAAAAGGGACACTTCTTACATACCTTGTGAGGATTAAAAAATGTAGGCTTGATTTTCGAAACTATTGGAGTAAAAAAGAAGAACCAAGAGATATATAATATGTATTATTATTATTATTATTATTATTATTATTATTATGAAGAACACTAAGTGTAGCAAAATGTTCAAAATGGCGGCTTCCAGCGTCTCAACTTTGAACACCTACTGTAACGTTTTCGTCATAGAGTGCCAGGATACACTGCAGTAAAGTCCGTATTAAATCTACAAGCCGCATCTTTCAGTCGTCTTGATCCACTGTCATAGGCAGCCCCCAAATAGTTTTGGCTCATAACGTTGTAATGACGACGCGTTTCCGGACAGGGGTTCCTCTCTTATTGATACTTGGGGCAGTTTCCATTCATCCTGCAAGTTGGAATCAAGGTCACTGAAACACCCAGCATACTGCCATGGCGATGAGAAGTTTTCCCATCCACGAGAAATGCCAATTCATCGGTTCATTGGTCTCCCTGACACAGCAATAACCATTCAGGTGCCTTCATACGATTTTCTCTGTGTCATAACCAGGGCTTCGGGATATTTCCGCCTCAACGTAACGTTCTCCCAGCTGGAATTTTTTGTTTACATCCGGTGAAAGTCTTTCTCCGGCCTTGTAGCGAGAGGGGAAATTTCAAAAGAATGCTCTAACATTGCCCTTGACATTATGTCACGAGGGTGAGTGAAAAACCAGCCGTGTATGACAAAAGGGTTTGAATGTCAACACTTTGAGAAACGTGTCAGTACATTAGACTGGGTAACCTCAGTCGGTCCTCATGGTCACATAATCCAGTTTAAGACTACTCGCTCGTGTGTAACAGACCCCAAAGTGTGTCAATTACGACAAAAATGCATTTTTTTTCTTTACTCCAGTGCCACATAAAATTGCATAAAATGCTTCTTACCTAGTAAGATACATCTAAACATTAACGTCTTCTATTTTCTCTCTAAGATGTTCTTAGAAAATACAGGGTAATTCAAAATGAATGGTGCAACTTTACACAGTTATTATGACGTTACTATTTATGAAAGAAAATCAGACAATGCAAT
Organism: Lepisma saccharinum; assembly: GCF_977018435.1. Lineage (NCBI taxonomy): Eukaryota > Metazoa > Arthropoda > Insecta > Zygentoma > Lepismatidae > Lepisma > Lepisma saccharinum. The sequence goes on along the minus strand of NC_139229.1, from coordinate 74,891,061 downwards.
ATAAAGAAAAACTCTAGAAGTTTTCTTCTCACTAAGTGGGCTTATGCTGCTTTGCTGCTGTTCTACCAGGATCGCCAGTGTTGCAAAATGGCTAGTGACCAGTAGAAAGTAGTGTATTGTATTGTGCGTTGGACCTATCGATAACTTATTCACTCACAATGCTGCAAAGACATTTCCACATGCGTTTTGGTAGTAATGTACATGCTTCACCCTTCCGAAAGTTACAACTCTGAATTATTATGTCTTGGAAACCATGGACAATGACTTGCTGTCTCGTGCATAGCATGTACTTGATTATCGTTTGGACGTTTACCGCATTACACGTGGCTGTCATGTGAGTAAAAGTTCCAGAGTTTTTCATCATGCTGATGGCTTGTTTGATCTTCTATCATAAATAGTAACGTCATAACAACTGTGTAAAGTTACACCATTCATTTTGAATTACCCTGTATATTTTTGACGGAAACTGCATGAAACAACAGGGGAGTGTCGAAAGTTACATAACAGTGAATGCATATATTCACCCCCTGGATCCCACTTTAAGCTGTAGGTCCAGTCCTGATTAACCTTCCTGTGCATAAAGTGGACTTAAAACAACAAATCTATCAGTTGTTACAAACAGTATTTGTTTCTTTTTTTGTGATTGTGTATGATTTTGTATGCTTGGGTTTCTTCCATGGTTCTGTGTAGTTTAAAAGAGCCAATAAGGTTTGAACTTTCAGCCCTCCCCCATGCGACGCAGGAGGAAGTATAAATATGGCCTCTGACAGAGGACAGTGACAGGGTGTTTATGAACTGGATAGCAGAAGGGAGAGCGATCTCCGGGCTCCAGTGGACTCCCATGAGAAAAAGCATCCCGAGGCAGTTCTGCCGATGCTTAGCTTCCACTTGACAGTTCTGCCGTGGGGCTCAAGTTAGAGGAATGTTAATAATGTAAATTAGAGAATTATTGGAAGAATCCGAGCCTTGTTTGTTGAATTGTAAATAAATGTATAAAGCCCATTTCTGCGAGTTTTCAGCAATCACCCTGCAACATTAATTCAGTAAGTTCTTGCCTGTGATTGATTCTTTGGTTCCGAGCGCTCTGGTGAGGAACGGGATGGGAACCCAGGACTAACCAGCCTATTTAGTTGTTTATTGGGGTTATTCCTGCCAGAAGCGGCCCGGTAAGGGTGGAGTGTTGCGGAACACAGTCAATCAAGTATTCACCCCCTGATATCATTGGAATAATTTAATCAATAAAACTTCATCGGGAAGGCCACGTATCGCCTTGGGAGAGATTGGGAAGGTTTACTGGGTTCCTGTTGGGAAGCCTAATGGTAAGAGACTTGTAGGAAAACCAAGAGGAAGATGAACCTGAAAGAAATTGGTAAAATTGGTCAAAAGTGAATTGATTTTTTTTCCCGCTTGTGTTTCTGCGTCAATAAACCTTCGGGATTTGGGATGCCAGAAGGAGGTCTAAGTTCGTCGATTCCTGGGTACAAATTATTTACGTACGGATATGAAATAAGAAATTCTAATATCTAATGAAGGCTAATTAGGGGATTGAAAATCAAAGGACTCCAGACCCTCGCTAATTAGGCAAATACACCGACACAAGTTACGCCAGGATAAATGGTACGCGTTTTTTGTAGCTATTGCTTTTGACGCACTGAAAATACATTGAGTTGCTGTTTTAAGTCCACTTTATGCACAGTAAGGCTAATCGGGACTGGACCTACAGTTTAAAGTGGAATCCGAACCACTTGTGCCTCCACCGGGTATCGAACCCGGGACCCCTTGATTACAAGGCAATGACGCTACCACTGCGCCATGGGGGAGGCCCACACTGAAAATACATAAATTAGGAATAACATGTAGAAGAAACTAATTTTAAACCGTGTCAGAAATGAATTAAATTTGCTATAAACCTGCAGGCGTCCATATAGTCTCCCGCTAGGCTCGAATTTTTGCCGCCAAGAATCCTCTTTTCCTTATTGCGTATTCCTCATCCTGTAATCTCCTTTTCACATGTCTCCTTTACATCTTACCTTAATTTCAATATTTCACTTTTCGTTCTCTGTTCGGGCTATCTCTACAATAATTTGCACCCAGATAGTTTTGCTTCCTTCTCTATTCTCTTCTTTCAGCTATACTCTGTTTCTTTTCCCATTTTCTCTCTCATAACTGTCGCTTTTCCTTCATTTTCTCTTTTTGTCAATTTCTCTTTCCTACATGTCCCTTTTCCTTCATTTTCTCTCACTTTTCCCATCTTATCTCTCCTACCTGCCACTTTGTCCTTCCATTTTCTCTCTTATTATGTTCTTTTCTCCCTCACTTTTCCAGATTCTCTTCTTTTCCCCTTCATTCTATTCCCCTTCTCTCTCAGTTGTCCTATTCTCTTTCTTTTATCTCGCAGATTTTCAGCTCTCTCTTTCTTCATAATATCTCAATTTGTTGGCCAGGCATCCATGTCCTAATGTGTTTAAATGATCTTGATATTTCTGCGTTTTCCTGACTGTTAAAAAAATGTATGATTCAAGTAGAGCTTTAAATAGTAACCACTCCTGCGGTGATCACTGTAGTAACTAATTCATAGTAGAGTAGCGAGGCAGGTTTTTAGTATTTCCTACTTTGTTTATAATTCGATTTAAATAGCCATATTAAAAGATCCTAAGATGTTGCTTGTAAAATAGTTAGTCAATTAATGTATGAATTCTACGGCTCCACTTCGAATCTACTAAAGAACTACAGTCCATCCTACAATTTTATTAAGAGTGTTCTTTTTTTCGTTGTTGTTAAATAAAACTAGATTTTAGAAGTGTCCGGAAGAGGTCACAAGAAGACAATATGGGGTAGGAAAGTTAATAAGATTCATAGACACACGTGAGGAAATTTTGACAATCGGTGATAACAGGTCTAAACAAAACTATTCGCAGAATACCTAGATTTGCAAGAACTTTATTCTGAAAGAAATGTAGTTCTAGCACTAAACCACTTTCTCCCAAACCCTTTGTAATATTGTACAATAAGATTCTTCCTGTAACATTTCTTCTAAAATTCTTTGAATGTTAGCCGAACCCCTTGCCGAGAGAGTCGACCTCGGTGGCGAAGTGGTTAGCACATCGCACTGCGACGCCAAGGGTACCGGTTCGAATCCCGCTCGGGCTTGGATGTTTGTGAATGTCCATTCATCAATTTCATAATTTCATCACTCATCCCCATCTTCGCAAATTAGCCAAGAAACTAAATCAATCAATCTTTGAATGTTAGTCACAAGATGTCAGTGATTATAGTGACTGAAACTTAGCCACATGTCACATTTCTTTTTCATTGATAGTACCAGCAAAAGTTTAGTTATTTACCAAGAATTGTGCTTTTAACTCTACTAATATATATCTTTGATTTTTGTGTAGTTTTGAACGTTACTTTAAAATGCCTATTGAAGTATTCATATACTTTAGAACAGAACAGCATTAATACAATTGAATTACTACTAAAGAGTAGTGAGGGTAGCATAAGATAGTAGCCTAAATGTAAGCTCTTCTTCTCAAGTACTTTGGTAATTAGGAGATATAAACAGCACCGAAAACGTAATACAATAAAACCTCGTTAATCCGGACGATAAGCCGGACTTCGCTTAATCCGGACAGGCAAAAGGCCAAAAAGAAAAATATAAAGCACAATACAAGGTTTTAAATGTGGCTAGAAGTCAACAATCGCATTCGTCGTACGTACTGCATTGTATGTACGGTATTGATTTACATTTTACTGTACTGTATAGTGTATTTAGGCCTATGCCTAAACACACCATAATAAACCTGTTTCGTTGCTATAAACGGAGTTTTAATGCACTTTCTACTGTCCTTTTAGGTTATTTCAGTTAATCCGGACTTTCGTTAAACCGGTCAATTTATCCCCCCATTAGTTCGGTTTAACGAGGTTTTACTGTAGTAATAAATAGAGCTGAGCCGATACAACTTTGAACCGATACAACTTTGATGCTTTTAAAAAAAAGCATCAGTTGATGCTTTATAGTACAGCTCTAAATAGAAAGAAACGCCCACTTTGTCGTTACATTTATAAATGGTGTACAGAAATGCATGAAACTAGCGTTTCTGACGCTTCAAATAGATTTGTTTTCTATGCGGGGGTTCTGTTCGGGTGTTTGGTGGGAATTTCTAAGGGCAAGACACCAGTGGCTATTGAAGGGAACTCAAAGATGGTTTGGCTTTAGTGAAACAAAATCGGTTCGACGTCGAGTACTTGAGTTTGACTCCCACTCAAGATAAAGTTTTGTTCCGTAGCGGCGCTCTTACCTTGACAGTGGTGGTCCCCGGTCTCGATGGTGCACCAGAAGAGTTTTTTTGGTACGAACCAAATGCCACCAGCGACGCACAACTAATGTCTTCGCAACCTGAGGTCCAGGTATTGTATGCTGACCAGGTGAGCTTCTCTGCATGCATGTAAATTCAGTCGGTGTCGGAGGTGGAAATACGAAATGCGTTGCCTCCCATTGGCTGCCAGGCGTTAAATGTCTCCCGGGGCGACCCGCCCAACAAGTAAAAGTACGATCCGCCTCTTTCACTTACTCTGCTGAAGTTTCTCAGTTTTCTTTCTCCCGCATTTTGCTGCTGGGGTTTCACTCGCTATGTCACAATTCTTAGCGATGTACGCACACAAAAAAGCACAGATTTTCAGTTGCACTTCGGTCGCTGGGTGATCCATGCACGCGGCTGACGTCGTTTGCAATCATCTGGTTCACCTTCAAAAGTTCGCTTCCCCATAAATGAACTCCTTGCATGCAGTCTCCTTGGACCGAACTTTTCCCGTTTCGTTTTACAACCTTCGAACTGCAGCGGCTGCTTCTGGTGCGCTGGGTCATTAGCGCCAAACACTTTACCACGCACGCGATGGAGTTGACTGACCGGTTCATCTCAGAGGTTTCAGGTTCAAATACCGTCTTGTGTCCAAAGATCTTGTAAATGAACACATGTCAACAGACGACGCTGCCGTACTTCATGCATTGCATGCTGGGTGAACTCGAACCTGTCGTGTCTTCACAGAATTTCGTTCAGGTGGGCCCAAGAGCGGACGAAATATTGTCATGGAGTTTCCTTTGGTAGTCATGGATACAAATTATCTTCCCTTTCTCCACATTCCATTTGTCTTTCTTTTCACATTTCTGTATCTTTCTCTCTTCCACGTTTCTATTTTTGTTTCTTTCTTTTTCTACTTTACGTACAAAATTTCTTACTATCTCTGTTTCCATGTTTCTACATTTCTTACTCTTTTCCTTTACACGTTTCTATCTCTCTTCCTCTCTCTTTTAACGTTTCCATATTTCTTACTGTCTCTCTTACTATTTCTCCCCCTCCCTCTCTCTCTTTCTTTCTATTTTACCATATATATCTTCCATAAGTGTTCTCGGTTACCAGCCAGGTTAAGTTGCTTGGAAGCTAACGCAGACTTAACCTGACTGGTAATCCGAGAACACTTGTTCGAATCACATCGCCACGAAAGCTACAATTCCTTACAATATTTCTATCGTTTTTTCCTTTCCACGTTTCCATTTTTCTTACAGTATCTCTTTCCACGTTACCATCTGCCGTCTCTCCATCTCTCATTTTACATTTCTTTCTCACTCTTTTTCGTCCAATATAATACGGATAATAATTGGAACACCTAATATTCCTTAATTTTTGAGAATTATTAGCCAGAACTATTTTTTCATAAGGTTGAGACACACCACACAGATTAGCAAGATGTAAACTGAATAGAAAGATGAAATATTACTTACTTTGCTCCTCTAACTTATACATTTTAATAAGCCTGAAAAGTCTGGGGGGACAAGTGCTCCCTTGCCTCCACTAAGTTACGTCTATGTAATAAAGCATTGCCACAATTTCTAAGCATATTATCTTTGCCCTCCCCGAGGAGCTGTAATTTGTCCCTTTTGTAAAAAAATATTTTGCCCGCAACCTCCTAGAATAAAATCTGAATTCTCTCATGAATTAAAACATAATGTACGTACAATATCCTTTAAATCGTATATCCAGTTAATATCCATTACATACCAAAGATGGCAGCATTACTTTAAATTTAGTTATAAGCAATTTAATTCTGTAAGATATTAAGATAAATAATGGACAATATTCTACTTTTAGTGAACAATAGGATTACATGAAAGAAATCAGTGTATGTATTTTGTGGGGACAGCTCTAGACGCTTATATTAAATGTTTATCATCTAACACACAGCTTTAAAAACTATATTGAATGAAAAGTAACGTACTAATTTGAGTGTGCATATTTTTAATATTATGCTAAGAGATTCATAGGAAATACATATAACGCCTGGCAGAAAAAAGAGTATTTCATGATCTAGGTGTCACATTTTTATTGCTGGTGACTGTACCTAAGAATCCATTTAGAGTATATTCACCTCACATGTGTAACGTGTGGCTTTGCAACCAGGAAGTGAACACCCAAGGGGGCTATCACGAATTTGCATCGATTATGTCCTACAAAGTGCAACCCTTCGCTACACAACTAGATCGCGAGAAAGCAAATCGGTGTAACACACGAGTCATTTATCTCAGGACGAACCAAGTCGATAAATCTGAAATACACCCATACACAATTTGGGAGGCGTTTGTAGACCAGACTGCTGCTGTTTATGCAATCTTATTCCTAGAACACGTACTCGTTGCAGACGTGCTTTACATGTGCTTCAAGCTTCCTGACTACAACTATGTCGGCATAGACAGAATGCACTTGTCGCTAGGGTGTGATTTTTTCCTACTGGCCGTTTTTTCTTTGTATTTTCACCCACTCCACCCACTTTCATAGCTGCATGTTATATTACCGTATACAAGTTGACCACACACCCAAGGCCGCCCACAGGATTTTTTCTCAGAGAGGGGGGGGGGCAGCAGTGCTTAAAGCGAGGGAAACGTGGAGTGATGCTTTCCCGCAGTTAAGATAATTCTCATAAAGCATACCCAGCACTATGATAATTTTCATAGGCATTTAATATGCTATAATTGACGTCACCCCTCATCCATGTTTTCAAGCTACAATTTCAAAATTTGAATTGTATTAATTTTTCCAGGTATCTCGGGTTGAGAGTGCCCCCTGTGGGCACCTTTGCTTCCACTTGACCACTGGCACACGCAGGATTATTTTTCGGGAGGGACTGGAATTGTAAAAATGGATTCTACAAAGCTGCTTACGGTATGCACATTAATATATTTTGTGTATTTAGAACTTTCTACTCTCAAAAATAGCTATAGCAAAGCATTCTAAGACGCCAGGGTCCAAGGATCGAATCCCGGTCTGAGCGTGTGTGTTCCTTTCAGCAATTTCATGATATCATCACCCATCCTAATTGTCGCGATTAGCCAAAAGTGGAAGAAAAGCTATGTAAAATAACCTACGTCAACTATCATCCACCAATCAGACTCTCTCAACAGTACATTTTATAGATGGCAGTCTCTTGTTTTGTGGTGTCAAGTTCAAATGTCAACAACTCAAGGCGCTACCGAGCCAGTTGAGTTACAATAAATAATTGTATTGTATTAGGAGTAAATAAAGTATTATTATTGTTGTTGATGATCTGCATATGGATATTCAAACTTTCCTCTTAGCCACTCACGGTCCGGGAATTTTTTAAACTTGTTTTAGAAGAAAAGCTAACCCGAAACGGAAATCCCATTGAGCCTGCAAGTGACGTCATTGTCTTGAACAGTTCTAGGTTCAAGGACTCTGACTGGGCAAATCCTGGGCAAATAACCTGCCCTTCCTCAAGACAGATGGCGGGGTGGGTGGCGACGCCAAAAGCCATCAAAGGTGCGGAACGAGCGTGGAAAATACAAGTTACCTGTTGTTCAACGAGCTACAACTTCAGATTTCCATCGGGAAATTTCTGGTGGTAATGGCCTGAAATATTATAGTTTACTAGCTGATGGACCGGCGTTGCCCGGGTATTTATTTATCGCAATCTTCTATTAAAATTATCCGTGGGAGAAATATGGCGATCTTAAATCCACTCCGCAGTACTTAATAGACTGCCCCTGTGACTTGTTGATCGTGATCGAGAAATCAAGTGTTTCTCTCTCTCTCTCTCTCAAATGTCATCGTCAATGTCACCAATTAGCTTAGCGACTCCGAAAACTATGGATTCGACACTAATGTAGGTCATTTTTGACATTTTATTCTTCACCCCCCCCCCCCGCCCATGCCGATAGGTGATGAACTTGGAGTTGAACGGCATTCGTAGTGTCACTATTCATCTTAGCGACCCCAAAAACTATGGATTCCACACTAACATCGGTCGTTTTCGATTATTTTTACATGTTACCCCCTTCCCACCCCACCCCTAGCTGATTGCCCGGCATTGCCCGGGTATTTATTTATCACAATCTTCTATTAGACAGTAAAATAATGAATTCTAACTATACTGTTGATTGCTCAACGTGGGTTAACCAAAGAATTTAGCGACTCCGAAAACTATGGATTCGACACTAATGTAGGTAATTTTTACCATTTTATTTTTCACCACTCTCACCCACCACTATGCCGATAGGTGATGATGACTGATGAACGTGGAGTTAAACGGCATTCGTAGTGTTCCAATTCATCTCAGCGACCCCGAAAACTATGGATTCCACACAAATATCTGTCGTTTTCGATTATTTCTACATGTCATCCCCTTCTCACCCTCACTCCTAGGGGTGCCAGTTGTTTGAACGGCATTCGCAGTGTCACTGTTCATCTTAGCGACCCCGAAAACTATGGATTGCACACTAATATCGGTCATTTTCGATTATTTTTACATGTCACCCCTTCCCATCTTCACCCTAGGGGTGCCAGGGTTTTGAACGGCATTCGTAGTGTCACTATTCATCTTAGCGACCCCGAAAAGTATGGATTCCACACAAATATCTGTCGTTTTCGATTATTTCTACATGTCATCCCGTTCCCACTCTCACCCCTAGGGGTGCCAGTTGTTTGAACGGCATTCGCAGTGTCACTGTTCATCTTAGCGACCCCGAAAACTATGGATTGCACACTAATATCGGTGGTTTTCGATTATTTTTACATGTCACCTCCTTCCCACCCCCACCCCTAGGGGTGCCAGGGGTGTCTTACCCCCACAGTATTTCTTTCCAGATTGTAAGTCTTATGTGTACCAAGTTTGGTTGAAATTGCTCCAGGCGTTGGAGACTTTTACTGGAACAAAGACACATACAGTAGACTCGTGATTATCGAAGCTAATTGGGACCGAGATTACCTCGGATACCGAAAAACTCGGATAATACGGAGATAATTTGCTAATAGGTCGTAAATGACGAAACAACGCTTAAAACTGTATAGTAATTATTTATTACTAGTACAACATAAATTAGTAGATTACTTTCTCCGCTTAGAATAGGCCTACACAGACTTAAACACCACCGTAACAATCGGATAAACCAACGTAACAATCGGATACACCAACAATGTAACGAACACGTGCAGCGCGGACGGTGACTTGACTCCAACTTCCTAGTAAACAAACAGGGGGTGCATTATGAAGCGGGATGTTTTCCAACCATTCCCTCGGTTAATCGGGAGTCTACTGTACATCCATTTTTATACATAAGATAACTATAGCTCGGAAGCTGATGATCCAAAATATACACAGAAATAAAACTGACCTATTAAATGACCTTAGAATTATTAAAAAAATGACCCAAAAATGGTAAAAAATGACCCAAAATTAATTTTCGCTCAGAAAGTGACTAACTAACTAACTCTCTAGCCTTCTTAAACCCGAAGATTCATGGCTGCATGAACACAGGCCTTCCATCTGTCCCTAACTTGAGCAAGATCTATATACTCTTTTCCATCCCTACCGATTTCCTTTAGGTATATCTCAACGTTGTCCCTCCATCTCCGTCTTGGTCTTCCTACAGGTCTCTTACCATCAGGTTTCCCAACAAGAATCCCGTGAACTCCTCTTTCCTCTCCCATTCGTGCCACATGGCCTGCACACCTAAGTCTTCTTGATTTAATCATTCTAATAATATCTGGACATGAATACAAATTATGTAGTTCTAAATTATGTAACCTTCTCCTCTCACCTGTCTCCTCATCCCTTTTAGGTCCAAATATTTTCCTAAGGATCTTATTTTCAAATACTCTCAATTTATGTTCCTCTTTCAATGTAAAGGACCAAGTTTCACACCCATATAATACCACAGGCAAAATTACTGTTTCGTATATTTTAACTTTTAGTTTCTTCGATATTAAACGAGAAGACAAAAGTTTATGAAGAGAGAAGTAACATGCATTTCCTGAATTAAGCCTACTTTTTGTTTCCTCTTTAATATAATTTTCACGTGTTAATATTACTCCTAAGTATTTGAATTTGGAAACTGGTTCAAACGAGTTGTTATCAATAATTAGATTTTGATTATAACCTAACACTTGGTTTCGGCCTGTAAGCATATATTTAGTTTTCTCTTTGTTAACTTCCAAACCTACCTCTTTAGCAGTTTTGAAAAATATTTTGGCATTAGTTTTGATTGTATTTACATATATCATCCCCTAATAAGTCTACATCATCTGCATATGCTAACAACTGAGTCACACCGTTTAATTTTAGTCCTTAGTTTCTTTTACCTTCCTAACAGCATATTCTAAGGCAAAATTAAAGAGAAATGGATATAATGCATCTCCTTGTTTTAACCCATCATGAATTGTAAATTTGTCAGACACATTAATACCCACACGAATTTTACTTTCTGTTTCACTGGAGCATAATTTTAACATACTAACAAGCTTCTTAGGTATTCCAAACTCGATTAATATATTATATAATTTATCTGTTTTGACCGAATGATATGCTTTTTTGAAATCAATGAATAGCTGATGGACAATTTGATTATATTCCCACTTTTTTTCAAGTGTCTTTCTAATGTGAAAAATTTGATCTGCAGTTGATCTGTTACGTTTAAATCCACATTGATAATCACCTATAATTTCATTAGCATATGGGGTTAGTCTTGTTAAAAGAATGTTAGATAATATTGTAGATGTTGTTGAGAGTAGAGAAATTCCACGGTAATTATTGCAGTTCATTTTATCACAATAGTATAAAATACGATATTACTGGAACACAAAAGTATGACCCCCCCCTCAGACTGGTTTTGGCTACACTTAAAACTATGTCAAGATGCTTATATAAGCTTATTGCATACAGTGTGCTACTCTGTCGAATCCAAGAATTTGGTAAAAAAGCCCTCGGGGATTTCCCGTGAAAAGTATGACCCCCCTCAGATTGATTTGGCTACACGTACAAAAGCTGCATCTGTCAGATTGTTTTTCCATCGTAAAAAATATGGCCCTCTTGACATTGTCTTGACTACACTTAAAACTATGCCAAGATGCTCATATGAGCTTATTGCCTTTAGTGTAATACTCTGTCAAGTGTGCTTAAATACTTGACAGTCAGTTCAGAGCATTAATATGTTAACCCGAATATTTTAATTGGGCACCAGGCTCAACTTGTATATCTAGTACTAAGACAATGCATTATGCATAGGCTTTCTAGAATTGCTCTGTGACTCTTTCGTTTCTTATATCATAAACATATGATTTCTGACCTATAAGAATAACACTGCATATGGTGTCGGCAGATGGTGTATCATGGAATTCACAGATTATTTTAATGTTTGTCCTATCATTAACTACAACCTGCTTGCGTTTTGAGGTGTTGATTACAAACATCGGTCTCTGTGCTTTGAATTCATCGGGTAATACATGTCGTTATTGCCAGTAGTGACTCTTTCAGTATGCTGTGTAGGCCTCGTATAATTTAAGAAAATCATCCTTGGACATGTCTAAATTATAATTTTCTCTAGGAAACACCTCGTTTCTGCCGTTTTTAAGATATATGTTTTTGATATTGCAGTTATCGAACTTACTTGAATTTTGTTGCTGGTTGTTTCTCGACCAGTCTGAAACAGCACCACCACAAAATCTGGCATGTCATATTGTATACTAGAAAATGAATTCGTAGCATCTAATTCGTAATAGCTGCCAGTGGCAGGCTTCTGAACACATTGATATGTATAAAATTGTAAAGGCACCTGTGGATTTTTTAGTATATCTGCTTTGTATTTAAGAGCATAACTGGCTTCGTATTCAACAACCGGGTTTCTTAGCTCCATAGTCTGAATAAGACATTTGTCTTCGTCAGGTAGGGTATTAGGCAGAGCCGCCCCAGTAGAGTTTAATGTGCTGTACAGCATCAAAGCATTATTATCATTGGCGGCTCTTCGAAATGTGATTCTTAAACCACCCTTGCATATAATGTCTTTGTAATCTGAGAAGAATCCAGATAACAGGCGCATCGTAAACAGTACAGTGTGGCTCTTGGTTATTATTTTATCGCCAGCCTCAAATCCACCGATGTTGTAGTACGAGGCCTCGGTCTTGGATAAATTCAGTGTGGCCAAAGCTTTAGAGGTAATACCAGGATAGTCTACTCTGTTTATGACAACACCATGCTTTCGGATCTCGATTTGAGAAAATAGATGCGGTACAAAATTGTCTACTAGTCTTTTATATTTGAGTTAACAGAATAATCTGTGCCATCGAGCTTGACAACATAAAACTTGATATATATATAGGTCGGCTCTGTGGGGGTGTATAAAGCCATCCCCTACGTCAAGGTCAACCTCAATCTCTGTGTTAGGCTGATTCAAATTGGCAAAGGTCCTACGGTTCGGAGGGAACGACTGTAACTCGTAGCTTTCGATATGCTCCAATTTTTAGTATGTATTTTATTTATATATTAATCTCTATGATGGCGGTTGTTGTGGCTCCAGCAAAATCAACTAATTCTTCTTTTTCGTTATTGACCACCAACTCAATGTAGTCGATTCTATTATGGCACACCGGAAAATATAATGTTGGTGATGGAGTGTAGATGATTGGCTCCATAAATTCAGAGTTAGGTTTGAATGTTGCGATGATGCCAGTTTGTTTGTGAGTGCCTATGCCATCTCATTTGGTGATCATACCAGTTCAAGTTTTGTGTTGTTCTGGAAGCCTAATAGCTCTGCTATAGTACCCAGATCCACTGTCTCTGTAGCAGACACAATCTCTACTCTGTGAGTGACAGAATTTTGAGTTAAGACAACACCACTAGGTAACTGAGAATTTAAAGTAGATATATTATACTGCCCTGGAGTGATGACATTTTTTTGATCCCCAACTGTGATTGTGTTGTTATGGTGTGTAATATTAGGGATCAAGTACATGCCGTTGAATGCTCTAAGAGCTATTGATTTGGGATACATCATGTAGTCTGAGTTTTAAGATTGAATTCTGGCTGGTCAGATGGAATATGCCCATGATGTTTTAGATACCACAGGGCCTTTTGAAAATCTTCAATTGATGGTTTATTTATTTGGGACAGATATCTAAGAACAGATAAACACAGATGTCCACAATTAATATCTTCAAAATTTTGAATACGATCGTCATTGTAATACAGATTATGAGATTTTAGATATTTTACTCCATTATTAGGTGGAATCCCCCCCAAACGAATCGAACACAAATGCCTCCTTGTTTGAATATTTAAGATAGCAGATCCAGTGTGTGCCCGATTTTTGTAGCTATCCAAATTGACTATGCCACACTCTTTTTTGAGCGGTTGTTTTGGTAAAGAATCAATCAGACATGTACGCACCTCTAAAAAATTTTATGCCCAGTGGTTCGCTTAAAGCTTCAATATATTGGTTGGTAAGCGGCGCTTGTTTTTCTTAAACTTATTTATGACTCTTTAAAAGACCTTTACCTTGTTTCTCTATGGCCAGATTATGACGCCCTAGTTCAGCTAATTCGGCCTTATTCTTCTTGGCATCTATTACTGTTTTTGCTATGGCAGCCGATCCCCCTGCTAAGCTACCAACTGCACCGAGTGCTGCTAAGATAGCCGGGATACTAAATATAAAGCCACCTACATGTGATTTTTTTCTGGATTGCTGTAATTTTTTTAATTGGGGGTTACTAAGTAACAACTTCATACCATGGCCTTTGGCAAGACAAGAGCTTTTCTTTTTGCGCTGTTTGTTGGTTAAAAAACTATCGATAGTACCAAGAGATTTAAGACCTGCATAAGGTACCTGATACATAACACCCTTGGCCTTCATCGTAGGTTTATTATATACATATTCTGGGATTACATAGCTTAATTAAGTGGTTTAAATTTAAGTCGTAACACTTATTGCTGGTCCAGTTTATTTAGTCTGTTACAACCCCCACCCTAGTTTTTGTTTGGTGTTCATAGCTATAGTAGTCCCCAACGCTGCTATTTTTCACCCAAAAAAGCATCTCTGCTTACTAATCTACCGAATGCAGCCTCTTCTAATTTTTTGTCTGCCACATGTCGCTTGTCAAGATCGGTATGTGTGTTGTATGCTATGTCATGGTCTCTACAAGCAGCGTCTAGGGGATTAACACCAGGGTCCCCTCTGCTTAGTCTATGGTCTAGTTTGGTACCGGGACCACAATACTAATAGCCTGGTATGTTTAGCTCAAATGGCAGCTTGTTTATGATGTCATTAACCAGCCCCCGACCCTCAGAGATATTCCAAAATTTAGGCGGTAGAGTATTAATAATTTTTATAATATATCCAATCCCCTTAGTGTCGTTGACTATAAAATTAGACAATTTGGTGGCTATCATATCCATAATTCCGACTTTTTCGTTGTAAAAGTTGTGGTTACCGGCATTTTCTTCGCCAGCTATAACGAGCAGCCTATCTATTAGTTTTCTTACATCGTCAACCCAGACAAATTCTTTAGGCAGGGTGTTGTAATGTTTGATCCCGCTACCTGTCTTGATCTGTGTCCATATGGGCTTGATTAAGTTGTTGTATTTTGCTCCACTGCTAGACTTGACTCTTTTTTGTGTAGGGTCGTTGTTTTGGTACAGGGCATCCGATTTTATTAGTATTTCTTTGTAGTGCTCGTAGTCTTGATCTGTATAGTCGTCAGGCCGTTTACGAGTCATCAGTTCCCACAATCCAGGTGTTCCAGGATACTTAACCGCCTCTTTCTCCAAGATGAGATTCTGAATATACAATCAGATCATCGCCCATAAACGTAACTCTAAAATTGCTAATTTTATGTATGATGCTACCGTCACGCTCTGTGTCAGCATATAAACCGAAGACCTCGTCTTTGTTGTCTTTAGGTGTGCTTAAATATTTTTGAGCAAGAAGGCCCAATTCAATAGGATCCTGACTAGCTTCGATTCTTCGAGGACGAACAGGGCTAGGTGTATGAATACTAGAAAGGGGGGTGATTGGATAATCTAATATGTTCCGAGCAGCTACCGGCACAAGCTCTGTGATCAAATTTTGGTTCTGCTCTGTAACAGTTTTGATATTTTTACCCAGTTCACTAATAGCATCAATAATAGGCTGTTCTGTGCGCTTGTGTTGTTCATAAAAACCTCGGTTCTTTGATTTCCATCCCTTGAATCGTTTTACAATATAGTCTCTTAATTTAAGATCGTCAATGATTGGTCGTTTCATGGTTGTTTATATACGTCTCTACGTCTAGAAAATCGTTGATTTTACTTCTATATTTACCACTATTGGGCTTTCTTGTCATATCAATTGTGACAAACTCGTAGCTGTTCTGGTTCCAGCACCTACCACAAAACTTAGAAAAATCGTTGTAGCTTACGTCTGCACCTACATACTCGTCATGTATGTGTTTGAGGTTAGTATGATCTTGACGAAACGCACATATGAAATTGCTGTTGTCTCGTAGCAGCTGTTTCGGTATTTTGGAAAAGGTCTGCGCCAGGTAGAAGCAATCTATTTTTGTGTGTCGCCCCTTTGTAAAAAAATTTCGAACCTCGTTTTGATTATCTAATATAATGTCATCAAACACAACAACCGAGTTATCGAGACAGTCATCGAGTGGCTTAACATCTGATTCAAAAGTGACTATATCCAGTCCATCGTATAGCTTCATCAGCTGCTGATATTTTAATTGCTCTAAGCTCTTAGAAAAGACGTACAAGTGCCTGTTTTTCCAGTCTAACCAGTTAGGTGCCAGTAAAAATTATCAACCAGTAGCGTAGTCTTACCACAACCCGATGGCCCAACAATAAGTCAACCAATATTATCAGGTAGCAGATTGCCATTTTTCTTAGTATGCTGTTCGGGCTCTGGTAGTCGCTTTATAACATCCCAGGTGATCATAGTATCCCTTTGTCTGCTTTGATCCAGCTGTTTTCTGGATGACCTAGCCATTTGACCAGTGGCTTGTTGCCTTTTTTGCGGATGACTTTTTCTATGAGATAGTGTCAGGCTGTTTAGTTTTGCTACGTTCTTCTTCATAGAATCGGCCTTTGAGGATTTCGTTGTGATGGTCTTTTATTATATATGTGTTACGGGTCCCAGGTATAACTTGAACCACTGTAAATAATTCAGTGCTCCAGTTTCTAGTAAAGCCTCTTTCGAATATGTGTTTATATTTACTAATCCTTACTTGATCACCTACCTTGTATTTAGGTCTTCTGGTTGTTGGCTGATATCTCGGATAGTAAACAGTGTTGATCAATTGCTGCTCGTCAGATTTGGTTACATCAGATGGCTTCTTATTAATTGTGGTGTGGACCGAGTTGTTATACTGATCTAGAAGTTCTGGTATCATAGCAACCCATTTATAATTACCTTGAAGCGTAAATTGCTTATACATATGACTTTTTAGGGTCCTGTTAAATCTTTCTACAATAGAGGCTTTGAGATCGCTGTAACTTGAGTAATGTCGTATTGAATGACTCTTAACAAATTGTTGAAATACCAAATTATAGAATTCTTTACCGTTATCTGTTTGTAGATAGCGTGGTAATCTGCCACTCTGATTGATGATTGTCCTAAAAGCTTCTGTAACACATGCTCCAGTCTTGGATTTGAGCGGCACAGCCCAGGCATATTTTGAAAATGTATCTATGACAGTAAGTAGATACTTGTAGCCCTTGTTGATCTTGTGTATGTTTTTCAGCTGTCCACTTGCCATCTCAACCAAGTCAGCCTGCCACAAATCGTCTATGCCTTTTGTGACCACTGGCAGTCGCTTATTGTTACGTCTGGCTGGTCTGTGTAGCTCGTCAACTATGGTTTGTCTAGACATAGTATGTAAACAAGAATATTGCAACTATGGGGTGTTCAGCAGCTGATACTACAGGATTTTCTAAATACAGCTTATCCCCTATATCCCCTTATCCCAGCTTTACACCTATCCCCTGGTGTAAACGGTGATTCGTATTCTTTGTTGGGGACACTGTACAATTCAAAGATTACTGTGTGCTCAGGATTCTCGATTAGGCCAGTTATTTCTTTTCTGCTGTAAGCAATCTACTTATTACAGATTCAAAATGCTCGTTGATAGTCCTAACAATCTCGTCGTGGCCTGGTTTGATTCTTATGTCCACAGCAAGTTTCTTGTATTGTTGCACAATCTCTTGAAGCTGCGTGGCAAAAACAGACAGAGCATTTGCTTGGTTGGATTCCATGGTCCCTAGCTGTTGCTTGATGTTGGCTACAATTTGCTTTAGATTTTCAACAACAGCCAATTTTGAATTTTCGGCTGTAAGATCATGGACTTGGGTTCTGATATCCTCAAACAGGGCATGCAGTTCGTTAATATGCTGATTGGTTGGAAGAGTAGCCACGGTCTGAGTAAGCTGTTTGATCTCTGTCTGAATATTCTTGATGTCTTCAGATTTCAATATGCGATGTACGGCTCTTTTAATATTTTTAAGTTCCTGTGATGTAGGCAGATTGGCTACCGTATTCTGCAGAGACTCAAGGGCCAATTTTACAGCATTTAATTCACTAGCTTCAGCCACACTACGCATAGCATCTTGGAGCAGGGCTATGTCTGCCTGAGTAGGTGTCGATTGTTGTAAAATTTCAAGCTTTGTTTGAATATCTTCGATCAAGTGATGAAAATGTGATAGCTCAGATTCGGTATTAAGATTTTCAAGTTTAGTGATCTGTTGCTGAACACTGGCAAGGGTGTCTATGATACCAGGTAAACGGGACTCCAGAGTTTCTTGTACATTTGTCAGATCGTTCCGTACTGCTGCTATGGTACCCTCAAGATGGCTTATGGTACTCTGAATTTTGCCAAAATCCTCGTATGTCTCTAGTTGTAGCTTGATTTTGGCAACACTACGAGTAATAGCACTCAGAGCATCCGAAGATGGTAGGTTGTTCATAAAATTTTCTAGTGTCTCGATTTTTTCTTTGACCTCGGCTATGGCTTTGTTTAAGGGGTCCAGATTAGGTATCTGTAGTGATTAAATTTGTTCTTTTAAAGTAGAAATCACTAGATCAAAATCATCTTGGGACTTTATGCTTTGAACAATTGTTTGGAGCTGTGTCTGGACACTAGCAATCTGCTCTTCTAGTTGCTGTTTTAGTTGCTCAGAGTTGGTAGCCTGAGTCTTAAATTTGGCTTGAAGAGCTGCTACGGCCTCTTCAAGACTCTGTAGATTATCTAGTGTAGCCAAGTCAGTATATTTCTGAAGCAGCAATTTAAGTTCTGAGTCGATTTTAAGAAGAGGGTCCATGCATTGTGATTGTATTGGTAACCTCGAGTTGAAGACTGGCATTGAGTGTGGTTTGTAGAGCTTGTAAATCACTTCTTAATTTCTTGACTCTGACGTCAAGCATCAGAATCTCGTCGCTGTGATCTTCATGCCTTGTATGGCCAAATATATCGTTAGGCATTGTGCTTTTTTAGCAGTTATTTATTATAGAGTATCTGATTCTTAATTCTATAAAAAGAGGTATAAGCTTGTCGTAGTGTCCCAGGACCTCAATATATAAGCAGTCACCGGCAGAGACAGTATATACAGTGCCAGAAACCATGTTTGAGTGCTTAATTCTGTAAATATTTCTGCCTACTGAAACCTTGACATTGCCCTCGGGGGTTGTAATAAATTGTAATTGACCACCTACAGGTAACTGGTAGTGGTTTAAGTTATTGTTAAATATGTACAATGTTTTACCTGTATTAACATCAACATCTGTAAGTATGCTATTCAGATGAATAATTAACAAACCACTTAGTTTAGATAGCATAGACTGTATATCAGGAGAGGGTGCTGGTGTTGACAGGTCCATAATAGCCTGTTTTTTGAACCCAAATAAGTTCATTGGCATGTTTATTTATTGCAAGGCATGCTCTGTGATTGGGCATTGATTGCTACTTATTAAATCGCAAGGACCCCATGGTAGAGTATGTATGCCACATGATAAAACACATCTCTTATCGTCATGTGGGCCCAGAGCAACCTTTCTTACAATATTTGTGGTCAACAAGTGATCCATACTCTGGATTCTGCATTCTGAGGTTCTGATTGTGCTACATGATTTGAGACAATCTTTGTAATCTTCAAATCTGAGCTCTTTGTCTACAGTTACTCTACCAACGTCCTTTGCTTTTTTAGTAACAGCACCACTGTGACACGTTCTAAGCACAATTACTTCACGCGTCGTATTATTTTACTATTAATATTAACTTAATAATACTCAGCGGTGAACGATGAGACTCAGTGAAGTACACAGACTCCTCTCAGGTACAGGGATAGTGTTAGGCAAAGACAATATTCACAGCACAGAGAAATAAAACCACATTACTGCCGTATGTATAAACTGAAAAGTTTTATTCTTTATTTATTGCAATTATAATGCAACTATACTTGAGACGAAGGCGAGGATTTCGCTTTGTCGATGAATTGACTCAATTAAAACGCATAAACTCAATGCGTGGCTATCGGCAAGCCTATGATCACATAGACCTAGCTTGCGCCCCGAACTACCACACCAAGAGAGATGCAATGATAACTGAGCCAATATTTGCTCTTTAGCCTTTTATTTCCAAATTAATCCTTAGGCTAACTTTATTTTTTTGACGTAGAATGGTTGCAGTATTGTGCATATCATCAATGCATGGCTATCGGCGTACCTATGATCACATAGGCCTAGCTTGCGCCCCGAACTACCATACCAAGATGTATGCACAACACCGAGGAGTTCTTTTTAAGTTTAAAAGCTTCGTCGATCCGTGGCGAAAAAGTGTGATGATTCTTACGCCACATCCTCGCTTTTATACTATTTTCGAGAATACAGATTAAAGTACAGATGAATCATTCACTATCTACAAAAGGATACTATCAACAAAACTGACATCTATACATCTTTAGAAATACAAATTCGTATAGTGCACTCTTGCAAACAAAGATACATTAAATTACCTATAATGTAGCATAAAATACAATAAACGATAAACAAAAGATTTATATTACAAACAGGGTGCAATATTACATATAATAACAAAGAAATTACGCTTTCTTTTACAAAAATAAATACATTAGTGACATATCTTCTACTGGTGACGTCACATAAAAATGTGGATCATATCATCTGCCCCTTCCTTTCGGAAACTAAGTTTCAGGAAGGAAGTTATCTAACTGGAGGAAACTTAGTTTTAAAGTACAAACTCTTTATTTTTATCCTCCGAAAAACGCACCAGTTTTAGGTTATCCAAGTTAACCTTACCATATAATTCTTTAGTCTTTGGAATTAACAATGTCACAACATTATTTTCCACTTTGTCCACTAGATAATGTCCTATCCACAACATAAATAACTTTTGAATGGTCCTATCTAGTGAGGAGCTTAAGGAATGGTTTTTAACCATCACGAAGTCTCCAACTGTCACTGTCTTGGCGTTTCTCTTCTGTTTTAAATCCTTCGACAGCTTCTTCTTCTCCCTGACTTGGGCTAAGAATAATTTGGACTTCCAATCTGGTTGGGCTTCTTCCCGTTCGGGCCAATTGAAATGGGTTAGGATCTCTCTGGGTATGGGATGGTTGAAGAATAGTTCAGCAGGTGAATATCCAGTAGTCTCAGAAATGGAATATTTAATTAACCAAATGACTGCAGGCGTATGTTACCATCAGGCTTACTAACAATTAAGGGGCTCATACTAGAAGAATATCAAGGCATAATAACATCTCATTGTTGCCACTTTTCCAAATCATCTACCAGAAGTTTTCTTTAGGCTTTTGGTATGGGATATGGATATCGATACACAGGTTCTGTGTGCTGAGTTCAATCTCACACTGGAAGTTTTTAATAGTATCTGGTCACTCGGAAAATACATCTCTATGCTTCAATAAGACTTCTTTCAATTGGCTTCTACCCCTTTCGCATAAAATTTCATTCGCATTGACCTTCTGCAGAATGTCGTCAGGACTAGCCGTCCACTGATCGACATGGGAACCTCCACGGACACTTCTTACATACGTCCCTTTCGAAGATCTATTATTCACGAGGTCCTGCTCTACCGGAACTCCGTCTACGGTGAGGGATAACTTCTCGCGCTGTAGGTCAATTCCTGCTTCATATTTCCTAAGGAATGGGTAGCCCAAAATAAAGTCAGCTTCGAGACCCTTCAAGACAAACATGTCCTCCAATAAATTTCTTCCAGCAATCTCCAGATATACTTGTCTACATCCTACAACTCTAGTTTTGTTTCTCCCAGTGAAATCAGTCAGCCTCACATCTGGACATGTTTGTAACTGCAATGACGGCAGCTTCTCTTTAATCTTCTTCCAAATGGCGTAGCTCATGAGATTACATTCGCTGCCAGTGTCCAGAACACAAATAAAATCGACGCCTGTTACAGTTGCTTTAATTAACGGAGCCCTGTGTAAATTTTCCTTTCTAACTGCCCGTTGTAGTGCTCTATCTAAACTTTGTTCTCCTTCATTGAGAGTCAGCACAACAAAAATATGATTATCTTCACTATGTATAACGCTGCCATCGGTTCCCAGAGAAGTCCAAGATTTTAGCCCAACCGTGATCGGAAACGAAGAATTCACGTTGGGCGACTGGCTAAATCCGACTGCATACCACTCGGATTAGCACTAGTCGATGGTGCCCAACAAAAATCTCTTGTCATGTCGACGCTTTGTCGTTGCTCGTTCGTCAAACGTGAAGCAGAAGGTTCAAACGGAGGCGCCGTCGCTCTGAAGTTACTGGGTTCAGAGGCGTTACGTGAGGAGTCACGGGAATGGTCTTCTGGATGAGATCTGGTACGACGCGGCCCACGTACGTAGTTGTTCCTGCCATCCCTTCTAGGAGGATTATGTCGTCTGTTGTAATTGGAATATCCATTCCTCTGGTTCTGCATAACTTGTCTGACTCTGGGTTGGTGGTTTCCAATTCTATTTTGTCTGGGAACACGTGTTACAAGCCAACTACAGGCGAGGCAGGTGCAACAAATGTTCTCGCCGCTGTTGCTGTGAATCCGCACGTTAGCTCCCGTGAAATTGCCAGGGATGCTGGGATGAGTCAGCGAAGTGTATTGCGCATTCTGCACACACACAAGTTTCACCCATATCATATCTCCCTCCATCACGAACTTCACGGGAATGATTTTGTGGACCGTGTTCGGTTTTGCACATGGATGTTACGACACGACACACCCGATTTGTCACGTATCCTCTTCACTGACGAGGCAACTTTTACCAATCATGGAAATGTCAACCTAAGGAACATGCACTATTGGTCGGTGACAAATCCACATTGGCTTCGCCAAGTGGAACGCCAGCGCCCATGGAGTGTGAACGTGTGGTGTGGTATAGTGGGTGAACATCTCATTGGCCCTTTTTTATACAAGGGACACTGAATGCTGACCGATACATACAGTTTTTACAACCTGAACTGCCTGTACTATTGGAGGACATACCACTTCAGACAAGGAGGGACATGTGGTACCAACATGACGGGTGCCCAGCTCACCGTGCAAGACGCGCTACAGCATGTGTGGAAAATACATTTCCAAATCGTTGGATTGGACGTGGAGGGCCTGTCAAATGGCCAGCTCGTTCCCCAGATTTGTAACCGTTAGACTTTTTCCTGTGGGGAAAGCTGAAGGACATTGTCTACCGGGATGTGCCAACAACTCCAGAGGATATGCAACACCCCAATTACTGCGGCCTGTAGGGGCATTCCCTACGAGATGCTACATTCTGTGCAACGATCTTTGCGTGGGCGCCTCGTTGCCTGTATCGCAGCTGACGGCCACCACTTTGAACACACACTTTGACAGGTTTTCGCTTCTTACGCAGTGGTTCTTCGACATACTGTCATGGTCATTTTCATTATGCTGTAACACTGTCAAATACATGGTGCTGACAATGTCTACTGTATTTTTTCTTCCTTTAACACGTTCTGTCTTCATCTTGTCCAATGGCTTCCGACATCTCATACTTGTACATGCCGTGGTACTGACGGTCAAGTGGGCCACTTGTTAGTTTGTTTACATATTTTCACATGGCCATATCTTCGTTCCTATGTGCAGTAGATGCATGAGACCAACGGCGTTGTGTTTCTCTGCGTGTGCTCTTTTATATTATGCATGTTATTGTATATCGTTCCATTAAAAAAAATATGACTTTGCTCCAGATGCCCCATTTGTCGATATTTTTCTACCCACCCCATACCTCCGATTTACGAGCCCCATTTGATATTATTGTTTCCCGCAAACCTCACATCGCTACTGTTTCTGGTTTCTTCGCTATTTCAGGTGGTACTTTTAGGTACCTCACGCGGTATATAATTTCTTGGGGCTCAAATCAAAAACTATATACTTAATAAAACTATACACTTATAAAAAAACGCCGGTGTCTGACAAACTAAGACAGGTCGTAAAGCTAATGACCTACTACGTTGATCTACAGAAGCAACGACTTACCGCAAATGCGTGTCTGCACAGGCATGTCGTGTACATAATCTGACAGATGCAGCTTTTGTACGTGTAGCCAAAACCAGTCTGAGGGGGTCATACTTTTGTGTTCCAGTAATATCGTATTTTATACTACTTATCACCTTTTTTAAACACAGGAACAATTATGGATTCTTTCCACTATTGAGGGTTTTCTTCTTTATTCCATATTAAACAAATTAATTTAGGAATTTGACATATTAACGAATTTCCACCACATTTAATTAACTCAGCTGGTATTAAATCTATGCCAGGTGCTTTGTTATTCTTTAGCCTTCAGTCAAGTTAGGTACTGGAACTAAAGTTTTTGCTGTGTGCACTTCATTTACTTCTAATTTATCTCCTACATGAACATTTAAAAGGTCAATAAATTAGTTCTTCCATCTATTTAGAATATCGCTTGGGTCAGCTAGAAAATCACCGTCTTTATATTTTATCAAGTTTACTTTAGGTTGGCACCCCTTTCTAAATTAATTTACACCTTTATATAACTCCCTGATATTTTTGGTTTTGCTGTTTGTTTCAATCTCGTTAATTTTACTTTTCAAGTAATCTCTTTTTTTATTTCTAAACGTGCGGTTAACTTCTCGCTTTATTCCCTTATAAAGCTCATAAAGTGAGAGCTTGATTTTTTCATATAGTATTAGGCTACACGAGGGTCGTTGAATAATTTGATAAAACCCGTTGTGTGGTGGTTTAAGCTACTGAAGCAAAGGAGAAAAAGCAATTTAGTGCTAATGCGGTTTTCTTTATTTTTACTTAAAATACAGCGCAAGGTTTTTCTGAATAAGTCATTCAGCTCTTTCGGAGTGGGCCTCGCGATACAGTAGTAGGCCATTATCTGAAATTACAGTTTTCTTTAGTGTATATCAAATTATGTATTTTTTACATTGTAACTAATTTTACAAGCCATGATAGTGTCAAGCAAGAGAAACTCAAAGTGGGCCTCACACAAATTATTTTAATGCATTGCCAAACATTTCATTTAAGAATAATATTATGCTTTTCCATTGGCTGTGTTTTAGATTAATGGGTAACTTGCTCAAAGGACCGTGTTGGGAAATTTTAATATGTAAGTTATGCTAGCAAATGCATTTAAAATTCACGAAACAATAGGGGAGGAGACAGTGGTTGAATTGGAAATAAATTACTTTCGGTAATCTCGTTTGCACAGGACTGTCTTTTGATACAATCCTTTTTTGCGTGTGATTTCTTAAATAATACATATATTCTAATTCTCTCTCCATCTCACCACAAATTGCGATCCTTTTTTTTTATTTGAGCCACGCATGAATTGTAATAACTAATAATGTAGTAGACAATAAACCACTCACTCTATACTAGGACCATAAAAATCAGCCACAAAATTAACATGCATGATCATTGATTTATCCTGTCAACTGATTTAATTGTTTAATTTAAATTATTGCAAGTTATGTCATGTGGTAAATCTGTAAATGGCCGTTCTTTCTTACCAATATCATATACAATTCTAAATACCTTACTGGTTGATTCTAAGTCTTTTTGATTGAGTATGTTAATTGTTTCCTCATTTTGGTTCAATTTAGAAATTATTAGCACATTCTTGGCTCTATTGTTGACATATGATCGACAAGGAGTGCTCGACTGTGGACGGAGGGGTGGGGGAAGAGTACAGAGTGCTGTACGGTACATGATGTCAGGTGAAGCTTTGTTATCAAGGCTCAGAAAAAAAATATATGATCTTTCATGAACATCCGAGCCCCACTTATAACCAATAAATACACCGACCAACGGTTGATCTGCCCAAGAGTAACTCATTTACAGTTACTATTTTGAGTTGGCGTTTTAAATCCACTTCATGCGCAGAAAGGCTAATCGGGACTGGATCTATAGTTTAAAGTGCCATTCGAACTACCATTTGGAGGCCTCCCCGATGGCGCAGTGGTAGCGTCGTCGCCTTATAATCAAGGGGTCCCGGGTTCGATTCCCGGTGGAGGCGCATAGTGGTTCGGATCCCACTCTAAACTGTAGGTCCAGTCTCGATTAGCCTTACTGTGCATAAAGTGGACATAAAACACCAACTCAACAACAACAACATCAACGAACTACCATTTGCCTCCAACGTGCTACTCAGTCGAGAAATTAACTGTTACAGTTGCTCGTTTGAGGAAGTAACTTTGTTAAGTAACTCGGTTACGGTAACTCTCTTGAGACGGTAATCGATTACAGTTACTCGCTTGGAAAGTAACCCGGTTTCAATTACTCGTTTGAGAAAACTATTCGAGAATTGAATTCAGTTCAAGTTACTCGTTTGAGAAAGTAACTCACTAAAAATTAATCATTTGAAAAAGTAACTTGGTTACAGTTACTCTTTTGACAAAGTAACTTAGTTACTGTTACTTTAATAGTTACCTTATTGAAGATATAATTCGTATAAATGTTTCGTGCATAAATTGCACGGTGTTCTTGCTATAAGAAAAATATGGAGGCTGTTGGGTTGGATAAATCACATAGGTTTGATTCATTGATTTGTTATTTTAAGTCCACTTTATGCACAGTAAGGCTAATCGGGACTGGACCTACAGTTTAAAGTGGGATCCGAACCACTTGAGCCTCCACCGGGTATCGAACCCGGGACCCTTTGATTACAAGCCAACAACGCTACCACTGCGCCATCGAAGAGGCCTCGGATAAATCATAGGGTAGGATAGACTGACCCTAAGGACAAGTTTAGGATATATCTTGCGAGAAAATGCATAGTTGTGCACAAGTGCAGTTTGAATTTTATTTTATATTTAGAAAGGGATATTTGAAGGTTAACTCGTTTTTGCAGAAGCTAAACTAAATGACCTCCTTAAGATTTCCCGTCAATGAATTATCTTAATCCTTATGCAATATAAATAAAAAATCACGCCAACCTTGCAATTGTTTGCGGCAATAATAAGTTTGACAATAATTAACTACTGCTAATAATCCAATTGTGTTTACGTAATAGAAAATTCGTCAAAGAAGTAGCTACACTGTTTTCAACGAGAAGTTAAGTTTGCAGTTTGCTAGCCTTACTGAAATATGGATGTCGACATATGTAATGTAACTTGAAATGGGGGGTCTTGAATGGAATCGCTGTTATTGTGTGGTTGATTCGTGTTGTGTTCATTTCTTAATTTATATCATAAGTTCATTGTTTATTCTCATTGTTGCGGATGCACTACATAAAAATAACTAAAAATGTATGTATCATCTAATCAATCATTAAAATCAAACATTCAACTTCAGTGTAATACTCGAGGACATTACGGCTGATGAACTACACAAAAACGGAGGTATTTTCATATTACTGGATACTAAATTCTCGGAACCGTACTAAACTGTAGTTATACATTATAGTTTTTAAGTCAATACGTACCATTATGCAATAAAAAGAAAAGCCGTAGCTAATTCACTCTGACTCGTGTCGCCGAAAGCCAGGCAAATTAATTTCTATGCGCACTTCCGGACAAGTTTCACCTGTTATAGATTATTTTTTGCTGTAAGAGCCGAAATACCTGGCTTGAATTTCAAACCGGACACCTTATACTCGTGACCACGATGACAAGATTGGGCGCAAACCCGTCAATTCTGAATCCCACCGCAAGGTTCGCTGTTGTGAAAATGAAAGTTCCCATTTTTTTTTCTTGTTTCGTTTTTCTTTAACCTCCACTTTATGTTGATGAGCACGTTACAGTGGCGTGCAATCCCCATCAATGGAGAGTTTCATAAGCGTGTATCAGGATGAAAGGCGAAACATTGTTAATGCCGTAGGAGATCGTATAAGGGTCATTAGCAAGAAAGCCAACCACAGCCGCCTTGCAAGTCATTAGATCCCCCTGTACTCAATAACCTTGTCATTTCGCTCTTGCAGTCGGATTCTTTCCAGTGACGAACTAACAACTTTCTCATGGGTAAGGATAGAGTGAAAAGGGGGGGGGGGTTTCCCCTCTGCACAAACAATATCTTTGATTTCGTTCCCAACCAAAGAACTTCACCTCTTCTATGTCGTTTTTGTTATTATTAGTTAGAAAATCGAAGTAATAGTTGGTCTTTTCTTTTGATTTCAAATTAATTTTAAACTAATAAGTCAGTTGTTTCTCAACCGCCGGATCGCGGCCCGATGCTGGGCCTTGGTTCAAATTATACCGGGACACGAGAGGTACTCCTTAAACATATTTTCTTCAACCAACATCATTAAAATCAAATTAATAACGTATTTATCAGTTTTGCAAGTGTAATAATATAGTCATCTATCTCCTAATTAATATTAAATGGAACTTCTCGATGCTCAAAATTATTAACTGCCAAATTGATTTCATAGACTGTGCAACAGTTCTTTAATTCAAATACATTTTTTGCAATTATATTTTGTTATTTAGTTTTGAGCATAATCTGAAAAGAATTAAGAAAATTCTGTTGTGCTACTCTATTCAATGTTGATGTTATTTTGTTTGTTATTCGTTACTATAATGACAGTAGAAAATGGTTAATATACTAATGTGTTAAGTAACATTTGAAAAAGTTATTTTTTTTTAAAATATTGCAACAAACTGCTCCACACTGGGGACAGTTGCAATAAATTGGCGACCTAGAGCCAGGATTCGAAAATTGTGAGTTGATAAGAACTGAACTGATATGCTATAATGAAGAAAAGAGAAGTGCCTTACGTGCTTCGAAGTAGCGTGAGTAGATGAAATGGGCCACCTGTGAAACCGAAAATGGGGCTCGGTGGGGCTCGCGTTAATGGATTTCTCTTGTAAGGCATGAGCCCCATTTTCTCGCAGTGTTGCCAACTCCTCACTCGAAAAAAAAATCACCAAGGTTTTTTTTGGTCTAACCTAACGTAAAGCAAGGAGCTGGCAATCTTGCTTGAGGCTTCTTAATAGTTTGCTCTTGTAAGGCATAAGCCTTATTTTCTCGCAGTGTTGCCAACATTTTACTCGAAAAAAATCACCAAGGTTTTTTTTCGGTCTAACCACCTAAAGCAAGGAGCTGGCAACCTTGCTTGAGGCTTGTCTTACAGTGCATAAAGCAAGGTTGCCAACCTACTGCTTTTGCCATAGCTTTTTACAAAAAAAAGAGAGAGGAGAGAAAGAGAGGGAAGAGTTAAACAACCGACAGCCTACCTACAGCTTTTTTTTTTGGTCTAACCTAACCTAAAGCAAGGAGCTGGCAACTTTGCTTGAGGCTTGCCTTACAGTACATAAACCAATTTTTGCCAACCTACATATACTGGGCAAGGAGAGTTGGTACTGCCGTAAAAGAGAGAGATGGGTGGATGGCAACACAGTATGTGTGTGCGCGTGTGTGTATAATATGTAGCATTATTAACTAGAGTGTGTTGGCAAACCACCTGCAACTAAAAAATAGAGATGCCAACGTTGCTGTAAGATGAAGAGAGAGAGAGACCTACGGCTGGCAACGGTAATAAGCGAATGCGCCATATCGTAATTTTCCAACTCCGTATATCGTGATTTTTGCAAACCTCTCTCGGGGGAACGATGTGCCACACACACACACACACACGCGCGCGCGCGCACACACTTATATTATAACACAAACAAACAAACAAAATAATAATAATTGTTGTTTTTTAGGATTCCTGGCCCCCATAACCCCGCCAGGAGTGCGTGGTGCCCAACCAAAAAAGTAAAGGTTTACAAATAGGAATTGGCAACACTGACGAGGCTCGAATTATTATTTGAGGCTCGAAATTATTATTTGATGCTCGTCGGTGTTGCCTACCCACTCTACAAAAATTCTACTATATGATTTTTCACAGGCTAAGCTAACCTACAAATAGGAGTTGGCAGCACTGACTTATAAACCCACTGGGTCCTCTTGGCATGTTTTTTCATGATGTGTTGCTAGGCTATTGAGCATCTTGGCGTATACAATGTATATATTTTGAGAGGGGGGGGGGTTATAGCTTTTTATGCTGTACGAATACTGGAAGCTTGACAGTGACAACCAACAGAGTAGGTAAACCTACATCCAGGAACTGGCAACACTAGTTTCTGACAGTGAATTTGAAATAAAATATTAAACAAATAGTACCAGTGTTATGCCCCCAACTCCAACTGGGCAACTGGGGGAAATAATTGTACAACATACATATACACAGACATAAAAGAAAGAGCCTTCCCGTAACTTACTTCATGTACAATTTATATGATTTTACAACTGTGAAAAGAAAGCATATGTGTTCTGTATGCACATATTTATTCTTATTTTTCGAAGTTGAATGAAAGCACATGTTTTTACGTTCTCGTAATACTAACCTTGCTCCACTGATTTTAAATTGCTTCCATCCGCTTTTTTTTTCTGTGTTATTTCCGTATGCACGCAACATTCGCTTTCAATAGTATAATGAAACACAGAAGGAGTGTTAGTATAGCAGGCTTCGAGTTTACAATTTATTAAATTAAACAATAATTTATGTAAGAATATACTTGTACTTACCGAACACAAAATAATAAAAGCACATGTGAATGTTTGCGTGTGTTCATGTTATATGACGACTGAGTAAAAAATAATGTTGACTCCCCGAAAGATAAAGTTCCTAGTTCGACATCAGATGCATGCAAATTTTATGGTTTGCTCTCCAAAATCTTGATTTTATGTTTGTGCTATTTGTCATACAGCAGAGGAGGAGGAGAAAGAGGGGGAGAGGAGAAGAGGGTAGAGAGAGAAAGGAGGTACTATCAGCGCCATCTATTAGCAAACAATAGAAATAAAAAATAGGCCAAACTTTTTCAACACCCAAACATTTTAAACGTCCTCACGTAGTAATACGATCTAGCTGAAGACGTTTAAAAGAGTACTCTTAGTCGACGAAGCTAATTGCTAGGGCCCTTATATTACTAAAATATTCTTTAATTTGCATATTTCTCATACCGCCATATGTTGTTCTAGTTGACTTCTTCCAAAAAAATGCTAATTAGCGAGAGTTAATTAAGCAAGGCAAGTAAAAGAAGCAAAATAGAACAACATATGTGCCGGCGTGAGAATATGTAAAAATTCGATTCAGAGGTGGATCGAATTAAAATTGGGGATATTTTGCATTTTTTCCCTATAATGTACAAAACATTTACTGTACATAATCTTTTCCATTTACAACAGTATAAAATAAGAGGAATGTGTGACAATATCCATATTAATTAGGAAAGTATGTTGTATGCTAGGTTAGCTAATTGTGTCTTCTACAGCTTCACTGTATAGAGGGAAGATGGAAAAAGAGAGCTCTACGGAAACTGACGCTCTTAACAATATTGTACGCCCCGTGAAAATTATATATAAATAAGACTTAAGCGTATTATCTGCTTTCATGTCAGATTTTGCCAACCTGTGAGCTGTAGTGTTTAGGTGACAAGCGACCTGCTCAAATATGATACTGTTGACAATATTGTACGCCCCGTGAAAATTATATATAAATAAGACTTAAGCGTATTATCTGCTTTCATGTCAGATTTTGCCAACCTGTGAGCTGTAGTGTTTAGGTGACAAGCGACCTGCTCAAATATGATACTGTTGACAATATTGTACGCCCCGTGAAAATTATATATAAATAAGACTTAAGCGTATTATCTGCTTTCATGTCAGATTTTGCCAACCTGTGAGCTGAAGTGTTTAGGTGACAAGCGACTTGCTCAAATATGATACTGTTGACAATATTGTACGCCCGTGAAAATTATATATAAATAAGACTTAAGCGTATTATCTGCTTTCATGTCAGATTTTGCCAACCTGTGAGCTGTAGTGTTTAGGTGACAAGCGACCTGCTCAAATATGATACTGTTGACAATATTGTACGCCCGTGAAAATTATATATAAATAAGACTTAAGCGTATTATCTGCTTTCATGTCAGATTTTGCCAACCTGTGAGCTGTAGTGTTTAGGTGACAAGCGACCTGCTCAAATATGATACTGTTGACAATATTGTACGTATATTGTATTGTATAGGAGACTAAAAGCATATAATTTGGCGAAAAAAAACCCCAAGTAAGGTCATAGAGAATAGTTAAAAAAAAAAGTGAACAATTATATTTTGCATTGCACAGCATTGGATATTAAATAACATACCCTCAAAAAATCTCTGCATTATACGTTCTGTAAAAAATTGCCCTACGTACCAAACTGCTGTGTCAAGTAAACATTTTCAAAGGCACTGTCGTACTTGTGTGCCGGGAAAACAAATATGTGCGACCAAACTGTGCTCTAAGTGTGGAAAAAATATTTCTATTGCCAACTTCAAGCGACACCAGCTTACTTGCCACTTACACTTACTTGTAGCAAAAATAAGCTAAATAGAATTACACATGCATACAATATTTATTGTGCTTTTTCTATCTACAATCATATTTTTCTTATATATATATATTTTTATTTTTTTTATAGGGTTGATTAAAGCACATATTTGAGGAAGACAACACCACCCATATATAAATAAACCCCCCAAACTAACGCTAATTAGAATTAGCTTACAAAATTTTTCTCATAAGATATTTTTCGTAAACACTCTACCACCAACAGATCACATATAAATAAACATACCCCAAAAAAAATGCGCTCCATGAAAAGTTGCCCTGTGTGCAAAACAACCATATCAAGCAAACATTTTGCAAGACATTGTCGCACCTGCGTGCCAGGCAAGCATTTGGCTGCCACCGAACTGTGTTCCGGATGCAATAAACGCATCACAATTGCGTATGCCAAGAAGCATAAGCTTACTTGTCTAAGCGAAAGTACATCTGGGGCTCGGCCTTCGACCTCCACCAAGAGAAAAACAGAAGCAGCCTCCATCAATGCACCACCCACGAAACGCGTCAAGCGTATGACGAAAGCGAACCAATCTGCTTTCGAGCGTTTGTTGGAGGATTTTGTCCTCACTTCGGAGGGCTTATGCGACGTTCGTAGCTTTTTAGAGGAGAAGCGAGCAGAGATAATTTCCATTCTTTGTAATGCACTGGCTACGTACTCCTCCACCAAATTCTACGCATCGCTACGTTGCCAGTACAAGAAGCCGTCCGATGAAATTTACAGCTTCTGCCACAACACCAAGGCGAAGACGCTGCATCTGGCGGATGTCGACAACCTCGAGGTCATCTACAACCAGTTTGCCGAGGAGCTGGTGGTTAAACAAGAAGAACATGAAGCTGAGGGCTCGGGGGGTTCGCTGTGTGGCGGGCCTCACGAACTGTGCGTCAAACTTTGCAAGTTTACGCCTCTCTCCGCCTCCAGCTACGTCCCCTTACCACCTTCCATCGCGGCAAAGAAGGCCGTCCTGAACATTCAGAACAGTGACGCCAAGTGCTTCGTATGGTGTGTGCTTGCAGCTTTGCACCCTGTCAACAGGAAAAACCAACCACGCCGGGTTAACCACTACCTACCCTACGAGTCGGAACTGGAAGATGCTATGGCTGGGATCGACTACCCGGTGGCGCTTTCGGACATTCGCAAGTTCGAGGCCCGTACACACAACCCTCGGTTGGTCATCAACGTTTACGGCCTCACTGACAAAAATGTGGTGTACCCTATCCGGGTGAGCGACGTAGACGACGATGATGCTCGGGAAATTCACCTTCTGCTAATCAAGGATGAAACTCATCACCACTACACCCTCATTCGCTCCCTCTCTAGACTTGTTTCGAGTCAACGGAGCAGTGATAGTCACCACCTAGAAGTTTGTCGCAGGTGCTTGTCCACATTTGATAATCGAGAACAGCAAGATTACCAGCGCATCAGAGGTCCCAACATCGCT
Source organism: Lepisma saccharinum (assembly GCF_977018435.1). Classification (NCBI taxonomy): domain Eukaryota; kingdom Metazoa; phylum Arthropoda; class Insecta; order Zygentoma; family Lepismatidae; genus Lepisma; species Lepisma saccharinum. The sequence goes on along the minus strand of NC_139229.1, from coordinate 74,857,427 downwards.
GCAGAGAAGCTCGCTCGCCACAAACTTTATTGCGATGCCAGCGAGCCTGGGGTGGCAGTCGTGCCCAAACCTGGCACCGTGGAGCGTTTCCACATGCACGGTGCCATGGTGGAGCACCCCGCTATCATCATCGCGGACTTCGAGGCCTTCCTCAAACCCCTGTCCACTTGCGATCCCGATCCCGAAGTTTCCTCCACCACCCCTTACCAACTCCACGAGGCATCCAGTTTTGCCTACGTTGTGGTGCGACGAGACCAGCACATCGCCCCCGAGCCCTACGTGTATCGCGGTCCCGACGCAGTTAAACACTTCCTCGAGAGGATGGTTGTCGAGGCCATCGAGATAGGGAAGGTACTGTTGGCCCCCAAGTCTATGCTCCCACTGTCCCCCGACGATCAACGTAGACACGACGAGGCCATCGCTTGCCCTGTCTGCGTCGAGGAGTACACCGCCAACAACCGTAAAGTCCAACACCACGATCACTTTAACGGTAGGTATGTTGGTCCTTGGTGCAACGACTGCAACCTAATGGCCCGGGACCCGCGCTACAGCCCTGTGTTTTTTCACAATGGCTCGGGATACGACTTCCACCATCTGGTGCTTCACTTGGGGTACGACGACATGCGAATCAACGTCCTGGCGCAGAACGAGGAGCGTTACATTAGCTTGAGCAAACGAGTGTCGATCCCGGAATCACGCTCTACCGTCGAGCTTCGCTTCCTCGACTCCCTGAGGTTCCTCCCGGCCAGCCTCGATGCTCTCGCGGGGAAACTCAGCGACGAGCAAACACTCATCACCTCTGCGAATTTTCCGAACTTGGACGCCGGTCTCTTGAGGCGTAAGGGGGTCTACCCCTACGAATACGTCACGGACCCTACCAAGTTCGCGGAGACGTCGCTACCTCCTCGAGCAAACTTCTATAGCAAGCTGCGAGGCTCGGACATATCTGAGGATGACTATAACCATGCTCAGTCCATGTGGCGCGAGCTGGATTGCCAAAATCTCGGGGACTACCACGATGCGTACCTCAAACTTGATGTGACGCTCCTCGCCGACGTGTTCCAGGCGTTTCGTGCAACTGCGAAGACCATCTACAAGCTGGACCCTGCATACTTCTACAGTCTTCCCGGACTGGCTTGGTCGGCCATGCTTCTTCTTACGAAAATCAGGCTTGAGCTTCTTTCGGACGTGGACATGATGCTGTTCGTGGAACGTGCCGTGCGGGGTGGAATGGTCCAGGTGTCGCTGCGATACGCACGCGCCAACAATCACCACATGGCCACCGGTTACGACCCTTCGCAACCGTCCAGCTACATCATGCACACGGACGTCAACAACCTCTACGGACACTCCATGATGCGGCCGCTCCCCTTTGGAGGCTTCGAGTGGGTCGATCCCTCCAACTTGGACGTTGAAGGTTTCGACGATTCGGAACGCGGATTTTTTGCCGAGGTGGACCTCGAGTTCTCCGAGAAGGTGCAGGATTTGTTCTGCGATCTTCCGCCAGTCCCGGAATTCAAATGCCCGCCCGGCTCGAACCAAGCAAAGCTCATCATGGACTTTGTGCCCAAAGAGCGTTATGTCCTACACTACCAAAACCTCCGGTGGTTGATGAAGCGAGGGGTTACCGTCCGCACGGTACATCGAGTTTTGATGTTCGAGCATTCTCCATGGTTGAGGCCATACATCGAGCTCAACACCGAACATCGCACAGTCGCCACTTCTGATTTCGATCGCGATTTCTTCAAGTTAATGAACAATGCGGTGTTCGGGAAAACTATGGAGAATGTGCGAAATCGTGTAGATGTGAGGTTAATATCAAACAAAGCACAATGTCGCAGGCTCGTAGCAAACCCGTTATTCAAATCAAGAACCATTTACAATGAGCAGCTGGCTCTGATTCACATGAAGCGAGGTGAGGTGAGGCTCACCAAGCCCATCTACGTTGGAGTCACGGTTCTGGATCTGAGCAAGCTACACATGTTCGAGACGTACTACGACATATTACGTGCACACTACGGCCACAACATCTCGCTTCTCTACATAGACACGGACAGGTTCACACAGCCGACGCGTACAAGGATATGGCCACGGTTCCATCTTTGGTTGACCTTTTCGACACCTCGGGCTATCCCCAGCCGAACCGATACGGCATCCTGGCTCGCAACAAGATGGTGGCCGGCAAAGTCAAAGACGAGAAGAAAGGTGATGTGGCTCTCGAGGATGTCGGTCTTCGCTCCAAAACCTATGCTATTCAGGCAGAAGGATCCATCACGAAAAAGGCTAAGGGTGTGGACAGGAAGGTCGTCCAAGAGGACCTCGAGATAGTGCATTACCGCGAAGCCCTTAAAAATAGGACGTCAATTGCATGAGTGGAGCAGCGCATCCAGAGCGTCGACCATGTGTTGACAACCAACCAGGTGAGAAAGGTTGCCCTGGACGCACGCGACGACAAGAGGCGCGTTCTGAAATGTGGGATTCACACGCTCCCATGGGGCCACTATCATGTAGAAATTAGCTTAGAATGTGGTAAATGGCATGTATGTATGTATGTATGAAAAAAAACAATTTATGTAACAGAAGTTCTAATTTAATATAGCCAAAATATTAGAACAATAGTGTTTATCTTCAAATGCAAAAAAAAAAAAACAGGTGGAGGTTTGGAATTTTTAGCGGGACTAACTCCCTGCCGCGCCCTACGGGGTGAATATGGGGCACACGCAGGGCCAAAGGGGAAGTTCCTTTGTGCGTTCAAGTGTGATTTATTATAAATACATTAAAATTAATTTTTTTTTTATTATTATTTTTTTATTCCAGATTATTCTCACAAATGTAAGAAGGTGTTCCTCGCAGTACATCCTAAACGTTGCGTTGCAGGTTAATCTAATATTTGAACCTGCGGTCAGTATAATTTTTTGAGAATTATGTGATTTTTTTTTGTACTTAAAACTGTTCGGTCACTCTTTCATTTTTGACATCATACACAAAAGACTTCTCTGCATTCAGGATGACGCTGCACAGAGTATCGGCAGGCAGCGCGTCGTGGAACTCGCACACGACCTTGATGTTGGTTCGATCGTTGACCACCACCTGCCTCCTTTTCGTGGTGTTGATGACGAACATCGGCCTGCGTGTTTTGAATTCGCTGGGCGCGTAGTACACGTCCACGCTTCCCTCGGTCACGCGTTTGTAAGCCGTGTAAGCTTCGTAAAGTTTGAGGTAATCGTTTTTGGTCATGTCGAGGTTGTAATTCTCGCGCGGGAACACTTTGTTCCTACCGTTCTTCAGATAAACGTTCTTGATCTTGCAGTCGTCGAACTTGCTGGAATCTTTTTCCTGATCGTTATTGCGTCCGGTCTGAAAGAGCACAACGACGAAATCTGGCATGTCGAACTGTATGTTGTTGAACTGCGTCGTCACGTCGAATTCCATGTGACTTCCCGACGCCATCTTCTGCACGCACTGGTAACCGTGAAAGTGAATCGGCACCTGCGGACTTTTCAAGATCTCCGCTTTGTACTTGAGGGCGTAGTTCGTTTCGTATTCCACCACCGGCATTCTCAATTCCATGCTCCGGATGACGCACTTGGCCGCTTCGGGTAAAGTGTTGGGCAGCGGCGTGGTGCCGTCCGGACCCAAAGTAGCGTATCGCATCAGTGCGTCGTTGTCGTTGGCCGCTCTTCGAAACGTGACGCGCAGTCCTCCCTTCCACATGATCTCCTTGTAGTCCGAGAAGAAACCAGGCAGCAGACGCATGGGAAAGAGCACCGTGTGACTTGTCGTCGATATTTTGGTCCCGGCTTCGAATCCCCCGGCCTGATAGTACGTTGCGTCCGTTTTGGATAATTTCAACGTTCCCACTGCCGTCGACGTGATGTCTGGATAATCTATTCTGTCGATGACGGTGTTGTGCTTCCTCACCTCCACCTGCGAGAACAGGTGAGGCACGAAGTTGTCCACGAGTATCAAATTTGCTGCTGCGGGAAACGCGTCTCCGCTTTCCTTCTTCACCACGTCGAATTGAAGGTAGAGGTCCGCTCTGTGAGGATGAACAAACCCGTCGCCTACGTCCACGTCGTATTCGATCTCCCTGTTCGCTTCGTTGAGATTGGCGAACGTGCGACGGTTGGGAGGGAAAGATTGCAATTCGTAACTTTCGATTTGCTCCATTTCACTATGTGTGTTATTTATTATACGTTGATCTCCACGATGGCCGTCGTAGTGGCACCTGCGAAATCCACCACGTCTCCTTTCTCGTTCGTCACCACCAACTCTATGTCGTCTATGCGGTTGCGACATACTGGAAAATAGATCGGCGAAGAGGGCGTGTAGATGATCGGTTCCATGAACTCGGAACTTGGTTTGAAAGTGGCTATGATTCCCGTCTGCTTGTGACTTCCTAATAATCCGTCCGAAGATTTCGTGATCATGCCTTCCGCCACGTTGCAGTGTACGTTCAGAGTCTCTATGGCCAAGAATTTAGGAATGTTTGTTGTTACGTGCTTGATGCCAGCTTCGAGTTTTGGGTGGTTGTTCTCGAAACCTAAAAGTTCTCCCATGGTGCCCAGGTCCACGGTCTCCGTCGCGGATAGGATTTCCACTCTGTGCGTGACCGAATTTTGAGAAAGGTATGTGCCTTTGGGTAATTGAGCTTGCAAAGTGGAAAGATTGTATTGCCCCGGCGTGACGACGATGTGTTCGCTTCCGACGCTAATTTTGTTGTTGTGCTGCGTGACGTTAGGTATGAGGTACATGCTGTAGAATGCACGCAGAGCCACGGATTTAGGATAGACGATGTCATCGTGCAGCGTGAGTTTCAAGATTGAAGATTCGCTCGTGAGATGGAACACGCCCATCCTAGTGATGCTGTTTGAGATTCCACAATCCTTTCTGGAAATCCTCGATCGTAGGGTTATTTATTTTAGAGAGAAACGCGAGCACGGAGAGGCAGAGATGGCCGCAGTTCACGTCTCCGAAATTTTGAATGCGTTCGTCGTTGTAGTATATAGAGGTTTTGTTCGTTTTCAGATAATGAATTAAATTTGTAGGTGGAACACCTCCGAAAGAATCGAAAACGAATGCTTTATCATTATTTTTGTGGTAACATATCCAATGCGTGCCTGGATTTTCTTGACCGTCCAAGTTGACTACTCCGCATTCTCTTCTTTTAACGCTTGAAGGTAACGAGTCGGACATGAAAACTCCTCTGAAGTGTTTGATTTGTAACGGTTCGATCAGAGATTCAATATCTCGGTTGGTGAGTGCTGTTGTTTCTTTTTTTAAAACTTTTTCATCACGCCCTTGCCTCCTTTTTTCTCCATGGCCAGGTTGTGACGTTTCTGTTCTTCCAATTCCGCCTTGTTCTTCTTCGAGTCGATGACGGTTTTCGCGATGGCGGCGCTACCGCCGGCTAAACTTCCAACGGCCCCCAATGCTGCCAGGATGGCCGGGATGCTGAATATGAAACCTCCGACCTTTTGCTGTTTCCGCGAACGCTACAAGCGTCTCAATTGAGGTGTGCTGAGAAGTAATTTCATTCCGTGTCCTTTGCTCAAGCAAGAACGTTTCTTCTCGCGTTGTTTCTTGGTGAGTAACCCATCGAGGGCACCTAGATTTTTAAGATTGGAGTATGGTATCTGGTACACGACACCCTTGGGCTTCATGTTGATGCTCTATGTGTTATTTTTACAGTATGTTATTTATATATATATTCTGAGATTTTTCTCGTGTAGTTTTTACGGTATGTTATTTATATATAAATGTTCCGAGATTTTTTTTCACGGCCTCGCAGTCGTTACACAAATTCTATTACGTGCTTCGTTTTCTTGCCAAGAAGTTCCTTTGTCCCCTTGTACACGATTCGAGTTTTGTTCTCGATTAAAATAGATAGCTTCTCGTCGGATAACATGTTAGCGTATCGATCTGGTAAAAATAGACTGTATTGTGCGTTGAGCAACAGGCGTACCTTGGGACCATAGTGGGTAGAAACGATTGAACCGGAAGTTATCGTGTAAGGTTTGTCGACTTCCAATTCCTGAATTTTTACATACTCGACTGACAAATTTAGCATTTGTTTTAATGCTTGGAGATCACTCATTTTTTCAGTTGTCAGTGTGTTAGAGAGAAATTTAATTGTTTTTCACTATGTGTGTTATTTATATATACCGAAGATTATTTTTTTATGATGTGTGTTATTTATATATCAAGTTTTTTTTGACACGTATATATATATTTTTATTTTTAACAGAGGAAGAAAATCCGTGATGATGTGCGTAATGATATCTTCCGTCTCCTGCTTAGACTTGCGCCTACATCCTCACAATCGCCGTTTACTGCATGTATAAATATTTTACATAGTAGCTCTGGCGGCAAATCAGTTATGCAAGCCATGTTGTTTTTACTCTATGTTATTTATATACCCCACCCCAATTTTTGTTTCGTGTTCATGGCGATGGTGGTACCCAGTGCGGCGACCCGTTCACCCAACGATGCGTCTTTGCTCACGAACCTTTCGAAAGCTGCGTGCTCTAACTTTCTGTCTGCTTCGTGACGTGCATCCAGATCCGTCTGCGTGGTGTTGTAGGCGATGTCGTGATCTTTGCATGCGGCGTCCAACGGATTCACACCCTTGTCTCCTCTCTCCAATCTTTTCTCGAGTTTGGTACCCGGTCCGCAGTACTGGTAGCCAGGTAGATGCATCTCGAAAGGTAACTTGTTGATGATGTCGTTCACGAGTCCTTTTCCTTCGGCCACGTTCCAGAATCTCGGAGGCAGCGTGTTGATGATTTTGATCAGGTAACCTATGCCCTTGTCGTCGTTCACGATGAAGTTGGAAAGTTTCGTGCTGATCATGTCCACGATGCCAACCTTCTCGTTGTAGAAATTACGGTTGCCTGCATTCTCTTCGCCGGCTATCACCAACAATCGGTCCACGAGTTTCCTAACGTCGTCCACCCAAACGAATTCTTTGGGTAGCGTGTTGTAGCGTTTGACGCCGCTGCCTGTTTTGACCTGGTTCCAAATCGGTTTGATGAGATTCCTGTACTTCTCGCCGCTGCTCGATTTCACCCTATTCTGCGAGGCGTTGTTGTTCTGGTACAAGGCATCCGTCATGATCAGAATTTCCTTGTAACTTTGGTAATCTTCGTCGATGTAATCTTTCGGCTGCTTTTTGGCAACGAGTTCCCACAGTCCCACCGTACCCGGATACCTGGTCCAACTATCCTTCTCGCCTAAATTAACTTTAATGTCGTTGCCTTCGAAGGTCACCTTCGATTTCCCAATCTTCCACACCACACCACCGCCTTCGTTGGTTTCCATGCTGGGATACAATCCGAACACTTCATCCTTGTCGAATTTCCCCGTACTCAGGTAGTCTCGTGCCAAAGGTCCCAACTCGATTTTATCCGAAGACGACGACGTGCTACCTATGGCTCGACGTCGTGCCGGTGCATCCTTCAGTTCGAACGGCGTCGAAGGAATGCTCGAAATGGGTGTGGGTACGGCGTAACTTTTAGCTGCGAGCGGTACGAGTTCGTTGATCAAATTTTTATTTTGTTCCGTGACACTTTTAATTTCTTTACCTAGACCGCTGATGGCATCGATCACAGGTTGATCCTGACGTTTCTTCTCTTCGTAGAATCCGCGATTCTCGGATTTCCAACCTTTGAAGCGTTTCGCGAGGTATTTTCGCAACTTGAGATTTTCGTCCTCGATTTTTCGTTTCGTCATGACGTTATTTATATACGTCGTTTCTCACAACGTTGCAACGTTTAGAAAGTCGTTGATTTTGTTTCTGTATTTTCCGTCGTTGGGTTTCCTCGTCATGTCGATCGTCGCGAATCCGAAATCGTCACCGTTCCAGCAAGTAGAGCAGCAGCGTTCCGAAAATTGATTGTAGTTCATGTCTCCGCCTACGTAGTCATCGTACGCGTGCTTGAGGTTGGTGTGATCTTGACGAAACAAACATATGAAATTAGCGTTGTCGCGTACTAACTGTTTTGGAATTTTGGAAAACGTTTGAGCTAAGTAGAAGCAATCCATTCCTTTGTGACGACCTTGCGTGAAAAAGTTGCGAATTTCATTTTGATTTTCTAGGATGGCGTCGTCGAACACAACAACTGAATTTTCACGACAATCGTCGAGTGGTTTTATTTCCGAGGCGAACGTTGCAATGTCCAGACCATCGTACAGTTTCATCAGTTGCTGGTATTTGGTTTGCTCCAAACTTTTCGAGAACACGTACAGGTGCCTGTTCTTCCAATCTAACCAATTTGGTGCGAGGAGAAAATTGTCCACGAGCAGTGTCGTTTTCCCACACCCCGAAGGACCTACGATCAGACAGCGGATGCTGTCGGGAAGCAACTCGCCGTTCTTTTTCTTCGTTTGACTTTCCGGATCCGGTAGACGCTTCACCACGTTCCACGTACTCACAAGATCACTTCGTTCGCGTCGATCCAACTCTTTTCCGGAAGTCCCAGCCATTTGACAAACAGTTTGTCACCTTTCCTACGCAATACTTTCTCGATGAGGTACGTGTCGGGGTGTTTCGTTTTAGAGAGTTCCTCTTCGTAAAATCTTCCTTTCAAAATCTCGCCGCTACTATCTTTTATTATATACGTGTGTCGGTTTCCGGGTAAAACTCGAACCACCGTAAAGAGTTCCGTGCTCCAATTTTTTGTGAACCCCTTCTCGAAGGTGCGTTTGAATTTGCTGATCCTCACCCGGTCTCCAATTTTGTATTTAGCTTTTTTTGTCGTGGGTGTGTACTTTGGACAGTAAACGGTAGAAATTAAACGCTGCTCGTCAGACTTGGTAACGTCAACTGGCTTCATGCCTATCGTTCTGTGTACCGTATCATTATAGGTGTCGACGAGTTCCGGCAGGATGTCGACCCATTTGTAATTTCCCCGAAGCGTGAATCTTTTCCACATGTGTGTTTTCAAGGTTCGATTGAATCTTTCCACGATGCTGGCTTTGATGTGACTGAAGGTCGAATAATGTCGAATGCCATGTTTTTGAATAAACTTTTGGAATACGGCGTTGTAAAATTCTTTACCGTTGTCCGTTTGCAAAAACCGTGGTCGTCTGCCGCTTTCGCGAAAAATTAATTTGAATGCTTCCGCGACGCACGATCCCATTTTCGCCTTCAAAGGTAGAGCCCATGCGAATTTCGAAAACGTGTCTATGACGGTGAGGAGGTACTTGTTACCCTTGTTCCATTTATGTACGTTTTTCAAATTGCCGCTACTCATCTCCACGAGATCGCTTTGCCAGAGGTCGTCGATGCCCTTGGTTACTATAGCCAAACGTTCGTAGTTGCGGCGTGCAGGTTTATGCAATTCTTCGACGATGGCTTGCCTAGACATTTTTTTTGTTTAGAGATTACGTTTGAAGAGAAGCACCAGCGTGATGGGATTCAAAGAGGGTGGCACCTCGCTCGTGTTTTGAATGATCAGCTTATCGCCGGCACTCACGTCGAAAACGGTGAGATCTTCGTCTTCGTGTATTTCATATATGTTGCGCGTTTCGTTCCAACGTGCCAGAGGAATGTTTCCCGCTTTCTGGACACCACGATTCGATATCAAAGTCATGGTGGGAACGCTAGCTTTTCTGCCGTGAGACCAGTACGAAAATTCGTTTATCTGAATTGTCCCATCGAGGAGAAACTTGTAGTACGGATGATAAGGATGCAACATGTACAGTTTGTTACCTTCGACGAACGTGGAGATTCTCTGTTGATTGGGAACGCTGTTGATTTCGATGGCTTGCAAGGTGAACAATTTGGCGAATTTAGTGTCGAAGGTGACGAGATTACTGTGAACTTGTCCGAGTTTATTTTCGATGGGCAGCAAATGCTCGATTATGGTATCCGTTACGGTAGAAAACGACGGTTTGATTTTCACTTCCACGTTCAACTGCTTGTAGTTTTCGTTGAGTTCTTGCAACTTGGCACCGAAAGAGGCCAGCGTCGATTCCTGCGTGGATTCCAGCACTCCAACTTGATCTCTGACGTTGACGACGATGTTCTGAAGGTTCTCGACTTGATTCAATTTCGAGCTCTTCTCGGTAAGATCGTTCACGATGCTTCGCATCTCTGTAAACTGCGTGTGAAGGTCGGCGACGCTCTGCGAAGTGGGCAGCGTCGACACCAGCGAACTAATTTCGTCTCGAATCTGTTCCACGTTCACCGTTTCCGTTTCCAGTCGTTTCAGCATTCGAGATATGTTTCTTTTCAAAGCGTGCAATTCTTTGGAGGTGGGGAGATTGGCCACCCTACTCTCGAGATCGCTCAACGAACTTTTGATGTCGCTCGAATCGGATAGTGCCGTCACCGCCGTTTTCAATTTTTCCAAATCTTCGCTCGAAGGCACGCTCGTCCGTAACGATTCCAAGTCACCCTGTATGTTGTCGAGTACGTGATGAAAATGAGCGAGATTCGTTTCGACGTTCAAATTTTCTAAATATTCGATCTTCTGCTGAACCGTGCTCAACGTGTCTTGAATGCTCGTCAACGCTCTCGCTTCAGCGTGAATATTTTTAATTTCTTCGTTGATCAATTCCAGAGACGCCTGAAGCGTAGCGATGGTGGTTTGAATGTGTTCGAAATCTCGATACGCCTCCAATTGAATTTTTATGTTCGCGACGCTTTTACCGATGACCTGCAGTTCGTCCGACGATGGTAGGTTCGTCATGGTATCTTCCAAAGTCTGCAACTTGGATTTAATTTCTTCCAACGTGCCAGTGAATTCTTCTTGTAATTTGGAAACAACGACATGCAAGCGTTCTGCGTCTATATCGTTCACGACGGTTTGAAGTTCGGAGAAATTCTTTTCTATTGCGGAAGTTCGTTCTTCGATTTCGAGTTTCAATTTTTCCAAATCTTCATTTTTCGATTGAAATTGCTGTAATTTGGCCAAATCATTTTGAAGCGAATCCACGCTCAACTGTATATTTTGAACGCTGTCGTAAGAAGGTACGTCGACATAATTTTTTATCAGCGTCTTCAGTTCGGAATCAATTTTCAGAATGGGGTCGAGACATTGCGTTTGGAGCGTGGCGATTTCCGACTCTAAACTTTTGTTTAAGGTCTCCTGCAAAGCGATCAAATCGGTCCTCAACTTCTTAACTCGAATGTCCAACATGAGAATCTCTTCTGCATGGTCTACACGCTTGGTGTTGCCGAAAATGTCGTTAGGCATTTTTGGTTAACGGTTATTTATAATAGGATAGACGATTCGTAATTCTACGAAGAGAGGAATAAGTTTGTCGTAATCTCCGAGGAGTTCCACGTACAGGTAATCTCCTGCGGAAACATCGTACGTAATATTAGAAAGCATCTTGTCGTGCTTGATTCGAAAAATGTTCTTGCCGGTAGAAATTTTGATTTCGCCTGCGTTCACCGGATTCACGGTGATTTGAAGTTTCCCGTCGATCGGAATTTCGTAGAAATGTAAATTGTTATTAAAAACATAAAACATCTTGCCCACATCGTCATTCAGTTTCGTCCAAATGCTGTTGAGATGAACGATCAGTAAACCATTGAGTTTAGATAACACGGAAGGTAAGAGGTTATTGAAATTTGGCGGTGCAGTCTCCATATTGATCTGTTTTCTTAAGCCAAAAAGATTCATTGTTCTTGTTAGTTATTTAAGAATACGGCGCGCGCCCGCGCGTGTGTGTGCGTGTGTGTGTGGCACATCGTTCCCCCGAGAGAGGTTTACAAAAATCACGATATACGGAGTTGGAAAATTACGATATGGCGCATTCGCTTATTACTGTTGCCAGCCGTAGGTCTCTCTCTCTCTTTATCTTACAGCAACGTCGGCATCTCTATTTTTTAGTTGCAGGTGGTTTGCCAACACACTCTAGTTAATAATGCTACATATTATACACACACGCGCACACACATACTGTGTTGCCATCCACCCATCTCTCTCTTTTACGGCAGTACCAACTCTCCTTGCCCAGTGTGTGTAGGTTGGCAAAAATTGCTTTATGCACTGTAAGCCAAGCCTCAAGCAAAGTTGCCAGCTCCTTGCTTGAGGCTAGGTTAGACCAAAAAAAAGCTGTAGGTAGGCTGTCGGTTGTTTATCTCTTCCCTCTCTTTCTCTCCTCTCTCTTTTTTTTTTGTAAAAAGCTATGGCAAAAGCAGTAGGTTGGCAACCTTGCTTTATGCACTGTAAGGCAAGCCTCAAGCAAAGTTGCCAGCTCCTTGCTTTAGGTGGTTAGACCGAAAAAAAAAAACTTGGTGATTTTTTTCGAGTAAAATGTTGGCAACACTGCGAGAAAATAAGGCTTATGCCTTACAAGAGCAAACCATTAAGAAGCCTCAAGCAAGATTGCCAGCTCCTTGCTTTAGGTGGTTAGACCAAAAAAAACCTTGGTGATTTTTTTTCGAGTGAGGAGTTGGCAACACTGCGAGAAAATGGGGCTCATGCCTTACAAGAGAAATCCATTAAGGCGAGCCCCACCGAGCCCCATTTTCGGTTTCACAGGTGGCCCATTACACCTACTAGCGTGTGTCTTCAACCGGATCTCAGTGATGTTGCTGAAGTAAGCAACGAAGAGGACAATTCTGGTAAGCAGATGGAGGATTTACTCTGTTGTAAGGACAGATTTTCTGACACTCGCATGATTGAATGCACGTCATGCAAGAAATGGGAACATGTAAATTGTAGGGGTCTTACAGTTATTCACTGGGTAATATTCAGCTCTATGAAAGAAGACTATTACTGTAAGGCATATAAGCCAGAATTCAATCCATTCACTCTAAAATCATATACTTGGATACGGTAAATCCCAATATTGACCAAATTTTATCTGCTTTTCACTTGAGTTTGGCCCAACATGAGAATAGGTTGCAAGACAAGTTGCTCCAGAATACCGAAACGCTGGAGAATAGGTTACTTCAGAACACTGAAGCTTTGGAGAATAAGTTACTTCAGAACACTAAAGCTTTGGAGAATAGGTTACTTCAGAACACTGAAGCTTTGGATAATAGGTTACAAGACAGACTTGATCAGAACACTGAAACGCTGAGCGAAAGTTTACAAACAAACTGTGAAGTTTGGGGCACAAAATTGGTTAGGTTGCAGCAAAGTACTGAAAAACTGAACGAAGGGCTCCGACATGTAGAAAATAAGTTGCAGCAGGTTTCTGATTCTTGTCAATCAGCTAATAGGTTACTAAATGAACGTATAAATTATGGAGTAACTTTATTAAATTCGAAAGTCAGTAATCTTGAATCAAAGCTAGACCATCATGATGATGAGTTAAAACAACACCTATCAAACCAGTTGTGCCAACATGAAACTTCTATAAGTACACTACAAACAAATATGAATACTACGCAGGTAAAGTTGCAAGAATTTGATTCTATGCTTAAGGATTTAAATGATAAATGCATTAACTTAGAACAAAGCGATGTTATTTGTACTAGTATGGTTAGAGACGTTCTACAACCAGATAAAGAATTAAGTAATGTTGATGGACTTACTAATGAACATAGGCACATAGCATGCCAAACTGATACAAGATTAAATTCTAAAATAAAGCATGTTGTTTTTAGTGAACACAATAAATGCGAAACATTTCATGCAGATTCTTCTGGCTATGATACATCTGATGCTGAAGTGAATTCTGCAAAGGAAAATGTAACCAAATTGTGCAAGGGCAAATCTGCTCACAATAAAAGTAGAAATAAATTTGGTAAAGCTTCCACTTCACAGGGCAAGAATACATATGCATTGCGGCATTGTGTTTTAGATAATACTGAATTTACTAATAGCAATCCTACTGTTGACAAAATTCATTGTACATGTTCACTAAATAACCATTCATGTCTTTCTTCATTGAACAGCTCTTTACTGTATGATAATAAGCACTTACATACTTGTGATATTGAAAATAATGCACCTAGTTCTTTATGTGCTACAGACACATCAAAGCAAATTTGTTCTACATCTAACAGAAATTCCATACCTTCTAGAACTTATGTTGCTTGTGATAATAAAGACAATTTCACAGGTCTTGAAACTTCAGTATGTGGTTGCCAACGTCAAAATACATGTCATTCCTTAATCCATGATCAGTTTCCTGATGACTTAAGGCTCCTTCATACATTTGACGAAAGTCGAATCTGAGGAAGAAGAAGAAAAAAGGAGGGTCATATGGGTTGGTTTTTGCGTGGCTTACTCTGTACGTATCTCTGACGTAACAGAGTACGTCACGAGATTGGCAGTCTTCACAGTTCTCTTGGGTCTCAGCTTCTACTGCCTCGTAGAGCTCCGACGCAGTAAATAGTCCCTAACAAACCTACACAAGTTATGTTAAAGAAACAGCGAAATGATTTTAAAAAAGTATAAAAGATTACCTACACATGGAAACAGATCTTCATATGAGATCGTTGAAGGTAGTCATTCGTTGTTTACTGTTCGCGGCTGACGGGAGAGCAGTTGGGGTGGGGTACCTGAGGGGAAACTTACACAATCGCTTGCAAGGGTGGAAGGAGGAGAATTTGTTTGTTGTGAAGCAGTTGACAATCTGGCGGGCAGGCGAGCGAAGAAAGCACATGAATTATCGTTCTTTTAACACGTAACGAATTTTTCATGGATAGTAAAACCGTAATTTGATGACAAAAGATTCTTAAAACATTTATGAAATGGAAGATAGTAATCACAGCCGCGCTTTCATGTCTTGAATCTTGGCTATATCATTATGTGAGAGAGGCAGGAAGGGGAATAGGCACTTTCTCTCTCTCTCTCTCTCTCTCTCTCTCTTTCTCTTTCTCTTTTTAATCTTCCATAAAGAGCAATGAAAGGAAAACCGAAAACTGTTCCTATTTTGTACCTACAGTTCCTAAATAGAAATTACAATTTTTGTAACTATAATTGGCTTACGCAGAATTTTGTCGCGAGGTGTTTCAAGTTTGTTTAGATTTTAGTATTTATAGTAATAAAAACAATACATTGTTTTTTGATTGATTGATTGATTTGCTTCGCCTTTTGTTCCACTTTTGGCTAATTTGCGAAGATGGTGATGAGTGGTGATATGATGAAATTGATGAATGAACACTCACATACAACCATGCCCAGGCCAGGATTCCAACCCGGGACCCCTGGCGTCGTAGCGCGATGTGCTAACCACTCCGCCACGGGGACCGGCAATACATTATTTTTATTATAACATTTATTAACAATAGTAATCTAGTAATATGAACTGTTTATATTTTCGCTGCATGTGACACTAATTAGTTTAAAACAGAGCACGAATTAAACATTTCTTCAGCTTGCCCAGTCAGTGATCACAACAGGTTCATTGACCAGACCAGACCAAACATACTCTTTTTAAGAGTATTATACTCTTTTAGAGGTTCATATACTCTATACTCTTTTCAATTTGCAAAAATCCCCAAATATACTCTTTTCCTTGCTATTTAATTTCATTCATTATTTTACGCGTAAAAATGCCTTAAAATCCACAGAACGGAAAACGTCAAGATGTCAACAAACTGAAGTATTTACTCCTTGACTCAAGACTTTCCTATGAACAATTTCAAGAGTCATTTTCATATTCCATCAACAAGCAAAACATATTTCAAATTCATTGGAATTTAATGATAATGATTAGGGCTGAGCCGATACCATTTTGAACCGATTCTCTTATCAATTCCCACCGATAGTGTAAAATAAAAAGGAAGTTTTAATTTTGCATAATTTTCAGGATAAGTAAGACTGTCAAGAAGTCGCACGGGATTTTTGCGGACCCCGTGAAAGACCAAAATGCCGGAAAGTATCGGCTGGTATCGGTAGCTGAATCCCAACCGATACTTTCCGATACCGATACATCGGCATCGGTATCGGCTCAGCCCTAATAATGATATTTTTGAAACTTACTGTGTAATTTCAAAAGCCGTTGAAAAACATCTTGAAGATTGGGGTGAAAGAAAAGAATCAATGATGTGGAGGTGGAGGTCAGTGTGCAAAGATTTAGTACAGGCTGGGTCAACTTTAAAAGTGATTGTGCCTCTTATAAAATTCTTGTTTACTCTGCCTGGTACAGATGTTGGTTGTGAAAGACTCTTCAGTGTTATTAAAACTTATTGGCGAGAGAAAAAAAGTACACTCCTGGTGTCAACACTCGAACAAGTAATCAGGGGCGGCGCCAGAAATTTTCGACCGGCTGGGCAGAAGCTCCACATTGATAGATTAGGGTGGGCAGTATAAATGTAAGACCATATATAGTATATATGTGTATGTAAGATGTATGTATCCCCCTTTCTCTTACACTCCCGATTTTTCTCTTACTTCTTTTCCCTTTCCTTTTCTTGTTTTCCTCTTTATCTTTTCTAATCTATTGTCGCATCTTGTTCCATTTCCTTTCGCTCTGTCTCTGATGGACACAATTATTTCAAGGAAGTGTTTACCCTTGTGCAGCCATACATTCTAGTCACATTCATTCATGCATGTTAATAGAGTAAAATAAATGTGAATTAGGTTTATTTAAGCTTGTGTTGCAAATACAAGACACATACTTGATTTTATGTATTCGGCGACAGTGATAGAAAGTGCGATGGTAGACAATCGTGAAGTTTCTCGTAATTTAAATGCATGTTCCTGAGCATAGTATTTTCATGGTATGAGTTTTTGACTGAAAGAGTTTTCTTACTCTTTAGGGGTCACAATTTTAGCTTATAAGGTTTTTACAACTGAGAAATCTATATGAATGTTTGTAGTAGCGGCGAATGGGTGCCAACGTTTGAGGGGCAAGGACAATATACTTTTTCTTGGTAGACAAGGCTTAGCATAATGAGGTCATAGTGCGGGGGCAAAAAGTGGCAAAATGTGGCGGGGGAACTGCATCCCCCACTTCCCGCTCCTCCTAATCGCCGCCACTGAATGTTTGGATTATAATGAACGTCTTATTAGGAATGATTTAAAACACACACGGATAACCAATTGTTTGTTCATTGTCCATGAAGTATTCCTAGGCTAATGAAAGGCTATTTTGACAAAATATCACTCATAAGTAATAAACAAGTAAAATTGAAAAATATGTTCAGAATTGAAGAGATTATTAGCTAAGTTGCTATTCGTTTTCTTAACTTTCATGTTACTAATGCGGGAGAAGCAATACACGTATGGTTACATGAATATATTTTATGAGGTAACAAAATGATTTAGGACACAAGGAATTCATCAAAGTTGATTACCGTACCAGTAATAAATAATTCATCTATTTTCATAGATGACTTGGGTTGTATGGTGTAACCATTTCGAACACATTAGAGTGTCAACCTTTATCCTGTGCAGCATACCCTGGAAACTTTATTCTTACAAGGCAACGAGTCCCTAGCACCTGGAACCACTGTCAAAGTAATAATTTGTGAGCGTTTGTATTTTGAGTGTCAGCATGTGTTTGTTTTCGCCCCTTCGTTACTTTCATCTAATTACCATTGAACCTTATCGTCGTCATTATTAAAATTAGCAGAAAAATGACTTAAAATAAAACAAATCAACCCCAACTTACTCTTGCAAAAATGGAGTTTCATTAGTTCATACCTCTTAGAAAGTTGAGGTGGTAGTTTCAATCGCACAGCGTTTCATTAGTGGATCAAGGCAGCTAAGTCCATGAACAATGATGTTGTTTTTCAAAAGTCTCAAATATTTGTCTAAGTCAATCACCCTCTAAAAGTAGACGCATCTTCTGTGGTGATAAAATGATACGTTTGGTGCGAGATCTTTCTATATATATTATTTTCCCAATGGCATAACGCTGCCGCATTATAATGAAGAGGTCATGTGTTCGACTCCCCCCTCCTCTGGTGGAAGCATAATGCACACTGGTTCGGACTACTCGTTAAACTGTATGTTTAGTCCCGATTAGCCTATATGCGCCTAAAAGTGGGCTTAAAATCAAACTAACAAAATCGTCTTCTGGATATTTCTGACAAAAGTTTTCCTTCTTTACTTCAGTTGCATCTAGAGATTCTGTTGACATTTTCGGCTGACTCAGGTGACAAAATATATGTGTGGAACGAGGATTTCTAAATAGATAAGCCACTCATTAAGAAATGAATAATTCTGTAGCTTTTTCCATACTTAAAATTTATTCAGTTCGGTATTGTAGTGATTATTGTGATTCCTTCTTATTATTAGAACGAATATAAAGCTGATATTCCACATACCATATTGATATTTGAAGATGAAAGGTAGCTATATAAAAATTGTAATGAAAGAAAAAAGGGACACTTCTGGAATTTCAAGGCAGAGTTAATCAAAATTATACTATACTATCTAGCATACTTAAACCCGAAAGTTTATGGCTGCATCAACACAAGCTTTCCGTTGTCCCTATCCTGGGCAAGATCAATCCAATCTTTTCCATTCTTACCGATTTCCTTTAGGTCCATCTCAAAATCATCCCTCCATCTTCGTCTTGGCCTTCCTACAGGTCTCTCACGATCAGGTTTCACAACGAGAATCCTGTAAACTATTCTTTCCTCTGCCATTCGTGTCGCATGGTCTTCCCATCTAAGTCTTCTTGATTAAATTATTGTAATAAAAATTAAAAAGTCGAATTAATGTTTGGTTTTGCCGGAGGAAGTAACACTAAGATGATGTTTTATTTGTTTATTTGGAGATTATTTTAACCATACTCAGGTCGCGATTTATATACCAAAACCTCATTCCAATCCAGAGGCACAATCACGATTTTTTGCCTGGGGGGGATAAACGTACCACTAATAATAATAATAATAATAATAGTCGTAGTAGTAGTAATAATGATAATAAAAAATTTAATAATGATAATATTATTATAACATTATTATTATTGATTTGCTTTATTTTACTTCGCTTCTTGTGCCACTTTTGGTTAAGTTGCGAAGATGGGGATGAGTGATGATATGATTAAATTGATGAATGGACACTCACAAACATCCATGCATAAGCCGGGATTCGCACCCGGGACCAACATTATTATTAGTAGTAGTAATAGTAGTAGCAGCGGCAGTATCAAAGACGTTATTACCCTCGTAAATTATGCAAAAAGGAGGTAGACGTTGGTGCTAAAGCATTTGTGTTCGAACAAACAATTTGAATTATTTTTCCAACACTTTCAATTTCACATTAATAATGGAAAACAAGCACGCAAAATATTTTTGAAAGACAGAAAATGCTTGATAAATGAATTCCAAATATAATTGTTTTTTACATTAACATGTATAACTTTCATGCCCGATATATGTTTCACATATATGCAAGATGGAAATCTGGAATTCTGAGCTGCTGTCCTCAAGTTCACCCTAAATTCTGATCTAATCTTGATCATACCCTGAATAATTTTGAGCCTCCTAAGCCTACTAGCTGCTTTTAATTATGGAAGTGTTCATTTTTGATCACAGTTTTTGTTTCAATAGCTCTAGTAATTACTTTAACTTTCTAATGACAAAATTGGCTTTTTATGGGTTGATAATATTTGAACATTTCTAGCATAGATACTATTCAGAAGTTAAAAATACATGTTATGTACACCAGAATACACTTATTTATTGAATCATTCATATATCCCCAAGTATATGTACATATTGAATTTGATTGGGTGGGCAATCGGGTGGGCACAGGAATTTTTGGGTGGGCGCTTGCCCACCCGTGCCCACCCCTGTCGCCGTCCCTGCTGAAGTAATGGAAGTGAAATTCAATGTGGACATGACCTGTGAAGAGTTTGGACTGGCAATAAAGGACGACTTAAACATACTCAAGAAAGCAAAATCATCCCAGAAGTATGAACGATGGTGTCATTGGTGAGAAAGTATTTGAAATTAGCTAATTACATTGGACCCATAAAATTTAAATCTGTAGAGTGTAGGCCTATTTTATAGGGGCTATAATAGAAGCAATAACAAATAGCCACCCTTATTTTAGTTTTCTTTTTGTTTTGTGCATGCACACCTTCAACCTATAGACTATACTCTTTTTGGTCAACAAATATCTGGTCATCGAATGCTGTGATATTTCATCTGGGTGCGTTTGTTTGTGTAGTTTTATTTTCGCTCGCTGTGTTGTGTTCGTGATAGCTCTTACACCTCGTAATAAACCGTTTCGAAGTGGAACAAAGAAAATTCTGCACAATCAGTGGCATATCCAGAAATGTTTCGGGGGGGGGGTATGAACGAAATGTCTACAAATAATAATAATAATAATATTTTAATTGAATTAAAGTAATACTAATTTCAATATATAAATTAATATATTATTATTACGTGACTAGGTAAAGAGGCAAACAGTGTATATTCATTCTGTAGTTTACCTGTAGTTAAAAGTAGAAACATTTACATAAGAACAAGTGCCTCGCAATTAAAGTAATGTAAAATAGAAGAAGAATTGAATACTATTGCATAACGAAATAAATGTTAGATACAGTGAAGTTTCTGATTAATATTGTATACATATTGTTATGAGTTGTAGTATGCATAAACCTTCTTTCTAATATCATTCAAAGCCGTACGATCCCAATATAATCCTTGCCATCCAATAAATTCACTAATGCTAAACGAGTATTGTTATTATTTTATTACTTGGTAATCTTTTCGTTTGCCCTAAATAAATACTTTGTCTTTCAAAGCCGTATGATGTCAATCCTAATCATTGCCTTCCAATATATTCAGAGTAAAAATAGTAGTACTTGATAAGTATTTCAGGTGCTATACTTCAAAGCCGTATTATATTTATAGCTATAATCCTTCCATTCCAATACGCGTTCAGAGGAAATTATCCATCGAATATGAAAAAATTGCTAAAGGAGTATATTTACATTATTTAATTTTAGTACTGCATAGTCCTTTCGGGGAGGGTCCGAACCCCCAGCAAACTTGTTCTACGTATTATAGCGTAATATTTGCCAAGGAGACAGATTTAATTGAATTACTCAAAATAACGTTACTGGTTTACGTACGTACAATGTAAACGTCTAATGGAAAGCGATAAATAAACGGATGGGTATTATTCATTCTGAACCCTTCCACAATACGTGAACGTCTGTGTAGTTATTTTGCCGGCGATTTTGTAGCGCTTGAAACTTCATTGTTGTTTCTGCAGCAGACGATTTTCTCGGAGCCCACTTCTTGCACCAAACCTCTTTGCTTGCTGCCGTCACCCATATTTTGCAATTGAACACGTCCAGTTGACGCATGCACACTTCCCTGCCACTTGCGATCGTGTTTTGTCTTCACGAGCTATTTTGTTGTATCCCTCCGCGTTCTACTGTGGGTGGGGTTTAGAACGCTTCTAACTATCTGCACGAGGTGTCGCCACAGTGCAGGGACACTTTTACGTATTGCAAGGGTTTCGTTTTCCTCAAACAGTCTCAAAATAGGAAAACTGACTTCTACAGTGATGATGTTAATGTCAAGTACAATGAACATTGCACGTCCCCAACAAAACAGTTTTCCATAAGCTTGTGTGGTTAACGAGATAATTGCATGGGAAAATTACGGTTTTTCCCATTTTTATGCCCAATTTACTTATTAAGCAGGGTCTTTTTTAAAATTTCTGCTTTGTAGGAATCACGCAGCCATATTTTCTGAAGGATAGACGGGGATTCCCCAGAGAAGAGGGGACACAGACAACATGTGCAAGAGGTGTACTATGATGACACACACGTACACAAGTAGTATCCAAGGCTGTACGTAGAAATGAAATACGCACGTACACGTGATAGAACGACCAGCACGTACTGATATCGGCTCCAAATACTACAACGGAAGACGTAGTAGTACATAATGCTCCGCTAGAGGCGCTCAGCGGGATGCTACCTGTCACGGCCCGCTATCGCTGGTATACGTACGTACAAACAACGCATCAGTATACGCGACTAGCGATCTGCCTGTCAGTTACGCGTGTTGTCGTAAGGTGTTCATCCTGAGGCGTGTGGTGAAATTGAGCGCATTGCTAAAGTGACCGTTAGGAAGTACGTATACCGCGTTTGGTAGAACCTGTCCCGCTTCCCGCGCTAGGGAGCGCCAACAGTTTCCGTGCTGGGGAAAGTCAAAGCCAGGCAGCCAATTAAAATACGCAACGTCGCAACAGCGTCTACGTAAACGCCTCTCTTCTGGCTTTCATTCGCTCCTCGCTGCCCAGCAGACGATTTTTTCCTCGTTTCTCATTGACACCGAAACTGTTGAGCGCTCCCTAGCGCGGGAAGCGGGACAGGTTCTACCAAACGCGGTATAGTGCGTACCATCTGTGTTGTCTGTACGGGGTGGACACCTGTGTGGAGTGTTCAGTGCTGTAATCGTGAACGGTACATCACAAGTTAGTTTCGTACGTATTCGTGTGCTCCTTTGTGAGCCTGACAATGGCGACATACACCACCAACGAGCTTGCCGATATGCATCTCGTTTACGGTGACACACAGCAAAACAGCCATCAGGCAAGGCGTGTGTATCGCGAACGATTTCCAAATCGGCGCATACCATCACATGTTCTGTTTCAACAGGTGGATGCTCGTTTACGTGAAACTGGATCTGTACGACCTAGGGTGTGGGATCGTAGCAGACCGCGCAGTGTGCGCAGTGTCCAATTTGAGGAGGAAGTGTTGGACAGGATACGGGAAACGCCAGGCACCAGCACCCGTGCCATTGCCCATGTGCGACACACGCACCATACCAATGTGTTACGCGTGCTGCACGATGAGGGTATGCACCCATACAAAGTGCAGAGGGTGCATCACCTGCAGCCGACGGACTTTCCCCTACGCCTTGATTTTTGTCAGTGGTATTTGCAACAAACCCTTGCAAACCCCAATTTTCCAAATGCAGTGTGGATCGACGAGGCACTATTCACCAGAGAAGGCGTCTTCAATACCCATAATAGTCACGTGTGGGATGTGCAAAACCCGCATGCAATCATTGAGCGTCATTTCCAGCGACGGTTCGCAGTGAATGTGAGGTGTGGCATTGTCAGGGACGACCTGATAGGCCCATACGTGTTACCCAAAACTTTGTCCGGTGGGAACTATTGTGTGTTCCTACGGGAAGTTCTACCTGAACTGTTGGAAAATGTACCCCTTGCAATTAGGTAAGATGTATGGTATCAACATGACGGTGCCCCTGCACATTTTGACCGCCCAGCCAGATCTGTACTCAACAATACATACGGTGATAGATGGATTGGTAGGCGTGGACCTGTTCTGTGGCCACCACGGTCACCCGACCTCACAATACTAGATTTCTTCTTGTGGGGCGAAATGAAGAGGCTGGTCTACGAAACCCCGGTGGAAAGTGTGGAGGACCTCGTTGCTCGAGTACCGTCGCTGCTGGGATGATCACTGACATGCCCAACGTATTTAAGTATACCAGAGCGTCCCTGCTATGCCGATGCCGTCTGTGCGTAGATGTGGCTGGCGGACATTTTCAACGACGTCTGTGATATGTATCGTATGTCATTTCCACAGCCAATGAAGAATAGTACTTGTGTGCGTGTGTGTCATCATAGTACACCTCTTGCACATGTTGTCTGTGTCCCCTCTTCTCTGGCAGCCTGCTTTTCGGACACTTCCTGGCGAAATGTTCTTCAAGTGCTGTGACCTCCGTCATTTCCCTTTGTACCCCCATTCGATACCTGCGTTCCATGTCGGACATATTCCCGGGAATTCCTCACTTCTTGTGGGGAATCCCTGCCGCATTCATTTTCGACATGCGATTTGTGCATCATTCGCTAGCCCAGGTGTGTTTTCTTTGGGGATATCGTGCCTCATCTTCTTTATGAGTACTATTTGTCGGCATATGGAGGTGTGAAGTCCATTTTCACACGATTTCGGCATCCTCTAGCTCTGACACGGTGCTTCATTCGACAAAATTCCATTTACATTTTCGTCTTCATTTCACTTGGCGATTCACCTCCTCCGCGTTGTAAACGGAATTTTGCACCACCCTGTATATACACAAAATAAATATTAAAATTTAAAAGCCTGTAATCTAATTTACATTAAAATTAAACACATTTTCGGATCTGGTCCCTGCCTCAAAAAAATACTGGGTACGGGCCTACATGGAAGTAAGCGTTTACTAAGACGGGCGTACACTGGGAAAAGTTGACTAGGTAAATGTTAGTCTAAGCCTGCCATCCAAGTACCGTAAAGAAGTTAACATGACCGCCATTACATATATTCGACCATGCAAACGAACGGCTGGTGTAGCTGCAGACATGCTTTCCCCTCTCACGCGTTCATTGGCCGAGGACTCGTTTTCGTTCGCATGCTCCACAGACTCCTGGAACAGAGTATAGGCTACATGTTCTGTACATCTGCTTAGCACTTCTGTTGTGCATAAGAATGACATATCCTGACACTGTGACGGAGTGGGCACCGTAACGCTCTACTAAAGCTAGAGCTTCCAGGTTCGAATCTTGGTCAATCATGTCATGGATGTATCATCGTGTTTGTTCATTCACCATATCATCAATTCATATTTGGTATTGGAGACACTGACAAGAGATGAATAGACAATAGTACCAGAAAGAAAACACAGAGGTCAGCACAAGTTGAAACAATACAGATAAGTTATTGAATAAGAAATATCGATCCGGTAAAAGTGAAGATAGAATAAAAAGATGCATAATATATTATGGTAATGTATAAAAATTAGATGGCAGATGAAATGGAAACTATAAGACCAAACTCATAAGCATATGTTAAGCAATTATATTAAAAACCCTTCAATCCAGTTATGTAGGCGCACATGAAGGAGATTTTCCATTGAAGAATACTCAATTATAGGTTTTTCCCCACATGAAGGATATAAATCTCAGAGCAATTGTTGCTAGCTCTGGCATCGGTGGCGCCAGGGGTGCGCAAGAAAATCTTCGCACCCCTGGCGCCGCCCGTGAGCTCTGGGCAGGTGAGAATACTACAGTGTGAACGAAGTAGGATCAGCAAAGGAGTAAGTCAGGAGCTCTCTCAGTTTCGACCATATTTCTGACGATAACTCACGGATATCTTTATTACCTGGGAACCAGGGACGGCAAAAGGGACATTCCTGTGCCCACCCAATCAAATTCAATAAATATGTACAATTAGGGGAATGTGATTGGTTCTGTAAATATAGGCTAGTCCTCACTCCATGTACTGTATATTTTACTTGAGAATATTGTCGATACTAGAATGTACATCCCATAACAATCATGATCATAACCTTTATTTATCCGTTGACACATTTTCCCATGCGTATATTTAACGTCAGGTACATGCAAATACAGATACAAGCTTTGCTGTCATTTCGCGAAATATTTTTCTAGTAAGTAAGTTTACGAATATTAGAGCAAATATCCTGTTGAATGAAATTAATTTAAGCTTTACTTACTACTTCCTTAATGTTGTCATTAGAAAGCTAAAGTCACTATTAGAACTCTTTTTTAAAATGTGATCTAACGAACACTGCTATGATTAGATGCAATCAACAGGCATAGGAAGCTTTATGTGAGAATCACAATTATGAGATGTAAGAGTTAATCAGGATTTAGGAGGACTTGGAGGGTTGCAGCTCCCAGTCTTCAATGGAGAAAAATTGCTTCGAAGGCAGCCATATAATGAAGAAAAAAAGACATTTGAAATGTGGGAAAATATTAAAAAGTATAACTAAACATCTGACATGGCTTGGGCTAAAGGTTATAGACTAACTGAAACTGTGTGCGCGCGTGTGTGTGTGTGTGTGTGTGTGTGTATAGATGGGAGTGAGTTCTTGATATTGTCAGCCCCGGCCAACCGCATAAATATCTGCTTGGGTATGATCAATGTCATACAATAAACAAATAAAAACATATTCGTCTTGCTTCCTCCAGATACGCACGAAATTATTACCACCTTCTAAATTGGGTCTACACTGCATTACAGTAAAACCTCGTTAATCCGTACCAATTGGGGGATAAGTTGACCGGTTTAGCGAAAGTCCGGATTAACTGAAATAACCTAAAAGAACAGTAGAAAGTGCATTAAAACTCCGTTCATAGCAACAAAAAAGGTTTATTATGATGTGTTTAAAGGGCATAGGCCTAAATACACTATACAGTTGAGTACAAAGTCTGCGGGAAATGGAATTTCATCAGTGGCCGACTGCATTTTCTTTGGGAAGTTCTCTTGTTGACTTCTAGCCACATTGAAAACCTTGCATTGTGAGTAGTGTAAGTGTATCGTTTCTAAGTCACACTTGGTACGAGTGCATTTGTAGCCTCTTTTTTTATCAATCGAATATCAGTTTTTGACACATTTTGACAATTTTTTGTCGACGTTTTAGCGTTTAGCGATGTTTTAGTAAAATTTCCCTTTTTTTCCCTTTTTTTCCCACTCACAGTTGGTACGAATGCCACGATCTTACGTGATATAACTTAACCTATCCTTTTTTATTACGTGCTAAACTACACGAGAGCCTCTACTAGTAGTGCAGGTGCCCGGGTTCAGGAACATCAATTGAGGTTCAAAAAAACCTCAAAAACTCACTTTCTCTCCACGTTCTGCGACTCATTTATTGCGCTGACGATGTTTCGCAGCGAAGAAAACAGCACCAAAACATCAAAAACTCACTTCAATTCACTGAAGTGAGCCACAGTGTTGCAAAACCTACGAAAATTTCATCAAAACCTCAAAAACTCACTTTCTCTCCACGTTCCGTGCCTGACGAAGGTTGGTATGGTACGTTCTGGAACCATCCTTTTGATCTACTTTTTTTATTATTTTACGATGTTTTACGGGTTAATCTAACCTACAATGAGAGAAAAGTGGACAGAAAAAAAAAAGCTCTGGCATCATTTTTTTAAGCTTCTCCTGCAAATTTTTGCTCTTATGCTACCTCGTCCTTTGACCTACACTTTTGAAATGACTTACGACATTTTCCTATAAGTCTGCTGTCTCCTCTTACTGTAAGGTCCCTCAGTGTAATCTACTACGACCTTGTGCTCTCAGCGTAATCTGCTACGATGTTTTTTTTTGTTTTTTTTTTTAAAAAAAACTCATGTGTGATCTTCTGCGGTGTGTGTGTGTGTG
Organism: Lepisma saccharinum; assembly: GCF_977018435.1. Lineage (NCBI taxonomy): Eukaryota > Metazoa > Arthropoda > Insecta > Zygentoma > Lepismatidae > Lepisma > Lepisma saccharinum. The sequence goes on along the minus strand of NC_139229.1, from coordinate 74,830,391 downwards.
TGTGATAATCAAAATTATTTTTGTTAAGACCCTCAAAAAAGAATAAAAAATATCCCGCCATAGAGAGGGGTGCGTGGTGCCCAACACCAGTTCTAAATGGTCATGGCTATCGAAGCCATGCCTCTGTAGAGTTTCACGAGTTATTATTTTTTTTTTATTTGCGCATCGAACTAACTTACATTGTATTTTATATAACCTTGTTGATTTTTTTAGTATGTGGCAATTTTTTTTTTTTACGAATTATTTTTTAAAACTGTTCCGTGACCCTCTCGTTCTTCACGTCGTGGACGAAGGACTTCTCTGCGACCAGGATGACGCTGCATAGAGTATCCTCGGGCAACGGACTGTTGAACTCGCAGACGATCTTGATGTTGGTGCGATCGTTGACCAGCACCTGCTTCCTCTTCGTCGTGTTGATGACGAACATCGGCCTGCGTGCTTTGAATTCGCTGGGCGTGTAGTACACGTCGACGTTTCCCTCGGTCACGCGCTTGTAAGCCGTGTAAGCTTCGTAAAGTTTTAGGTAATCGTCTTTGGTCATGTCGAGGTTGTAATTCTCGCGCGGGAACACTTCGTTCCTACCGTTCTTCAGATAAACGTTCTTGATCTTGCAGTCGTCGAATTTGCTGGAATCTTTTTCCTGATTGTTATCGCGCCCGGTCTGAAAGAGCACTACGACGAAATCTGGCATGTCGAACTGTATGTTGTTGAACTAAGTCGTCACGTCGAATTCCATGTGACTTCCCGACGCCAACTTCTGTACGCACTGGTAACCGTGAAAGTGAATCGGTACCTGCGGACTTTTCAATATCTCCGCTTTGTACTTGAGGGCGTAGTTCGTCTCGTATTCCACCACCGGCATTCTCAATTCCATGATCCGGATGACGCACTTGGCTGCTTCGGGTAATGTGTTGGCTATCGGCGTGCCGTCGGCGTTCAAGTTGGTGTATCGCATCAGTGCGTCGTTGTCGTTGGCCGCTCTTCGAAAAGTGACGCGCAATCCTCCCTTCCACATGATCTCCTTGTAGTCCGAGAAGAATCCCGGCAGCAGACGCATGGGAAAGAGCACCGTGTGACTTCTCGTCGATATTTTCGTCCCGGCTTCGAATCCTCCCGCCTGGTAGTATGCCGCGTCCGTTTTGGATAATTTCAACGTTCCCACTGCCTTCGACGTGATGCCTGGATAATCTATTCTGTCGATGACGGTGTTGTGTTTCCTCACCTCCACCTGCGAGAACAGGTGAGGCACGAAGTTGTCCACGAGTATCAAATTTGCTGCTGCGGGAAACGCGTCTCCGCTTTCCTTCTTCACCACGTCGAATTGAAGGTAGAGGTCCGCTCTGTGAGGATGAACGAACCCGTCCCCTACGTCCACGTGGTATTCGATCTCCCTGTTCGATCCGTTCAAATTGGCGAACGTGCGACGGTTGGGAGGAAAAGATTGCAACTCGTAACTTTCGATTTGTTCCATGATGTATGGTTATTTATTATACGTTGATCTCCACGACGGCAGTGGTCGTTGCACCTGCGAAATCCACCACCTCTCCTTTCTCGTTCGTCACCACCAACTCTATGTCGTCTATGCGGTTGCGACATACTGGAAAATAGATCGGCGAAGAGGGTGTGTAGATGATCGGTTCCATGAATTCGGAACTGGGTTTGAACGTGGCTATGATTCCCGTCTGCTTGTGACTTCCTAATCCGTCCGAGGATTTCGTGATCATGCCTTCCGCCACGTTGCAGTGTACGTTCAGAGTCTCTATGGCCAAGAATTTAGGAATGTTTGTTGCTACGTGCTTGATGCCAGCTTCGAGTTTTGTGTCGTTCTCGAAACCTAAAAGTTCTCCCATGGTACCCAGGTCCACGGTCTCCGTCGCCGATACGATTTCCACTCTGTGCGTGACCGAATTTTGAGAAAGGTACGTGCCTTTGGGTAACTGAGCTTGCAAAGTGGAAAGATTGTATTGACCTGGCGTGACGACGATATGTTCGCTTCCGACGCTAATTTTGTTGTTGTGCTGCGTGACGTTAGGTATGAGGTACATGCTGTAGAATGCACGCAGAGCTACGGATTTAGGATAGACGATGTCGTCGTGCAGCGTGAGTTTCAAGATCGAAGATTCGCTCGTGAGATGGAACAAGCCCATCGTCGTGATGCTGTTTCAGGTTCCACAATGCTTTCTGAAAATCTTTGATCGTAGGCTTATTTATTTTAGAGAGAAACGCGAGCATGGAGAGACAGAGATGACCGCAGTTCACGTCTCCGAAATTTTGAATGCGTTCGTCGTTGTAGTATATAGGGGTTTTGTTCGTTTTCAGATAATGAATTAAATTTGTAGGTGGAACACCTCCGAATGAATCGAAAACGAATGCTTTCTCATCATTTTTGTGATAACATATCCAATGCGTGCCTGGATTTTCTTGACTGTCCAAGTTGACTACTCCGCATTCTCTTTTTTTGACTGTTGAAGGTAACGAGTCGGACATGAAAACGCCTCTGAAGTTTTTGATTCGTAATGGTTTGATCAGAGATTCAATGTCTCGGTTGGTGAGTGCTGCTGTTTCTTTTTTTAAACTTTTTCATCACGCCCACCCCCTTGCCCCCTTTCTTCTCCATGGCCAGGTTGTGACGTTTCTGTTCTTCCAATTCCGCCTTGTTCTTCTTCGAGTCGATGACGGTTTTCGCGATGGCGGCGCTACCGCCGGCCAAACTTCCAACGGCCCCAAATGCTGCCAGGATGGCCGGGATGCTGAATATGAAACCTCCGATCTTTTGCTGTTTCCGCGAACGCTGCAAGCGTCTCAATTGTGGTGTGCTGAGAAGTAATTTCATTCCGTGTCCTTTCGTCAAGCAAGAACGTTTCTTCTCGCGTTGTTTCTTGGTGAGTAACCCATCGAGGGCACCTAGATTTTTCAGATTGGAGTATGGTATCTGGTACACGACACCCTTGGGCTTCATGTTGATGCTCTATATGTTATTTTCACGGTATGTTATTTATATATATGTTCTGAGATTTTTTTTGTTTCGAGTAGCAGAAGTCAGAGAGTTCAACGCCCTCAATTGGGGCTCAGGGGGCTCATGCCTAAATGGATTTTTCTCGTAAGGCATGAGCCCCCTGAAGCTGGCAGTGTTGCCAGCTGCTTACTCGAAAAAATCACCAAGGTTTTTTTTTGGGGTCTAACCTAGCCTAAAGCAAGGAGCTGGCAATCTTGCTTGAGGCTCGCCTTAATAGTTTGCTCTCGTAAGGCATGAGCCCTATTTTCTCGCAGTGTTACCAACATCTTACTCGAAAAAATCACCAAGGTTTTTTTTTGGGTCTAACCTAGCCTAAAACAAGGAGCTGGCAATCTTGCTTGAGGCTTGCCTTACAGTGCATAAAGCAAGGAGCTGGCAATCTTGCTTGAGGCTTGCCTTACAGTACATAAAGCAAAGTTGGCAACCTACTGGTATTTTTGCCATAGTTTTTTACAAAAAAAAAGAGAGAGGGAAGAGTTAAACAACCGACAGCTGCCAACACTCACCTACAGCTTTTTTTTCTTGGTCTAACCTAACCTAAAGCAAGGAGCTGGCAATTTTACTTAAGACTTGCCTTACAGTGCATAAAGCAATTTTTGCCAACCTACTAGTATTCTTGCCATGGTTTTTTACAAAAAAAAGAGAAAAGAAAGAAAGAGAGAAGAGTTAAACAACCGACAGCTGCCAACACCCACCCTAACCTAACCTAACCTAACCTAACCTAACCTAACCCACCCTAACCTAACCCACCCTAACCTAACCTAGCCTAACCTAACCTAACCTAACCCAACCCAACCTAACCTAACCTAACCTAAAGCAAGGAGCTGGCAACCTTGCTTGAGGCTTGCCTTACAGTGCATAAAGCAAGGTTGCCAACCTACTGGTATTTTTGCCATGGTTTTTTACAAAAAAAAAGAGAGAGGAGAAAGAGAGAAGGGAGAGTTAAACAACCGACAGCCCACCTACAGCTTTTTTTTGTCTAACCTAACCTAAAGCAAGAAGCTGGCAACTTTGCTTGAGGCTTGCCTTACAGTGCATAAAGCAATTTTTGCCAACCTACACACACTAAAAAAGAAAAACCGGCAACAAACACGCACTGCCGTAAAAGAGAGAGAGATGGGTGGATGGTAATATAGTATGTGTGTGCGTGTGTGCGTATAATATGTAGCATTATTAACTAGAGTGTGTTGGCAATTTACTTACAACTAAAAAAAAATAGAGATGCCAATTTTGCTGTAAGATGAAGAGAGAGATAAATTTATGGCTGGCAACAGTGGTGGGCGATGTCCTCTTATTGCAAATTTTTTCCAAGTCCCAAAAAAAAAAAAGAAAGGCCAATGTTTATATATCGTAATTTTTGTAAACTTCTCTCGGGGAAACGATGTGCCACACACGCGCGCGCGCTTATGTATTGTGACGCAAACAAACAAACAAAATAATAATTGTTGTTTTTTAGGATACCTGGCCCCTATAACCTCGCCAGGGTGCGTGGTGCCCAGCCAAAAAAGTAAAAGTTTTCTAATGGCTGCGGTTATCTACAACCGCACCTCTGTAGAGTTTCACGTGTTTTTTTTTCTCAAACTTCCATGAAACTCTACAGAGGACCTCCGTAATGCATGCAACGTGTACTAACGACTCTAGTGTTATTTGATGTTGTGATATTTTTGGATATAGAGTTTTATTGTGAGATATGGATAAAAATAATTATGTTTATTATAATATTTTCTTGATGAAGATGGAGAATATGTGTGTGTTACAAATAAAGTTGCATGCTTTTTTTTTAGTGTGTGTATGTGTTTTTGATGTTTCGACAGCATCTGAAACGATAAAAAAAGAAATTTTATTGTTAATTTTCTTGTGTAAAAAAAAACAACAACAAATTTTTTTGTGCAAATTTTCTGATTGTCTCGTGCTATAGTGCAAAAAAAGATATTGTAACTGATAACTAATGAAATTGACATTTGTAACTGATCTGAACTAGTAAAATTCGTATTGTGCTATTGTAACTGATTGTGCTAGTACAAAAAATTTCTTATTTGTGCAAGAAAAGATGTTAAAAACTTGTTAAAACTGCTCTGTGACCCTCTCGTTCTTCACGTCGTAGGCGAAGGACTTCTCTGCAATCAGGATGACACTGCATAGGGTATCCTCGGGCAAGGCATCGTGGAACTCGCAGACGACCTTGATGTTGGTTCGATCGTTGACCACAACCTTCTTTCTCTTAGATGTGTTGATGACGGTCATGGGTCTCCGTGCTTTGAACTCGCTGGGCGTGTAGTACATGTCCACGCTTCCCTCGGTCACGCGTTTGTAAGCCGAGAACGCTTCGTAAAGTTTGAGGTAATCGTTTTTGGTCACGTCGAGGTTGTAATTCTCGCGCGGGAACACTTCGTTCCTACCGTTCTTCAGATAAACGTTCTTGATTTTGCAGTCGTCGAACTTGCTGGAATCTTTTTCCTGATTCTTGTCCCTCCCGGTCTGAAAAAGCACTACGACGAAATCTGGCATGTCGAACTGTATGTTGTTGAACTGCGTCGTCACGTCGAATTCCATGTGACTTCCCGACGCCATTTTCTGCACGCACTGGTAACCGTGAAAGTGAATCGGCACCTGCGGACTTTTCAAGATCTCCGCTTTGTACTTGAGGGCGTAGTTTGTTTCGTATTCCACCACCGGCATTCTCAATTCCATGCTCCGGATGACGCACTTCGCCGCTTCGGGTAAAGTGTTGGCTATCGGTGTGGTGCCGTCCGGACCCAAAGTAGCGTATCGCATTAGTGCGTCGTTGTCGTTGGCCGCTCTTCGAAACGTGATCCTCAGTCCTCCCTTCCACATGATCTCCTTGTAGTCCGAGAAGAAACCCGGCAGCAGACGCATGGGAAAGAGCACCGTGTGACTTCTCGTCGATATTTTCGTCCCGGCTTCGAATCCCCCGGCCTGGTAGTACGCTGCGTCCGTTTTGGATAATTTCAACGTTCCCACTGCCGTCGACGTGATGCCTGGATAATCTATTCTGTCGATGACGGTGTTGTGTTTCCTCACCTCCACCTGCGAGAACAGGTGAGGCACGAAGTTGTCCACGAGTATCAAGTTTGCTGCTGCGGGAAACGCGTCTCCGTTTTTTTTCTTCACCACGTCGAATTGAAGGTAGAGGTCCGCTCTGTGAGGATGAACGAACCCATCGCCTACGTCCACGTCGTATTCGATCTCCCTGTTCGCCTCGTTGAGATTGGCGAACGTGCGACGGTTGGGAGGGAAAGATTGCAATTCGTAACTTTCGATTTGCTCCATTTTACATGTATGGTTATTTATTATATGTTGATCTCCACGATGGCCGTCGTAGTGGCACCTGCGAAATCCACCACGTCTCCTTTCTCGTTCGTCACCACCAACTCTATGTCGTCTATGCGGTTGCGACATACTGGAAAATAGATCGGCGAAGAGGGCGTGTAGATGATCGGTTCCATGAACTCGGAACTTGGTTTGAAAGTGGCTATGATTCCCGTCTGCTTGTGACTTCCTAATAATCCGTCCGAAGATTTCGTGATCATACCTTCGGCCACGTTACAGTGTACGTTCAGAGTCTCTATGGCCAAGAATTTAGGAATGTTGGTTGCTACGTGCTTGATGCCAGCTTCGAGTTTGGTGTCGTTCTCGAAACCTAAAAGTTCTCCCATGGTGCCCAGGTCCACGGTCTCCGTCGCGGATAGAATTTCCACTCTGTGCGTGACCGAATTTTGAGAAAGGTATGTGCCTTTGGGTAATTGAGCTTGCAAAGTGGAAAGATTGTATTGTCCTGGCGTGACGACGATGTGTTCGCTTCCGACGCTAATTTTGTTGTTGTGCTGCGTAACATTAGGTATGAGGTACATGCTGTAGAATGCACGCAGAGCCACGGATTTAGGATAGACGATGTCGTCGTGCAGCGTGAGTTTCAAGATTGAAGATTCGCTCGTGAGATGGAACACGCCCATCCTAGTGATGCTGTTTCAGGTTCCACAATGCTTTCTGGAAATCCTCGATCGTAGGGTTATTTATTTTAGAGAGAAACGCGAGCACGGAGAGGCAGAGATGGCCGCAGTTCACGTCTCCGAAATTTTGAATGCGTTCGTCGTTGTAGTATATAGAGGTTTTGTTCGTTTTCAGATAATGAATTAAATTTGTAGGTGGAACACCTCCGAAAGAATCGAAAACGAATGCTTTATCATTGTCGTTTTTGTGGTAACATATCCAATGCGTGCCTGGATTTTCTTGACCGTCCAAGTTGACTACTCCGCATTCTCTTCTTTTAACGCTTGAAGGTAACGAGTCGGACATGAAAACTCCTCTGAAGTGTTTGATTCGTAACGGTCCGATCAGAGATTCAATGTCTCGGTTGGTGAGTGCTGCTGTTTCTTTTTTTTAAACTTCCTCATCACGCCCTTCCCCCCTTTCTTCTCCATGGCCAGGTTGTGACGTTTCTGTTCTTCCAATTCCGCCTTGTTCTTCTTCGAGTCGATGACGGTTTTCGCGATGGCGGCACTTCCGCCGGCCAAACTTCCCACGGCCCCCAATGCTGCTAGGATGGCCGGGATGCTGAATATGAAACCTCCGATCTTTTGCTGTTTCCGCGAACGCTGCAATCTTTTCAATTGAGGTGTGCTGAGCAGTAATTTCATTCCGTGTCCTTTCGACAAGCAAGAACGTTTCTTCTCGCGTTGTTTCTTGGTGAGTAACCCATCGAGAGCACCTAGATTTTTTAGATTGGAGTATGGTATCTGGTACACGACACCCTTGGGCTTCATGTTGATGCTCTATGTGTTATTTTCACGGTATGTTATTTATATATAAATGTTCTGAGATTTTTTCTCGTGTAGTTTTTTTACGGTATGTTATTTATATACCCCACCCCAATTTTTGTTTCGTGTTCATGGCGATGGTGGTACCCAGTGCGGCGACCCGTTCACCCAGCGATGCGTCTCTGCTCACGAACCTTTCGAAAGCTGCATGTTCCAATTTTTTGTCTGCTTCGTGACGTGCGTCCAGATCCGTCTGCGTGGTGTTGTAGGCGATGTCGTGATCTTTGCATGCTGCGTCCAACAGATTCACACCCTTGTCTCCTCTCTCCAATCTTTTCTCGAGTTTGGTACCCGGTCCGCAGTACTGGTAGCCAGGTAGATGCATCTCGAAAGGTAACTTGTTGATGATGTCGTTCACGAGTCCCTTTCCTTCGGCCATGTTCCAAAATTTCGGAGGCAGCGTGTTGATGATTTTGATCAGGTAACCTATGCCCTTGTCGTCGTTCACGATGAAGTTGGAAAGTTTCGTGCTGATCATGTCCACGATGCCAACCTTCTCGTTGTAGAAATTACGATTGCCTGCATTCTCTTCGCCGGCTATCACCAACAATCGGTCCACGAGCTTCCTAACGTCGTCCACCCAAACGAATTCTTTGGGTAACGTGTTGTAGCGTTTGACGCCGCTGCCTGTTTTGACCTGGTTCCAAATCGGTTTGATGAGATTCCTGTACTTCTCGCCGCTGCTCGATTTCACCCTATTCTGCGAGGCGTCGTTGTTCTGGTACAAGGCATCCGTCATGATCAGAATTTCCTTGTAACTTTGGTAATCTTCGTCGGTGTAATCTTTCGGCTGCTTTTTGGCGACAAGTTCCCACAGTCCCACCGTACCCGGATACCTGTTCCAACTATCCTTGTCGCCTAAATTGATTTTAATGTCGTTGCCTTCGAAGGTCACCTTCGATTTCCCAATCTTCCACACCACACCACCGCCTTCGTTGGTTTCCATGCTGGGATACAATCCGAACACTTCATCCTTGTCGAATTTCCCCGTGCTCAGGTAGTCTCGTGCCAAAGGTCCCAACTCGATTTTATCCGAAGACGTGCTGCCTATGGCTCGACGTCGTGCCGGTGCATCCTTCAGTTCGAACGGCGTCGAAGGAATGCTCGAAATAGGCGTGGGTACAGCGTAACTTTTAGCTGCGGGCGGTACGAGTTCGTTGATCAAATTTTTATTTTGTTCCGTGACATTTTTAATTTCTTTACCTAGACCGCTGATGGCATCGATCACAGGTTGATCCTTACGTTTCTTCTCTTCGTAGAATCCGCGATTCTCGGATTTCCAACCTTTGAAGCGTTTCGCGAGGTAATCGCGAAGCTTGAGATTTTCGTCTTCGATTTTTCGTTTCGTCATAACGTTTATTTATACACATCGTTTCTCACAACGTTGCAACGTTTAGAAAATCGTTGATTTTGTTTCTGTATTTTCCGTCGTTGGGTTTCCTCGTCATGTCGATCGTCGCGAATCCGAAATCGTCACCGTTCCAGCAAGTAGAGCAGCAGCCTTCCGAAAATTGATTGTAGTTCATGTCTCCGCCTACGTAGTCATCGTACGCGTGCTTGAGGTTGGTGTGATCTTGACGAAACAAACATATGAAATTAGCGTTGTCGCGCACTAACTGTTTTGGAATTTTGGAAAACGTTTGAGCTAGGTAAAAACAATCCATTCCTTTGTGACGACCTTGCGTGAAAAAGTTGCGAATTTCTTTTTGATTTTCTAGGATGGCGTCGTCGAACACAACAACTGAATTTTCACGACAATCGTCGAGTGGTTTTATTTCCGAGGCGAACGTTGCAATATCCAGACCATCGTACAGTTTCATCAGTTGCTGGTATTTGGATTGCTCAAAACTTTTCGAGAACACGTACAGGTGCCTGTTCTTCCAATCTAACCAATTCGGTGCGAGGAGAAAATTGTCCACGAGCAGTGTTGTTTTCCCACACCCCGAAGGACCTACGATCAGACAGCGGATGCTGTCGGGAAGCAACTTGCCGTTCTTTTTTTTTTTCTTGTTTGACTTTCCGGATCCGGTAGACGCTTCACCACGTTCCACGTACTCACAAGATCACTTCGTCCGCGTCGATCCAACTCTTTTCCGGAAGTCCCAGCCATTTGACAAACAGTTTGTCACCTTTCCTACGCAATACTTTCTCGATGAGGTACGTGTCGGGGTGTTTTGTTTTAGAGAGTTCCTCTTCGTAAAATCTTCCTTTCAAAATCTCGCCGCTACTATCTTTTATTATATACGTGTGTCGGTTTCCGGGTAGAACTCGAACCACCGTAAAGAGTTCCGTGCTCCAATTTTTTGTGAATCCCTTCTCGAAGGTGCGTTTGAATTTGCTGATCCTCACCCGGTCTCCAATTTTGTATTTAGCTTTTTTTGTCGTGGGTGTGTACTTTGGACAGTAAACTGTAGAAATTAAACGCTGCTCGTCGGACTTGGTAACGTCGGCTGGCTTCATGCCTATCGTTCTGTGTACCGTATCATTATAGGTGTCGACGAGTTCCGGCAGGATGTCGACCCATTTGTAATTTCCCCGAAGCGTGAATCGTTTCCACATGTGTGTTTTCAAGGTTCGATTGAATCTTTCCACGATGCTGGCTTTGATGTGACTGAAGGTCGAATAATGTTGAATGTCATGTTTTTTAATAAACTTTTGGAATACGGCGTTGTAAAATTCTTTACCGTTGTCCGTTTGCAAAAACCGTGGTTGTCTGCCGCCGCTTTCGCGAAAAATTAATTTGAATGCTTCCGTGACGCATGTTCCCGTTTTGGCTTTCAAAGGTAGAGCCCATGCGAATTTCGAAAATGTGTCTATGACGGTGAGAAGGTACTTGTTGCCCTTGTTCAATTTATGTACGTTTTTCAAATTGCCGCTACTCATCTCCACGAGGTCGCTTTGCCAGAGGTCGTCGATGCCCTTGGTTACCACAGCCAAACGTTCGTATTTACGGCGTGCAGGTTTATGCAATTCTTCGACGATGGCTTGCCTAGACATTTTTTTTTTAGAGATTACGTTTCAAGAGAAGCACAAGCGTGATGGGATTCAAAGAGGGTGGTACTTCGCTCGTGTTTTGAATGATCAGCTTATCGCCGGCACTCACGTCGAAAACGGTAAGATCTTCGTCTTCGTGTATTTCATATATGTTGCGCGTTTCGTTCCAACGTGCCAGAGGAATGTTTCCTGCTTTCTGGACACCACGATTCGATATCAAAGTCATGGTGGGAACGCTAGCTTTTCTACCGTGAGACCAGTACGAAAATTCGTTTATCTGAATCGTGCCATCGAGGAGAAACTTGTAGTACGGATGATAAGGATGCAACATGTACAGTTTGTTACCTTCGACGAACGTGGAGATTCTCTGTTGATTGGGTACGCTGTTGATTTCGATGGCTTGCAGAGAATGCAGTTTAGCGAATTTAGTATCGATGCTAACGAGGTTGCTGTGAAGCTGACCCAATGTGTTTTGTACGGGCACCAAATGCTCGACTATGGTATCCGTTACGGTAGAAAATGACGGTTTGATTTTCACTTCCACGTTCAACTGCTTGTAGCTTTCGTTGAGTTCTTGCAACTTGGCACCGAAAGAGGCCAGCGTCGATTCCTGCGTTGATTCCAGCACTCCAACTTGATCTCTGATGTTGACCACAATGTTCTGAAGGTTCTCGATTTGATTCAATTTCAAGCTCTTCTCGGTAAGATCATTCACGATGATTCGCATCTCTGTAAACTGCGTGTGAAGGTCGGCGACGCTCTGCGAAGTGGGCAGCGTCGACACCAGCGAACTAATTTCGTCTCGAATCTGTTCCACGTTCGCCGTTTCCGTTTCCAGTCGTTTCAGCATACGTGATATGTTCCTTTTCAAAGCGTGTAATTCTTTGGAGGTGGGGAGATTGCCCACCCTACTCTCGAGATCGCTCAACGAATTTTTGATGTCACTCGAATCTGATAGTGCCGTCACCGCCGTTTTCAATTTTTCCAAATCTTCGCTCGAAGGCACGCTCGTTCGTAACGATTCCAAGTCACCCTGTATGTTGTCCAGTACGTGATGAAAATGAGCAAGATTCGTTTCGACGTTTAAATTTTCTAAATATTCGATCTTCTGCTGAACAGTGCTTAACGTGTCTTGAATGCTCGTCAACGCTCTCGCTTCAGCGTGAATATTTTTAATTTCTTCGTTGATCAATTCCAAGGACGCCTGAAGCGTAGCGATGGTGGTTTGAATGTGTTCGAAATCTTGATAGGCCTCCAATTGAATTTTTATGTTCGCGACGCTTTTACCGATGACCTGCAGTTCGTCCGACGATGGTAAGTTCGTCATTGTATCTTCCAAAGTCTGCAACTTGGATTTAATTTCTTCCAACGTGCTGGTGAATTCTTCTTGTAATTTGGAAACAACGACATGCAAGCGTTCTGCGTCTATATCGTTCACAACGGTTTGAAGTTCAGAGAAATTCTTTTCTATTGCGGAAGTTCGTTCTTCGATTTCGAGTTTCAATTTTTCCAAATCTTCATTTTTCGATTGAAATTGCTGTAATTTGGCCAAATCATTTTGAAGCGAATCCACGCTCAACTGTATATTTTGAACGCTGTCGTAAGAAGGTACGTCGACATAATTTTTTATCAGCGTCTTCAGTTCGGAATCGATTTTCAGAATGGGGTCGAGACATTGTGTTTGGAGCGTGGCGATTTCCGACTCTAAACTTTTGTTTAAGGTTTCCTGCAAAGCGATCAAATCGGTCCTCAACTTCTTAACTCGAACGTCCAACATGAGAATCTCTTCTGCATGGTCTACACGCTTGGTGTTGCCGAAAATGTCGTTAGGCATTTTTGGTTAACGGTTATTTATAATAGGATAGACGATTCGTAATTCTACGAAGAGAGGAATAAGTTTGTCGTAATCTCCGAGGAGTTCCATGTAAAGATAATCTCCTGCAGACACATCGTACGTAATGTTAGAAAGCATCTTGTCGTGCTTGATTCGAAAAATGTTCTTGCCGGTAGAAATTTTGATTTCGCCTGCGTTTTCCGGATTCACGGTGATTTGAAGTTTCCCGTCGATCGGAATTTCGTAGAAATGTAAATTGTTATTAAAAACATAAAACATCTTGCCCACATCGTCATTCAGTTTCGTCCAAATGCTGTTGAGGTGAATGATCAACAGACCGTTGAGTTTAGGTAACACGGAAGGTAAGACTTCATGATCTGGTATGGTTTCCATAATGATCTGTTTTTTGAAACCGAACAAATTCATAGGCATGCTGGTTATTTAAGAATACGGTCAAAGTTTTTTTGTAATGACAGTCAAAGTGTTTTTTTTTTGTTTTGTTTTGTTTTTTATGAATCTTCTGTTGAAGATGGACATATGTTGCAGGTTTTGCTTTCTGCTAAGCGATAGTGCCCCCACGGCAATGTGTGAATACCACACTCGAGGACGCACCTCTTATCGTCATCAGGATCCAGCGCAATTTTTCTAACTTTGTTTGTGGTCAACACATGGTCGACGCTCTGGATGCGCTGTTCTGCTCTTAGAACCGACGACCTGGTCTTGAGGCAATCGACGAAGTCCTCGAATGTGAGATGCTCCCGAACCACCTGTCTGCCGACACCCTTGGCCTTCTTGGTAACGCTGCCCTCGGCTTTGATGGCATAGGCCTTGGCGCGAGGACCTGCAAACTCAAGAATTACATCACCGTCCTTCTCGTCTTTGAGTTTGCCAGGCACCTTCTTGTTGCGGGGCAGGATACCGTACTTGTTTTGCTGGGCATAGCCCGAGGTGTCGAAAAGGTTAACCAAAAATTGAACTGTGGCTATATCCCCGTACGCGTCGTCCGTGCGAACGTGGTACACCAAGCTGTCCGTGTCCGTGTAGAGTAGGCTAATATTGTCGTTATAGTGCTGGCGTAGTTTCCCATAATATATTTGAAACATGTGCAGCTTGCTCAGGTCTAATACTGAGGCGCCAACATAAATTGGCTTGTTGAGCTTCACCTCGCTCTTCCTCATATGCACCAGAGCAAGCTGTTCGTTATAAATAGTCCCCGATTTGAATAACGGGTTTGCTACGAGCCTGTGACATTGTGCTTTGTTTGATATTAGCCTCACATCTACACGATTCCGTACATTCTCCATGGTTTTCCCGAACACCGCATTGTTCATAAGCTTGAAGAAATCCTTATCAAGCTCGGACGTGGCTGCGGTGCGGTGTTTGGTGTTGACTTCAATATATGGACGCAACCACGGAGAATGCTCGAACTTGAGGATGCGGTGAACTGCGTGGACCGCGACCCCTCGCTGCATCAACCACCGGAGATTCTGGTAGTGTAGGACGTAACGCTCTTTGGGCTCGAAATCCATGACGAGCTTCTTCTGGTTGGAATCGGGTGGACACTTGAACTCGGGTGCAGGGGGGAGATCGCTGAACAAATCCTGCAGCTTCTCGGAGAATTGCAGATCAACCTCGGCGAAGAACCCATGTTCTGAATCGTCGAAGCTTTCAATGTCGAAGTTGGAGGGGTTGGCCCACTCGAACCCTCTAAAAGGGAGTGGCTGCATCATGGAGTGTCCGTACAAGTTATTCACGTCCGTGTGCATGATGTAGCTGGACGGTTGTGAGGGGTCGTAGCCAGTAGCCATGTGATGGTTGTTGGCGTGCGCGTGCCGTTGCGACACCTGGACCATGCCACCCCGCACGGCGCGTTCCACAAACAGCACCATGTCATAATCGGAAAGAAGCTCCAGCTCGATCTTCGTCACCAGAAACATGGCTGACCACGCCAGTCCGGGGAGACTATAGAAGTAGGCAGGGTCCAGCTGGTAGATCTTCATTGCGGTCGCACGGAACGTCTGGAACACGTCGGCGAGGAGCGTCACATCAAGTCTGAGGTAGGCGTCGTGGTAGTCCCCGAGAGTTCGACAGCCCAGCTCGCGCCACATGGACTGGGCGTGGTGATATTCCTCGTCGGTGATGTTCGAGCCTCGTAGCTGACTGTAGAACTTCGCCTGGGGAGGTAGCGACGTCTCCGCGAACTTGGAAGGGTCTGTGATGTATTCGTAGGGATAGACCCCCTTACGCTTGAAGAGGCCGGCGTCCAAGTTCGGAAAGTTTGCTGAGGTGATGAGCATTTGCTCGTCGCTAAGCTTCCCCGCGAGAGCATCGAGGCTTGCCGGGAGGAACCTCAGGGAGTCGAGGAAGCGAAGCTCGACGGTAGAGCGTGATCCCGGGATCGACACTCGTTTGCTCACACTGATGTAACGCTCCTCGTTCTGGGCGAGAACGTTGATTCTCTTGTTGTCGTATCCAAGATGCTTGATCAGGTGGTGGAAGTCGTACCCCGAGCCGTTGTGGAAGAAGATCGGGATAAATCGAGGGTCCCGGGCCATGAGGTTGCATCCGTTGCACCAAGGACCAACGTACCTACCGTTAAAGTGATTGTGGTGTTGGACTTTACGGTTGTTGGCGGTGTACTTCTTGACGCAGACAGGGCAAGCGATGGCCTCGTCGTGTCTACGTTGATCGTCGGGGGACAGTGGGAGCATAGACTTGGGGACCAACAGTATCTTCCCTATCTCGATGGCCTCGACAACCATCCTCTCGAGGAAGTGTTTGGCTGCGTCGGGACCGCGATACACGTAGGGCTCGGGGGCGATGTGCTGGTCTCGTCGCACCACAACGTATGCGAAACTGGATGCCTCGTGGAGTTGGTAAGGGGTGGTGGAAGAAACTTCGGGATCGGGATCGCAAGTGGACAGGGGTTTGAGGAAGGCCTCGAAATCTGCGATGATGATAGCGGGATGCTCCACCATGGCACCGTGCATGCGGAAACGCTCCACGGCACCAGGTTCGGGCAAGACTGCCACACCCGGCTCGTTGTTACTACAGTAGAACTTGTGGCGAGCGAGCTTCTCGGCAGCGATGTTGGGGCCTCTGATGCGCTGATAATCCTGCTGTTCTTGATTGTCAAAAGTGAACAGACACGTTCGACAAACTTCTATGCTACCATAATGCTTGCTTTTTTGGCTCGACACCAACCGGGAGAGGGAACGGATAAGGGTGTAGTGGTGATGGGTCTCGTCCTTGATGAGCAGAAGGTGAATTTCCTGCGCACCATCGTCCTCTACGTCGCTCACCTGGATGGGGTACACCACATTTTTGTCAGTGAGGCCATAAACGTTGATAGCCAACCGCATACGAGCCTCGAATTTTTGAATGTCCGGGACCTCTACGGGATAGTCGATCTCAGCCATAGCAACTTCCAGCTCTGACTCGTAGGGTAGGTAGTGGTTAACTCGATGTGGATGGTTTTTCCAGTGGACAGGGTGCAACGCTGCCAGAACACACCATACGAAGCACTTGGCGTCACCGTTCTGAATGTTCAGGACAGCCTTCTTTGCCGCGATGGAAGGTGGTAAGGGGACGTAGCTGGAGGCGGAGAGAGGCGTAAACTTGCAAAGTTTGACGCACAGTTCGTGAGGCCCCCCACACAGCGAACCCCACGAGCCCTCAGCTTCATGTTCTTCTTGTTTTGCCACCAGCTCATCGGCAAACTGGTTGTAGATGACCTCGAGGTTGTCGACATCCGCCAGATGCAGCGTCTTCGCCTTGGTGTTGTTGCAGAAGCTGTAAATTTCATCAGACGGCTTCTTGTACTGGCAACGTAGCGATGCGTAGAATTTGGTGGAGTGCGTTGCAAGCGCATCACCGAGGATGGAAATTATCTCTGCTCGCTTCTCCTCTAAAAAGCTACGCACGTCGCATGAGCCCTCCGAAGTGAGGACAAAGTCCTCTAACAACCGCTCGAAAGCAGTCTGGTTCGCTTTCGCCACAGGCTTGACACGTTTGGCGGATGGTGCATTGATGGAGGCTGCTTCTGCCTTCCTCTTGGTGGAGGTCGAAGGCTGGGCCCCAGATGTATTTTTGCTTAGACAATTAAGCTTATGATTCTTGGCATACGCAATTGTGAACTGTTTATTGCATCCGGAACATAGTTCAGTGGCAGCCAAATGCTTGCCTGGCACGCAGGTGCGACAATGTCTTGCAAAATGTTTGCTTGATATGGTTATCTTGCACACAGGACAACTTTTCATGGAGCGCATTTTTTTGGGGGGTATGTTTATTTATATGTGATCTGTTGGTGGTAGAGTGTTTACAAAAAAATGCCTTACGAGAAAAATTTTGTAGGCTAATTCTAATTAGTGTTAGTTTGAGGGGTTTATTTATATATGGGTGGCGTTGTTTTCCTCAAATATGCGCTTTAATAAACCCTGTAAAAAAATTTTAAAAAATATATAAGAAAAATATGATTGTAGATAGAAAAAAGCACAATAAATATTGTATGCATGTGTAATTCTATTTAGTTTATTTTTTGCTAGACACGAATCTTCTTCAGATTTTATTGCCCATTAGTATATTTTTCTACCAATCTAGTAGAAGTATGAAACTATGAAAATGTACTTGTTTATATATATTCTATTGTTTCGGCTGATATAATAGCAAATATATATATATAGCTATTTTGAAATTCTAAAACTTTCAGGTATACTTATTTTTACATGCAAACATACATCATAAAAAATTACACAATCGTATTTTTTTTCCATACACACATTTTTTATTTTCAGAAAACAAAGTTATTTTCGATTTTTTTTAAATCAAACAATAAACATTATTTGTGTTTATAGTATTTGTCGGGCAATAGCAGATAAAACAAGAATGGGTTTTCTACGACCCCCAGTTTACGAGTTACAAAACAACTTAGAAATCACATCTTGAAATTTAAATTTAAAATAACTCGAAAACAGTAAGTACTAATCATTATGTTTCCAATAGGTTGTAGAGTATATTCAATTTTTTATCAAATGTCATTAAAATTTTCGAAATAGGGTAAAAACTAAGCCAGCAAATCAAGTTTCTCAAAAAATTAAAAAATTGTCTATATTTTCGAAACTTGAGGGGGTGGAATCGATTTTATTTGCTAGTCGTATAGTTTTCGTCAAATGCTATCCAACAAACCTAAAATCATCATCCTAGGTCAATTAGGAACCAAGAAAATCAATGTCTTGGAAAACATCTTAAGATATTTGTCTTAAGAAAATTTTCTTGACAGACCGGAAGTAACATCTTGACAGACCGGAAGTCGACTTTCTTAAAGATTAAGACAAATATCTTAAGATGTTTTCCAAGACATTGATTTTCTTGGTTCCTATGGGGCCTAAAACCACGCAACTTTGGATTATGTATATACCGTTGTTTTTTCCTACATATTCACTAGGGCTCGAAAGTGCGGTAGTTGTATTGTTGCCTTGTAATCAAGAGGTCCTAGGTTCGAACCCGATAAAAATACATAGTAGTTCGGATTCTATTTTAAAACCTAACCTAACCTAACCTAACCTAACCTAACCTAAAAAAACTTTGACACACTCATTGCAAGTCGGCCATTTTGTTTACGTAGCAATTACGTTAAAAAACTTTAAACCACATTATTGTTATTTTTTTGTGAATGCTTGTTGTGATAAAAAAAACATAATTAGATATATTTTATTTAATTTTATGTTTAATATCTTTTCTGTGTATAAAACTAAATAATAATAAAATTCGAAACACTATGTACCTCCACTAAATATCAAACGCACAAAAAAAAAAAAACAGGCTAACACACGCAAAATTATACTGGTCTGCCAGACGCCAGAGCCTCGTTACTCTACAGTCCAGGGTGTACTACGTGGAAGTGAGGTTAACTGTTGGGCGTCTTACCAGAAAATCGTCCTCTTACACCCCGCATATTGCTATTTTGCACATGCTTGGTGTATATAGTAATATGTAATAAATATATATATAAAAAAAGCAAGAAAAAAAAGAGATACATGCAACACACTTAAAACTCGTATACTCTCTCTCTCTTCTTTTTGCGTGCTTTGCGAGTATATATTCCTTCCACAATATGCTTAAGAATTGTTTGGTTTTTGTAGAGAGTTTTACCTTTTATCTACAATTCCTTTACATTTGTTTGGTTATTACAGAATCAACTCACAGAAGAAACACTACCTATTTATATAACACAAAGCCAACTCATGCAAGCTAACAAACAAATTTACTCACGTTAGTTAATTTCAATCACAATCACAATATTCTTCTTGCAGCTCACAATAAAAATAGAACCTGATGCCCCTCGAGCTTCTAGTTTTATTAGTCGAGGAGTAATAAGTAGGTTAACAACATGGACTAGTAGAAATCCAGAAATCCAAGACAATCTTCTCTAGAACATTCTTCCCCTACATTTCAGCCACATCATTTTACGAGTTCGAAAATTCACAAGTTAATGCATCGCATCGCATCACTGCTACCAATGCTGTTAACTGACGTCACTATTTCTCAACAGTTGCCAGACCTGATGTTAACAGCTGTTGTAACCTAAGCATCATGTGTATGCTCTAGAAAATAGTTTTATACATCAATTTTTAGCACTGTCATTTTCCTACTTTCGTAAATTTATCACGTCACCCCCACCAATGCTGTTACCTGACGTCATTATTTCTCAACAGTTGGCTGAGCTGATGTGAAAATTACATAGCATTATCTGTGCTGAACACGAATTTTTGAACGAAATTAATGCGTCAGCATGAAATTCCATCATTATTGTTAGCTTTTGAAAAAACAGGAAGTACATCCGCCACTGTGAATAGCCAGAAATGCTGCCCCCCAGTCATCCATCTCTCTCTTACAACAGCGTGTGTGTGCTGGCAACTCTCTCTAGTTGCAGGTTTTTTAGTTAACTCGTAATCCTCGTCAAAAACTACAGTAACATCATAATGTCATATTGTACAGAAGAGGGAGGACATCGCTCACCACTGTTGCCAGCCATAAATCTCTCTCTCTCTTCATCTTACAGCAAAATTGGCATCTCTATTTTTTTTTAGTTGTAAGTAAATTGCCAACACACTCTAGTTAATAATGCTACATATTATACGCACACACGCGCACACATACTATATTACCATCCACCCATTTCTCTCTCTTTTACGGCAGTGCGTGTTTGTTGCCTAACCTAACCTAACCTAACCTAACCTAACCTAACCTAACCTATCTCCTTGTTTAGTGTGTGTAGGTTGGTAAAAATTGCTTTATGCACTGTAAGGCAAGCCTCAAGCAAAGTTGCCAGCTCCTTGCTTTAGGCTAGGTTAGACCAAGAAAAAAAAGCTGTAGGTGAGTGTTGGCAGCTGTCGGTTGTTTAACTCTTCCCTTTCTCTCTCCTCTCTCTTTTTTTTTGTAAAAGGCTATGGCAAAAATACCAGTAGGTTGGCAACCTTGCTTTATGCACTGTAAGGCAAGTCTTAAGTAAAATTGCCAGCTCCTTGCTTTAGGCTAGGTTAGACCAAGAAAAAAAACTGTAGGCGAGTGTTGGCAGCTGTCGGTTGTTTAACTCTTCCCTCTCTCTCTCCTTTCTCTTTTTTGTAAAAGATTATGGCAAAAATACCAGTAGGTTGGCAATCTTGCTTTATGCACTGTAAGGCAAGTCTCAAGTAAGGTTGCCAGCTTCTTGCTTTATGCACTGTAAGGCAAGCCTCAAGCAAGGTTGCCAGCTCCTTGCTTTAGGCTAGGTTAGGTTAGGTTAGGTTAGGTTAGGTTGGGTTAGGTTAGGTTAGGTTAGGTTGGGTTAGGTTAGGTTGGGTTGGGTTAGGTTAGGTTAGGTTAGGTGCTTTATGCACTGTAAGGCAAGCCTCAAGCAAGGTTGCCAGCTCCTTGTTTTAGGTTAGGTTAGACCAAGAAAAAAACCTTGGTGATTTTTTCGAGTAAAATATTGGCAACACTGCGAGAAAATAGAGCTTATGCCTTACAAGAGCAAACTATTAAGACGAGCCTCAAGCAAGATTGCCAGCTCCTTGCTTGAGGCTAGGTTAGACCCAAAAAAAAAAACCTTGGTGATTTTTTCGAGTAAAATATTGGCAACACTGCGAGAAAATAGAACTTATGCCTTACAAGAACAAACCATTAAGGCGAGCCTCAAGCAAAGTTGCCAGCTCCTTGCTTTAGCCTAGGTTGGACCCAAAAAAAACCTTGGTGATTTTTTCGAGTAAGCAGCTGGCAACACTGCCAGAAAATGGGGCTCATGCCTTACGAGAGAAATCCATTAAGGCGAGCCCCACCGAGCCCCATTTTCGGGCGTTGAACTCCCTGACTTCCTCTACTGTTTCGCGTAATTTTTTTTTTCAAGGTATATTATTTATATATATAAATATGTTTCGAGATTTTTTTTGTTTCCCTCTCGTGTAATTTTTTTTCACGGTATGTTATTTATATATATATATGTTCTGAGATTTTTTTGTTTCGTGTAATTTTTTTTCAAGGTATGTTATTTATATATATATGTTCCGAGATTTTTTTTGTTTCTTGTAATTTTTTTTTTCAAGGTATGTTATTTTATATACTCCGCACAGCCCCGTTACAAAAATTCTATTACGTGCTTCGTTTTCTTACCAAGAAGTTCCTTTGTCCCCTTGCACACGATTCGAGTTTTGTTCTCGATTAAGATAGCTAGCTTCTCGTCGGATAACATGTTAGCGTATCGATCTGGTAAAAATAGACTGTATTGTCCGTCGAGCAACAGACGCACCTTGGGACCATACTGGGTAGAAACGATTGAACCGGAAGTTATCGTGTAAGGTTTGCCGACTTCCAATTCCTGAATTTTTACATACTCGACTGACAAATTTAGCATTTGTTTTAATGCTTGGAGATCAGTCATTTTTTTTCCAGTCATATCGAAGGAGAAAAATTTTCAGGGTGTTATAGAAATTTTTTTTTCACAATGTGTGTTATTTATATATACCGAAGATTATTTTTTTTCACGATGTGTGTTATTTCTATATCAAGTTGTTTTTTTTGACACGTATATATTATTTTTTTTTAACAGAGGAAGAAAGTCCGTGTTTCCGACAACGCGATGATGTGCGTTATGATATCTTCAGTTTCCTGCTTAGACTTGCGCCAATCATCCGTGTATCGTCTTCTCCCCTGCCTCGCCTCGTGCAGTTCGTCCATTCTCTCGTTTAATTTTTTCCCTGCGGCCGAAAGAAGAGTGTCGAGATCACCACACCTCATTCCACTGATCTCTCGAAGACGGTCCTTGACAGCCATTTCACATGGGATTCGAAATGCCGGCGTTGTTTTAGCTATGATCAAAATTTTCCCTATATCCTCACAATCTCCGTTTACTGCTTGTTTGAATATTTTTCTAAGCAGTTCGTGCGGCAAATCAGTTATACGAGTAGATAAAAAATGTGCATCTGACTGCAACTCTGATTTTTGACCAAACGACCACAAAAAGTTGAAAAACTCACTTTCTCTCCCCATTCCACGCCTCATTTATTGCGCTGACGATGTTTCACGGGCGCAAAAAGGCAGTGATGAGTGAAAGATGAGCTCTCATCCTCTCATCCTTCTCATCTTTCTCATTTCTCTCATTCTTCTCTCATCTTCTCATTCTCTTTTTATTTTTTTTATTCTTCTCTTATTCTCTCATCTTCTTCTTATTCTCTTATTTTTTTATTTTCTCATCCTCTTATTTTTGAAAGATGAGTGTACCTTATCGTAATTTTCCAAGTCTGGGGCCAAATGTTTATATATTGTGATCTTCGTAAACCTCTCCTCTTATTCTCTCATTCTCTTATTCTCTTATTTTTGAAGGATGAGTGCATCTTATTGTAATTTTCCAAGTCCGGGACCAAATGTTTATATATTGTGATCTTCGTAAACCTCTCCTCTTATTCTCTCATTCTCTTATTCTCTTATTTTTGAAGGATGAGTGCATCTTATTGTAATTTTCCAAGTCTGGGGCCAAATGTTTATATATTGTGATCTTCGTAAACCTCTCCTCTTATTCTCTCATTCTCTTATTCTCTTATTTTTGAAGGATGAGTGCATCTTATTGTAATTTTCCAAGTCCGGGACCAAATGTTTATATATCGTGACCTACGTAAACCTCTCCTCTCATCTTCTTATCTTTTGAAGGATGAGTGCACCTTATCGTAATTTTCCAAGTCTGGGACCAAATGTTTATATATATCGTGATCTTCGTAAACCTCTCTCTCGGGGAGGGAACGATGTACCACACACACACACACACACTCACACACACACACACACACACACACACACACACACACACACACACACACACACACACACACGTGCGTATGCCTCTCATTATTTTCCGTATTGTGACGCAAGCAAACAAATAAATAATAATTGTTGTTTTTTAGGATACCTGGCCCCTATAACCTCGCCAGGGGTGCGTGGTGGCGGCGAAATCATCACGAGTTTAGATTTGTACTGCGAATGTTGTCAAAAATTTAATCAATGTTGTTTATTCTCGATGCTAGAATCTTACATAGATTATTCTCTAAAAACGAAAATCGATAATCCTATGCCAAGCCCCCAAGGCATTCAAGCAATTTCTAATGTTCGCGTGGATAGCGACGCTCGGTAGAATTTTTCCTGTCCCTGTGGAGAAATTGTGTTTCGTCGCTCAATGTAACATTTTCATCACGGACCAAACTATCCACAGCAACCCCTCCCCGAACCTATTCACCTTGCATCCTCTTCCGCCCGAAGAGATTCTATTTTTTTCAGCTTTCCCACGGTCCTGAATAAAAAACCCATCACATCCCCGATAACAATAGAATCAGAAGCGGATGCGGCGGAAGCAAACACAGCAGCATCTTCCGCTTTTTTGAGTTTTGTGCTGGGGATCGTCCGTTTCACACACCACACCCTGACGGGGCGTGGAATAGAGGCCGAGGGGAAATGATCGACAATACATGCATGGGTGGAACTGTCAACGTCTCGTTTATTGTTATTTGTCCCCCACAGGATATTGTACGTATCACAAAAGTTTTTTGTTGAAAAAAATATAGCATGAATGAATCAGTCAACAAGGGTTTTATTTGCTTATTCTGTTTTCACCAAAGAGAGTCGCGTGGAGTAGGAAGGAGAGAAGGAGAAAAAAGGAGAGGAGTTCCTATATAACGTACTAGTTTCTTCTTTTGTACATTATTATCATAGTGAACGTCAATCGTGGCAGTTCAGTATTTTTTAATTTGTTTATCTGGCAGTATACATATATATTATCGTGGAAGTTTTAGTGAGCTACAAGTTTTATTTTGAAGTCTCTCTATCTCTCTTGAAAGGTGAACGTCAATCGTGGCAGTTCAGTATTCTTAATTGTTTGTCTGGCAGTATATATATATATCATCGTGGAAGTTTTAGTGAGCTACAAGTTTTTATTTTGAAGTTTCTCTCTATCTCTCTTGAAAGGTAAGTTTTTTATTTTTTCATGATATATTAATATTTTTTGTTTTACGTCTGACACACACATATTCAGAGGAGTCATAAAAAATTGACACACACTTACATGTCGTATATTTTTAACCTCCTACAACAGTGCACACATACATACATACATACTGTTCGCGTCTAATATATATATGTGGAAGGAAAAAATGTCTAGCATTTTTTCAATTTTTTTTTCTTCTGTTTCAGTGCGCTTTCCACTACCACCACCACAACCCCCCAAAAAAATTTCTCTGTATATATATATAAATAACAGAGAGAAAAAATGGAACCGCAACCAGGTCCCTCCGGTTTTTGCGGGAAAGTGGCATGTCGCAACTGTGGAAAGTTGATTTCGAAACCTAATATTGCTAGGCATTTGAAAAAATGTCGTCTACCGGAACATGATGACGCCCCCCCGGCAAAGAAATCTCGCATTGATGCGCATGAAAACAGTGCTTTGAATAAAAGTGCACGCATCATAACGTATAAATCTGGAAGCGATGAAAAGTGTGACTCGAGCATCTTCCTCAACAATGTGAAATCTCAGGTAGTCGATAAATTACGTGATTGCCTCGTCAATGTTGCAATTAAAATTCATCTCGTCTTGACCCTGCTGTATGAGAAAGTTGTCTCGTCCGAGTCAAGCACTTTTAGCTTTTACGTAGGGTGTGAAGCCTTACACGATGACAATAACGAGAATCTTGACGAGATAGTGACACGGCTATTTGATCACCTGACACAAAAACAAGAAGAGTTTGAAGGTAGAGGAAGTGGATGGAGTCTTTGCGGTCGCAGCCACATGTTAGAACTTAGAGTCTGCAATTTCAAACCATTACGCAGCGCTCAAAAAAAAAAAAAAAAAAAAAAAAACAAAATGCAGTGTTGAACATACAAAGTAATGATCAGAAGAGTTTCCTATGGTCTGTCATCGCCGCATTACACCCAGCTAATAATGTTAACCCCGAACGTCTGTCCAATTACAGAGAATATGAGGGGAGATACGAGAATATGATGAGAGGAATTTCCTATCCTGTGCCCCTGAATAAGATCAATCAAATTTTAAAAAACTATAGAGAGGAAAAAGGAGAAGATATCGATATTTCTGTTTTTGGGGTTGACGATTCCGGCAATATTCGTGTGTTAAGACCTGCGAGAAGGCAGAATAATGTAATTCAACTCTTGCTTGTAGATGGCCGTTACAGTTTAATACGGAATTTCTCAGGATTAGTAGGAAGACAGATCAGCAAGAATCACGATAAGATCGAAATTTGCGATCGGTGTTTGAGAATTTTTCGCGGGGGTAAGAAGATGAGAGAACGGCACAACTGTTTTGGCTCTGTGAATGCAGAACCCGAAGATGTCATGCCGGAACCCGGAACCAAGATGAAATTTCAGAAACACCAGGCTCTTCTCCACCATCCCGCTGTCCTTTATGCCGACTTTGAAAGCTTCCAAGTTCCCATGACGTCTTGCGACCCTGATCCTTCTACCTCAAGCACGATACAAATTTTTCACCACGAGCCTTGCAGTTTCTCCATCTACGGAGAAAAATTGAATGATGTCATCTTGTATTGCGGACCTGATGCGGCAAAACATTTTGTTAAGAAGATAGCGGAATGCGCGAGAGAACTTGCACCCAGCCTGAAAGGCTCTTACGTTTCTCCACCTGCTCTCACGACGGAACAACAACGGGGACATGACGCGGCGACAAGATGCGAGGAGTGTAACCAGGCTTTCACCGCCGAAAATTACAAGGTCGTCCACCATGACCACCAGAATGGATTATTTCTGAGCACCATCTGTAATTCGTGCAATCTCAAAATTAAGGAGTCGCATTTTGTTGCCGTGTTTCTGCATTACACGGAGAAGTACGATACGCATTTTTTTGTTAAAGAGCTCTACAACATAACTTCTCGAATCAGCATCATTCCGAGAACGAGTGAGAAGTATATTGCGGTAAGAATTTGGATCCCTCTCCAAGAAGGAGGAAGTGTGGAAGTGCGAATCCTGGACTCTTACAATTTCCTGTCCTCCAGCCTCGCAAGCCTTGCATCTCAACTTGGCGACGAAGATCTTGTGGCCACCAAGCAAAAATGTTTTTCGGGGAGAGATGAGAATTTGAATCTGTTGCGTCGCAAGGGCGTCTACCCCTACGAGTACGTCAACGATTTCGAGAAATTTGACGAGACGGAACTTCCACCCCGGGAGGCATTTTATTCTCATCTCACAGAGGACGTCTGTTCCGAAGAGGACTACGAACACGCTCGTAGTGTATGGACGGCATTCAATTGCCAAACTTTTCGCGATTATCACGATCTCTATCTCAAATTGGACGTGACTCTCCTCATGGACATTTTCGAATCGTTTCGTAAGAGATGCATCGCGATATACAAGTTGGATCCTGCGTATTTCTTCACGACGCCGGGGTTGACTTGGGAATCGATGATGAAATACACCAACGTGGAACTGGGACTTATTGCAGAGAAGGAACAGTATGCTTTCATGGAGAGTGCGATACGCGGTGGCATCGTCCAATGTCCCCGACGCCATGCTCAGGCAAACAATCCTCATACGCCTGGTTACGATGCATCGAAGCCCAACACCTACATTGTCTACTGGGATGTCAACAACCTGTACGGCCACTCCATGTCCCAGTGTCTTCCCATCAGCGACTACGCGTGGATGACCGAAGAGGAACTCTCCTGCGAAGATTTTCTCAACTGGAGGGAAGATAATGAATGGGGTTGTTTCTTGGAAGTGGATCTCGATTATCCCGAAACGCTTCACGAGAAACATCACGGATTGGCCCTGGCCCCCACCAAGGAGAAGCCACCTGGAGGATCGGAGCCAAAACTAATACTAAGCATGGAGAACAAGCGGAATTACGTTCTGCACTACCGTCTCCTCCAATTTTACCTGAGTCACGGCTTGCAGTTGAAGAAAGTTCATAGAGGATTGAAGTTCCGACAGAGTAGGTGGCTGGAACCCTACATAGCCGAGAACACGCGACGCAGAGCGCAATCGACATCGCCTGCAGACAAGGATCTGTACAAACTGTTCAATAACGCCATCTACGGCAAGACGATGGAGAACGTGCGTAATTACATCGATGCAATGTTGGTCACGGACGAAAAGAAATTTGAAAAGATCGTCGCATCCCCCTACTTCAAAAACTTCACCAATTTCGACGAGAATCTAGTATTCGTCGAGAGGAACAAGAAGCAAGTGATGCTCAACAAGCCGATTGCCATAGGTGCCACCGTCCTTGAACTATCAAAATTGCACATGTACCAATCGTACTACGATCAGTTTCAACCCTTTTATGGAGATAACATCCAAATATGTTACATTGACACGGATAGCTTCATTTTTCTAATCCAAACACAAAGCCTCGAACATGATCTGACTAAGATGAAGCATCTGTTTGATTTTAGCAACTTACCATCAGGCCATCACTTGTATTCGACAGAAAATAAAATGGCCATAGGAAAGTTCAAAGATGAAGTTGGCGGGGAGTACAGCAAGGAATTTGCGGGGCTTCGTGCCAAAATGTACTGTGTAAAGATTGCAGAAGAAAAAGAGATCAAGAAGGCGAAGGGGGTGGGAAAAATAAGTACCAGCAAATTTAGCATGCAAGACTACAAAGAATGCCTTTTTCATGGTAAAAGGCAACTCAGCACCGATCATCGCATTGCAAGTAAATTGCATGATTTGTACACGACGCGCGTAACCAAGGTCGCATTGGATGGCAGAGACAACAAGTTACGTGTTCTCGATTGTCACATCCACACGAGAGAGTGGGGCCACTACAATAAAAGCGATAAATGTGACGTGTGTTAACCGTAAGCCCATAGCCATGAAGTCTGCTGTGTTTTTTGCCATTCTTCTTCAAGAACATACGGAGGAAAAGAGGGGCCCTCGGGCGATGAAAAATAAGAGTTGAATTTAATGAGCCTCAGTTTGGAGCGGGCTTAACAACATAATAACAGCTTGCAACTTTTCATCGCCCGAGGGACCCCCTTTTCCTCCGTATGTTTTAAAGAAGAATGGGAAAAAAAGCACAACGTGTTAAATAACTAACAAGAACAATGAATCTTTTTGGTTTCCGCAAACAAAGCAACATGGACACTCCATTACTAAATTCCAATAACCTCTTACCTTCCATGTTATCTAAACTCAATGGTCTACTAATTGTACATCTTAATAGTATATGGACAAAAATAAATGACGATGTGGGCAAGATGTTTTACGTCTTCAATAACAATTTACATTTCTATGAAATTCCGATCGACGGGAAACTTCAAATCACCGTGAATCCGGAGAACGCAGGCGAAATCAAAATTTCTACCGGCAACAACATTTTTCGAATAAAGCACGACAAGATGCTTTCTAACATTACGTACGATGTGTCTGCAGGAGATTATCTTTACGTGGAACTCCTAGGAGATTACGACAAACTCGTTCCTCTCTTCGTAGAATTACGAATCGTCTATTCTATTATAAATAACCATTAACCAAAAATGCCTAACGACATTTTCGGCAACACCAAGCGTGTAGACCATGCAGAAGAGATTCTCATGCTGGACGTTCGAGTTAAGAAGTTGAGGACCGATTTGATCGCTTTGCAGGAGACCTTAAACAAAAGTTTAGAGTCTGAGATCGTACATCGCAATGTCTCGATCCAACGCTCCAAACGCAATGTCTCGATCCTATTCTGAAAATCGATTCCGAACTGAAAACACTGATAAAAAATTATGTTGACGTACCTTCTTACGACAACATTCAAAATATACAGTTGAGCATGGATTCGCTTTAAAATGATTTGGCCAAATTACAGCAATTTCAATCGAAAAATGAAGATTTGGAAAAATTGAAACTCGAAATCGAAGAGCGAACTTCCGCAATAGAAAAGAATTTCTCTGAACTTCAAACCGTCGTGAATGATATTGATGTAGAACGCTTGCAGGTTGTTGTTTCCAAATTACAAGAAGAATTCACCGGCACGTTGGAAGAAATCAAATCCAAGTTGCAGACTTTGGAAGATACAATGACGAACTTACCATCCTCGGACGAACTGCAGGTCATCGGTAAAAGCGTCGCGAACATAAAAATTCAACTGGAGGCTTATCAAGATTTTGAACACATTCAAACCACCATCGCTACGCTTCAGGCGTCTCTGGAGTTGATCAACGAAGAAATTAAAAATATTCACGCTGAAGCAAGTGTGTTGACGAGTATTCAGGACACGTTAAGCACGGTTCAGCAGAAGATCCAATATTTGGAAAATTTGAACGTCGAATCCAATCTTACTCATTTTCATCACGTACTGGACAATATACAGGGTGACTTGGAATCGTTACGAACGAGCGTGCCTTCGAGCGAAGATTTGGAAAAATTGAAAACGGCGGTGACGACACTATCAGATTCGAGTGACATCAAAAATTCGTTGAGCGATCTCGAGAGTAGGGTGGCCAATCTCCCCACCTCCAAAGAATTACACGCTTTGAAAAGGAACATATCACGTATGCTGAAACGACTGGAAACGGAAACGGCGAACGTGGAACAGATTCGAGACGAACTTGCTTCGCTGGTGTCGACGCTGCCCACTTCGCAGAGCGTCGTCGACCTTCACACGCAGTTTACAGAGATGCGAATCATCGTGAATGATCTTACCGAGAAGAGCTTGAAATTGAATCAAATCGAGAACCTTCAGAACATTGTGGTCAACATCAGAGATCAAGTTGGAGTGCTGGAATCAACGCAGGAATCGACGCTGGCCTCTTTTGGTGCCAAGTTGCAAGAACTCAACGAAAGCTACAAGCAGTTGAACGTGGAAGTGAAAATCAAACCGTCATTTTCTACCGTAACGGATACCATAGTCGAGCATTTGGTGCCCGTACAAAACACACTGGGTCAGCTTCACAGCAACCTCGTTAGCATCGATACTAAATTCGCTAAACTCCATTCTCTGCAAGCCATCGAAATCAACAGCGTGCCCAATCAACAGAGAATCTCCACCTTCGTCGAAGGTAACAAACTGTACATGCTGCATCCTTATCATCCGTACTACAAGTTTCTCCTCGATGGCACGATTCAGGTAAACGAATTTTCGTACTGGTCTCACGGCAGAAAAGCTAGCGTTCCCACCATGACTTTGATATCAAATCGTGGTGTCCAGAAAGCAGGAAACATTCCTCTGGCGCGTTGGAACGAAACGCGCAACATATATGAAATACAGGAAGACGAAGACCTTACCGTTTTCGACGTGAGTGCCGGGGATAAGCTGATTGTTCAAAACACGAGCGAGGTGCCACCCTCTTTGAATCCCATCACGCTGGTGCTTCTCTTCAAACGTAATCTCTAAAAAGAATGTCAAGGCAAGCCATCGTCCAAGAATTGCATAAACCTCCACGCCGCAACTACAAACGTTTGGCTGTGGTAACCAAGGGCATCGACGACCTCTGGGAAAGCGACCTCGTCGAGATGAGTAGCGGCAAGTTAAAAAACGTACATAAATTGAACAAGGGCAACAAGTACCTCCTCACCGTCATAGACACATTTTCGAAATTCGCATGGGCTCTACCTTTGAAGGCGAAAACGGGAACGTGCGTCACGGAAGCATTCAAGACAATTTTTCGCGAAAGCGGCGGCAGACGACCTCGGTTTCTGCACACGGACAAAGGGAAGGAATTTTACAATGCCGTATTCCAAAAGTTTATTCGGAAACACAACGTTCAACATTACTCGACCTTCAGTGACGTCAAGGCCAGCATCGTGGAAAGATTCAATCGCACTCTGAAATCGCGCATGTGGTCACGCTTCAGGGAAGCTACAAGTGGGTCACCATTCTTCCGGAACTTGTTAACAACTATAATCACACACGGCACGGAACGATAGGCATGAAGCCAGCTGACGTTACCAAGTCTGACGAGCAACGTTTAATTTCTAGCGTTTACTGTCCAAAGTACACGCCCACGACAAAAAAAGCTAAATACAAAATTGGAGAACAGGTGAGGGTCAGTAAATTGAAGCGAACGTTCGACAGGGGTTTCACACGAAACTGGAGCACTGAACTTTTTACCGTGGTTCGGGTTCTACCCGGGAACCGTCACACGTATATAATAAAAGACAGTGGCGGTGAAATTTTATTGGGGCGCTTCTACGAGGAGGAACTCTCTAAAACTAAATACCCTGACACGTATCTTATCGAAAAAGTTTTGCGCAAGAGAGGCAACAAACTTTTGGTGAAATGGCTGGGACTTCCGGAAACAAGTTGGATCGATTCAAACGAAGTTATTCTATGAGTACGTGGAATGTTGTGAAACGTTTACCTAATTCGGAAAGTGGAACGAAGAAAAAAAACGGTGAATTGCTCCCCGACAGCATCCGCTGTCTGATCGTAGGACCTTCGGGGTGTGGAAAAACGACACTGCTCGTGGACAATTTTCTCCTCGCACCAAATTGGTTAGATTGGAAGAACAGGCACCTGTACGTGTTCTCGAAAAGTTTAGAGCAATCCAAATACCAGCAACTGATGAAACTGTACGATGGTCTGGACATTGCAACGTTCGCCTCGGAAATAAAACCACTCGACGATTGTCGTGAAAATTCAGTCGTTGTGTTCGACGACGCCATCCTGGAAAATCAAAATGAAATTCGCAACTTTTTCACGCAAGGTCGTCACAAAGGAATGGATTGCTTCTACCTAGCTCAAACGTTTTCCAAAATTCCAAAACAGTTAGTACGCGACAACGCTAATTTCATATGTTTGTTTCGTCAAGATCACACCAACCTCAAGCACGCGTACGATGACTACGTAGGCGGAGACATGAACTACAATCAATTTTCGGAACACTGCTGCTCTACTTGCTGGAACGGTGACGATTTCGGATTCGCTACGATTGACATGACGAGGAAACCCAACAACGGAAAATACAGAAACAAAATCAACAACTTTCTAAACGTTGCAACGTTGTGAGAAACAACGTGTATAAATAACGTCATGACGAAACGAAAAATCGAAGACGAAAATCTCAAGCTTCGCGATTACCTCGCGAAACGCTTCAAAGGTTGGAAATCCGAGAATCGCGGATTCTACGAAGAGAAGAAACGTCAGGATCAACCTGTGATCGATGCCATCAGGGGTCTAGGTAAAGAAATTAAAAGTGTCACGGAACAAAATAAAAATTTGATCAACGAACTCGTGCCGCTCGCAGCTAAAAGTTACGCCGTACCCACGCCCATTTCGAGCATTCCTTCGACGCCGTTCGAACTGAAGGATGCACCGGCACGACGTCGAGCTATAGGTAGCACGTCCTCGTCTTCGGATAAAATCGAGTTGGGACCTTTGGCACGAGACTACCTGAGCACGGGGAAATTCGACAAGGATGAAGTGTTCGGATTGTATCCCAGCATGGAAACCAACGAAGGCGGCGGTGTGGTGTGGAAGATTGGGAAATCGAAGGTGACCTTCGAAGGCAACGACATTAAAGTCAATTTAGGCGAGAAGGATAGTTGGAACAGGTATCCGGGTACGGTGGGACTGTGGGAACTCGTCGCCAAAAAGCAGCCGAAAGATTACACCGACGAAGATTACCAAAGTTACAAGGAAATTCTGATCATGACGGATGCCTTGTACCAGAACAACGACGCCTCGCAGAATAGGGTGAAATCGAGCAGCGGCGAGAAGTACAGGAATCTCATCAAACCGATTTGGAACCAGGTCAAAACAGGCAGCGGCGTCAAACGCTACAACACGTTACCCAAAGAATTCGTTTGGGTGGATGATGTGAGGAAACTCGTGGACCGATTGTTGGTGATAGCCGGCGAAGAGAATGCAGGCAACCGTAATTTCTACAACGAGAAGGTTGGCATCGTGGACATGATCAGCACGAAACTTTCCAACTTCATCGTGAACGACGACAAGGGCATAGGTTACCTAATCAAAATCATCAACACGCTGCCTCCGAAATTTTGGAACGTGGCCGAAGGAAAGGGGCTTGTGAACGACATCATCAACAAGTTACCTTTCGAGATGCATCTACCTGGCTACCAGTACTGCGGACCGGGTACCAAACTTGAGAAAAGATTGCAGAGAGGAGACAAGGGTGTGAATCCGTTGGACGCGGCATGCAAAGATCACGACATTGCTTACAACACCACGCAGACGGATCTGGATGCACGTCACGAAGCAGACAGAAAGTTAGAGCACGCAGCTTTCGAAAGATTCGTGAGCAGAGACGCATCGTTGGGTGAACGGGTCGCCGCACTGGGTACCACCATCGCCATGAACACAAAACAAAAATTGGGGTGGGGTATATAAATAACATCCAGTAAAAAAAAACATGGCTTGCATAACTGATTTGCCGCACGAACTACTATCTAAAATATTCAAAAAGGTAGTTAACGGAGATGTTAATAAACTTGTGATCGTAGCTAAAACGACGCCGGCATTTCACATGGGATGCGAAATAGTTCTCAAGGACCGTCTTCGGGAGATCAGTGGAATGAGGTGCGGTGATCTCGACACTCTTCTGTCGGCCGCGGGGGAGAAATTGAACGAAAGGTTGGACGAACTGCACGAGGCGAGGCAGGGAAGAAGACGATATACTGATGATTGGCGTAAGTCCAAACAGGAAACTGAAGAAATCATCACGCAAATCATCGCGTTCTCCGAAGCACGAACTTTCTTCCTCTGTTAAAAAAATCTTCGATACAAATCATGAAAAAAAAATATATAAATAACACACATCGTGAAAAAAAATAATCTTCGGTATATATAAGTAACACACATCGTGAAAAAAAAAATTAAATTTCTCTAACACTCTGAAATTTTTTGATATGACAACTGAAAAAATGAGTGACCTCCAAGCATTAAAACAAATGCTAAATTTGTCATTCGAGTATGTAAAAATTCGGGAATTGGAAGTCGACAAACCTTACACGATAACTTCCGGTTCAATCGTTTCTACCCAGTATGGTCCCAAGGTACGCCTGTTGCTCAACGCACAATACAGTCTATTTTTACCAGATCGATACGCTAACATGTTATCGGACGAGAAGCTATCTATTTTAATCGAGAACAAAACTCGAATTGTGTACAAGGGGACAAAGGAACTTTTTGGCAAGAAAACAAAGCACGTAATAGAATTTGTGTAGCAACTGCGGGGCTGTGAAAAAAAAAATCTCAGAATATTTATATATAAATAACATACCGTAAAAAAACTACACAAGAAAAAATATCAAAATATATATAAATAACATACCGCAAAAATAACCCATAGAGCATCAACATGAAGCCCAAGGGTGTCGTGTACCAGATACCATACTCCAATCTGAAAAATCTAGGTGCCCTTGATGGGTTACTCACCAAGAAACAACGCGAGAAGAAACGTTCTTGCTTGTCGAAAGGACATGGAATGAAATTGCTGCTCAGCACACCTCAATTGAGACGGTTGCAGCGTTCGCGGAAACAGCAAAAGATCGGAGGTTTCATATTCAGCATCCCGGCCATCCTAGCAGCATTGGGGGCCGTTGGAAGTTTGGCTGGCGGAAGTGCCGCCATCGCGAAAACCGTCATCGACTCGAAGAAGAACAAAGCAGAATTGGAAGAACAGAAACGTCACAACCTGGCCATGGAGAAGAAAGGAGGAAAGGGTGTGATGAAGAAGTTTAAAAAAAAGAAACAGAAGCACTCACCAACCGAGACATTGAATCTCTGATCGGACCGTTACAAATCAAACACTTCAGAGGAGTTTTTATGTCCGACTCGTTACCTTCAAGCGTGAAAAGAAGAGAATGCGGAGTAGTCAACTTGGACGGTCAAGAAAATCCAGGCACGCATTGGATATGTTACCACAAAAATGATGATAAAGCATTCGTTTTCGATTCTTTCGGAGGTGTTCCACCTACAAATTTAATTCATTATCTGAAAACAAACAAAACCTCTATATACTACAACGACGAACGCATTCAAAATTTCGGAGACGTGAACTGCGGTCATCTCTGCCTCTCCGTGCTCGCGTTTCTCTCTAAAATAAATAACCCTACGATCGAGGATTTCCAGAAAGCATTGTGGAACCTGAAACAGCATCACTAGGATGGGCGTGTTCCATCTCACGAGCGAATCTTCAATCTTGAAACTCACGCTGCACGACGACATCGTCTATCCTAAATCCGTGGCTCTGCGTGCATTCTACTGCATGTACCTCATACCTAACGTCACGCAGCACAACAACAAAATTAGCGTCGGAAGCGAACATATCGTCGTCACGCCAGGACAATACAATCTTTCCACTTTGCAAGCTCAGTTACCGAAAGGCACATACCTTTCTCAAAATTCGGTCACTCACAGAGTGGAAATCCTATCCGCAACGGAGACCGTGGACCTGGGCAGCATGGGAGAACTTTTAGGTTTCGAAAACGACACCAAACTCGAAGCTGGCATCAAGCACACGGCAACCAATATTCCTAAATTCTTGGCCATAGACACTCTGAACGTACACTGCAACGTGGCGGAAGGTATGATCACGAAATCCTCGGACGGATTAGGAAGTCACAAGCAGACGGGAATCATAGCCACTTTCAAACCAAGTTCCGAGTTCATGGAACCGATCATCTACACGCCCTCTTCGCCGATCTATTTTCCAGTATGTCGCAACCGCATAGACGACATAGAGTTGGTGGTAACGAACGAGAAAGGAGACGTGGTGGATTTCGCAGGTGCCACTACGACAGCCATCGTGGAGATCAACATATAATAAATAACCATACATGTAAAATGGAGCAAATCGAAAGTTACGAATTGCAATCTTTCCCTCCCAACCGTCGCACGTTCGCCAATCTGAACGAAGCAAACAGGGAGATCGAATACGACGTGGACGTAGGCGATGGGTTCATTCATCCTCACAGAGCGGACCTCTACCTTCAATTCGACGTGGTGAAGAAAGAAAGCGGAGACGCGTTTCCTGCAGCAGCAAACTTGATACTCGTGGACAACTTCGTGCATCACCTGTTCTCGCAGGTGGAGGTGAGGAAACATAACACCGTTATCGACAGAATAGATTACCCAGGCATCACGTCGACAGCGGTGGGAACTTTGAAATTATCCAAAACGGACGCAGCGTACTACCAGGCCGGGGGATTCGAAGCCGGGACCAAAATATCGACGAGAAGTCACACGGTGCTCTTTCCCATGCGTCTGCTGCCTGGTTTCTTCTCGGACTACAAGGAGATCATGTGGAAGGGAGGACTGAGGGTCACGTTTCGAAGAGCGGCCAACGACAACGACGCACTGATGCGATACGCTACTTTGGGTCCGGACGGCACCACGCCGATAGCCAACACTTTACCCCAAGCAGCCAAGTGCGTCATCCAGAGCATGGAATTGAGAATGCCGGTGGTGGAATACGAAACAAATTACGCCCTCAAGTACAAAGCGGAGATCTTGAAAAGTCCACAGGTACCGATTCATTTTCACAGTTACCAGTGCGTACAGAAGGTGGCATCGGGAAGTCACATGGAATTCGACGTGACAACGCAGTTCAACAACATACAGTTCGACATGCCAGATTTCGTCGTAGTGCTCTTTCAGACCGGGAGGGACAAGAATCAGGAAAAAGATTCCAGCAAGTTCGACGACTGCAAAATCAAGAACGTTTATCTGAAGAACGGTAGGAACGAAGTGTTCCCGCGCGAGAATTACAACCTCGACGTGACCAAAAACGATTACCTCAAACTTTACGAAGCGTTCTCGGCTTACAAACGCGTGACCGAGGGAAGCGTGGACATGTACTACACGCCCAGCGAGTTCAAAGCACGGAGACCCATGACCGTCATCAACACATCTAAGAGAAAGAAGGTTGTGGTCAACGATCGAACCAACATCAAGGTCGTCTGCGAGTTCCACGATGCCTTGCCCGAGGATACCCTATGCAGTGTCATCCTGATTGCAGAGAAGTCCTTCGCCTACGACGTGAAGAACGAGAGGGTCACAGAGCAGTTTTAACAAGTTTTTAACATCTTTTCTTGCACAAATAAGAAATTTTTTGTACTAGCACAATCAGTTACAATAGCACAATACGAATTTTACTAGTTCAGATCAGTTACAAATGTCAATTTCATTAGTTATCAGTTACAATATCTTTTTTTGCACTATAGCACGAGACAATCAGAAAATTTGCACAAAAAATTTGTTGTTGTTTTTACACGTGAAAATTAACAATAAAATTTCTTTTTATCGTTTCAGATGCTGTCGAAACATCAAAAACACATACACACACTAGAAAAAAAGCATGCAACTTTATTTGTAACACACACATATTCTCCATCTTCATCAAGAAAATATTATAATAAACATAATTATTTTTATCTATATCTCACAATAAAACTCTATATCCAAAAATATCACAACATCAAATAACACTAGAGTCGTTAGTACACGTTGCATGCATTACGGAGGTCCTCTGTAGGGTTTCATGGAAGTTTGGGAAAAAAAAACACACGTGAAACCCTACAGAGGTGCGGTTATCTAGAGCCGTAGCCGTTAGAACCTTTTTGGGTTGGGCACCACGCACCCTGGCGGGGTTAGGGGCCAGGAATCTTAAAAAACAACAATTATTATTTTGTTTGTTTGTTTGCGTCACAATACATACGCGCGCGCGCGTGTGTGTGTGTGTGTGGGACATCGTTCCCTCCCCGAGAGAGAGGTTTACGAAGATCACAATATATAAACATTTGGTCCCCGGACTTGGAAAATTACAATAAGGTGCACTCATCTTTCAAAAGATGAGAAGATGAGAGAATGAAAAAATAAGAGGATGAGAGGATGAGAGGATGAGAGCGCGCACGTGTGTATATGCCACATCGTTCCCCCAAGAGAGAGGTTTACGAAGATCACGATATATAAACATTTGGCCCTGTTGATTCCAGCACTCCAACTTCATCTCTAATGTTGACGACAATATTCTAAAGATAGAGAGGATGAGAAGATGAGAAGATGAGAGGATGAGAGGATGAGAAGATGAGAGGATGAGAAGATGAGAAAATGAGAGAATAAGAAAATAAAAAAATAAGAAAATAAGAGAATGAGAAGAGAGGTTTACGAAGGTCACGATATATAAACATTTGGTCCCAAACTTGGAAAATTACGATAAGGTGCACTCATTCTTCAAAAATAAGAGGATGAGAGGATGAGAAGATGAGAGGATGAGAAGAGAGGGGTCACGATATATAAACATTTGGTCCCAGACTTAGAAAATTACGATAAGATGCACTCATCTTTCAAAAGATGAGAGAATGAGAGAATGAGAGATTAAGAGGATGAGAGGAGGATGAGAGGATGAGAAAAGAATTAGAGAATAAGAGGAGGATGAGAGGAGAATGAGAGGGATGAGAGGATGAGAGCTCATCTTTCACTCATCACTGCCTTTTTGCCCCCGTGAAACATCGTCAGCGCACTAAATGAGGCGTGGAACAGGAAGAGAAAGTGAGTTTTTCAACTTTTTGTAGTCGTTTGGTCAAGAAATCAAAGTTGTCGTGGGAGTCACAATTTTTATCTACTTATACGAGACATGTTGTTTTTTACTGTATGTTATTTATTTATACACCCCACCCAAATTTTTGTTTCGTGTTCATGGCGATGGTGGTGCCCAGTGCGGCGACCCGTTCACCCAGCGACGCGTCTCTGCTGACGAATCTTTCGAAAGCTGCGTGCTCTAACTTTCTGTCTGCTTCGTGACGTGCATTCAGATCCGTCTGCGTGGTGTTGTAGGCGATGTCGTGATCCTTGCATGCCGCGTCCAACGGATTCACACCCTTGCCTCCTCTCTCCAATCTTTTCTCGAGTTTGGTACCCGGTCCGCAGTACTGGTAGCCAGGTAGATGCATCTCGAAAGGTAACTTGTTGATGATGTCGTTCACGAGTCCCTTTCCTTCGGCCACGTTCCAGAATCTCGGAGGCAGCGTGTTGATGATTTTGATGAGGTAACCTATGCCCTTGTCGTCGTTCACGATGAAGTTGGAAAGTTTCGTGCTGATCATGTCCACGATGCCAACCTTCTCGTTGTAGAAATTACGATTGCCTGCATTCTCTTCGCCGGCTATCACCAACAATCGGTCCACGAGCTTCCTCACGTCGTCCACCCAAACGAATTCTTTGGGTAACGTGTTGTAGCGTTTGACGCCGCTGCCTGTTTTCACCTGGTTCCAAATCGGTTTGATGAGATTCCTGTACTTCTCATCGCTACTCGATTTCACCCTATTCTGCGAGGCGTCGTTGTTCTGGTACAAGGCATCCGTCATGATCAGAATTTCCTTGTAACTCTGGTAATCTTCGTCGGTGTAATCTTTAGGCTGCTTTTTGGCAACGAGTTCCCACAGTACCACCGTACCCGGATACCTGGTCCAACTATCCTTGTCGCCTAAATTAACTTTAATGTCGTTGCCTTCGAAGGTCACCTTCGATTTCCCAATCTTCCAAACCACACCGCCGCCTTCGTTGCTCTCCATGCTGGGATACAATCCGAACACTTCATCCTTGTCGAATTTCCCCGTGCTCAGGTAGTCTCGTGCCAAAGGTCCCAACTCGATCTTATCCGAAGACGTGCTACCTATGGCTCGACGTCGTGCCGGTACTTCCTTCAGTTCGAACGGCGTCGAAGGAATGCTCGAAATGGGCGTGGGTACGGTGTAACTTTTAGCTGCGAGCGGTACGAGTTCGTTGATCAAATTTTTATTTTGTTCCGTGACACTTTTAATTTCTTTACCTAGACCGCTGATGGCATCGATCACAGGTTGATCTTGACGTTTCTTCTCTTCGTAGGATCCGCGATTCTCAGATTTCCAACCTTTGAAGCGCTTCACGAGGTATTCACGCAACTTGAGATTTTCGTCTTCTTGAAATTGACGTTTCGACATTTTTCTATATACATTGAAACGTTTTTGAAACGTCGAATTCTCAGCCTATACGTTCGGTTCTCGTAGTTTTCTGCTGTCACCCGCTTGAGACTATCCACTTTTTCTAACACTCACTTTTTGTTGTAATGGTTATTTTATATATGCTTGTCAGACGTTTGAAAAAAAAGAACGTTTTTTTTTCAAATTTTATTTTTTAGATTCTCACGACCTTTGATTTTTTTTTTGGATTTTTTTCGTCTTGTTGCAAATCTGAAATTTTCCTCTTGTTAGCCTTTGAGACGTCTACATAAACGTTTATTTTATTTCTATATTTTCCATGGTTTGCTTTTCGAGTCATGTCAATGGTCACGAATCCGAAATCGTCACTGTTCCAACAGTGGGAGCTGAATTTAGAAAATAGATTGTAATTTATGTCAGCCCCTACGTAATCATCGTGTGCGTGTTTTAAATTGGTGTGGTCTTATCGAAACAAACATATGAAATTAGCGTTGTCGCGTAGCAGTTGTTTCGGAACCTTGGAAAAAGTTTGTGCCAGGTAGAAACAATCCAATCCTTTGTGACGTCCTCGAGTGAAAAAAATTACGAATCTCGTTTTGATTTTCCAAGATCATGTCGTCGAACACCACAACGGAATTCTCGAGACAATCGTCCAGTGGAATGATTTCGGTTGCGAAAGTTGCAATGCCCAGTCCCTCGTACAGTTTCATAAGTTGCTGGTATTTCGCTTGTTCGAGACTTTTCGAAAATACGTAGAGGTGTCTGTTTTCCCAGTCTAACCAATTGGGTGCGAGGATAAAATTATCAATGAGCAGTGTCGTCTTTCCGCACCCCGAAGGTCCTACGATCAGACACCGTATGCTGTCGGGGAGCAATTCGCCGTTTCTTTTCTTCGTTTGACTTTCAGAATCAGGTAAACGTTTCACGACATTCCACGTACTCATAGAATCACTTCGTTCGAATCGATCCAACTTGTTTCCGGAAGTCCCAGCCATTTCACCAAAAGTTTGTCGCCTCTCTTGCGCAAAACTTTTTCGATGAGGTACGTGTCGGGGTATTTAGTTTTAGAGAGTTCCTCCTCGTAGAACCGGCCCAATAAAATTTCACCGCCATTGTCCTTTATTATATACGTGTGACGGTTCCCGGGTAGAACTCGAACCACGGTAAAAAGTTCCGTGCTCCAGTTTCGTGTGAAACCCCTGTCGAACGTTCGCTTCAATTTACTGACCCTCACCTGGTCTCCAATTTTGTATTTAGGTTTTTTTGTCGTGGGTGTGTACTTTGGACAGTAAACGCTAGAAATTAAACGCTG
Source organism: Lepisma saccharinum (assembly GCF_977018435.1). NCBI lineage: Eukaryota > Metazoa > Arthropoda > Insecta > Zygentoma > Lepismatidae > Lepisma > Lepisma saccharinum. The sequence continues at coordinate 74,788,983 of NC_139229.1, read as the reverse complement.
CTCGTCGGACTTGGTAACGTCAGCTGGCTTCATGCCTATCGTTCCGTGCACCGTGTGATTATAGTCGTTAACGAGTTCCGGAAGAATGGTGACCCACTTGTAGCTTCCCTGAAGCGAAAAGCGTGACCACATGCGCGATTTCAGAGTCCGATTGAATCTTTCCACGATGCTGGCTTTGACGTCACTGAAGGTCGAGTAATGTCGAACGTCGTGTTTCCGAATAAACTTTTGGAATACGGCGTTGTAAAATTCCTTCCCCTTGTCCGTGTGCAGAAACCGAGGTCGTCTGCCGCCGCTTTCGCGAAAAATTGTCTTGAATGCTTCCGTGACGCATGTTCCCGTTTTGGATTTCAAAGGTAGAGCCCATGCGAATTTCGAAAATGTGTCTATGACGGTGAGGAGGTACTTGTTGCCCTTGTTCAATTTATGTACGTTTTTTAACTTGCCGCTACTCATCTCGACGAGGTCGCTTTCCCAGAGGTCGTCGATGCCCTTGGTTACCACCGCCAAACGTTCGTAGTTGCGGCGTGCAGGTTTATGCAATTCTTGGACGATGGCTTGCCTTGACATTCTTTTTTTTAGAGATTACGTTTGAAGAGAAGCACGAGCGTGATGGGATTCAAAGAGGGTGGTACCTCACCTGTGTTTTGAACGATCAGCTTATCGCCGGCACTCACGTCGAAAACGGTAAGGTCTTCGTCTTCGTGTATTTCATATATGTTGCGCGTTTCGTTCCAACGTGCCAGAGGAATGTTTGCTGCTTTCTGGACACCACGATTCGATATCAAGGTCATGGTGGGAACGCTAGGTTTTCTGTCGTGAGATCAGTACGAAAATTCGTTTATCTGAATCGTACCATCGAGGAGAAACTTGTAGTACGGATGATAAGGATGCAACATGTACAGTTTGTTACCTTCGACGAACGTGGAGATTCTCTGTTGATTGGGTACGCTGTTGATTTCGATGGCTTGCAAGGTGAACAATTTGGCGAATTTAGTATCGACGCCGAGCAGATTACTGTGAACTTGTCCGAGCTTATTTTCGATGGGCAGCAAATGCTCGACTATGGTATCCGTTACGGCAGAAAACGACGGTTTGATTTTCACCTCCACGTTCAACTGCTTGTAGTTTTCGTTGAGTTCTTGCAACTTGGCACCGAAAGAGGCCAGCGTCGATTCCTGCGTGGATTCCAGCACTCCAACTTGATCTCTGATGTTGACGACAATGTTCTGAAGCTTCTCGACTTGATTCAATTTCGAGCTCTTCTCGGTAAGATCGTTCACGATGCTTCGCATCTCGGTAAACTGCATGTGAAGGTCGGCGACGCTCTGCGAAGTGGACAGGGTCGACACCGGCGAACTGATTTCGTCTCGAATCTGTTCCACGTTCGCCGTTTCCGTTTCCAGTCGTTTCAGCATTCGAGATATGTTCCTTTTCAAAGCGTGTAATTCTTTGGAGGTGGGGAGATTGGCCACCCTACTCTCGAGATCGCTCAACGAACTTTTGATGTCGCTCGAATCGGATAGTGCCGTCACCGCTGTTTTCAATTTTTCCAAATCTTCGCTCGAAGGCACGCTCGTCCGTAACGATTCCAAGTCACCCTGTATGTTGTCCAGTACGTGATGAAAATGAGTAAGGTTCGTTTCGACGTTCAAATTTTCTAAATATTCGATCTTCTGCTGAACCGTGCTTAACGTGTCTTGAATGCTCGTCAACGCTCTTGCTTCAGCGTGAATATTTTCAATTTCTTCGTTGATCAATTCCAAAGACGCCTGAAGCGTGGCGATGGTGGTTTGAATGTGTTCGAAATCTCGATAAGCCTCCAATTGAATTTTTATGTTCGCGACGCTTTTACCGATGACCTGCAGTTCGTCCGACGATGGTAGGTTCGTCATGGTATCTTCCAAAGTCTGCAACTTGGATTTAATTTCTTCCAATGTGCTGGTGAATTCTTCTTGTAATTTGGAAACGACGACATGCAAGCGTTCCACATCAATATCGTTCACGACGGTTTGAAGTTCAGAAAAATTCTTTTCGATTGCGGAAGTTCGTTCTTCGATTTCGAGTTTCAATTTTTCCAAATCTTCATTTTTCGATTGAAATTGCTGTAATTTGGCCAAATCATTTTGAAGCGAATCCACGCTCAACTGTATATTTTGAACGCTGTCGTAAGAAGGTACGTCGACATAATTTTTTATGAGCGTTTTCAGTTCGGAATCGATTTTCAGAATGGGGTCGAGACATTGCGTTTGGAGCGTAGCGATCTCAGACTCTAAACTTTTGTTTAAGGTCTCCTGCAAAGCGATCAAATCGCTCCTCAACTTCTTAACACGAACGTCCAACATGAGAATCTCTTCTGCGTGGTCCACACGCTTGGTGTTGCCGAAAATATCGTTAGGCATTTTTGGTTAACGGTTATTTATAATAGGATAGACGATTCGTAATTCTACGAAGAGAGGAATGAGTTTGTCGTAATCTCCTAGGAGTTCCACGTAAAGATAATCGCCTGCAGACACATCGTACGCCATGTTAGAAAGCATCTTGTCGTGCTTGATTCGAAAAATGTTCTTGCCGGTAGATATTTTGATTTCGCCTACGTTTTCCGGATTCACGGTGATCCGAAGTTTCCCGTCGATCGGAATTTCGTAGAAATATAAATTGTTATTGAAGACGTAAAAAATCTTGCCCACGTCCTCATCCAATTTAGTCCAAATGCTGTTGAGGTGAATGATCAACAGACCGTTGAGTTTAGTTAACACGGAAGGTAGAAATTCATGATCTGTCGTCGTGCGGTGTACAGTTTCCATGTTGGTTTGCTTTCGGAAACCAAAAAGATTCATTGTCCTTGCTAGTTACTTATTGTGTATGTGAGACAGTTAAAGTTTGTTTTTTTTTTCATTTGCATTGCCTACAATTTTTACTAATTTCTAAACGATAGTGTCCCCAAGGCAACGTGTGGATTCCGCAAGACAAAATACATATTTTATCGTCATGTGGATCTAATGCTACTTTCCTAACTTTGTTTGTTGTAATCACGTGGTCTACACTTTGGATTCTTTGTTCTATACTTAGTATCGTCGATTGTGAGTAAAGGCAATCGACGTAATCGTGGAAGGTGAGTTTGTTCTCCACCGTATTCTTGCACACACCTTTTGCTTTCTTCGTGACGCTACTTTCTGTTCTCATGGCATACATTTTCGAACGCAAACCCGCGAACTCGACAATAATATCACCGTTACATTCATCTTTCAGTTTACCTAGGACTTTTTTGTTGAGGGAAGGAATTCCAAATCTGTTGGGTTGAGGATACGCAGAAGTATCGAAATACTCGAGCATGGAAGGATTTTTTATGTCTTCATAGAGGTTAGGTGTTTGTATGCTGTAAATGAAGCTGTCGGTGTCCGTGTACAAAAGTGATATTTTATCATTGTATAAGGGTTTCATCACGTCGTAATGAAATTCGAACATGTAAAGTTTCGACAAGTCGAGAACCGTTGCGCCAACGTAAATTGGTTTTCTGAATTTCATCAATTTTATATCTATATTGAAAAGTGCCAAATTCTCATTGTAAATTTTTCTCGACTTGAATCTAGGATCGGCCACCCACTTCATGCATTTATTTTTATCCGAAACCAATTTCACGTCTACATGATTCCGCACGTTTTCCATCGTCTTGCCATACACCGCGTTATTCATCAATTTAAAAAAATCTTTGTCTAAATCAGAAGTGGCAACCGTCCTATGTTGCGTGTTTGTTTCAATGTACGGTTTGAGCCACTCGGAATGTTTAAACCTGAGGACTCTTCTAATATTCGCTACCTTAACACCCTTCCCGATCAAGAATCGGAGATTCGAGTAATGAACAACGTATCTCTTTTTCCCCTCTAGAGTCAATAAAAGCTTGCATTGATTAGAATGAGGCGAAGATTTGAACTCGGATGCCGGTGGTAAATCGCTGAACAGATCGTGTAAATGGTCGGGGAATTCGATATCCACCTCTGCGAAGAAGCCATGCTCACTATCGTCGAAATTTTCTACATCTATTGATGCCCATTCGAATCCCCCGTAAGGAAGTTTCTGTACCATGGCATGTCCGTAGAGATTATTGACGTCGGCGTAGAAGATGTAATTCGATGCTCGATTTGAATCATAATCTTCTTTCATGTGCACGTTGTTGGCTTTTGCATATCTCTGCACGCATTGTACCATCCCGCCCCGAATCCCCCTCTCGATGAAAAGTAACATGTCAACGTCCGATATCAGTTCCAGCTTGACCTTTGTCTGGAATAACATTGCCGACCACGCTAATCCCGGTAGGCTGTAGAAATACGCTGGATCTAATTTATAAATATTCGTTGCCGTTTTCCTGAACGCTTGAAAAACATCCGCGAGTATCGTCACGTCTAATTTTAAGTAGGCATCGTGGTAGTCTCCGAGTGTCCTACATCCTAATTTCTCCCACATGAGTTGCGCGTGTTGGTATTCTTCGTCCGTGATTCCTTTCTCTCTGAGTCTGCTGTAAAATTCTCTTGGAAGTGGGAGAGCGTCGTCGTTAAATTTAGAATTATCACTAACATATTCGTAAGGATAAATCCCTTTACGTCTAACGAGTTCTATGTCTACGTTGGGAAAACTAGCTTTTGTAATTTTGAATTGTTCGTCTAGAAGTTTGCTGGCAAGAGCGTCCAGGCTGGCAGATAGAAATCTGTACGAATCCAGGAAGCGCATCTCGATGGTATTTTTAGTCTCAGGAATCATAACTTTCTTACTTATAGAGATGTATCGTTCTTCGTTTTGAGCAAAAATATCTATTTTTTGAGCGTCGTATCCAAGTTTCCTGATTAAGGGATGAAAGTCGTAATTAGAACCATTGTGAAAAAATATGGGGACGAATTTTGGTTTTTGGATTTTGAGGTTGCATGCATTGCAGATTCCGCTTATGAAGCGACCGTCCGTATGCGAATGGTGAAACACTTTACGATTGTCGTCCGTGAAGTGGTTATCGCACACAGGACACTTGACAGTGTCGTAGTAATTTTGAAGTTCGATGGCAGATAACGGAAGCATCGGTTTCGATGTTTGCAGCATGCATCCAATTTTCCCAACCTCCTCGATCATCTTTTCGAAGAAGCGTTCGATTGCATCGGGTCCTCGGTATACGTACGGTTCATCTATTTTATCATGTCGTACGACAACGTAACCGAAACTGTTTGGTTCGTGAAGCTGGTAAGGTGTGGTGGAAGAAACTTCGGGATCCGGATCGCAGTACGAGAGTGGTTTGAGGAACGCTTCGGAATCAGCAACGATGATGGCCGGATGTTCCAACAACGCCTTGTGCATTTTGAATTCTTCCAATTCGTTCTTTTCGGGCATCAACATTCGAACCGGTCTGTTGTTGCCGCAATAAATTTTATGTTCGGCAAGTTTCTCGATAGCAATCTGACGTCCGGTGTATTTTCGATAATCGGATTGTTGTCGATCGTTGAACGTGGTTAGACATCTCGGGCAAACTTCGATGCAATGTTCATACTTGGTACTTTGACTTCTGACCAAGCGTGATAGTGAACGAATGAGACAGTAATGGTGAACACTGTCGTTTGAAATAAGAAGAAGATTAATCACATGAGCATCGTCATCGTCGAGAACGCTTATCCTGACGGGATGCACGACATGTTTATCCAACGTATAGGAATACACGTTGATGATTAAGCGTTTTCCTTCTGCATCTCGTGCTCGTGTTTCGAATTTTGATATATCAGAAATGGTCACCGGGTATTCGATGCCAGCCATTGCATTTTCCAGTTCAGGTTCATGCTGCTTGTAATGATAAACCCGTTCTGGATTATTTGACCAATGAATCGGGTGAAGTTCCGCCAACACACACCAGAGAAAACACTTGTTATCGCTGTTCTGTATATTTAACACAGCCCTCTTGTGTTGAATGTTCGGTGGAAGAGGAACGTAGCTGGAAGCGCGAAGAGGCGAGAATCGGTTCACGTAAACGGTTAACGTGTGAGGACTTCCACACAGAGACCATCCCGACCCTTTAGCCTCGAAATCGTCGTGTTTCTTAACCAGCTCATTTGAAAGATCGGAATAAAATTCGTCCAAATTATCGACGTCCACCAAATGAAGAGCCTGGTTTTTTGTTCGATGATAAAAGACTCTTGTTGTACCGTCGACTTTTTCGTATTCGGAAAATAGATCAACGTATACTTTTATAAAATTATTTTCCAATTTATTTTTTAGAATATTTATCACGGATGTTTCCGTTTCACGCAAGAAACTAGGAATGTCGCAGCCTGGTTCCGAAGTAAAAGAGAAATCCTGAATATGACGGTTGAATGCAGATCTAATCGGTTTGCGTTCATTAGATAATTTAACTTGTTTGGAAGTGGAAGCTTCCGTTTCTGGATCATCGATTTTTCTTTTCAATGTTCCTCGTTCGGTCGATGGTTTGCAAATTTTTAGGTGTTTACTTAAATGTGCAATGCTGATCATCTTTCCGCATCGAGCACAAGGCTTAGAAGGTAACGAACGATTAATTCTCGAACCTGTTTCGCTACATCTTGCCCTGTGCTTGCTAATATTAGTTTTAGGTATTAATTTTTCGCAAGTAACACATTCGATCAAACTGGTGGATTCCATTATGCTTTCTCAGATCACACAAACCAAAAAAAATAATTTCCAGGTATGTTATTTTATATGGAATTTCTCGGGGTGATTACAAAACTCAAAAATTCAATGTACTGTGAATACAATTTTCAGGTATGTTATTTTATATAGAATTTCTTGGGGTGATTACAAAACTCAAAAAAATTTCAATCTATACTGTGAATAGAATTTCAGGTATGTTATTTTATATAGAATTTCTCGGGGAAACAGATCGTCACGAGCATCGTGTGGCCCACGGCGAAGGCTTACTTGGAGTTTGTGGAAAGGCACGCGACTCAATTCGATCTGGGGAGGAAGCTCGATCTCTCTGCTCCGCTGGCTAGTTTCAAAAGCGACTGCATCAACGCTCTGGCTTGGCGTCACACGTTTTCGAGAAGGTTTTCGGAAAGGATCCGGCCAAGTACTTGCGAACGATTTTTCCGAACACCGTCTGCGACAGCCACATTCTAAACGAATTCACGTGGACGACCCAGCATCGTTTCCACACGCATTACTTTCTCGGCTGGGGTCTTATATATCGATTCTGCTGCATCATCCCAACGTTCTTCATCATACACTGCAACATCAATTACTTGGTGTTGCATTATACTGTTTTGGAAAACAAGTTGAACGTCCTGAAAGATTTGTACCAGGACGTGACCGAAACTGATGCGTTCAAAACTCAATTTCTGCGCCTCCTGAGGACGGAAAAGAGAATATCGAATCAGTACAAAACCTTCGAACGGACGATCCTGCCAGATAATTTTTGTTTCCACCAGATTGTGGAGGGCGGCAGCAGCGACCAGCAGCAGCAGCACCACCACAACGTGTGGTCGTGGGCCGCGTACATCGATTCTCTCAACCTGGACGCGAGCAAAGAACGTTATTTCCCCAAAAAGGATTCCGCGTTCGTTCGGGAGCGTATCGAGCGCGTGAACTGGGTAAAGATTCCCGCACCGTGGGTCGAAGTCGTGCGAACGCTTTTTTCTTATTTTCACATGAAAGATCGCAATTTCGGAGCCAGGCAATTATTTGGAACCGAGGCGAACAACAACACCGTGAAAGCGGTCGTTTCTCCAAAGTTGGGATTCAGCTTGATTCTCGACCAGATCGACCCGCAGGAGAACGAAGCTTGCCTGCTCCATTTCATCCCGGGCAACAACATTCGCATCGAATTCTCCTGCTGCGACGTACCGGACTCGTGCTGCGAATTTTGCCACACGATGTGTTTCCTGCAAACGCTGACCAACACAACCCCACGACGCTCATTTCTTCGGATTTGAAAGTTATACTCGTAGGCACCGAACCTTCCTCGTTGCAACCCATCACGAACAATTACAGAGTATGCCAAAAATGCCGCGCCTGGTTTAGGTCGTCGTCCGACGTCGATGCTGCAAATTTACAATTAATTCACCACCCTAGTGGATTAGTTTTGGATTTGCGCCAGCCCGACAGGATTGTTTTGAATCCGTTTTTGATCGAAGCCTTAGTATCGACGAATTAAAAACGACATACCACCACAATGACGAGCATCGCCAGCACGACGGACACATCTTCGGCCACAACAAGCCCCTCGCACACCACTTCGAGTACGAAGACTCTCGCAACCAACCTCGGTGGTGCGAAAAATAAATTTCCACACTGGTCCGAGCACACCCTTCCGCGCATACGAAAACATTTCGGCAAGCGCGCGTACGATTTGGACTTCACCTCGACGGTGCTGCAAAACGACGACGATCCAGCCGATAAGGCACCTCCGATCAAATTAACGCTGCATACCACGATCGGGATCCAATGTAAGTTAGTTCGATGCGCAAATAAAAAAAAATAATAACTCGTGAAACTCTACAGAGGCATGGCTTCGATAGCCATGACCATTTAGAACTGGTGTTGGGCACCACGCACCCCTCTCTGGCGGGATATTTTTTATTCTTTTTTGAGGGTCATAACAAAAATAATTTTGATTATCACACACACACACACACACCGCAGAAGATCACACATGAGTTTTTTTAAAAAAAACAAAAAAAACATCGTAGCAGATTACGCTGAGAGCACAAGGTCGTAGTAGATTACACTGAGGGACCTTACAGTAAGAGGAGACAGCAGACTTATAGGAAAATGTCGTAAGTCATTTCAAAAGTGTAGGTCAAAGGACGAGGTAGCATAAGAGCAAAAATTTGCAGGAGGAGCTTAAAAAAATGATGCCAGAGCTTTTTTTTTCTGTCCACTTTTCTCTCATTGTAGGTTAGATTAACCCGTAAAACATCGTAAAATAATAAAAAAAAGTAGATCAAAAGGATGGTTCCAGAACGTACCATACCAACCTTCGTCAGGCACGGAACGTGGAGAGAAAGTGAGTTTTTGAGGTTTTGATGAAATTTTCGTAGGTTTTGCAACACTGTGGCTCACTTCAGTGAATTGAAGTGAGTTTTTGATGTTTTGGTGCTGTTTTCTTCGCTGCGAAACATCGTCAGCGCAATAAATGAGTCGCAGAACGTGGAGAGAAAGTGAGTTTTTGAGGTTTTTTTGAACCTCAATTGATGTTCCTGAACCCGGGCACCTGCACTACTAGTAGAGGCTCTCGTGTAGTTTAGCACGTAATAAAAAAGGATAGGTTAAGTTATATCACGTAAGATCGTGGCATTCGTACCAAGTGTGAGTGGGAAAAAAAGGGAAAAAAAGGGAAATTTTACTAAAACATCGCTAAACGCTAAAACGTCGACAAAAAATTGTCAAAATATGTCAAAAACTGATATTCGATTGATAAAAAAAGAGGCTACAAATACACTCGTACCAAGTGTGACTTAGCAACGATACACTTACACTACTATTGTGCTTTTTTTCTTGCCTTTTGCCTGTCCGGATTAAGCGAAGTCCGGCTTATCGGCGCCCGGATTAACGAGGTTTTACTGTACCAGGAAATAAATCATGCGTAATTTAATGTTTAATTTATTGATTTTACATATTTTAATTCGCCTTTCTTCACTTGTGGTGATGAAGGGACACTTACAAAGAACACCCATGCTCCGACCGGGATTCTAACCCCGGATCCCTGGCGTCATAGCGCACTGTACTAACAACTCACGCGGGTAATTTGGTGTGTCACTTTCTTTATTCTATCACAGTTTTTTTTTAATATAACCATTATCGTGAAATAATGATATGTATCTAAAATTAAAATTTTTAATTTGTTCTAATTAATAACGATCAATCACAATCACTACCATACCGAGGTGACCAAATTTTAATGTATTAGTTTTGTAAGTTTGGGCAAAATTCTTATAATTACTGAACGGATAATGAGTGGCCAGCACTTTTTACAAGTTCTCTTCCAACATGTACATATTCACCATGAGTTATGCAGTTCTTGTGGTTAACTTGCATAAATGTAAAAGAAGATGAAATGGGTGGAAAGAAAGCTTGACTCGAGGGTGTCAGAGACCTATAATCAGGCAGTCAAATTAAATAGAAAATAATAATGTCACAAATAATTCAGAAGTGATTTTTTTTTTAAGTCCACATGCTCAAATAGGCTAATTGTCACTAGATCTTCATTTTAAACTGCAGTCATAACGAGTGAGTATTGGGTTTCCACTGGGGATCGAACTCAGGACCCCTTAATTATAAGGCGAGAGCGTTATGTGATCGGAGAGAAAATACGCAGAAAGAACTCCCGTAAACTGTATCATTTTGTCATAACAGTAGTCCTTTTAAGATGTTGGCCTGAGATTTGAACTTTCTTTCACGTACGGAAAAATATTTGAGACCATAGATAAAACCACGTCATTGTTCGCGCAGTTAACTGTTTTGATAAAAAAGAAAAGTGAAGCATTGTGGAGTTGCAATTACTACCTCAAACTTTCTAAGTGCTATGAACTATTGATACTCTATTTTTTGTGCGAAGTAAGCAACACTGATTTGGCTGATTGTTATTTTTCAAGTCGCTTTTCTGCTAGTTTTGACCAATGGTGACGATGAGGTTGAATGATAATTATACCCTGTCCCAGCTAATTGTAGAGCAGGGCCGCGCATAGCGGAGGAAAATCGAGTGGTGAAAGCGCAGCGTTGCAAACCAAACAGTCCTGACGGAAATTTCATGGCATGTACGGACGTACGGTCCAGGCTAAATGCACGGCTTGTTAAAATTTGCACTTGCAGTTTTATCCCTAACATTTCACTAAGAAATTCTTAAACCAAGCGTACGAACCTGGAGACAAAAATACTGTCCGTTTGCCATGTGCGTACTGTATTGTCGTTTTCAAAAGTTTGCAACGCTGCAAGAGCGAAGCTAGGAAATCGGGTAACTCCAGTCGCTCATTACGCAATCTCGTTTCTCTCACTGTTCATTGGTGGAGCCGTCTCGCGTTACTACTTGCGCAGAGACTTGCTCTCGTTCGTCTGGTCTACAGTTCGCTGGTACGGGGTTTAGGTGATCGTCATAAAGGGACGAACACAAACACACATAGAGACTCAAGACACCTAAAGGATTATCCTGACTGTGGTTACAGGCACCAGAGACACATTTGCCTGAAAGAATAAAGTTTCCAGAGTGTAATATTCAGGAGGGAGATTGACGTTTGAGTGTATTCGAAAATGTCAAATGAATCTGTGAAATGAGACGAATTACTGACTACTATGATTAGGTTTGATGAATTTCTTGTGTGGACATCGCTTTCTATCCAAGGTAAGATGGAAATCTCGAGTGAAAGTGAGACAGAGAGAAAGAGAGAGAGAAAAGGGGGGGGAGTCAAACTGACATAATGCCTTACGTTTTTACTACCCACTCTAATTTATCAATGTACAGCTTCTGCCCACCTGGTCGAAAAATTCTGGCGCCGCCCCTGCTAGGAACGCATTACTGGAAGAGAAAATGCTCAGTTCTTCAGGATGCGTCAGTGGATTGAACACAAGGCTAAAAGGTAGCTAGCTCATTGCTACTCCATGAATGTGTCGCTGTAATGTACCTTACGAACTTTGTGGAAGATGCGAATGAGCAATTCTTTTTGCGCTGAATGCAGAACAATGGATTTTCTCTTGTGTAACGAAGCGGTGCGAACGAAAGAAAAACATAGCTGTATACTTCAGTAACCTCACATTAACTACAAGAAGCGATACTTAAGCGGGAAACAGGCCCGTACCTAGAATTTATTTTCAGGGAGGGGCCAGATCCGAAAATGTGTGTGCATACATACATACATACATACATACAGATATATACAGGGTGACTGGTAATTAGATGTATTCCCTGAAAGGGGTTAAAGTAGAGACAATTTGCAATAAATTTGACCATATGATACCCTGTCCGAAAATTAGTAGTTTTCGAGATAATCGAATTCCTTTTGTTTTTTTAAAAAATGACAATTTTCCACATAAAAAGATGAATTGAGAAAAAACTGCTCATTGTATGGAACTTATTTCAGCATTTTCTGATAGCTAACAAATAAGTGGTTCGTTGAAAAAAAAGTTTTTCCCAAATAACAATCACATGTAAGTACCGGGTGGGTCTAAACTTACAAGTGATGTTAAAAAATGCACTCTTAGTTTACTTGGCAACGTATTAATAACAAAAATGGTATGACACGAAGCGTACAAATTACTTAAATTACTTCCTTGTGTCATCTGCTGTCCAACAAGGTCCAAATGTTGCTAACATTCACATTTGTGTACAAGAAATAATACTTCATTCATCTTCATGTGAATGGAATCAATTGAACAATACAATTAAAGAACATTACACGTCTTGCTCAAAGTGGGCAGCTCCGTTACGAATGCAGGCACGCAGGTTTTTACGGTGCATAAGTGATGCCATTTAAGATTTGGTGCAGGAAAAATGGCTCGATCAAATGATTGTTGATGACGCCCATCAAAACTTCTGCCTGGGCGTGCGACTGTGGCTGGATAAAAATTACCCAAATAAATGGATTGGCCGAGGCGGCTTGATTCCCTGGCCGGCTCGATCCCCCGATTTGACGCCTGGCGACTTTTACATTTGGAGCCACATGACAAGACACCGGTAAACTCGCAAGAGGAGCTCAGGGAGAGGATCTTAACAGCTGGTCATCACATCAAGGACACCATCACATCACTCGTTAAGAGACCAAATGTCCGTAAAAACCTGCGTGCCTGCATTCGTAACGGAGCTGCCCACTTTGAGCAAGACGTGTAATGTTCTTTAATTGTATTGTTCAATTGATTCCATTCACATGAAGATGAATGAAGTATTATTTCTTGTACACAAATGTGAATGTTAGCAACATTTGGACCTTGTTGGACAGCAGATGACACAAGGAAGTAATTTAAGTAATTTGTACGCTTCGTGTCATACCATTTTTGTTATTAATACGTTGCCAAGTAAACTAAGAGTGCATTTTTTTTAACATCACTTGTAAGTTTAGACCCACCCGGTACTTACATGTGATTGTTATTTGGGAAAAACTTTTTTTTTCAACGAACCACTTATTTGTTAGCTATCAGAAAATGCTGAAATAAGTTCCATACAATGAGCAGTTTTTTGATGATGATGATGATGATGATGATGATGAGTTAAAATTTCTGGGTGCGTCGGCACTTAAGGCCATTTCGCACCCTTCTATGTATACGGGAAAATATCCCTTATCTAAAATTCTGACTGAGAACGTAAAAAAGGGGTGTAAAGAGCCCCTTGGGAAAAACTAAAAGTGCAAGGTTGTAAAAAGACCTGCACGAGACAAACACAACACATTAAAAAGTCAGAATAAACTAAAAAGCTCCTTACAGACGGTGGAAGAGTCCAGCTCTTCGCAAAAAACTAAAAACATTTGATAAAATACTGCTGTCATCACCCAAGAGGGATGACAAACAGCCGGAAAGGTTAAAAGTCTGCCGGAAGTAAGCAAGATCGACACATTCAACGAGAATGTGTCGGATGCTTAAAATAACATTACAAGTACGACACAACGGAGGGTCCAGCCCTTGCAGTAGGTGACGATGCGTGAGACGGCTGTGTCCTATACGCAGGCGGGTAAGAATAACGTCTTCTCGCCGAGAGGGACGACACGAGGAACGCCAAACACCTATGGTGGGCTTAACAGCGTGAAGCTTGTTCCCCGTTTCCACATCCCACTCGGTCTGCCAAGTGTCAAGAAGGCGAGAACGGAACACATTCTGCAGGTCGCTAGCTGGCAACAGGTGGACGAGAACGTCGCCATCTGCATCAGCAGACTTGGCGGCAGCATCAGCTGCTTCGTTCCCCTGGATGCCCACGTGGCTAGGGACCCAACAGAAGTGTACATCCGTGCTGGCAGATAAGGACACAAGCCGTCTGAATATGCGTTGCGCTACTGGATGCCGGGAATACGGCGAATCCAGAGACTGCAACACGCTGGTCGAATCACAGCACACAAGGACCTTCTTCAGACCGTTGACATCTGCAAAATCCAGTGCCTTTAGAATGGCGTACAACACTGCCGTATAGATGGAACAGGCAGGATGTAGTGAGTAACTGGAGCTTTGAGAGTCTAGAACGGAGGCGCAACCAACTGATTCCACTGTCTTGGACCCATCCGTGTAAAACACATTAAAATTGGGGTGCTTCGCACGAAGTTCTAAAAACCGTTGCTGGTATACAACCATTGGTGTCTCTGACTTTGGAAGGGCAGTCAGAGAAAAATCGATAGAAGGTGCAGGAAACTCCCAGGTAGGGAGGGGCGGAATAAGTGGAGAGACGCCAGGAAGATCACTGTCAACACCAAGTGCTGACAGGATCTCGTCTGCACGAACACCAAATGGTCTCGTGCCACTAGGGCGGAGCCGATACCTTGCCAGCCTATTCATGTCTGAGATGGTGTGAAATGAGGGATGTGAAGGCATCGAGCGAAGATGGAGGAAGTAGTTCACTACCAGCCGCTGTCTTCGCAGAGACAGCGACGGCTCAGATGCCTCTACGTACAAACTGGCGATAGGGCTGGTCCGAAAAGCACCAGAGCACACACGTATACCAGCATGGTGGACGGTGTCTAGGATGCGAAGTCTAGATGGGCGGGCAGAAGAATACACAACACATCCATAATCAAGCTTCGACCTGATGAGTGCACGATACAATCGAAGCAGTACCGTCCTATCAGCACCCCAGGAAGTATGGGATAAAACACGTAAAAGGTTGAGAACTCGAAGACAAGAGAACTTTAACTGGCGAAGGTGAGGTAGCCATGTTAATTTCTTATCGAAAATGAGGCCCAGGAAGCGGACCTCATTCACGAAGCACAGGGGAGACTTCCCCATGTACAGGTCAGGATCGAAATGACATGTACGTTGACGACAAAAGTGAACACACACGGATTTCTCGGATGAGAAGGTGAAACCTGTTTGGGAGGACCACTCAACCAAACGGTTTATCGTCAGTTGGAGTTGACGAGAAGCTGACGCGAGATTCCGTGAGCGACAAAAGATCGTGAGGTCGTCTACATACAGAAGACCATGTACAGGGGCAACAATGCTCGCCATAACACTGTTCACTGCTATGGCAAACAGAGTCACACTTAATACGCTGCCCTGCGGGACACCGTTCTCTTGTTCGTGAAGATCCGAAAAGGAGTTCCCAACACGTACGCGAAAAAAACGATCAGATAAAAAGTTTTTAATAAAGTACGCCATATGGCCACGGACGCCCCAAGAATGGAGCTGCTTTAGGATGCCAAAACGCCACGTTGTGTCATATGCTTTTTGGAGGTCAAAGAAAACTGCAACTAAATGTTCCTTGTTGAGGAATGCGTCCTGAATGTGTGTTTCCAGCTGAACCAGATGGTCCAGTGTGGAACGGTTGGAGCGAAAACCACATTGAAAATTACTTATCAAACAGTTTTCCTCCAAAAACCAGGTGAGACGCTTGTTGATCATGCGTTCCATCAACTTGCACACACAGCTAGTTAAGGCAATAGGCCTATAACTCGAGGCTGCGGTGCGTTGTTTACCTGGTTTCAGGATGGGAACAATAATAGCTTCTTTCCAGGAAATGGGGAAAGAGTCCTCCAACCAAAGCCTGTTGAATACCGCCAAAAGGAAATTTCTTGCTCCAATGGGCAGATGACGAAGCATCTCATAGTGGATCTTGTCCACTCCAGGAGCTGTGTTCTTAGAATCTCGAAGTGCCTGATCGAACTCCCGTTCAGTGAATGGAGAGTTGTATGGCTCGGTGTTATGACTTCGAAAAACGAGAGGGCGTCGTTCCTGACGGTCCTTCTCACGGCGGAAACGTGGTTCATAATTTACAGAGCTAGACGCACCAGAAAACTGCGTGGCCAAGATATTAGCTATGTCTCCGGAATCTGTGTACAACGTCCCATCGTGCTCCAGAGCGCTCAGAGGAGTAGATGCACCCCCTGGATGCGACGTACTTTGGTCCAAACGGCTTTCGACGAAGCCTGCTTCGTCAGAGAAGACACGTATTGGACCCAGCACGCCTTCTTACTGGCTCGAATGAGCTGACGGGCACGGGCACGTTTAATGCGGAACTGCTCGAGGTTTGCGGCAGTGTGGTTCCTATTAAATCGATCGAGAGCATTATTGCGGTCCTTGATGGCTGCACCGATCTCCGCAGTCCACCAGGGGACTGGGCGTCGCCTCGCAGGTCCACTGGGACGTGGAATGGAGGTGCGTGCAGCATCATGCACTCCTGACACAAAGACATTTTTTTCTCGATTCATCTTTTTATGTGGAAAATTGTCATTTTTTAAAAAAACAAAAGAAATTCGATTATCTCGAAAACTACTAATTTTCGGACAGGGTATCATATGGTCAAATTTATTGCAAATTGTCTCTACTTTAACCCCTTTCAGGGAATACATCTAATTACCAGTCACCCTGTATAATTATGAAAAGAGCGAGAGAGAGACAAAATAGTTAAAATGTTTAAATGTTTTTAAAGTGTTAGATTTTATTAAATTCTTGATTTATGCTAATAATTATCAATGAGATTTTATACTTTTATTAATCTTCTATTCGTATTTTATAGTTATTTTGTGTGTTTCAAAAGCCGTACCTAGGATTTATTTAAGGGGGAGGGGGTAGACCCGAATATGTGGAACAGAAATGCTGTGAGGTTGATTGAATTCAATTATTTTAGATTGATTTTCTGTCAAGTTTGTATAATCACGACGATGAGGATGAGCGATGATATGATGAAAATGATGAAAGAACACACAAATAACACATATGCGATATGCCCAGCCTTAGATTCGAACCAGAAACTCCCTACGTCCTAGCGCGCTATGCTTACCACTCCGCCACGGTGGTAGCCTTGCATCAATGCTTTTAAAACTAAAACTACAGACTTGTGCACAGCAAACACATTCATTTATGCAATGAAGGAATTCAATGTTTTGCAAATTTGCAACATCGTCGATATTATTTTTGTAGCTATTTACAGGTTCATATTTAAATATTTCATGGTTTCAGGGGAGGGAATGATCCCCATGGCACTCCCCTGGGCACGGGCTTGGCGCTAAAAACATGTTACATAGAGTGAGTAAAAACAGCACATGTGGTTTCGTGTCCACAGAGAATTCATTCTGCTACATACGATATGTTTTCATCATTCATTCATTGTTCTCTGCCTGGATAGGAAACCTCTATACTACGTCTCGAGATATCTGTGTAGTTGTAACGGTAGAGAAGGGGAGAAAGCGAGTGGGAAGAGCAAAGCATTGCGCGCTGCTGCAAACCGTTAGTAGCTGCAGTCGCGTTACTCCGTTGCGGGTTCATTGGTCGAGCCCTCTCTAGTCCCTGCTTGCGCACATGACTTGTTTTCGTCCGCTTTCTCCACAGACTCCTCGGACAGGGTATAGCATCCTTAGTTAATGCAATTCCGATGGTTCAGTTTTAATCCAGAAACTATCATTTACAATATTTAGTTCACTTCACGTACAATGTTGTTTTTTATCCGTAATAATTTGTACAACACTTATATATAATATTTGGCAACATTGACGTTGCTATGGCAAAAAAATGGTAGTTTTAAGCAATCTGATTGGCTGACGTGACGGCATTTGTGTGAGCACAGACAATGTGAGGTTAGGTTAGGTTAGATAGAAGAAGAAGAAAAAGTGTTATGGTACTAATTCCAACAAAAAAATGACTTTGGATGATATTCAACTTGACGTCATCACGCAAAACAAATTTAAACGTGTTAAGTAAAGCGTATGAAAAACCTTCTTGCAGCGACAAAATGTGCATTTATCCACTTTACACACTCTTCACGGTTTCTGCGGGGGTTCCGAAAAGGTAAAAACTACACATTCCTTATAAGATCACGATAATCAAATCTTAAATCGCTTCGGCAAAGACCATACGCGTGATTCAAATAAGGATCTGATCCGTTTGTCCGAAATATGACGCAAGGAATTGTGGGGGAAGTTGTCCGTTGAATATCATCCATTGTGGTTATGACTGATAAAGTGTATTTACCATGATTATATATTCTGCATTTTCTTCCTACATTCTAAATTCCAGGTAATTTAGAAATAAACTGTACCCATAGTGGCGGCGATTGGGAGGCAAGGACAGTTACTTTCCCTTGGTAGGTACGGTTTAGCATAGTGCGGGGGCAAACGTGGCAAAAAGTGGGGGCAATTTCCCATCTGCCCTCCCTTAATCGCCGTCACTTTCACATCCGCATATTCCTGAAACATTCGACCTGGAAAAAACTCAACGGTGATAGCGTTTAATAGCATTCACATTCATAGCTCAATACAGAGAAACAAATTTTGTAAAAAATATTTTGAACATGTTAAAAAAAAACACTGAAGGCACATAGTGGTTCGGATCTAATTTAAGATGTAGATCCAGTTCCGATTAGTCTTTCTGTGCATAAAGTTGACTTGAAAAACAAAATTAAGCAAACACTTTTATATATATATATATATATATATATATATATATATATATATATATATATATATATAAAAGCTATGACACACTAAATTTTCTCTGTACTAGAAATAAAGCTAACGTTTTGCTATTGTTGAAAATGTGTTCGAGATAGTTAACGTCACTTATTTCTGTACCACTAGGTTAACCATGACAGCGAAGGGGAGAGGACGTTGGATGGAGAGGAGCCAGGCGAGTTCCTAAACTCAATCAAACCCAATCATACGCTCGGAGAGAACCAGGAAAAGTACTGGTAAGTGCATAACTATTTTTTTCGTTGCGTACATTTTGTGTGTATTATGTGTATTAAAGGCAATTGGGGAAAAGTGACATGAAGAGAGTATCACTCGTGCACTGATTGGTTACTTTGTCTGCCCGTATAATACTCAAAATATTACTCTTTGACAGACAAAATAAATATCACTGGCAACTGTGAATATGTACGGTATGGTTCCATAGCCTACATATTTTTTTTTTGGATCCGTAACATCATCTGTGTTACACCCTGTGTTACATATATACATGTATATATATAATGTGTGTGTCTGTGTGTGTGTTTGATAAAGATAAAGGTTTGCTTGTTGTCACGGCCTCTCCGGTGGCGTAGTGGTAACGATATCACCTTGGAGTCGAGATCCTGGGTTCGATGCCGTTGGAGGCACATTCAACAGAAGTTCATATGAGTGTTTGTATTTTTGTTGTGTGACGTCGCTTTTCTGCCACTTTTGGCTAATCGCGACGATGAAGATGAGTGGTGTGATTAAATTGATGAAGGGACACTCACAAAGAACACGCAAGCCTAGGCCGCGATTCGAACCCGGAGGAACTTCTGTAGCAAGATCTAAAGTCAACGAGTTAACGCGCTCGGCAACCGAACTGGTTCGGGTTTCACCTTAAAAACTGTAGGTCCAGTCCGTATTTGCCTAAGTGAGCATGAGTCAAGAAGAAAAAGACCCTATACCTGTGCCAATTTTCTGCTTCGTAACCAGAGGCTCCAACTTCGAATCCAGGGAAAGCACATCTGTTTCGTTTTGCTTGTTTCTTCACCCATAGTCACGATCGACCTTGAAGGAACAGTGATGTGAAATAACCCAAATACATATACTTATCTTCATAATATGTTATATCGGGTTATGGCACGTGCCTTACTCAACTCCCGTTCAACACAATTTCGCTAAGTACTGTATATTTGTATGCTATATTTACGAAATGCGGTACCAAATTATTACATAACTCTGAATCAATGGAATGACGAGATTTGTTTAATTTCTGAAAATTTCTATCCCTGGGGAAACCCAAAGGAGTGACCGTGCTACTTGACCATATTACCTCGTTTTCCAGTGATGGGACGGACAGCAAACAGAAAGTTTCTATTCTCCTTTGTAATGTCAAACAGCATTGCGTTGTTATATAACAACAATTGTCACCTATGCTAAGGAACCGCAATACGTATTATACTTTTTTCTCTTTCGTGATTTCCAAATTCACAATGGCGTCTTGCGCTGATGGTGAAATGTGAAGGCGGGCTGTTTGTTTAGCGTACACACAAAGGCTGATTCATCGAAGGTTCCAGGTACGAATTCTTGCATGAGTTTCATTTAGTCATCATTCATCCTCATCCTCGCTACAAGTGAAAATTGACAGAATTGTAACACAAATAAAAAAACTAAGAAATGTGAATAAAGTTTAAATAAAAGTTAGATATAGCCGACCTCTGTGGCGGAGTGGTTAGCACATCGCACATCCCGTCATGGGTGTTCTTTATGGGTGTCGCTTCATCATTTTCACCTAATCATCTCTCATCCTCTTCGCCGGGATTAGCTAAAAGTGGCAGAATGATTGAATTAATATTTATGGTTGGATCGGCATGTATGGTCCTTTTACACACACTGAAAGTGGAAGAAAAGCGGCGTTAAGTACAGGATGGAGGGAAAAAATGCTAAAAAAGACGAGAACAAGTTTTCCAGCAGGACGGTACCACTCCACACACCCGCAATCTGGCGTTCCTCGAACTCTTTTGAAATAAGGTAGTGCCCAGGGATTCCATCTTTCCTTATAGCTCCAGAAGTTCGGACTTCACTGTGTGTGAGACTTACTGTGGATTATGGTAAATGAACAGTGTTTCAACCCGATACCTCGTACCTTTCAAGACCTGCGTGCAAACACTGAGTATGTGATAACTCCATATGAGTGTGCTGCTGCCATTGTTACGCGGATGATTGACTGTATAGAGTACGTAGCGAACAATGGGCGCCATGTGGGACATGCACTTGTGTAAGGACTGCCAGAAAGTGCTTTTGGATTGTTCTGGATACTTACAGTTGCCTTATTGTTGCAACTGTCCTGTTCCAGCGGGCCTCGTACACTGTTTATGAGGAAGTTTTTAGGTTAACTTTATCTTTTTAGTTTCTTGTGCTTGTCTTGTGCAGGTCCCTTTAACAACCTTGGAACTTTTAACTTTTCTCAAGGGGCTCTTCACACCCCTTTTGCAACGTGAAGGTAAGGGTTTTAGATGAAGGAAGTTTCCCTCGTATACTTTGATGTTCATGTTGATTTGGTTTATTTTACCTCGCTTTTCTGCCTGATCCAGAATATGAGGATGAGTGATGATGGGATGAAATTGATGAAGGGATAGTCACAAGGAACATCCATGTCCAGGCCGGGATTCGAACCCTCAACCCCTGTCGTTGTAGCGGGCTGTGTAGATGAGGTTAGAAGGAGGATGCCCCTATGGTTTAAACATCGCGCTACGACGCCAGGGGTCTCTGGTACGAATCCTGACCTGGGCATGGACGTTTGCGAGTGTCCATTCATAAATTTCATCATATCATCACTCATCCCATCTTCGCAAATTAGCCGAAAGTAGCACAAAATGCGATGTAAAATAAAGCAAACAATCAATCCTATCGTTTAACATGCTGGCAGTAAGACAGCTGGGGGGATGCTTCGCGAAAATTTTGCTAAGTGGAGGATAAAATCCCCCCCGCATTCCTCTCACTTCGAGCACTGCTTTGAAGGGTGCAGAAAGCCTACACACCCAAAAATTCATTCATTCTAGTGTCTATGTGCAAGCAAACTGTGTACCCTTGCATCCCTGGACTTTCACTATGAAGGCAATGAGTGGTAAGGGGAGGCATCAAAAATGAATCGTGGGAGGATTCTGTGTAAAGCCTCCCCCCCTCTTTCCCGTCGCTCTTGAAGTATTCCAAGAATCCAAGAGCCGAGCTCCGAATGCTTGCAAGGTTCTTAACAGTCCTCAATTGACCGACTTTGACCAACCGTGCCCACTTACGAAGCAGATTCCACACACACACACACACACACACACACGGGGTTGTGTGTGGGAGGGAGAGGGGGGTAGGGGAGACGTCAGACCCTTCACAACACGGGACAATGGAATTAGGAAGCGCATAATTAGGCAAGGAATCCCGCAGAGGAAGGTGGGAGGGTATTGTCACATGATCCCTCCAGCACAGAAACCCAATTAAATGCGTAGCCAAGCATCTCCAGTGATGTAAGTGTTGGGAATCTTTTGTTGTCGGCACTTTCGCGTCCATCTCGCTTTGTGTCTCCGGTTGTCGTGGTGGTCGTAAGGTGTTGGTTCAGCTGCTGCCGCAATGGTGCACGGAGTACTCGGGTCGGACACCAATAGCTTCAATGCACTGGGAAGCTGCCATTCTAAATCGAAAGATATAAAGTTTCTTCTTTTGGAGAGGTAAGTCCATGCTTCTTTCTTTCCTTTTTTTTTTTGTTTTGTTTCATTGCTATTTGGTGTAGTATGTCCGTGACTGTACAGTCACCTGCAATAATAATGAGACACCTAGATCGATTCTGGAATGCTTGCTTACCTGCAAGATGTTATGTGTGTTGCCTAACTCTACGGCGGTGGTAGAAGTTGCCATTGAAAATTTGCTCTTAAAATCCACTTATCGCCGTAGAGGTAGACAACACACACAACACCTTGCAGGGAAGCGAGTATTTCGGGATCTAGGTGTCCCATTTTTATTGCCGGTGACGGTACATCCAATTTGCCACTTTTCTGATGGGCAGTTTTAGAGAATTTCTGTATTTATTTTACGTCGGAGGTGTAAGGGCTGACCTTTTGAAAAGGTACCAGAAAGTTAACCTTATTCAACGGGATACACCTCGGTAACTGCAATGTCGACCTTTGTGGCGGAGTGGTTAGCACATCTACGAACGCCAGAGGTCCCGGGTTCGAATCCCGGCCTGGACATGAATGTTCTTTGTGAGTGTTCCTTCATATCATCATTCATCCTCATTGTCGCGATTAGCCAAAAGTTTCAGAAAAGCGACGTTTAATAGCCTAATTGAACAACAGCAATGTTGCAGACTAACAAGGCTCTGCCGTCTAGCCTCACAGCCAGTACAATCCTATGTGGGACTTGTGTCGTCCATATATTTTTATGATTGTAGTTTCATCAATTTAATCTTATCATCTCATCATTGCGATTAGCCAAAAGGGACAGAAAAGCGTCATAATCAAATCAAGTTACTTTAGGTCGTTTTTCTGCCCCTTCAAGTTGACCGCAACGATGAGGATGTATGACAATTACATAAAAGTGATAAAGGGACATTCGTAAAGAAATACCAATAACCAGGTCAAGATTCGAACACTGAACCTTCCGTGGAAAGATCATAGGTCGACTTCCTCAACGCTCTCGGGCACGAAGGCGTTTGTCTAGTTATTCTAATGAGGCAATTTATGTGCTTAAAAACTCTATAATCGGTATTTCCAACTACAATTTTCGCAAATCTTTCCCATTGTTGGTAGAGGCGACTGTAGGGATGTACGGGTCTTTAATGCATTACAACAAAATAATGCTTGTTTTAAATGTTGATGTCTACAAGTCACAAGTTTATCAAATATAATGCAATGCTAACAATAACATTTTATAACAATTGATTTAGTAGACATTCATTTCAGGAAAAAAAATTCTTGTTCAGTCAATCTTGAAATCTACCGTAGGTTCTAATTCTGAGTGGAATGTTCCATCATCTACAGAATAGTTTGTCAATTCATCATTCACATACTTTGGTGTAAGAATACACGTTACTTAGTTTAGTCAACTCCTACCGTAAATTAGATTGGTTGATTGATTTGCTTTATTTTACTTCGCTTTTGTGCCACTTTTGGCTAATGGGCATGAGTTATGATATGATGAAATTGACGAATGGACACTCAGGTCGGGATTCGAACCCGGGACCCCAGTGCTAACCACTTCGGCACGGGGTCCGGCACCGTAAATTAAACAACCGCCATCAAATGTCACGTGGGATTGCATGCACGCAAGAGAAACTTGCCGAAACTACAGAGGTGTAATGTTTAAAAACAAAATTCATCTTTGCCTATAAGCTTACTTTTGGTAAAATTGCATTTTTAGATCCTCTGTCATGTATAACCAGTGGCGGCGATTAGGAGGGCGAGGGGGGCAGTTGCCCCCAACTTTTCGCCACTTTTGTCCCCGCACTATGCTAAACTTTATCTGCATCCCCAGTTTTGGCATCTTCCCCCCCCCCCTTGGTTTTGGAACCCAATCGCCGCCACTGTGTATAAGTGTGCATAACTTACATGGCATGGCAATATGAAGTATTCTGGAATTATTTTTGCGAGCACGTCTTACAATATTATAGATTTTCATTAGGCGAAAGTACTCGCACATCCGAGTCGCTAGGGTAGTTACAATCTAGGAGTGTCGATTACTGTAAAACTACAATTCTATCAAAGTGAAGAAACTCAAATTTTCACTTCAAACAAAACCCGAGGGAAAAAAAGTCGTAAACACGCCACTGCATCTTACATAATGTGACCCATGTCGCCTTGTAATTAAGGTGTCCCGGGTTCGATAACCGGTGGAGGCCCATAGTGGTTCGGATCCTACTATAAACTGTAGGTTCAACCCGATTAACCTATGCCTGTTCAAACTTGATTTAATATAACAACTAATATGAGCATGTTGAAAATCATCAAACCTTTTGCAAATAAATATAAGATATAACTGTATTGAAACATAGTAATATCAGCGGCGGATCTAGGAATGCCACTTGGGAGGAGCGAGTTTCCCGCGGAAGTCTATTTTAACAATTATTTATGTACTTTTTGCATAAACAATATGTAGTACTACCGCGTAGTCTATAGGGATTGACGTGCACAGGGAAAATAAGATTATTTGGTTCCGTACAAGTAAAGGAAGTTTATTTTCTTCCATCATTACTATACGAGACTTCCATTGTCGTGATAAACCTAACGATATAAAGTTACGACGAAAACTGGTGAAACATTAGGAAGAAACAATGAACTTCCCTCTAGAATGATGTCGCGCCTGTTGAGCCAGGAAGAAGTAAAAATATGCACAAACGTAGGGGTCGTTATTTATTTATTTACATTTATTTGAAATGCAGATTATTACCTAAAGACCTTTGTAGAGGATGCTTTGCGTGCTTTGCTAAATTGAGATTCATGTCTGAAGACATAACAAATATGTCTTTGCTGAGGTGCGAAATTGCTTCGTAAGATTCTTCTACCTGTAACCTACATATTTGTCATTGCCATCAGCACATTAGATAACAAATAAACCATAGTTGCATTCCTTTCTGACTCTGAAAGTGTAGCAAAAACAAAAAAAGTGGTTCGTCAGCAACCATTGTTGTCAACAGTAAGCACGCGCTGGCCTTCGATTACCATTAATGTAGTGACGACATGCATGTAAGACTATGCGCGCATCTTTTTATTGGTAGTTGCAAGGCTATGGATCATGAGGAATACCAGTATAAACCATTGTTTCCTTTGGAAGTAAGCGCACGATTCGACTAAAAAGTTAGAGCTAATATGGGTTTAAGGCCATCGTTCGATACAAAATATTTGAAGTTCGATTCTGAATTTGGAATTCAAAAATGTGATTCTTGCAAATGACCGTTGCGGCGTAAAGCCCGTGTAGGGGATTCAATGTCAATATGGGTCCAATGTTGTATCTTTTGATACGATTCTAAATTCTGGTGAATTAAAAATGCCATTACTCAAGTGATTGATTGAGTTCGTTTATTTTACGTCGCTTTTCTGCCACTTTTGGCTAATCTCGGAGATGAGGATTAGTGATATGATGCAGTTGATGAAGGGACACTCACAAAGAACACCTATGCCATGCCCAGGCCGAGATTCGACCCTAGCGTGGCTCGCTGTGCTAACTACTCTGTCACAGAGGTCGGCTTCTTCAAATGACCGTTGGATCATTTAGCCCCACACAAAGGTTAAAACATTCGAATTGTTTTGAAAAGTATTCATTCAATATTTGATGCGTTATATGTTGGCATACATAAATATGCCCTAAGTTAAATTCGAAACTTAATATAAACATACGGTTGTTAGCAAATGCCCCTCCCCCGCTGATTTTCCTTGCTCAGAAGGATTTAATTTGATATTCAAATACAAATAAATTTCGTCTACCCTAACTACTTAACGTGCAACTTTCCAGGTAGCAACTTTGATTAGGCTTTCAATGCAGTAAGGGTTTAACCGCAGTGGCGTGTCTAGGATTTTCGAAAGGAGGGGGTTAGGTATACATTTTTTAGTAGCCAGCCCTCATTTTGCCATCTTTTCCTGCATTTGATTTTCTTTTCTTTTTTAGGAATACTTGGCAAGAGGGGTGGGTTATAACCCCCCTTGGGGACGGAACTAGGTTTAAGATGAGTTCAGTGAGTTACGTAAATATAAATTTAACGCTAGAGGGAGGCATCTTCCTTTGTGTGTGAAAGAAAGTATATCTTTGAAATTCGTAGCCTGAGTTTCAATCGTACTTTCCACTTAATTACAAACTTTTTGGGTGGCAAAAATCTTGCATTATGGTTTCGATACAGTAAGGGTTAAGATGAATGCAGTGAGTGCAATATTAATTTATCGATAGAGAAAAGGATTTTACTTGATCGAATGTGTAGAAATTTTATTAATTATTAATAGTATTGGTATCACTCCAAGGTACATAGAGATTGGTATCACTACTTACACGGTGCCAACAATTTGTATTGTGTTCCGTACCCGGTAAAGGTAAAAATCCAATGTCCAGGGGGAGGGGGGTGCAAAAGTAGATATGCAGTTGTTACTTGTAAATAATGTGTAACTGTACCCCCTGTATATTAAGCCCAATCACACTGACTCAACCCCTGATCAATTCTCGCCATCAAGGAAGCCTTGGAGCCAGAATACAGGGAAAATTCAAACATTGATAATTTTCCATGGCTTTGTGTTAAAACACTCCTTTTGGGAAGTTCCTCGCAGCGCTGTCAACTTATTTCCGAATTTACTCTAGAAGTGATATTCATTTTAGCAGGCATTGAAAAGATACTGGCGTAATTACGGAAACATTATTTGCAAGATGTGTGATGATTGTCCCGGAAACAAATTATGTTTCTCTTCTTCAGTAGCCCGACCCTGTGTCCGAGCGGTTAGCACATCGCGCTGCGACGCCAAGGGTCCCGGGTTCGAATCCCGGTCGGGCTTGGTTGTTTGTGAATGTCCATTCATCAATTTCATCATTTCATCACTCATCCCCATCTTCGCAAATTAGCCAAGAGGCACAAAACGCGAAGTAAAATAAACTAAAATCAAATCAATCTTCTTCAGTAGTATCAGTCCGGGCTAGTGATAAATTTACCACATATCAACAGATAAAAACTTGCGCGTTTGGAAACACTGTCGCTCAAAATTTTGTTTCTTCAGTTCAGAGAGTTTCCCTAAAATACAAACACAAAATTAATGTTTTCCACCCGTGATAACGAATGAATTATACGAAATTTGCAATACAATACTTAAACATCTATTTTACAGTATGTATAATGTATATAAATTATAATAAAACATATATGAATTGAATCATTCTGATGCTACATCGTTGGCATGAAACAAAAGAGTTAGTGTATTCCAATAACAGTTTAAAAAATAAAAACTCGAACAGATATACACAATGAGTCATGAACAAGGGCATCCGCAGGATTTTTTAATGGGGGTGCAAAGTCATAGAAACTTTTTAATTATTATAATTATTATTAGTTAATACTACTACTACTTTGAAAATCATAAAATTCAAATTGAATTGAATATTCTTTGGCGTGGTATACAAGTTCAGACTCGAGTCTATTATTTAGATAGAAATTGGATTCGACTTTCTTGCTTTCAATAAACATTTATCGCTTTGTTGATGAACAGTTATTTGTCTTTTTGTACTGGTCACAATGCACAGAGTCGGAGACCATTTAATCTGTTGTGCTTCATGGTACGTCTGATCCATGTTTTTACGTGCCGAAGGCTAGGTGTAAGATAATAATAATAATAATAAATAATAGTTGCTGCAACGTACGGCCTGGAAGTAACAGAAAACAATATTTTTTGTTGTAAAATATCGCTACAATTTCACCATTGGAATTACATAAATTCTTTCCGGAAATCTCAGGGCGGACACTTTGGTCATGAACACAATATATATACACATTTCAGAGGTGTGCACACTGTCAGCGATTATTTACATGAAAATTATCATAAAACATAGTTATATACATTAGAATTTGATATGCGTACATTCAAGGATCACTTTTAAGGCTCAGTTTGTTTGTTTTATACAGCGCAGTCGCATAGGATGAAATTAACCGTCTTTATTTGGATATATAAATTATATTTTCTGGGTATAATTTAACAATACAGGGAATTTCTCCAATTTGTTTGAAATTTCGGATACTTACTAATTTGGGTCTCCTAATCACGAATCTGCACTTAAAATTTGGTGCTCACGTATAAAAATTCCTGAATTATGGCTAGCCCCACGGGCCATTGGCGCTAGCCCCACGAACCATTGGCGCGTGGTTAGGTTAGGCTAGGTTAGGTTAGGAAACAGTTAAATTTTAGGGTCGTAGTAATATCAGGAATATATATATTTCGTTCTTTAAGTATTCGAAACGGAAAATCTTGCGATAAATAATGAGCAATTGTGCATTGTCGGTTGCGATGACTGATCCTCTTATTTTGCAAGTTTGACACGTGAGCGCCAAATTTTAACTTCAGATTCGTGATTAGGAGCCCTAATTTAGTGAGTATGCCGAATTTGAAACAAAATGGAGAAATTCCCGGTATTGCAAAATCGCTCCATTTTCTGTTTCTCGAACAATTGTTCTTCCAATACTTCTTCCTGAGTGTGCAACATATGTAATCCAGCTCGTAAAGCATGAAAATACTGCATTAAATAATTTAAATTCGTTGTTAACGAACTTATTCGAAGAAAATTTGGCAACATCGCTCGCTACCTCAGCGCTGATACGAATGATACGAACGTAGCAATGCCAGGCAATGTCAAGAGGCAATGCGATGTCTGCTTCCCGAGTTGCAAAAGGGCAGGTTGGAGTGCAGTTGAAGGTATGTAATTGTTCTTGTTTTAACATTTTTATTTTACACGACCGTTGGTCGGGGGTCGGGTACTCTATTCTACATCCTCGAATTTTGAATTTTTTTTTTCATTATGAACATTATTTGATCCTATTTGTGAATAAAAAAAATTGGAGCGCGGAAAGAAGTATTTACGACTGTACAGCCGTTTAAAGTTGAAATTTTGTCGTTTGAAATGGTTCGCAATTATTTCCAATTTCTAGATCGTGATACTAACACGACACCAAATTTTAACTATCGATCTCAACCTAACTGAACTAACCTATCCACGCGCCAATGGTTCGTGGGGCTAGCGCCAATGGTTCGTGGGGCTAGCGCCAATGGTTCTTGGGGCTAGCGCCAATGGTTCGTGGGGCTAGCGCCAATGGTTCTTGGGGCCAGCGCCAATGGTTCGTGGGGCTAGCGCCAATGGTTCGTGAGGCTAGCGCCAATGGTTCGTGGGGCTAGCGTCAATGGTTCGTGGGGCTAGCGTCAATGGTTCGTGGGGCTAGCGCCAATGGTTCGTGAGGCTAGCGCCAATGGTTCGTGGGGCTAGCGTCAATGGTTCGTGGGGCTAGCGCCAATGGTTCGTGGGGCTAGCGTCAATGGTTCGTGGGGCTAGCGTCAATGGGTCGTGGGGCTAGCGCCAATGGTTCGTGAGGCTAGCGCCAATGGTTCGTGGGGCTAGCGCCAATGGTTCGTGGGGCAGCAGACCATCTCCCTGTAAGTCAAGTACAATGTCCCGTATGTCTCGTCGAACAAAGCCCTCTATGTCCTTCATCCGTTGAACGTGTGTCAATCTCATATTTAGTCCTTTTGTCTTAATTCAATGTCACACAAATCAATTCCAATGTCTAAAGTAGCACAAAACAATTGCAATGTCTCAAATATCCATTCCGCCAATAAATTACGTAAATAATATATTGAAATCGCAAATTATCCCATTGCACAAGTCATTCATAACAAGAAAAAATTGCAAATTATCCCATTGCACAAGTCAAAGACAAGAAGAAAAAGAAAATGTTCAGACGTGCGCCTGTGACATGAATCCAAGATGCGCCATGATCAAATCCCTGCAAAACCGTTTCGACGTTACATAAGGAATCTAAATATTGAAAAACGTGTTTCCTAGCACGTAGATCTAAAAAAATTACTTTCCGCGCTATTTAGAAACATCGTTTATTATGAAGAACTAATTTTCGTAACGAGAATATTTAAAATGTGCGAAAAATCGAGGGTGTAGAAAAGGGTACCCGAGCCGAGGGGTAGTTACAAGTGCATTATTTGGAGGCAGGATAGTCAGAAGTGTCGATTATTTGTGAAGAAGTTCTAGTTTTCCTGTGGGTGAAATCCAGTGTGCAAGTTTTTAGGGTCTGTCATTTCGTGTGTAATCCTATCGACTAAAAAGGCTCGATTTTTTACCATGTTCTTGATTTTTAGATCATGTATACAGACAGCATGAAATATGTAAATACAGATAGATGCGGGCATAAGATGAACATTGATAATAAACGGCGAAGTGGCCAAATGGATATCAAACATCTAAGATTCGAACTTGACCCAAGTTTCGATTGTTTAATTCCGAGTTAATCATGGTACACAGCCATTTTTCATGGTTTGATTTCTGCTTGTCTGTTAACATATATCTACATCAGAGTCTTAGTGATTACATACTGCGTTTTGTCTGGAGAACTATTTTACCCTTGCATACACTCGCATATGATTCTTTGTTTGTAGTAACGTCGCTTGTTAGGTTAGGCGAGTCAAGTTTAGGGCTCTTAGCATTAATATAACAGCACTAAATTCTTGTTAGGTAAGTCAGGTTTAGGCCTCTTAGAGTTAAAATAACGGGTCCCTAAATGTTTCCAACACCTGATCACATAACATTTGGCCTCAACCACTAAACCCCCTTCGTGCCTTGCATGAAAAAAAATACTTGTAACTTATGTACAAGTCGACCGGAAAACAAGAATTCCTGCTCGCGCAAGCTAAATTTCAAATCGTAATTTCTCCAGTAACTAATACTAGCGAAGCTTTTAACTGTGCTAATTAGTTTCTTCAAGTTTCGAACTTACTCCCACAATCGATTCCAGAATTTTAAAGCACTTCCTAATGCTCCTTTAGGACTCCTATAAAAAATCGTTAAACATTTGGAACTGTTACCGCTAAGTGGGCAGACGCCAGACCCTCGCTAGTCTGGGATGTAA
This sequence comes from Lepisma saccharinum, assembly GCF_977018435.1. Lineage (NCBI taxonomy): Eukaryota > Metazoa > Arthropoda > Insecta > Zygentoma > Lepismatidae > Lepisma > Lepisma saccharinum. The sequence goes on along the minus strand of NC_139229.1, from coordinate 74,757,795 downwards.
GGAGAGAGCTTCCTATAGACACTCCAATTTCAACCTCACTTCCACGTAGTACACCCTGGACTGCATTTCGCAGGCTAACGAGGCTCTGGCGTCTGGACCATGGTCAGTATTATAATCCTGTGGGACGTGGTTGTGTATTGCCCACATGTGTTTGATTGTTGGAAGGGAAGTTCACATTTGGGTATCTTGAGAAAGGGTCACCCTTACACCCGACACAACGTATATGATTTTATTACATTAAGTATTAATATATTTTTTACTGTCGATTCGTAACTGGGTTGGGGAGTTGCTATTTACACGGGAATATTAGAAAGTGTTTTGAACTGTGAAAAAAATACATTATAACACACTGCATACAAACCAGTACAACTGAATGTGAAGCTTGTTACGTGCTGGTGGTCTCTAAAGTTACCACGCAGATTGACATTTGTTTTTGTAATAAATCAAATGGGCACAATTAATTTGAGAGCAGCGTCATCTGTGTCGCGTAGGACGGAGGAGGGGGGGGGGAGGAATTGTATTCTCGCCCCGGGTTTAGAAATCTCCACGTAATCTGATTGAATAGCAAATTCATTTTGGAGATTTCTTGTTTTGAAAGCATGCAGGGTGATTCTTAACTCCCCCCTCCTTTTCTCCTCCTTTTCCTCTGGGCCCCTCCTACCGATCGGAGAAACACGGAACTAAAAACACGTACTTCCTCGTCCATGGGTGTAATTGCACTGGTTCTGCTCACCCACCTAGTTACGTAAGGAATGCTCCCAAATGAGGAATGTTATTCTTGCCCTTGACTTGTCAAGGCGAAAATCTTTCACTTTTTTTGGATGTTGTTCTGGTTTGGTGGAGTAGATCGAACGGCTGGCAATAAAGCTTGTGTAGCATGTGCTTGTCTGAAGCAAGAACTATATTTTTTCCTTTCCCCGTGTGTAAAGTATGCCAGTTACTTTGTGTAAACAAAAAAGTGGAGCGATGTTTAGCTTATATAAATACGGAAAAGGGCTACAACTGGTTGGCGAGAAGATGTCATCAGTCTACGAACAAATCGATCAATATAATGTCGCCAGCAAATTCGTTTGGGACACTTCTTGTTATAGAACGGAACTAAAAAATAAGTCCCCAACTTGGACTTCTTTTTCACCACATTTTGCCAGCGTAGACGTAATTTTATGTAAAATTCAAAATTTAGATTTTCAAACTTTGCCACGATATTTTCTTTATGCTGAAAAGTAGGTTTGGCGATTGCACAATGGCAACACTGTCTCCTTGTAGTCAAGGTGTCCCGGGTGCGATGCCCGGTGGAGGCGTGGTGATTTTGATCCCACTTAAACCTAGGAACTTCTTGGACTTTGGGAGGGGGGAGGGGGTATAAGTTCAACCTCAATATACAGCTATAAAAACATTTCAGAACAGGCCACATATCTCTCAAAGTTCTTAATAAAATTTGCATAGCCTTGTTATATATACCGGGTGGTCCAAAAGTCCCGGAACGGTCACATATCGTGATAAATACACATCGAATCGGAAAACGAAAAAATACGTGTTGAATAAATAAAAGAAAGCAGTTCAATGATATCACACTTGATATAGCTCGACCACAAGGAAAAAAACCTTCCATCCAAAGCGTTCGCGCAACTTCCCTGCCGTTATCGGTGTTCGGGGCAGTGTTGCCAGGTCAGATTTGAAAAATTCGGGAGATTGTTCCTTGGAAACCAGAAGTTCTGCTACAAAATCCGATGATCTAATAGAAGAGGATGAACGACGTTCTTTGGGGTGGGGGAGGGCGGCATAGTTGTGCGCACTGGGGGGGGGGGCAAGGGGGAGCGGCGCGCATTGTTTACGGTGTAAACGTCACAGATACTTTTGTAACAATGGTGCTAAACCCAGCACCCTGTGTTTGGCGAAAATATACCGAAGAGCTCCATTTCAGGAGTGGACATGTTTCAAACAAAAGAAAGTAAACCGCCCGAAGGAACCGACCAACATCTTTCATCTCTTCCGCTTTTTCCGGTTAGAGGGTGCCTGGAAAACACCCTCAAATTTGCCCTTTCTCAGCATCGACACAAGGGGTTGGGATGCCTCTATTATCGCGAGGATTTTTTATGACAGGAAATGGTAGAAAGTTGTGTTCACAGATGAAGCTAACGTGCCGCCTTTCGTTGTCAGCGATCTTCCACAATCTTTCAAGTCGAATGCTAACAATAACAAATCAATTTGCCTTCTGATGGTGTTCGTGTGCAGCTATCGATAGGGGTGGGCACGCGTCCTGCACCATAATGAAAAAATGCATTACGTATGTGTATATTTGGTGAATTAGACAGCATGTCTTCCTCAATAATTCAAGATAGCAACGCTTATGCTAGGGTGCCACCCATCCTCCCCATCTGCTAGAAATACACACACACACCCACAAACACATACATGTATAACATAATTTGCCCACGCTACGAAGTCAGTGTTTCTACCTCGTAAGGCAAGGACGTTTCACTGTGTTTGTGTCACTTCATCCATTTCATCAGTTTTTCATTCATCCATATTGTCGTACTTACCCGTAGAGGCACAAAAGCGACGTAAAATAACTAAAATAGAAATAGAGTTTAGGGTGGGATAAAATACAGCCATCTAAAAAGAGTAATGTATTAAAAGTAATAAAATAATGTCCTAGCACAATTGAGTAGCGTTTGACATAATTTCACAGTTCAAACAGCACTTTTCAGGGCTGAGTGGAGTTCCACTCCACATCTCCCATCCATGTTCAAGTAAAGATGAGCAGGAAACGTGTTTTTGAGCTGGCCGTCGGAGGTGCCATAGCAATAGTTTATTATGGAATCCTACCGAGAAATCAATAGGTCTGGCAACACTGATGTTGGCGACTCTGAAGGCTTCTTCCTCCTGTCTTTTTCCCCCACCCGCCAGCGCGATGGGGTCTGCGCAGGTTTCTTTCCTTGTGGTTCCACTATACAGGGTGATATCATAAGTAAATAGCGCAAACTGACACAGTTGAAAGTACACGATAATAGAAGCAAAAAATATGGGTCTGCAAACGAGCCGTTTTCGAGATAATTGCGAATGTGTGATTACAAGCCACCACTGACTTCATTGTTTGTAAACGTCGTCCTAGCTGGTAAAATGTACTCTTCGTTGCTGTAAGGTTCCATTTTCACTAAGCAGTACAGCACAACTGACGTGACTCCCACAGTACGATTAGACTGTGTACTGATTGTATCCATCCTGTTTGATTCCAACGCCACCTCTCGGAAATGTTCTCTTTTGTAAACAAAGAGCAAACCTCGGATCGCGCAAGGAGTAGAGCACTCGGTGTTTACAAAAGGCAATCAGTGACTGCTTCTAATCACACATTCGCACACATTATTATCATTTTACCAACTAGGACGACGTTTACAAACAATGAAGCATTCACAATTATCTCGATAACTGCTTGTTTGCAGACCCATGTTTACTGAGACTTTTTGCTTGTATTATCGTGTACTTTCAACTGTGTCAGTTTGCGCTATTACTTATGATACACCCTGTGTGTGTGTGTATATAATTTTGTCTAGATTAGAGATAGTTGTAATAGATTCTAAAAACGTGTACAATTCTGGACCAGATAAACTATATGCTTCATTCCACCGTAACTCATTCTAGTTTTTACCTCCCTTTAATTTTGCGAGAACACAAATCAAATGAGAACTATTACGGTCAACTGCATAGATGATAATAGTCAAATTGTCCATTAAAATTTTCATTCTCTTGTATTCTACATTCTGTGTTGTTTTAAGAAATGGGATTCTGATGAGGCGAAGAAGTTGTTGTCCTGTGCTTCGAATCAACAGAACTAGATTCTGTAAAACACAGGATGTAGAATCTATGGCGGATCCAGAAGTTGCAGTTGGGAGGGGCGAATTTCAGTCGGGTACGTCATTTCACTGAGAATGAATTCTAATCTACGCAGTATATCATACTGTAAACGGCGGCATCGCCTTGTAATCAAGGGGTCCCGGGTTCGATACCCTGTGGAGGCACACAGTGGTTCGGATCCCACTTTAAACTGTAGGTCTAGCCTTACTGTACACAAAGTGGACTTAAAACATCAACTCAATCAAAATACTGTAAACGGGAACAAATTTTTATGTTCTGGAGAACAGAAGCGTGTTGCTTTGCAAAAATAGGGTCCAGGACTGGAATAAATTGTTATTGTATGTCGTTATCAACATTCCTCCCATTCCCACGATAAACTGAATGATCAGATGAGGAATAAGTGAATAAAAAACAAACACAAAGAGAGATTCTCTCCAGGGATCTCGGTTGCGATCCCTTTTTGAGGTATATTGCATAATGGTTCGGATCTAAATTTAAACTGCAGGTCTAGTTCCGATTAGCCTATCTTGTGCATAAAGTGGACTTAAACTTTTAAAAAAATATTGTCGAGCCTATTAAACTTGGTGATAAAAGACAGAACATTTCATCATTAGCATATTAATACAGTGTTATTCAAAAAGAAAGAGCAGATTTCAAATGTTTATTTCTCACGAACTATAAAAAATAGAAACACGTGCCATACATCAATGGATAGAGGAAGGTTCAAAGTTTTATTGTTGAATGTTTTAATGTATGCACTCAACATGAGCACCATGAGTTGCCCAACAAACATCAAAACGGTACCACTTCTTGCCACAAAACGAATTAACTGGTCCCTAGTTATTCAATTGATAGCTACAACAATTCGATGTGTATTGAATGGAACTAATAGGCAGGATTATAAAACTTGGAACCTTCCTCTATCCATTGATGTATGGCACGTGTTTCTATATTTTATAGTTCGTGAGAAATAAACATTTGAAATTTGCTCTTTCTTTTTTAATTACCCTGTATATCCAAAATCCTGGCATTTGGGAGGGACGATCGAGACCCTATCGCCCTCCGCATGGATCCGTGCCTGTGTAGAATAAGAAAACTAAAATAACCATGTACTTTGCCTGCTATAATATCTTGCAATTTTTTTGTACCACAATGTAGTTTAATAGGTTCACTGTGGTTTTGATTCTTTATAATGGAAAATGCTGTAGAAAAAGTAAACTTTTTGAGTTTAGTTACTAAATGCGAGATTCTTTGAACGGCAGCACCTTATGGCTGTTATATTATTTGGGGAGGGGGGTATAAAAGGTACACTTAGAATCAATGGAATTAGCAGGGTACTGTACACACTCATTCTTCCACCACTACTCATGTATTTCTTTAAATTTTAAATATCGGCACTTCCTTGGAATTAATTAATTGTTCCACGCTAGGGGTCACGGCTTCGAATTCCAGGATGGTGTTTTCTTTGTGAGTGTCCATCAATTTCATCCTATCATCACTCATCTTCATCTTCGCGATTAGTCAAAATTGGCAGAAAAGTGAAGTGAAATAAACCAAATCAATCAACTAAAACCAGTGGCGGCGAGGGGCAGTTACCCCCCACTTTTTGCCACTTTCGCCCCCGTACTATGTTCAACCTTATATACCAAGAGTAAGTAAACTGTCCTTGCTCCCCACTTATGGCATCTTGCCCCTACTCCCAGTTTTGTAACTCAATCGCCGCCACTGACCAAAACCATCCAGTGTTCCCTATATAAGGCTATTTACTAATTGTTCACGGTTATTCTGGGTGCATGGATGTTTTTATTGTGTGTGTTCAATAGTAAGGTGCTAAAATGACACAGACTTCCATCTGTTTGTAAGCTGATAATTTACAAATGATAAAAGAAGAAGAAAAAGTAAAGCTATTGGTTGTGCATCGTACAGTGCCGTAAATTCACAAAGCGGGTATCTGAAATTACTAAATGTACTTGTGTTTAATATACCTAATAATGTATAATTTTATGTGTGGTTGAGTAGGAGGAAGGGCTTTATAGGGCTTTAAACAAAACATATAAATTTAAAAAAATATAAAAGAAATAGATATATTCTCAAACGCGCGAATAGTGAAGATGTGATCAGCACCAGGTTCCGGCTGCCTTTACTAACTAGTGTTTGCCTCTCGAAGGAGCCATTAATGAGGCTGGGTGGGCGACAGAGTCGCATGTGTGCATGGTGACGTATGCATAAGATTCCTACCTGAAATCACCTATCCTGGGATTCGAACCAGGGTCTTCAACAACATAGTACTAAAAATAATATATTTATTCTAACAATAAATAGTTTTTCTCTTGAGTTCTGACTGATCGCACGATCAAAAATGCCACATCAAAATACTTGCCTAGGTCCTGTTTTATGAACACACCACATTAATAAAAATATAAAATTGCATGAGACAGTAACAAAATTACTGTAATTTTTATTTGTAATAATAAAAGCGAAAACACCATAAGAGACTGGAAGTTTAAGCACGTGAATGTTTCGTGAGCGCACACGCACACATCACATTGGACGAAAACTGCCAGACAACTTTCGAAGTTACAAGTTTTAATAACCAGGCTATTCAGTCGACTTCATAAAATTTCACCCTGCCCTCGGTGACTTCAATTTAGTGATGGAAAGTTCAGATCATTTTCGCGAATTGTTCATGGCGAACCAGATCTTTCGTGAGCATTCACTTCATTTATAATTACTAGGAAGCGGATTTGTAGGTGCTAAAAAACTGAAAAATATGTATTTTTCATTGCTTGATTGAGTTGGTGTTTCAAGTTCACTTTATGCACAGTAAGGCTAATTGGGACTGAATCTACAGGTTAAAGTGGCCTAAACACTATGTGCCTCCACCGGGTATCGAACCCGGGATTCCTTGATTACAAGGTCGACACTACCACAACGCCATCGGGAGGACCTATGTATTTTTCATGTTCTAAAAACAGTGAAAGTATGTGGCTAAAATATTTTTCATTCAAATTTCTGTCAAACAAATAGTTTAGCTTCTAGGGAAATTTATAAATCTCTAATGAGATATATATTTCTGAAATTAAAAGAAATAACTTCTATAACTAATTAACAACGTGTACCAAATGGATATTTTGTAGCATTGCTTGTAAGTAAAAAAAATACAATACCGTTACATCTGTTCCAGAAGTTATAGTTGGCTTAGAAAATGATGCTTGCTCAAGAAAACATATTTATTCATGTTATTAGAGAAAACTGTTGGTGTTAAACTTTTGATTGTTGCCATGCATTACATACAGTAACGACGGATAGCCGACCTCCGTGGAGCACTGGTCTTGCACAGTCCCTACGACGCCACGGGTTCCACAATAACTTAAATAAAATGGCTGCTGGCAGCCCGATACAGTTTTCTGTTGGTGCACCTGAGGCGGACTCGGCGTATTAATATAGTGCCATTTGTTACCTGTGTTAGTTACTAATATGATTTTCATACAGTGGTCCACCTTGGGAACACGGGCTACCTTTGGCTCACCTACCTTACAGCAGGATGTAGTTTTCCATTGAAAATGCTGCGACGCCAAGGGTCCCGGGTTCGAATCCCGGTCGGGCTTGGTTGTTTGTGAATGTCCATTCATCAATTTCATCACTCATCCCCATCTTCGCAAATTAGCCAAGAGGCACAAAACGCGAAGTAAAATAAACTAAATAAAAAAAAATCCATTGAAAATGCACGCCGATTATCTCTGAAGTCTGAACTATGACTTCTAGTGTGAAAACAACCATTCCACATCACACGCATAGACAGACATGCATATTTGCAGTGCGGGATGTCGTGCACATTTCCACCATCAGTTCCACCTACATGTTTGGGGCTTTGTAATCTAAGCGGTTCCGGGTTCGCTTCCCGGTTGAGCTATACAGTGGTTCGGATCCACTTTGAAACTGTGGGTCAGTGGTACAGCAGTGTTATCGGTGTGTTATGGAGTCCCGAATAGAATCAGCGTATTTAGTCTATTTTATGCATTAAGTGCAAAATATGTGTTTACATAAAGAATTCGGAAACTTTATTTCATCTGGAATGTCTATGTTATTACCCTATAAATGTGTTTTATGTGCTAAAAGTAACACTGTGCATTTTTATGTGAATTACGACTTCTCTGATTACATTGTAGCCACATGGTCAGCACTCCTAGCGAGTATGGCCGACTTCAGGCTCAATTACATTTGGCGAGCTAACTAGTATTTATTTATTGTAGAGGAACTGCCAGGTCATCATCACTGCTCTCGTCGTCTTCCTCAGTCTCCGTGTCACTGATTTCACTCATTTCAGAGTCACTCTCCTGGAAGTTGATGACTAGATTTTGCACTATGCTGTATCGGGCCACATCATTGTGAAAATCCTCTTCCTGAAGCTTTTCGACGTGCGAAGATTATCACCAGCCGCTCTCAGGTTGTGTATTTTTCTCAAAAATTTAATTCTCGCGGCAACTATATCACCCCTTTCTAACAGAAATTTAGGCCCATCGTTTTTTATTTTTTTAATATTTGAAGCCCAAGCGTTTTACTATTAACCCCACAGAAGTAGAGGAACCAATGTAATTAATTCTTAGAAGGATATACGCCGTTGTCATACATTTCAAATATTGTACGACGGAGTACATCTTTTTCGAAGTCAACTATCAAGGAATCCCGGGTTCGATTCCCGGTGGAGGCACATAGTGGTTCGGATCCCACTTTAAACTGTAGGTCCAGTCACGATTAGCCTTACTGTGCATAAAGTGGACTTAAAACAACAAATCAGTCCAATCCAATCCAATCGAAGTCATCTAAGCTAGTAACATTTTTCTGTTTTCTAGCATGTTTCCCAGGAGATTTAAATAGGGGTTCACCGATTTCTGTGGTAGATGTTTTACCCTGTTTAACAATACGCGACACAGTATGAACACTTACACCACACGCTTTAGCCGTAAGTTCTCTGTGAAAACACTGTTTCAGCACGCACTTCTTCCGACGCCAATTCCTGGAAGTACGAATACACTTTAAAAATAATATTTCTCCCTTGTGAATGTATTATTGTACCCTTGGTGCCTGTACTCCTGGTGCCAGGTTTCGAGAGTGACATTATTTAAAATAAAAATCACACGGAACACACACTATTGCACGAAAGGGCTGTATTTAATCTTTTCACAAACTGTTCTTTGTGGCGCACGAGTGAACGATAAGCGAATAATTTTACATTAGCTTTGCTACGAAAACTCTGAACTCAAAGTGACCCAGACTTTCAATGTTCGAGAACGCCCAGAACAATGAAGGGTCATTGTTTATATCGAGACTAATTTAACACCCACAGTTTTCTCTAGACACAACAACTCAGCTAAACCCCCGCGACAGGTTAACCTTGCAGCAACTTTTCGCATATGTAGACCCAAACGTGCGCGCAGAAAATAGTTCAGCTGCAATACTGCGGATTTTCTCACTGTCTGTGATATGAACAGCTCAGCGGTTAAGGTGAGACTGGCACGGGGATGCTGAGTTCCGCTCTAGAGTGAATTGATACATAAAACCTGCTGCAAAGTTAACCTGTCGCGGGGCTTAGGTCAAAACTGTGGCAACGAAAAAATCAGGCGGAAGGAAATTAAAGGTGCAGTTTCCCTTGTTTCTTCAAGGAACGATAACTCCGGCTGTAGGCGACGGAAATTTATGGGACTTGGACAGTCAGGTTCAAAATGTCTTGCCCCATCTTATGATGAACCTTAAAGTGGTGAGTTTTATGAAAACTTCTTGCGCGCAAGAAAAATGCAGAACACCACGTTTAACTTCCGCGCCGCAGTCTCCTAACCGTACAACGTTGCACTCCTGCCATTGGCTGATTGCCACGCACACCCTCTGTGTGGCCCCGCCAGATATCGCTTCTAAAAGCGTGCGTCGTACAGAGGTGGTCACCCTCCGGAGGGCGACCCTCACGAGGGCAGACCTCACCCTCACCCTCACAAGTCTTCGGAGGGTGAGGGTGTGTGAGGGTGAGGGCGAGATCGATCCGTGAGGGCGAGGGCGTGTGAGGGTGAGGGCGAAACCGAGCCGTGAGGGTGAGGGTGTGTGAGGGTGAGGGCGACTGGTGAGTCGTGAGGGTGAGGGCGTGTGAGGGTGAGGGCTACCTGTAAGTCGTGAGGGTGAGGGCGTGTGAGGGTGAGGGCGAAAGGCGAGTCGTGAGGGTGAGGGCGTGTGAGGGTGAGGGCCATGTCAATCCGTGAGGGTGAGGGTGCGTGAGGGTGAGGGCGAAAGGCTAGTCGTGAGGGTGAGGGCGTGTGAGGGTGAGGGCGAAGTCGAGTCGTGAAGGTGAGGGCGTGTGAGGGCGAAAGGCGAGTCGTGAGGGTGAGGGCGTGTGAGGGCGAAAGGCGAGTCGTGAGGGTGAGGGCTTGTGAGGGCGAAAGGCGAGTCGTGAGGGTGAGGGCGTGTGAGGGCGAAAGGCGAGTCGTGAGGGTGAGGGCGTGTGAGGGCGAAAGGCGAGTCGTGAGGGTGAGGGTCAGGGCGAGGGCAAGGAAAATCCGTGAGGGTGAGGGCGAGCCGTGAGGGTGAGGGCGAGGCATGAAGGTGAGGGAGATTGAAGGAAAACGACCACCTCTTGTTTAAAGTTGGATCCGAACTACAGTGTGCCTCCTCCACCGGGTCTAGTAAGAAATAGGCTTTAATATTTTTAATTCGTTTCATGGTGTTTCTAGTCCAAAAACGCATTTTTATATTGCCTATAAATGCCTATGAGGTGAGTGCCTATTTTGCTTAATCGTCCCTAAAATGCTTATTCTGCAATTTTTGCTTACTTTATCTTTGTTATGCGCCTTTGACTTTCCCTATGTTGAATGTAAGCCTTCGTTGACGTTGAACTGACTGAAAGCCTCAATCGGGGTAAGCAAACTGGACAACCTGTTAGTGACTCATCATATATGTGGACGTAACGACGCCAGCTCTCCCCTTCTTGGTCTAAGTTGGTGTTCTAAGTCCACCTAATCGGGACTGGACATACAGTTTAAAGTGGGATCCGAACCACTGTGCCATGTGCCTCCACCTGGTATCGAACCCGAGACCCCTTGATTACAAGGCGACGACGCTACCAATGCACCATCGGGCAGGCCCCTCTCCCCTTCTTTTTTCCCCCTGAAAGATTTGTGGGAATCAATCAGTACTCATTTGCTTTGTTGTGCCTGTGAAAAAATGTTGTTGTATGAGGAGGTATCATGTGTTTCAAAATGACAAGGATATGACAGCCAGAAATGTATTAATTAGTGGCGTGCCAAGAGGGAATCGGTGGGGGTCGTAACCCCTCCCCTTTGCTCCAGTATTATTTTTAAAAAGTGAAAGGCAGTAAATGATAGAAATTACTGCAAAAATTCTGGACACGCCACTGGTATTAATTAACAATTCATCTTCGCAGGGAATTGTGAATTAAAGTAATTCTGATATAAAGAACTTGCACTAACCATTTGGCCAATTTGAACAAATACCCCAATTTCGGATGGCATCCCATTTCGCCTAACCGCCTAAACCGGTCGGAAGGGGAAATGAGGGAAATTTTGATCCAAGTAAACACCAAACAATTCCCAACATGTGCCCATGCCAAATAGCCAGGTGTTGCTCCGAAAAAGGAGCATTGTCACACAATCCAGCAGCCGGGGGTGTTTGTTATATTTTCTATAAGATAAAGGAAAATATGACTCCATTTCTTGGTCTATCTTTTAGTAGGCAGAAACAATCCTCCACTCGTCCCATTTCAATCTCTGACTTTAGTCGGATTAGAAACTCTACATTGACTCTTAATGTTCTGCTTGTTCTTGTTTTATCTAACCTAACAAGGTGTGCGACATCAAGGATAACTAAGAATGACTTTCATAACTTGCACCGGAGTTCGGGTATTTATTTTGGTTAGAATAGGCAGGAAAAAAAACATTTATAATGTGGAAAATAGGCACCAAATTAAAAAAAATAGGCACAATAAACAAAAATAAAGTGGGAAAGTTCCAAATAATTTATCTCTATAATTTCATTTTAAAATCAACATGTAAATAACATATTTACTTTCATTTCTTGCCTTGATTACACACAACCACTATTTTTTTTTTTTTGAACATTCATTGCTAGCCGTCTGTCAGAAAGAATGATTTCATAACGAGAAAATGATCTCATTTCACCTCCCATGAAATAGGCTATTGTAAGAACTGGATTCATATCGTGAATGAAATATTTTTTCTCGTTTAAGAATATCACAAATAGTTTTTACTCATTACACCTTTGCACTTTTCTGAAACTGCTAACTTTTTCTCCTGACACTTCAATTAGTAGCTGCACCGATTCCTCCAAGACTTTAATGGATAAGAGTTTCACCACTTTTTCCTAGCTTTGTAATTGTTTCTGGCAACTGGCAACATCGTAATGTGCTAATAAATAATGTTTTTGAAAGAAAACTAAGTTATGTACAATTTTTTAAAAACACATTCTAAAAATGTAATTGAAAATTTAAAAAAAAAAAACAGGCGTAAAAATTAAAGATATAGGCAGTAGGGTATAAAGTAGGTAAAACGAAAAAGTTTCTAAAACATTATCACCAACATAAAAAATGTACAGGGGATGGACAAAAATATGGAGACAGCACGACATCGGAACGGGTGATATCGACACACTTTTTCCACTTGAAATCGGACACGTTGCGACATTATTTTGTCTTGCGCCGTGAGATAGGACCCTGTCGGACTGGTAGGAGTCGACATTTGCACTGTAGATAGCGTGCATCGCAGTTGATACTGAATCATGTCGGAGCTGACAGTGTTTCAAAGAGAGCAAATTGTTGGTGCCTGCCTTGCAGGGGCCTCTGTTACCATAGTAGCCATGTTATTTGGCGTAATCAATTTCGGTGCAGGGCGGCGATTGGATTCTAAAACCGGCAGGGACAAGGTGCCAAAACTGGGGGCAAAGGCAGTATATTTTCCTTTGTAGATAAAGTTTAGCAAAGTACGAGGGTAAAAGTGGCGAAAAGTTGGGGGGGCTATTGCCCCCTCGCCCTCTAATCGCCGCCACTGCCTCGCTGTTGTATTTCCTTTTTCATGACATAGGAGCTCCAATAATTATTTTAAACTTTCCTTTCAGAAGTAACTCAAAGAAAAAAATGGTTGCTGGAGGGTAATTTAAAGGGAAGTTTTCCCAAGTTCTTTAGATTTTCTTATTGTCAAAAAATTTCGGGGAGGGGTTGTAGCTCCTTATTCCCCCCTCCTCCGCGTACGCCAGTGGGGTAAGCAAATTGTGTCTGCTAGTAGTGGATTCCCGAGATCCTTGGATTTCAAAGCGACAGCGTGGGCACTACATTATCTGGGAGTTACCAAAGGGAACCCCACGATACAATTAACCATGGAAAATAAATGTAGAAATTGACTGACATATTTAAAATTATAACACAGTACTATTGTACTTGTACTTTGATTGCTGTTCTGTGTCATTAATTTTCTCTTTTCAAAAACTTCCACCCAATACGTCATTATATTTCCATTTCCACTCTGTCTTCAAAACTCTTCATTCACCAAGCTATAGTAAATGCTCCTGTTCCTTCTGTGAGATTACCATCATGGTTTCCAAGAATGAATGTCTTTCTTCAAATCGAAACTGTCCCTCTTACAACAAAGGACGGGGTGGAGGTAGGAGCTTTGAACACCAGCGGGGCAAGTCTTCCTTTTCCATGGAATTCCAGTAATTGTCACGTAGTAAGATCAAGTTCAACATATTTGTGCAGAGGATGAAGTGATCCCACAACTTAGATGTTTACATATTATCAATAGCTTGCGGATTTTTTGCGGATTTGCCTTTTTCATTCTTTCGTAATAAAACATAGGCTTTAATATTTTTAATTCGTTTCATGGTGTTTCTAGTCCAAAAACGCATTTTTGTATTGCCTATAAATGCCTATTAGCTGAGTACCTATTTTGTTTAATCGTCCCTAAAATGCCTATTCTGCAATTTTTGCTTATTTCAGCTTTGTTATGCGCCTTTGGCTTTCCCTATGTTGAATGTAAGCCTTCGTTGACGTTGAACTGACTGAAAGCCTCAATCGGGGTAAGCAAACTGGACAACCTGTTAGTGACTCATCAGTCATCACCGTGGACATAAGGACACCTACCGCCTAACTACCCTTTCTTTTTTCCACCTGAAATCTTGTAGCAGTCAATCCGTACTCATTTGCTTTGTTGTGTGTGTGTGTGAAAGGAAGTAGACAGTTATCTGTGGAGATATCATGTTCATATGTTTAAAAATGCCAAAAGCACAAGACTGCCAGATGTGTATTGATTTAAAAATGGATTTCTGCAAAAGTTTGTTTAACCACCGACGGAAAATTTGATTTTTGTTATTCAGCATCGCTTTTCTTCCACTTTTGGCTAATCGCGAGGATTCGGATGAGGGATGACATGATGACATTTATGAAGGAACACTCGCAAAGAACATCCATGCCCAGGCCAGGATTCGAACCTGGAACCCCTGCTGTGCTATCCACTTCCCCACGGAGATCGGCCCCACTGTCAAACTTGTGTTAAATTACTATACAAATTAATATTCTATCCCACATACACGTACGTACCTATATAGTTTTACAAAATATCCTTGTTCAAAACTCAAGTTCTCTGTACGTGATTTTAGGCTCCTCTGAAAATGTATTTCTACCTATCGCGTTCTTAAGAAACAAGAATAAATGGTGAACAATGCACACCGAGATGAACCCTCTTACATTGCCTCAGTTCTGAATGAAACAATGCTAAGTTATAAGTTATGTGAAAAACTTAGTGTAGTGCCTTTGTGTTGCATAAGTCAAACGATGCTATTTATTCTAAAATGTAATGCCATACAAATTAACAGCTCACGTATTAGTGTAATGTGCGTAATCAGCGCAATGAGTAACGCAAGTTCATTTCTTCAGATACATTTTATTGGGAACATCCACAATTTATTTTAAGGGTGCAATTTTTTTTCATAACTTGCAAACAATTGGGCATGAAACTGGTGGAATTTACGTAAAAATGGCAAAGGCAATAGTGGCAACGGAAAAAGTGGCAAATTGAAAATGGCAAGCGGATAAAATGGCAACGATACAAATGGTGAGAATAAAAGTGGCAAATACAATTATTATGATTTTACTTGAAAACTGAGAAATTTCTCGCATTTCACAGTTTGAAATTAAATTTAATATAATGGTATATTTTTGCAGATATATTTACAAGAAGTATAACTTGCACATGTAGCTCAATATCGGACACACTGGACGGAGCAGAACTAAGCCTGAATTTTTCTTCATTAAGTTTTAGCCTAATGTACGAATTTCCATTGATTGATTTTGTTTATTTTACTTAAATTTTCTTGGGTGATCGCGAAGATGAGGATGTGTGATGATTAGGGTGCGGATTTATAGGCACTAAAAACCTCTGAAATAGGCAGGCAATAGGCACCAAAATGATGCAAATAGGCACTTAAAAAGGGGCTCTAAAATAGGCAACCAAAATAAAAATACATTAAAATAGGCATTTTTTACTTCCAATGCACATGCATACTGTATTAGCATTCCAGTTTACATATAAAAGTGGGCTAACAATTCACAAATTTCAGAGAATCGTCAGTTCAAGTGATTCTCGCAGAAATTACTTGAGCTAACGATTGTTACGTGAATAATTGTTCTGAAGTGATGAAAAAACGATTTGCACCATTTTAACAAAAAAATATTTTAAAGGATGTTCCGATTAAAATTTCTCCGGAGAAATGAATTTCTGTTACCCACTGTACTAATTGCGCACATATGTTTAACAAACTATTGACAATAGTTTGAATGAAATGATCATTTGCAGGGAAGCTAGGATAACACAACCTGGTTAATTTATTTATTTGAATGTATTTTACTTGCACTTTTTGCACGAGTAGATGAGGTGGCCGAGTGGTTAGCACATTGCGCTGCGACGCCAAGGGTCCCGGGTTCGAATCCCGGTCGGGCTTGGTTGTTTGTGAATGTCCATTCATCAATTTCATCATTTCATCACTCATCCCCATCTTCGCAAATTAGCCAAGAGGCACAAAACGCGAAGTAAAATAAACTCAAACAATAAAACGAGTAGATGAGCTGTTCATCTGTGTATGCGCATAACATTTTATAATAAATAATATCGTTTGATTTGGTGTCCGTGCTCGAAGTGAGTCGGCATACGAGCGGATGGCATCCTCGCAACTAGCGCCAAGACACGCTATTAGTGTAATTCTCCATATTCATCACAAAGCCACTAAACGAAGTTTGTCACATAACATAGCATTGTTACATTTAGAACTGAGGTAATGTAAGCTGAAGGCTCGTCACAGTGTGCATTGTGCACCATTTATCTTTGTTCCCAAACAACACGAGAGGTAGAAAAACATTTTCTGAGGAGTGGAAATTTATACGTGAGCAGCTCAGTTTTGAACAAGTGCAATACATAAAACTATACATATGTAGTACCTAGGTACATGTGATATTTCCCATGTGAAAGAAATTGCTTATTTGGAAGTAATTTAACAGTTAAAGATGTCTGCTTCATACAAGCTTGACAGAAAATTACTTTTCCGTGTGGGAACGACCTCGGTGGCGGAGGTGTTAGTACATCAAGGCTACAACTCAGGGGTCCCGGGTTGGAATCCCGGCCTGTGCATGGGTGTTCCTTGTGAGCAGTGTCGTGCCCAGGATTTTCGAAAGGGAGGAGTTATGTATATTTTTTCTTGGTAGTCAGCCATCATTTTGTCGTATTTTCCTACCTTTGACGTTCTTTTTTTTAGGAATACTGGGCGAAAGGGGGGTTATAACCCCCCATCAAGCCCCCCCTTGTGCACGCCACTGCTTCTGAGTGTCTCTTCATCAGTTTCATCATATCACTCATCCTCATCGATGCGATTAGCCAAACGTGGAGAAAAGCGGCGCTAAATAACAAAAATCAAGTTTTCAGCCGTAGAACAACCTTCTGCATCAATCCATTTTTGAATACACTTCTGGCTGCCTTGTACTTAGGCATTTTAAACATATGAACACGATATCTCCACACATAACTGCCTATCTCCTATCACACGCTCAACAAAGCAGATGAGTACTGGTTGACACTAGAGGCTTTCAGGTGGAAAAAAGGAAGTAGTGGGTTCAAATTTGGCGAATACCATATTTCAGTCAGTTCAATGTAACCAATGGCTTACCTTCTTCAATGTAGGGAAAGCCAAAGACGCATAAAACCAGCTGAAGTTATCAAAAAAGGCAGAATAGGCATATTTAGGCACGATTAAGCAAAATAGACACTAACCCTCAAAATAGGCATTGATACGCACAAAATGCGTTTTCGGACTATAAACACCATGAAACGAACTTTAAACATTAAAGCCTATGTTTTCTGCAAAGGAATAAAGAAGGCAAATAAGCAAAAATCCGCACGCTAGTGATGATACTTTAAAACTGAAGAAGGGACACTCACAAAGAACACCTATCCAGGCCAGGATTCCAACCCGAGACCTGTGCCATCGTAGCGCGCAGTGCTAACTACTCCGCCGCGGAGTAGTTCTCTTAGAAGAAGAAGATGAGAAACGGTTGTAGCAAAAATACCGACCTAGTTTAACTTTAACGTGGTGAAATGATGACAGTGTGGCAGCGGGTGGGATGATCTGTGAAAATGTTGCTAACTCGGGGAAACCATGCCCCCTCACTTCGAGCACTGCTTATACTCTTTTTTTTTTTTTAAAGTGATAGGTAGAAAAACAAACCCTGTCCCGGATACGTTTTCGAGTAGCCGAAAATCACGTAACCAGCTGATAGTTTTAAACAAGGCCATTACATAAAATTACATATTTTTCCCATGTGGGAAATAAATATTAATCTGTCTTTTGATTTTAGGGTGTTTTTTGAAGTGCTTATTTTTTTATTTTTGTGCCCATTTGTCTGCCTATTTGAGGGCTTTTTAGTGCTTTTAAATCCGCACCCTCATTGTTAGACATTATACACGTACACATTAATATCTACTGTTTTCCGGGCTCGGTTTAAAAACTGAAAAGTGGAGTTTGATCTTTCCAATTTCCCTTCAATTATGTCCATGGAATGATAACTACCAATTTTATTGTATTGTCTTCACACATGCATATTTCTCAACATTTATCCCTTAATAATCAAGTAATGTAATTTTATCATAAATCGATTGTGTTTTAAATAAAAATGAGAACTTAGCAATATTCCAGTGGTTTCGAGGCCAAATATGTGACGCATACATAAAACGTAAAAACATTCACTGTCAAACGGGAGGAAAGCAAAGTAACAAGAGGAGAAAAAATAACGGATCCTGGTGTGTCTAACAGTACCAAGTTTAGTTCTAAAGAACATAAGTATCCACTATGTCGTAAACCAAGATTACGAAAAATTCGGTTCTTGTCAGATGTCGTGGATAAGATCTGGCAAGCGTAAAAAATATTAGAAGTTGTTGATTGATGTGATGAATAAAGATAGAACTCTTAAAGTAGTCTGCCAATGTTTTCGACATTGTCAAACAAAACATCGCAGTGTCTGCATGCCAATCGTATATTTCTTTAACTTCCCTATTGTTTTTTTGGCACTTGACAATTAATTAATTAAATTTTCCTCAATTAGAGTATCACTTACATTTCTTTGTGTGTGTGTGTGTGTGTGTGATGGTGTGTGTGTGTGTGTGTGTGTGTATTTGCATACATTATTTTACAACATATTGCCCTCTCATCCCACATCAGTCCTTTTTATTCCTCTTCTTATCTATGTTCCTCGTTTTTTAAATTTACCGTACTTGTTGTTGCTATCCCCTGATACTACCCAGGTCATGTGAAATATATGCCGTCAAATATTTCTCAGTGTTCACATTATGTATATATATGTAGACAGAGACAAAGGAATTGAGAATGGGAAAGAAATAATTTAATAATTCCCATTCAGTATCGATGCCTCATATGCAAACAGGTAGGAGCAAGCGAGTACTCGACTGTTTCCCCTATTGACAATGACGTTACTGTAACCACATTCGTAAAATAACAGCATTTATATCATGACGATCAGATTTCCATTTACCTGGTAGAGGTTTAATCAACAAATTTTCTTGACAGAAAATAAACTAAAGTAAATGTTTGGTAATTGCAACGTTGTGTTCTCTTAAAATCGAGACGAATTACATGTGGTGTAGGCAGCAGTAGCATATGATATTCGTAGTATCTTTGCCATAACCCGCTCTGTTAAACGCAGGAAGGAACCATGTGATTATTTATTAATCGACCGTGTATTATGACGGATTTCTTCCGAAAAAAATGAAGTGAAATATTTTTGTGGGGAGAGAACATGAAATGAAAAGTTTCATGTGCCCAGATATGTTTTTTTCTTTGTGTTCCCTCGCCTATTCCTTATTCATGTATCTTTATCGTTGCTATTCTAGAGAAGTGTAATTGGAACGTGAAGAAACCAAAATACGATTTGATTGATTGATTGATTTGCTTTATTGTACTCCGCTTTTGTGCCAATTTTGGCTAATTGCGAAGATGGGGATGTGTGATGAGATGATATGATGAAATTAATGAATGGTGATTCACAAGCATCCATGCACAAGCCGACAGTCGAACCCGGGACCCCTTGCGTCGTAACGCGATGTGCTAACCACTCCGCATCAGGGGCCGGTTCAAAATAAGAAGAAAAAGAAGCAATGTACATTGCCCATCAACAAGGTAGTAATATTTTATATTCGTTATCAAGGGTTGTAGTTTGTTAGACGTAAACTTTATGCTCAAATAAGCTAATATCTACTGCACCTACAATTACAATGGGAGAAGTACTAAATTGTCCACCAGCTAGAAGTGGAATCCTTGGATTCCAAAACGCAGAGGGTGCAACAACGAATTTTTGTCGGGGCGGGGCAAGTACAGTGGGATCCACAAGTATTGCTCAGCAAATTGTCCATGACTATTTTCGTTGGTTTTTATCTTAATCTTACGTATTTTTAAGGACTGATTTTTTATGTATACTGGTTCAGAGGTTGTAAGCAGATTGCTTGGTGTTTTTTTTGTCAGTTTGTGAAGCTCTCATTGCATAAAACAAAGGGAGTAAATGTTGTGATGGACAATTTGCTTGGTAATACTTATGGATCCCACTGTACCAGGGTAAAAGTACCAATAGTAGTAGTAATAGTAGTAGTAGTAAAAATGACATTATTATTATTATTATTATTATTATTAGTAGTAGTAGTAGTAGTAGTAGTAGTAGTAGTAGCAGCAGCAGCAGCAGCAGCATCAAAAACGTTATTATCCTCTTAAATTACGCAAAAAAAGGGGTAGAAGTCGGTGCTAAAGCATTTGTTTGGTCAAACGATTTGAAATATTTTTTCAACACTTTCAATTTCACATTAGCTAATAATGGAAAACAAGCACACAAACTGTATTTTTGAATGGCAGAAAATGCACGATAAATGCATTCCGATTATAATTCTTTTCGTACACATGACATGTATAACTTTCATGTACATCATATGTTTTACACATATGCAATATGGAGCGACATAAATACATATGCAACATGCTGCCACTAAATTGTGTACAAATTCAAAATTTATTCAATACATATATGTACAACAGATGTATATTGCCTAAATATATTACATTATAGAAAACAATTATATTGCGAGCAAAGCGTATAAGAAAATATTTAGATCCAATTTTTCCAAACTGAAAAGAATATTGATTTAATATGGCGCAAATAATTTCACGGGGCGCCATGGCATTCTCTCTTTTATAGCTTTTTTAATTTAGATCGCTCGGCGTCCATGGCCGACTCCCGCCGCCCCCTAACTACGGCTCTGAACGTGACGAGATTGAGTAAAGCAAGCAGTCCGAGCGAAGCGAGCAAGAAAATTTTACGAAATGTATTTTATTTGCACAAAATTTGAAATCAAGGGGGGGCAATTGCTCCTATGTACCCCCTGGAAATGCCCTTGGCCGTCAACGTTTGCCCCCCCTAGAATTTACTTCCGTCGAAGCTTTAGGGGGCAATGCCTCCCTGCTCCCCTGTAGTTGCGCCACTGCCAAAACGACAGCGTGGGCACTAGTCTGTTTGACAAAGGAAAGTTTATTTAACCACGACACGATACAATCAGCGATTCACGAATCAATGAAAAATAATTTTTGAAATTGACTGACATATTCAAAATTGTAGCACAGTACTATTGTACTTTGATTGTTCTGTCTTCATAATCACGAAATTTATGCCCCGTCAATATATTTCCCCCTTTTAAAAGCTTCTACCTTCAATTTAGTGAACATATTTCCATTTCCAAGATGACTTCAAGCTACTCTAAATACTCCTGTTCGCAGTGCAGATTTCCATCACGGTTTCCAAGAAGATCAGTGAATGGAATGTTGTTCTTCAAATCCAAACTGTCCTTGCAGACAAGAGGGTGGGGGTAGGGGCTTTGAACGCCTGCGGGGCAAGTCTTTCTCATCTATGGAATTCCGGTAATTGTGACGTAGTGAGATCAAGTCCAACATCTCTGGGCAGAGAATGAAGTGATACAACTCAGCTGCTTGTATATTATCATTGTTATAGTGTGATAAACAACAAGAAATAAAGACAGAGCAGTTGCATCTTCCAATGATAACGCTACTGTCAGTGGCCCACCCAAGGGCCCATCCACAATACTGTATACTCGTATGACACGATTTTTGTGACAACGTATAACTCAAATAATCTTAGTCCAAAATGATACTCATTGTTAAACCTTCTTGCTTAATAAAGAAAATTTATTATTATTATCATTATTATTAACTTCCTTCACATGAATGAGTTAACAATTTCGTGTCATTTCAATGTATGAAATGCACGTGGTAAAGGAACCAGTTATTTCTTCAAACATCGCTAACTCTCTACGGAGGGCAACCCTCATGAGGGCAGACCTCACCCTCACCCTCCGAAGACTTGTGAGGGTGAGGGTGTGTGAGGGTGAGGGCGAGATCGATCCGTGAGGGTGAGGGCGTGTGAGGGTGAGGGCGAAAGCAGAGTTGTGAGGGTGAGGGCGTGTGAGGGTGAGGACGAAGCCGAGCCGTGAGGGTGAGGGCGTGTGAGGGTGAGGGCGACCTGTGAGCCGTGAGGGTGAGGGCGTGTGAGGGCGAGGGCGAGAGGCAAGTCGTGAGGGTGAGGGCGTGTGAGGGTGAGGGCGAAAGGCGAGTCGTGAGGGCGAGGGCGTGTGAGGGTGAGGGCGAAAGGCAAATCGTGAGGGTGAGGGCGTGTGAGGGTGAGGGCGACTGGTGAGTCGTGAGGGTGAGGGCGTGTGAGGGTGAGGGCGACTGGTGAGTCGTGAGGGTGAGGGCGTGTGAGGGTGAGGGCGAACTGTGAGTCGTGAGGGTGAGGGCGTGTGAGGGTGAGGGCGAAAGGCAAATCGTGAGGGTGAGGGCGTGTGAGGGTGAGGGCGAAGCCGAGCCGTGAGGGTGAGGGCGTGTGAGGGTGAGGGCGACTGGTGAGTCGTGAGGGTGAGGGCGTGTGAGGGTGAGGGCGAAGCTGAGCCGTGAGGGTGAGGGTGAGGGAGGTTGAACGAAAATGACCACCTCTGGCGTCGTATAGCTACTCTCCGACGAGTGAACGTGTGACAACTAGCGCAGCGAGTGTCGATTACACAAAGCTAGTAAATAGGCGCTACCCGCTCCAGAGGTTTCGAGAGAGATTTTACCTTGTCTTCCAGTTTTTCTGGGTTTTTAATAATTTAGTAAAATGAAGTGGAACAGCAACAATATTGTTGAATTTTTTTAAAATTATGAACAATATCCTGTGTTATGGAACATCAAACACAGAGACTATTGCCATGTAAAATTAAAAAACGAAGGTTTCAAAAAAAAAAAAATGTACGAACAGCTTGAAAGCGAGAACTCGCTCCAAGGCATGGACAAAAAGCAGAAGGCCAAAATTAAAAATGTAAAAGATGTCTATAGACAAGAACAAGGTAAAATATTTCGGTAGGCTAAAGAATCTTCGTCCCTCAACTCCTTCAACAAAGTATTACATGCACCGTGTTTTTTACCGTCTTGCTGCCGACTGCTTGACCCACACTTTTCTAGTTTTCCTTTTTTCAACCTCCAGGCGTAACAAGAGAGCAACAACAACAATTCTCGCACGTATAACTTCTTCCGACATTT
Organism: Lepisma saccharinum; assembly: GCF_977018435.1. NCBI lineage: Eukaryota > Metazoa > Arthropoda > Insecta > Zygentoma > Lepismatidae > Lepisma > Lepisma saccharinum. The sequence continues at coordinate 74,734,743 of NC_139229.1, read as the reverse complement.
CGGCCACAACTACACATAGAGCGATTTTACTAGCGCGATATATTACACGCAGCGAGTTTACTAGCCAGACGGTAAAATATCAAGCGAGTAGCTAGAAAAGTAGCCCAGTCTTCAACTTCACTCGCTGGAGCAAAGCGAGCGACGAGTTAACTAGCGAACGTTGTTACATTGAGCGCATAGGCGTGCGCAGCCCCTCTGATTAGGGGCGGGGGGAAAACCTTGAAAGTTCAGTCGGGGAAAAAAAAACTTCACTTTATCTCACTGTTTTAGTTTTATTGCATTGATGGGTATATATATATATATATATATATATATATATATATATATATATATATATATATATATATATATACATACATATATATATATATATATATATATATATATATATATGTGTGTGTGTGTGTGTGTGTGTGTGTGTGTATATATATATATATATAACATATTATTTAAATACATTACATAATCAATTTATCCGCCCCATAACAAACCAACAGCAAAAATTATATAGATTTGTGTCTGAAATATGCGCGCTCATTTTCCTACAAACAAAGCTGTTATAGAAGCAACTGTCTGAAGTAGTTAATTGTTCTTACTTGTCTCTGGTAATTTACAATGCACTACAGAAAGGAAAGTGCGAGCGAAGCGAGCAAGAAAATTTTACGATCTGAATTTTTGCAAATTGAAAACAGTATTGATTTAATATGGCGCAAAAAAGTTCACGGGACGCCATGGCGCTCTCTTTTACAATTTTTCTCATTCAGATTGTTCGGCGTCCAGGGACAACTCCCACCGTCCCCTAGCTATGACTACGAACTTGACAAGACTGTAAGAAAAGTAGATATTGCTAGTGAAGCGAGCAAAAAATTTTACGAAATGTATTTTTGTTTGTATAAATTTTGAAGTTGAGGGGTCAGTTGTCCCTCTGTGCCCCCATGAAAGTGCTCCTGGCCGTCTGAAAAAATAATGATAGAAAGACATGAAAACTAATTCCATTTTTAGTATCCCTTGTTGACAAGAAATACGTCTCCCTGAGTTATCTTTTATGTACAACATTTATTTACACTTCTACCCTTCGTCGTATATACATCTTTTCATAACAAGTCCAATGTCAACTGCTCCCGGTTGTCTTTTGCCCCATAACGCAGAGAATTGCACTTATCAGGACTTCACTCTACGAACGCACTATTTACCATAGCGCTAACCCGTCCCCGCAGTTTATCACGCAGAGGTCCCTACGCATTCGGCGCTTACACTCTGTGCGTATCGTTGCATCCAAAAAACTGTCAATCCATTGAGGGACGGCCACTTTCTGCGATCTGTGAGTCTGAAAATCTGAGAGCATAAGAGAGACCGTAACGGCTAATAAACCTTTTCTCGAGCAAGGCCTCATCTCCAGGAAGCTATCAACTCGCGGCAAGCCACGCCACCAAGCTACCTGTTGAGTGAGATGAGTCAAGGCAAAATGGATAAATAAACCTTATCCTGCTCCCACAAAAATAGGCAATAATTAGGCTGGAGAGTTCAATGAACTAACCGATCTACCTCCGACAAACAACCCACCACTAAACTGCCGGGGCAAGGCCCTATTGTTACCTTTCAAACAGGGAAACCCTTGAGAGAACCCAACCGTTGGCTTCCCCGACTACCGGACAAAAAAGCAACCTAGGCCAGAGCATTTACAAAGAAATACACTTTTTCATAGGCTACATACTTTCCAATTTCCAGCTCTGTGCGTAAAAAACACACAGCACCCTTTGTCCTGATAGTCTTAATTTCTCTTACTTCAATGTTTGCCCCCCCCCCCCTAGAATTGATTTCCGTCCAAAGTTGGGATAAGGCACTGCCGCTCTGCCCCCTTATGGTTGCGCCACTGCAACTCCTTCCCCGTAGTTGCTTTGGATTTTCATCAGATTGAAATACTTAATTTTCTCCAATAATATCGTTTAATAAGTCATAAGATTCCTCTACACTAAATTTTTAGTTGAAAGTATAATAATGTAGGGGCATGGAGCGTCTAGCAGGGGGGCAAGGATGACCACATCACCCTCTTCGAAAACGAATATACCTAAAAGTATATATTTCACACGTATAATTTGATTTCAGTCATAGTAATTTACATTAATTATTATGTAATGGATGGACGCATGTATGTGATAATTTCAAATTCAAGTGGTGTTTTTGATGGGGCAGCACTATTATCGAGGTAATATGCCCCATGGAAAAATATCTTGCTTGTCCCTATGTGGAAAAAATATGCACCCCCTTGCAGCCCCGTGCGCACGCCTATGATTGAGGGAGTTTTATAACAGCGAGTAAATTCGCAAGCGAGAAAACTCGCCTAGTCTAATTGAGGCTTTCCAAACGAACAAAAAAATGTTTTTTATATATAAACCCGCTTCCTAATAATTACACAAACATTTGTATAAAACCAGAGAAAAATTGCTGGAATAACAAGATACGAATATATATAATGTTTGAACCAACGACAAATTTTGTAGGAAGGACTAGCTTTTAAACCTAGTTTGAATTTTTGTTTTACGTGTTCTTTATGCACAGATAGCCTATTTAGGACTGGACCTACAGCCTAAAGCGGTATCCGAACCACTGTGTGTCGAACCCGGGACATCTTGATTACAACGACTTGTAAGCAATACATCAGCGCTGTTAGATGAGGTTACCTACTAACATATGAGGTGTTCAGAGCACAAGACAGTTTTGAGAAAAAGCCACATTTAGATAGCTTAGTCCTATGTTTAAACATTGGCACACATAGCGATGCCTCTATGAGCAAAAATTTGGAACTTAGGAGATACTTACTTCTAGCACTGAAATGTTGATATTTCATACTTCTAAGTTATACATGTAACTCAATTTTCATGAATAGTGTAGTTACGCTACTTGTGCTCCTCTGATGTACGTTTCTTTATATAAGTATAGAGTTAAGCTCACGATCTGATGTTCATAAATAGTCGTACCAAGAAGAAAAGGAGCACGACAAACTCGCGAACTAAAGTGAAGAGTTATTTGTTTATTCCTCTCACAGTCACCCTTCAAGGTGATACAAAAACTTGACACTGAAATAAAAGTGACGAGGATGTCAAAGAACGTAGCACATTTTGGCAACGCAGGGGCAGGATTACATGGCAAGCATCTGATTTCATCAACCACGCTCCCTTCGCCCGCTTAGGGTTAAAAATTCGACAACAGCCCAGAGGGTTTGTCTCTTTTTGGTAGAGTAGTGTAAGCCAGTCAGTTCTGGGAAAAGTAAAAATCTGCTTTGGATTACTTTTTCGAGTAACTAACTGTAATTTTCCTTTTGAAAACGAGTAACTTTGTTTCATTCATCAGGTAACTAGTAACGGAAGTAAGAGTAACTTTTACAGTTTGTTGCACGTTTTAACAGTAACGAACAAAATTATGATTTGCTAAAGTAAATTTTGTTATGAAAAAATGTTAACTTAATTTTTTCAAGTAGAAACGTGTAATAGTAGTTTGAATTTTCTTACCTCTGTATTTTCACATTAATGTAATTTATTGGAAATTAGTGTAAATTTCAGATGGTAATCGATAGCAAAAAAACTACCCGCTTGCATAATTTATGCAACACGTTCTAAAAGTTATTTTATTTAGAATACTTTAACTCTTCTCCTGTTCTTACTGATCACTAACTGATTTAGATACAGTAACTGCACAGTAACCGTGTGAGTTCATAAAGGTACATTCCACTTAAAATACACATATTTTGATAAACATTATGATGGGAAAGGTTTGCAGAATGATGTGAAGTAGGTCTCAACTCAAGTTACTAGTGTGATATCGGAACGAAAGTAACATTGCATCGGTTTGTAATCTCCAGTTTTCTGAAGTCGTTGGAAGTCTGCTACAAAGTAGTTTCCAGATCTATTGTTACTTACATCCCTGTAACCATTCCGCCATCTAGTAGTATTTATCTCGAACGTATCTAGTTTCTGTTATGTAATGGAGCTTTCAGACCGAAGCGACAAAGCGACACGGACTCTTCTAGCCTGTGAAGAAGCATTCGCTGCGCATGCGCAAATACAAGACCAAGGCGACACGACGCACACGTGCAGTTTGTCGTGTCACTCAGTTACGAAAGGTTGCATTTATTTCTGATGGTTCGTTTCCAAGTGACACATGTCGGTTGTTGCTTCCATCTGAGTGTGTGTTTGGTTCATTTTACTTCGCTTTTCTGCAACTTTTGGCTAATCACGAAGATGAGAATGAGTGATATGAAATTGATGAAGGGACGCTCGCAAAGAACTCCCATCCTCAGGTCGAGATTCAAACCAGTGACTCCCGACGTTATAGCGCGTTGTGTGCTAACCACTTAGCCACGGAGGTCTGCTCACTTCGATCTGAAATTGCGAGAATTCGGCTTTTTGCCGTAGAGTATGTGGAAAGCAGTAAATTAAGCATTTGAAAGTGTATGATGGCTGGCGGTGGAGGGGGTGCGTGTATAAATAATGAAACTGGGAATACGGTTAATAAGTATAAACACTCCTAAATGTTATTGAATTTTTATGCGTCCGCTACCAGCCACTGTGGTTTAACCTTGAGACCTTGCCTCCCCCCTTAACCCCTACCTACAAAATATTCTGAAGCCGCCGCCGCTATATGAACACATGAACTCGAAAGAATGTGGCCATGATAAGGCTCCCACCAATGAAGTTGAAAAGTTGTGAAAATTTTCATTCAGTTCTGCAGGTGTGCCCGAAAGCCGATATCGCCGCCACTGACCAGTGTTGATGTTTTGAAGCAATATTTACATTTGATTGTTACGTCATCCCTCGTAACAAGTTCACTGTTAACAGTTGTTCCAAGGCAAATGCCACATCAATAAAAAAAAGAGGCGAACGTAATACTGAGAAGTAGCCAGCTGGATTTTCAAATGTTAGCAGAGCGTCTGTGGACACATAGGAGTAAGTTGTGTTTGCAGATCTGCAAAAGCGGCAAGTGTCGACATGTGTTGAGTAACTTAAAAAATGACACACTCATCAAACTGAGTCCTTCGTATCGTAGCCCATCTCGCAATCGTATGGTTTGGATACACATGTGCCGAGATAAGTGCGTGAATATTCGGGACACTTGTCATGTTCCTATTTTTCTGTCGCGTCCTTGATTCATTGTTTTGAGGTGACCAGCATTTTCCCCCAAGAGGGGGCGGCGGAACCGAGTACCTCCTCCAGCATTTGTTCAGTCATTAACCCACCTTCACTCGAATACTTCTCGAGTTGTTCTTTACTATCGCTTGAGTTGGCTGCAGTGGGACAAGAAAGTCGCTTGTGGGGCTGGTGTGATGACTTAAACATAACGCCTCTTCATTTCTTCAACCACGTGGTCGCAGAAGAGCACTTTTTCGTAACGAACATCTTCTGACAATATTTTGTGAGCGGCAAATCTGTGACAAGATGGCGTTATGTGTACCTAACATTAATGTGTACAGCGAAAAAAGAGGTCGGACCTAATTTCGTTCTCAAATTTGAATTAAATGAGCATATTTAACTTTCGTGCGGACAAGAATGAGTAGTCAATGTAAATGGTCCCACTCCATGTCAGAAACAAAATGAATTTATATGAAAATTATTATTGTTTTTAATTGCATTAAGGTTTAGATATTTTTGAATGCATATAATTTGCACATTTCACCAATAAAAGTTACTATCATCTGCATATATGCTTCAGACAAATAAAACTTTGCTAAATTTTTAGTGTCTTATTTTCATTTAACAGACATCACAAAGTAGCTACATCATAATTCTATGATATCAGTTCATTATGAATATTTTAATCGAATCTCATGTCTAGAACCTAATTTTTTGTGTAAAATGCACACACGTAACGCTGGAATGTTCCAAATGCTTGTAGAAATGTGAATTAGGTAAAACGATACATTTTAAATCTATTACATGACCATACATAAGGGAAGGGTTTAACACGTCTGAATGGAAACTCTTTCTACATAATTTGAAATATAAACCATGACCCGATGTCCAAAATGAGCAATTTTTGTTTCACGATTTTACAATACGAACACAAAAAGTACACCAATTATTGTTCAAATCAAAGTTGCGTATCTGCGAAGCAGGTAAGTACATAATTATGTTTTAAGTTCTAGATTTTGAAACAACGCAAGATATTCGATCATAACGGCCGTCGCCGTATGACTGCTGTAGCAGTTTAATTTAGCAGTTCCATATTTGTGTCGTAAGGTCGAAACCAACTGTGGTAAGATTTTCAAATTATAAATTACTTTTCGTAAAGATTAAACGCAATTTAATTTTCGGAGAGAAGATTGAATCTAAACTAAAATATACAGCAACACACAAAATGTGGCACTGTAAATTGATGAAATTTAGTTAATTATTTTATCATTGGTCGACCGCGGACTAACTGTTACTTGTCCATGGTTTTGTGACTTAAAGTTGCCGTCCAACTGTTTGGTAGCACTAGTGACTTCCGCGTTTGCTTTTCCATGTGGTACTTACACATCCTGACCAGCATATTATTCTTTTTCAGAGGCTTAATATGTGCATATTGCAACACTCTCATTTCGCATTCCAGATATACATTACTGCCATTACGTCATTGAGCAAAATGAACTTAAAATTTCACTTTCTGCTTCTTAGTTAATATACACTGGATAGGGAGGATGCTTAGCCAACATAATTCCGAATATGACTTGTATTCTTACAGTTCTTCTTCCATAATAATAATTTTCTGCTAGTTTTTGCGTAAACCACATCACAACTTTGTGTTTGTGTGTGTTTTTTGCTATAATTTTGTAAAGGGTGTTTTTTTTAAGTGATAGAACTTTCGATAGGGATAGCTGTCATTTGATTTGTGTTGATGACATGTTGTTTTGTCACTTCATATCAGTGAGCATAGGCAAATGAACATGGAAAGACTGACGCCGCAACAACGTTTACAAATTGTGGAAATATATTTCCAAAATCAATTTCTGTTCGCCAAACGTATAGAGCATTTCGGAAATATCGGTGCTGTCGGTGAATTGGCCACCAAGATCATGTGACCTAACGCCACTGGATTATTTTCTTTGGGGATATGTAAAGTTTCTGGTTTATGTTGATAAACCAGCAACAATTGACGCTTTGGAAGCCAACATAACTCGTGTTATTAACGACATACGTCCCCAATTACTTGAAAAAGTGGTTCAAAATTGGACTGATCGAATCCGGTTCATCACAGCTAGTCGTGGTGGACATATGCCGGAAATTATTTTCAAAAAGTAAATGTCAAAGTTATCTTTCAAATAAAAACACAATTGGCTTCAAACTTATTTTTTTATGTGTTTTATTTCAATTCAAAGTTCTATCACTCTAAAAAAAACACCCTATAGATAGGAAGATGTAAAAAGATTAAGCCTGTGCAGGAACTAGTTTATCAACAGTTGTCCGACTGCATGCTGGGTAACGTTGAACGTGCGGAACACCAAGAGAGCATGACTTCAAGAACAACTTTCCTCAGTGTACGCCTTTGCTTGTAACTATCGTTGCTGCAGGTCAGGGATCCTGGTTTCATCCACCACGTCGGCTCAAACTGAACTCCGGAAGAAAGTTGTTGCGGAAGAAGATGGGGCAGGTTCCAATGCGTGTGGCATTGTAAACAAACATGCAATCATGCTGTGACATCGTTATGACTGCTTCACAGCTTTCTCATAAGCTGGGCGACTGTAATTATTCATGCTTCAGTGAAACCTTCGTTCTGTTAGCTCCGGGACAAGTGCGAAAAGTGTTCGTACATCTGCACGTGTTGTTTTAAACCTTATACTGTCTGTCATCAGGTCTAACCACCAGAGCTGGTGACCATATTTGCGATTCTCAGAAGCGGTTTCGAGTAGGTTAGGGAGGCCATTTAGGTTTGGAGTTATTAGTATTCATACATTTAGAGTAGGTTGGGCTAGTTAGATTTGGTGTTCTTATCAGACGGAGTACATTAGGCCACTTAGGTTTGGCGTTATTAGCATTTATAGATTTAGAGTAGATTTGGTGTTGTTAGCATTTAGACACTTAGAGTAAGTTTGGACATAAGTTTTGTTTATTTCAATTTCGTGCGCATCTGTTTTCCCTATTCTGTTAATCGTGTCAATGAGGAGGAAGGATGGGACAAACTCCCATGCAACAGCCATACCTTACCTAGGATTCGAACCTAAGACCTCTGTCTTCGTAGCACGTTAAGTTGACCACTGCTCTACGGACCCCATCAGTTAGGTTTGGGTTTCTCATAATCTATACATTTAGAGTAAGTTATGCTAGTTAGGTTTCGGCAAAGATATTAACATTTTCCATCGCTATTTTTATTCTTTTTTCAATTCTGCATCCTGTGTTTTAGGGTATTGAATTATGTTGTTAGAAAGCAGATGTTGCCCTCTACTTACTGATGTGTTGATTTCATGATCCTTGTAGAAAGCTGACGGAATGAATATGGCGATAGGCAATTCGTCTGTTATTGCCTTTGCCTTTGCCTTTGGGTATACGTGTATTCGCTTTTTAATCTCTCAAAAGCTTCTTGCAATTTATGAACGTTTTATTTCCTTTGGCATTTCATTTTTAAAATTACTCTTTGTTACAATAGATCACATTTACGCCATTGCTTCACAATTCATATAAACAAAGTCACAGAATAAAACCTTGTTATTCAAAAGCGGCCTCACTTCCTGGAACATTTAGCCATCTTCAATACTGACAGTAGTAACTGTTTATATTTTATTTCATTGACTAAAATTATTAGTTTTGCCATTGTTGTTAATATCACTTTCAGATGAAGGGTGCACCTATTCGAACCCAATAATTGAGTTCCCGATGACTGTGATATTAATCAATAATAATTTGATGCGAGAAAAATCAGAAGTTCGTGAAAGCTGAAACTACATTGTTTAATGCTGTAAAAACGACACGTGGCATGCAGCAACCAAGTGAGGCTGAGGAATCGTGTGGCAAACAACTGTAGCAATACTTTCAGCTTTTGAACGTTTTTCTTATCTGATACGAAAGCCAGAAAACAACGGCGGTGGGACTCGATGCTCTGACTTCGCATCACATAATGAAAAAGATGCTTAGTAGCCTTGGCCCTGAGCGGGCTGTTGCACCATCGAATAGTAAAATCGGTCTCGCCTTCACATTTACTCTAATCCATTTCAAGGTCAAAAAAATTGTTGAAAGAATTTTCTTCTCACTTCTCCATGTAAGAAGTTAAGTTAGCCACAAGCTGTCTTTCGGGGAGCCAACAACATTGTGGTTGAACACCACACATGACAAAATTAAAGAAGAGAAATACAAACAATTGTAAGATTATTGTAAAGTTGTCCCAGAACAAATCATACTTTTCCAGTGCTTCTGACAAAAGGCAAACTATATTTGACTCGTTTTTTTTCTATTTTGTGGATCAAGCTGAAGAATTCAAGGTCAGTTCGACGTGTAACAGCAACTTGACCTTGAAGGAGTTGCTTTCTTTCGTTCCAATTCCGTGTTTCGATTACTGTCCTGCGTGATTAGTATGAAAGGGATAGCCAATATGACATTGTAAGGCGTTGCACAAATGAAACCTGTTGCACCAGTACCATCTTGCGGTCACTTTCATAACTTGTATGCAGAAACATGTTTTAACATGGAGTTATGTGGCAAGATGATGTTGATGCAATAACTGAGAGCGTAAGAACATATTAATTAGACGCTTTGTCGGTTAGGCTGTGTAACAGGATTATGAAGATTACTTAATACGTCCTTAATAGTAATGTGCAACTCAACTTAAACAAAAACCGAAGGTTACGTTGTGCGAAACTGATTTATTCACACACACACACACTCTCCTAAAGCCTTCATTGTCCTCGACATCATCTCCAAAATGTTCCCATGTATAGGTCAAGTTATAGTCTTGCGGTTCTTCATAATAATCATATACGCCCCCAAACTCAAAGTTCTGGGGGTAAAAGACCATGGTGTGAAATTTTGTGGACAACTTCATTTTTTTCTGGTAATTCTGGGCTAACGGGGTGATTATTCGTAGTGGAATGTTTCGTGATCATATCCAGATAATTTTGAGTGTCAGATTGTCCAAAAAGTGAATCTGAATCAAGAGCGTGTACTACTAGAATAGATTTCCATAGATTTTATGAAGTGTTAGGCCCATATGATGTGGAGATTTAATTAGAATTTCATTGAAATACATTCCATGTTACCATTTGTACAGTCTGGCCGTAGTGCACGCAACCTTTTAGTACATTGTCTGATAATGCCAACAATGAATCTGTAATGTGATTGTGTATACACACAGAAAAGAAAAATCGTAGTTTTCTAAGGCTCTTAGCGTCGGATGAAGCTCTCAGTTTGAAACATGTGAAGATAGGCTTTCGTCTTCATGCCCAGTACATGCAGTGAAACTTTGTCCGTATTGTTTGGCGACACCCTGTATATAAAAAAGCAATTTATATTTAGAAAAAGTTATTCTTAAAAGACGAAATTGATAAACTGTTCCAAGTAACTGGTTTAATACGGAGCACATCCAGGTGCTGACACTTGACGAAAATTGATTTCTCAAACATGTTGGGAGCGTCAAATTTAACCCTCCCAACCAACTTGCAGGTATTATCTTCACAATTACAATTCTAATAATGCCTATGTTAGGAGGCCAGGTTTAGAACTGTTAGGAACCGATTTTCGCTACGTGTTAGCAGCTGGACGTGCCTTTCACTCGACCCCAAAGTAACACCAATCCAACACAACAGGACTCGAATATGTGATCATAGGAGTCCAGCATTGCACGTGCACCGAGGCGACCTTTGTATAACAAGAAAATGCAAGCGCGCGCGTGTGTATATATACTGGCAGAAATATCAACCATAATTGGCGGGAAATGAGAATTAAATACAGCCAGGGAGTAGAACAGTGATTGCTCAGGAATGCAGTTTGTACGAGGAAACGAACAATCCAATATGTAATTATTACATTGTTTTAATGTATTCATGTAATCACTACCATTATTATTTTTACTGTTTGATTATCCCCTTTAGAAACGAGAGTGGATATCCTTGCAAAATGTATGCGGATTTCCTGTTTGCAACCAGGAAGCTAGGATACTCCCCCTCTCCACCCTCTCACGTAAAGGCGAAAACAGTTAAATTCGCGCACCCCTCTCCTCCCCTTTTATCATAGGAGAATCTTAACACGAATATCGTGACGTTCGAAATGTCCTCAGAAATTCCTCCCCTCCTTCCGACACACACATTTGGGATCGTCCTACATCCCAAACTTTCGCAGCGCGTAAAAGGACATCAAGGCGAACAACTTATCTTAATAACACTTCACTCGTAGAGAGCTCAGTTTGACGCTGAAGGCACTCGAACAACTGCATTTTCTATCCTGTTATGTATGCAGCCACGCGGCAAAAACCCAGGATTGCCACTGTCATTTATTTTTCCGTCTGAGAACACACGAAGCTGTGGAATCAGTGTCATGTCGACAGACTGAAGTAACGGGCTTTAAACCCATTTCTTTATATCATGCATGTCCAGGGTTGTTCGATACGATCCAGGAACTTTTTTTTCCGAATTAGTTCAAATAAGGTCCAAGTTACGTATTGAAATGAAACAATACTAAACTTGGACCCAATTTATATTGTACAAGAAAAAGATTCCGGTCCTGTTACGGAACTCATTTGAATATATGGGTTTCTGGATATTTAACAATCCCAGGGTTCTTAAAGATCAGGAATTGCAAATAAACTCAATTCCCGTCAGGGAGAGAAAATCAGCAAGTGTAAATGGGTTTTGGCCCGTAAAGAAAGTTTTTTATCTTTAAAGTATTTCAATTCTGTTCAGGAACCTTTTTTTTCGAATCAATTTAAATACTGTCCAGAAACCTTTTTCCCAATGAATTTAAATACGGTCGAGAAACCTTTTTTCTAATCAATTTAAATACGGTTCAGAAACCTTCTTTCAATGAAACAATACGCAACTTGTATCGAATTTAAATTGTGCGAGAAAAAAAGGTTCCGGTCCCCTGGACCTTAACAACCCTGTTTGTATCATCATAGGCGTAGGGAAGTGACGACCTCATCGCCCAGTGACTTGTTCACTGCAGTTAGTCAACCAACAGAGTGAAATGGTCAACATTTTGCTCTGTTGGGATTTACAGAGCTGGCCTGTCATGGCTCTATGAGCGTCCAACAATCAGCAGAAGTGGGGTATGGTTGGTGGACTACAATGTGATCCTCCCAGCTAGATCCGAGGATCCGCTGACCAACGACAGGTGCGGTCCTCTATTCATATTGGGGGTTAGGCGTAGAACTAACAAATCTGCACTGTAAAAAGACATGCCAAGAAACAGCAATATAAGGCCATGAATGTTCCCAAGGTAAAATATTCCGGAGGTAAAATAGTCCCCCGTTCGGATCTCCGGGTGGGGACTACTTTGGGAGGTCCCTGGACTAAAGATAAGATCTACATTAGGCACCTAGAATGCTCTGAGCCTTTACCGGCCTGGGCATTTCAGTGTACAGTTAATGAGATAGTTAAGTATAAATTAGATGTAGTAGCTGTCCAGGAAGTTAGGTGGCCAGGAGAAATTATACTTTTTTCTATGGTGGTACTGAAAATCATAATTTGGAACAGGCTTTTTCATAAATAATAGAATTATTTCGGCTCTTAAAACAGTACAATTTATTAATGATAGGATATCATATGCAGTTTTACAGGGTAGGTGGTGTAAAATTATTTTAATAAACATACATGCACCAACGGAAGATAAAGATGATAATACTAAAGATGATTTTTATGCAGAGTTAGAACAGGTCTTTGATAAATTTTCTCAGTATGATATGAAAATTCTATTAGGTGACTGTAATGCACAGATTGGAAAGAAAGAGACATTTAAGATTGATTACTTTTGCAACCTCAAAGAATTTAATTGTGAAAAGTACCACTTTTAAACATAGAGATATCCATAAATATACCTGATCTTCTCCAGATGGTAAAACTCATAATCAGATAGATCATATTCTCATTGATAAGAGAAGGCATACTAGTATAATTGACGTTCGTACACATAGAGGTGCTGACTGTGCCAGTGACCATTATTTAGTAATTGCTAAATTAAGAGAGAGACTTGCAGTGATAAATCATAAGCAACAAAATCTAAAAGTTCTAAAATTTAATACAGGAAAAATTTGCTGATGAAAGAATTAAGAAAGATTACCAAATTAAACTGTCAAATAGATTTGATGTTTTGCAGGATTTAAATGATGATGAAAATATAAATGAAACAGATGTAAATAAGAAATGGGAGCACATACGTAATGCAATAGAATCAGCAGCTAAAGAAAGTATAGGATACCATAAACCAAGAAAAAGTAAGCCATGGTTTGATAATGAATGTCATAATCTAATAGAAATAAGAAATCAGGCTAGACTTAGGTGGTTAAATAACTCTGATGATACAAATCTAAGCAATTATAATAGAATAAAGCGAGATGTTAACCGCATGTTTAGAACTAAAAAAAGAGATTACTTGAAAAGCAAAATTAATGAAATTGAAACAAACAGCAAAAATAAAAATATCAGAGATTTATATAAAGGTGTAAATGAATTTAGAAAGGGGTGGCAACCTAAAGTAAACTTGATAAAAGATAAAGACGGTGATTTTCTAGCTGACCCAAGCGATATTCTAAATAGATGGAAGAACTACTTTAATGACCTTTTAAATGTTCATGTAGGAGAAAAATCAGAAGTAAATGAAATACACACAGCAGAACCTTTAGTTCCAGAACCGAACTTGACTGAAGTTAAAGATGCTATTAAAAGGCTAAAGAATAACAAAGCACCTGGCATTGATTTAATACCAGCTGAGTTAATTAAATATGGTGGAAATTCGTTAATATGTCAAATTCATAAATTAATTTGTTTAATATGGAATAAAGAAGAAATCCCTCAACAGTGGAAAGAATCCATAATTGTTCCTGTGTTTAAAAAAGGTGATAAAATGAACTGCAATAATTACCGTGAAATTTCTCTACTCTCAACAACATATAAAATATTATCTAACATTCTTTTAACAAGACTAACCCCATATGGTAATGAAATTATAGGTGATTATCAATGTGGATTTAAACGTAACAGATCAACTACAGATCAAATTTTTCACATCAGACAGACACTTGAAAAAAAGTGGGAATATAATCAAAATGTCCATCAGCTATTCATTGATTTCAAAAAAGCATATGATTCGGTCAAATGAGATAAATTATATAATATATTAGTAGAGTTTGGAATACCTAAGAAGCTTGTTAGTATGATAAAAGTATGCACCAGTGAAACAGGAAGTAAAAATCGTGTGGGTATTAATGTGTCTGACAAATTTACAATTCATGATGGGTTAAAACAAGGAAATGCATTATCTCCATTGCTCTTTAATTTTGCCTTAAAATATGCTCTTAGGAAGGTAAAAGAAACTAACGAAGGACTAAAATTAAACGGTGTGACTCAGTTGTTAGCATATGCAGATGATGTAGACTTATTAGGGGATGATATAAATACAATTAAGAATAATGCTAAAATATTTTTCAAAACTGCTAAATAGATAGGTTTGGAAGTTAACAAAGAGAAAACTAAATATATGCTTACAGGCCGAAACCAAGTGTTAGGTAATAATCAAAATCTAATTATTGATAACAACTCGTTTGAACCAGTTTCCAAATTCAAAAACGTAGGAGTAATATTAACAAATGAAAATTATATTAAAGAGGAAATAAAAAGTAGGCTTAATTCAGGAAATGCATGTTACTTCTCTCTTCATAAACTTTTGTCTTCTCGTTTAATACCTAAGAAACTAAAAGTTAAAATATACAAAACAGTAATTTTGCCTGTAGTATTATATGGGTGTGAAACTTGGCCCTTACATTGAAAGAGGAACACAAATTCAGAGTATTTGAAAATAAGATACTTAGGAAAATATTTGGACCTAAAAGGCATGAGGAGACAGGTGAGTGGAGAAGGTTACATAATTTAGAACTACATAATTTGTATTCATGTCCAGATATTATTAGAATAATTAAATCAAGAAGACTTAGGTGGGCAGGCCATGTGGCACGAATGGGAGAGGAAAGAGGAGTTCACAGGATTCTTGTTGGATAACCTGATGGTGAGAGACCTATAGGAAGGCCAAGACGAAGATGGAGGGACAACGTTGAGATGGACCTAAAGGAAATCGGTAGGGATGGAAAAGAGTATATAGATCTTGCTCAAGATAGGGACAGATGGAAGGCCTGTGTTGCTGCAGCCATGAACCTTCGGGTTTAAGAAGGCTAGAGAGTTAGTTAGTTTTTTAGTTTGTATCATCATACATACATATCTCCTTTGCAGCCACTCAGTGGTGGTTGGTTAACGCTGAATGGTATGGATTTTAATCACCCTGCTTATGTTTTTATGTACAACCTTTCAGAAGCTCGTCCTGTCTCATCTTCAAGGTACGAGATATCTCGATCGACAATTTGATGCACTTGATCCTTACCTACTTCTTATTTTCTTGATTCGCAGCGCTTTTGAGTGATTTCTAGCCAAAGGTACCTAGACGCTGCCGTGTTAACAATTTTAGTTTAATTTCGATATATATTTTCTTGATTAGACGTCTTAGAGAAACATAAGGATCATTACCCAATATTAATATTTTTGAAGATATCTCATACAAGTTATCATTATTTAATGGAAAAGTTCTTGGTTTAGGAAATTGTAGCTACCATTAAAACATAAATTGAACTTACAATCAAATTAAGATTATATACAAAAAGTTGAATACTTTTGGCCGGCACTGTACTTTTCGCGTGACGTAAGTTTTGTAGAAGACATTAGCTGTTCTTATGCAATTGTTTTTGTAACTCGTTCGCAAGGTCACAAACGGAATGACTTCCTGATCTACCAGATCCAGAAAAGCAGGTTTTTTCTTAATTCTTTCCCCTCGCAGCTTTTCTCTTCGAAAATCCTTGAATGTGTGAATCCAGCTTTCGTTATTTCTAAATTGGTAACCAACTCTTTATTTTTTTTCAATGCCCAATTGCCCTGCCAAAAGACTCCATACGTAGTTAGGCGGTTTTTTGTTGCGTGCCCGAAGCACGTTCCGTTGCAGACGACTTCCTGTGCGTCTGCGATTTAAGTTACGTTAAAAACTTTTTGTTCTCTTCTCTTGGTATTAGAAAAACCTGTATTTAGTGTAGCATGGGAGTCGGGAGAGAGAGGTGGGAGTTCGAACCAGTCCGGCAATACTCCTAAGAATTAACGTTGTTCATTTCAATTCAAAGAAAAATCGGAAACCTTGTTCTTTCTATTGTTAAAAACATTAAAAAAAAAGTTAGATCTAATAAATTGTGTCAAATATAGGAACCAGGTTAAATTTTCTTATTCTACCATTTAAGCCAAACAGTAAATGGTTCCACAGATTACAAAGTTAAAAACAAATAGAGTATTTATGTGCGAGTCGCACAATATATACTTTGAGTAACATTTCCTCCTAACTTTTAAAGCTTCTCTCTGAACGAGGTGTGTAAAAAGTTAATGATAAATAGAATACCTAACTATGTATTTCAGTACAGTAACTGAATGAAATGTAAAAAAGAATAATATAAAACAGTTGTGCTACGTCTCCCTAATAATAATAATATTATTATCCATTTGGAATAAAAATATTTATTTTTATTAGTTTATACTTGTTATTGTATAATCATCATAATTATTGTTATATATACTATTCAAGTTGTATCAGTGGCAGTACAAAAATTTCTGATGACGTCTATGCATTGAAGTGTTTTGGCGGCAATAGAGTTTCTAGAAATGTTAAGGTTATTAAAGCCGCTAAGGTATGTATGCTCTCTGAATTTATCCCTTTATAATTCAGAAGTGTGTCCATTAGAGAAAATATTTAGGAGAATGCGTTATTAGCTCTCTGATTGGTTAACTATACACACATACAAGAACAACGTGGAAGTGAAGTGAAGAATGGAAAGAAGGTATACGTAACAATGAATTTACCACCATGGGCTTCATTGTAGGTACCATCCCAGCAGTCACATGAAGTAGCTAATGTGAAACCACTGAAAAAAAAACAACTGGTCGGAATGGCTAGCTATGGTGGTAGGGAGATAATTAACGTGCCCACTGGTGGTGGGATTGCTGAAGGCTATAATGCCATTTGACCTAAATGTCTTTAATTGACATCCGTGAAGACAGCCCCACCCATAACGGCACAAATTATAAGATATTATAAATGAACATCAAATTGAAAAGGAGGTAAAAATGTAGCTTGATTTATTTTACTTCGCTTTTCTGCAACTTTTGGCAAATCGCGAAGTCGAGGATGAATGGTGATAAGATGGACAGTCAAAACCAGGCATAGACAGAACATGGCACAAGCACCATTGGTCAAGAGTCCACACGCCAGGGCCTCGTTAGTCTTCAAAATGCAGTTCAGGATGTACTGAATGGGAGAGATGTTGATATAAGAGTGTCTTCGCTCGCCCCTTACACCCAGCTAAATTATCTTTAAGGAGAAACCGCGTCCCTTCGCACTTAGTCATACCCCACACATCAACATTTCGAAATTCCTCATAGAGCCTTGTTGCAAAATATGGACATATAGTTAATTAAGCAGTGAATTTCAGATCAGTCTCAAGGAGCAACTGGTACTATATGTCGGGACGTTCTTCTTGCTCGTTCGAGGCCATCTTATCCTTTGCTCACGGGGGTCTGCCCCATTGCCCCCCCCCCCCCCCAACTATGTTTCTGCAAGGACCGCTCCCTTGAATATCTCTTTAAGAAAATCTTTGTCCGGTTCCGAAAATTTCATTAATTTTTTCCTGCTTTGTGTTCAATGTCAACTACATATTATAATGACGGTGTCATTTTTGCTTATCACAAGCTCCATTTGAAGTTCAAACTTTCTCTGAAGCTGTGAATGTCGATTCCGCCAATGTGCCGTGATTGTGGTAATGCTTCGATGACTCAGAACCGTAAGAGTTGAGCACGTGGAGTTTCCTTTCCTTTGATGTGTCCCTGGTACATCCAACATTGTTCACTTCCTGTACGTTTGCAATGCAAACCAGTTCCTTTGCGTAGCGAATTTACAGTTGCTATCGAGATTACATGCTGCAATTTATAGTGTCACTACCCCTCCTTCATCCCATTTACTGACATTAGTTGATCCTTTGTTACCAACATTCATTGTTGTATCTTGGGATCAAGTTTGGCAATTAAAGCTTGCATTTCAATAAGGAATGTACAGCACATCCTTATTTTCGAAGGATATAACCTTGGTTTTAGCACAGGGGGTTACTGCTGTTCTTGCAATTAACTTACGTCTTCCTGGATCTGATACAAAGCACAAGAGAAAACTTTGTAAGGCAGTTTTAGCGTGTTAGATTCAATAATAAATAAATAAACGCACCGCGGTGGCTCAGTCGGTAACGCGTCTGACTACCATGCTAAAGATCCCGGGTTCGATCCCCGGCCTGTTCAAATCCGGGAACTTTTCTAACGTTGGAAGCGGGTATAACGTCGAATAACATGGGTACCTGGGGGAAACCCTGGTGGGTAAAGGCGGTCAGGGGCGTGATGCTGATCACATCACCCCCACTCACGACCGGATCAAGAAAGTGTAGGGCATTATCCCCACACCCACACCCCCTATACGCCTTCATGGCGTGGTGCTAAGTACAGGGGAGCACTTTACCTTTTTTTCTCCCTGATGACGTCGTCGCCTTGTAATCAAGGGGTCCCCGGTTCCATACCCGTTGAAGGCGCATTGCACAGTAGTTCGGATCTCATTTGAAACTAGGTCCAGTGCATAAAGCGGACTTGAAAACAAATCCAACAATTCAATAAAAAAATAAGTTACTTTTATATGAATAGCTCTTTGACACATATCGAGGATAAATGAAAGCTTAACCAAAGCAAAGCACAAAACTCAATTTGAAATTTGTCGATACCAATCAAAAATAGCTTCCATAAAGCAAATCGACAAATGAACACACATTGTTAATACAGTGAATGAATGTTGCATGCCTGACTTATATACTTTGATAGGTAAATTTTGATATCAAAACCAAAAAAGTACATAATTGTGTTGTGTGCATACAGTATATATTTATTTCAACACACGAAACTACATCGAAACTGCGAGTTTATATCGAAACAAGATTTAAGGGAGATATTTAACCCTAATATTTATGACAGAACAAAGGGGGAAAGAGATTTATAAAGAATAAAAGGCTACAAATATGCTCACAAAATCGATGATATATTTCAACTTGTCAGATGCCACTCCTCCTATTGTTGTCCGGTAGGAAATCCTGACAACCACGGTGGGTGACAAGGAGAAGCAACACCTCTGTACAATAATTTCCCTTTTTTCAGTTCCGGTTCAAGTTACTTTTCATGACAAAAGGAGCTTCCTGGTTTTAAAGGATGCCGAGGTGAAAGCACGTTTTGGAAGTAAGGCAACGTGAAACTTTTATCATAATGCAGCTGGTCCAGTCCGTCCGTTGGTTATTGTTGCGTGTTGTACTGGAATCAGGGAGAGCGAGAAACACAAGCACCAAACACAAGGCGATTGGACCTTGGTACACATATAACTCGGTAGATTCAAACAATGTACATGTATGTTATTTGTGAAACTGGTCGAAGGCACCATGGAAAGAGTAATCCAAAGATAAGTTGAGAATTGCGATTGACTTGGCTAGCCAAAAAACTTCAGGTGTTGGAAGTCTAGCCTCAACTAAGTATAATGTAGATAACTTGCTTCCTACAGGGTGCTTCAAAAGTCCCTTAACACCCACCCCCCCCCTCTATAAAATGTAAAGGAGTTAGACTGGGTACAATTGGTCATCATACGCGTGAGGAATGCATCGAGATCGTACTGCTGTCAGGGGAGAGAAGTTCACATGTCATTTAATCAACGACACCGCCAACGAGATCCAGTGTGTCGCATGTGATATTTGCACAATTACTCCAAAAGTTCCGGGAGACAGGATCAGTCAACGCCAGGCGCCGATCAGGATGTCCCAGAACTTCCACCGACGCGTTGGGAGCATTCTGGCGCTGTTTTCTCACACCTGGGTAATGAAATTTGTTACAATCATGCAGTCATAACTTTTTCCTGATTAAAGATAGGTTGGAAAAACCTTCACCATTGCATTTCTCGTGAAATTCTAGCCTGATTTGATATATCACATCACCCCTTTCCCATTTAAAAAAATGGAGTTGAATTCAATATGGCGGCCGTCCGTTTGGAACACACCAATATGGTTCCCCCTAGGCCTAATCTGTTTTTAACATGACCATAAATACTTTACATTTTGTACTACCCTATAGTTTGTATGTGAACATTTTGTTTTATTGCTAGCCTCTTTTGTCTTTCTATAGGTTAATTTGCCCTAATGAGGATGAATGGTGAATTGATGGTAAATTTAATGATTTTATTATTACATCTGGCCACTTACTTACTGTAGTTAAATTCCTTCAGGCCATATTCTCAATACCAATTATAACAATTTTCGATTTGTTTCCATGAACTGAGCTGTTTTTTTCGTCCATAATTGATGTGGTGCCAACCTAACGTCACTTGTTCCTGGTGCTCCTGTATGCTGCATACAGTGATGTGCTTATATATTGCGAGGTTTCGTAGCTGTAGACGAGCCGAAGAGCATAGAACTTTGCCACTTGGCCAGTACCCAACTGCGAAGCCGAGATTACAAAAGTTGACTCATTACAATTCTTGTTATGTAGTTTTAAAAAAAAAACTGCGTTAGAGCAATATACGCCGTAGCGGCATTGCGTAGAACTAAAGTGATACAAAGAAAGGGAAACCGTGAATTGGAAGGTAATTCCTAAGCATGGGGTCTAGCCCAGACTTGCAGATGGGATCAAATGAATGCAGTAGTAATTGGGGAGAAGTAATGTATAATTATCTCGGCAAGCGCACTTGTTTCGCCCAGTGAGAATGTTTTAGGAGAGAAAGAAAATACTTGTTTAACGTGCACGTACACTGCTGTTTGAAGGAGAAAGTGTGTAGGGACGCGAAGAGTACACGCACATAAATACAACACACTCGCAGGAAGTAAATGCCAAGCACATGTAGAACATCAGTAGGCGCGTGGTCAATCTGGAACTTTTCTTGTTTCTTCTTCTTCATCCATCTTTCTTATCTTACTTTTTTCTTTCCTCTCCCAGTCTGTGTTTTCTTTTTAGTAGGGAGAAGTTTCAACATCAAGGTGAGCAGGAAGTATTGGAGGTCGGAGTGGGTTTCGGCGGCAAAGGCTCCTGGCTAAAAGAAAAGAAAATCGTAAAAGGTGATTCAACTTCTGGTAGTTCTTTCTGAGGAATACAGGGGTGCCCATAAGGGGAAGGATTATGGCGCAGGTCGCGCCATCGAGATTTGGGGGGGGGGATTGTTTACCTTCAAATAATATAAAATTCAACATTTATATATTTTTCCAAAATATATGTAAAAAGTGTACACCTTAAATGCACCATATCTAATCCATTAGATGAAAAAACAAAGAGTTCGAGGGTATTTTCGAATGGGTGGTGGTGGGGGGGGAGAAATATCCAACTCTTACATATTAGTCTCGTGGGTTCTGGGGTGGTGGTTCTGAATTAAACGTTGGGGGGGGGGGGGGGCAGTAACCAACAGATTATGGCGGGTATTTTAGTTAGAGGGGAATTGAGCATTACATTGAGGGGGATATCCAATTCTTGTGTATTACTATTGTCTTATACTGTTGCGAAAATTCTGGTGTGGAAACTGAGAATTAATTTTTTGGAGGAGGCAATATACACTCTTCAATATCAACAGTAAGTCTAAAATTAGCATGGAAATTTTTGTGGGAGGATTGAGTGTTAAATTTAATGGGGGAGATAGAAAGCTCTTGATAAAGTGTTAAATCTTAGATTGTCAATTCATTTCTGTAGTGGAGAGAGAGTTCGAACATTAAATTTTGGAGACTGTATTTAGCGATATGGTATCCACATGTTATCGACACAGAACGTGCCAAAAGAGAAGCTGGAAAAGACTAGATATCTCGGGATCCTAAGAAAGTATTGACACCCCATTAAATTAATATTCTTGAAAGCCTGCAAAGAAATGGATGTATTATTCGCTCGCAATAATGTGTTGCGTGAATGCGTGTTTGGCGCATTATTGAAGTGAATGTGAAGTTTTATACTAAGACATAAGCGATATTCTCGATGTTAATTAATAACATCACTTTTTAAGATATAATGCTTTGGTTAGTATCCTGCTAATTTAAAGCAGGTGCATCATTTGGAAAAAAAATACATCGAATCCGCATTTCTAACTTCATGTCACAGGAAAATTTTACTTTAACCAGTTAACATTTGCAATGAAGGTAGAATCCACTTAATTATTGTTATGAGTTACTACATTTTATATATACCCCAAGAAAACGTGGGCGGGGCGGGGGGGGGGGTTGAGTTCTTTGAAAGAAAAACGTATTATGTTTCTAGCTAGGTTTCTGTAATGTCTCGCGAAACAGAATCGGTCACGTGGTTGGAGCATGTTATTTGGTTTGCCAAGGTTAAATTTCCTATCTTTATCTTAAGTTGTGGAACAATTTGTGTTAAATACTCAAATTGTGAGTTTTATAAACCCACTCACAAACACTATCTATATGCATATTTACATA
Organism: Lepisma saccharinum; assembly: GCF_977018435.1. Lineage (NCBI taxonomy): Eukaryota > Metazoa > Arthropoda > Insecta > Zygentoma > Lepismatidae > Lepisma > Lepisma saccharinum. Next base: position 74,712,021 of record NC_139229.1, on the reverse strand, counting down.
ATTCAATTTACTACATTTAACCAATCAATGTCGAACAATAAAAAATATGGACAGTTTAACATGGCATTTCATTCAAATAATCATAATTTATTATGTATTAAACAAAAATATTTTGTGGGGATTATGATGAACTATTTTTGGGGCGTTCTTGAGTGATAAGCACCACTGTTTATGGAGGAGGTGCAGATCAAGTGTGTTCAGTAAAGCTGAGAGAAAATTTACTTTCGGTATACACGCTGTCGTAATTAAATACTCTGTGTGGATTACGATGTGGTTTGAGGGCACGAATGATATGATTTTTGGGGTGGGGGGAGAGACATGATATGATTTGGGGGGGACGCATGACATGATTTTGGGGGTATTGCGTCATTGGCCTTGGGGGGTGGGGGTGGATGGGCACCCCTGGAGGAATATGTTGGCCTACGTAGAAGCTGTACAAAGCAAACGTCTTCGGCTGGGGAAATTGGGCCAGCCACTTCGTTCAGTTTGACATCGAGATTAATCGTGACAATGAACGTGGAAAGACTGACTCCAAGAGTTTTACGTTTATATAAAATAGCAACGTTTGATTAATTTTGGCGTTACACCTACACTAGGTGCAGGGACGTCGAAACTTATTTCGGAGTGGGGGGGGGGGTAAGTTCTTAAATCCACCAACATTTTTTCTAAATCTATTTTCATATATATATATGTGTGTGTGTGTGTGTGTGTGTGTGTGTGTGTGTGTATGTATGTATGTAATTTATATTATATTTTAGATTAAATTAGAGATGCTACTCCTATCGTCCTCTCTGCTCTAGATAATATAATTGCACAAACAAGAGGTGATAAATACATTAACCAGCTAATTGATGCTCTGTTGACGTATTCAATTCCATTTATTCTTACTGTTATTTAAACTGTGATGGTATGTGGCCTATACATTGGGGCAATACCAGCTTCATTGTGGTCACATCACGATCTAGAAGAGGGGCTCCTTAATGGTATATCAAAGTTCTTCATTGTTCAAGATCTTTTTTAATCATATAATTTAAATATATAAAATTACCAATGGCTAGAACAAATTTAGAAGAACGTAATGACTGGGAATAGAAACCAACCTTTTGAGAAGCCCTTGCATCGCGGGTTCTTATAAAATATACTGTTCTGATTTCAACACGTTTATCGGAAGTGAGCTCTCTACCAAGACTAAGACCGATAAAAGTGTCTTCGAATCTCCATACCATTTCTTAAGCTGAAGCTAAGGAGACACTCCGCACACGTAAGAACAACACACAACCCCACAGAGGATTATACTGGCTGTGGGTCCAGGCGCCAGAGCCCTGATGGGAAACGTACAATAGAACCACGGGCAAAAGAGCTCCCGCGTGGAGGGGAGGGGCAGAGTGGAGCATGCTTCCTTGTGGCCCGAGTTGAACCGGTGGAGAGACTTTTGAACGAAGGTTCTTTTCCTTGTGGTCGCTCTATAGTTGTTGTTTTTTTTTTCCTTGTTGTAGGGCTGTTACGTGACATTGTTGACCTTGCTTGTGGGTACCTCAAAGCTATAACCTGGTTCAACAGCGGGTGAAAGAACATGCCAGTGAGAAATAATATTCCAATTTCCAACTGTAACATTAATACCGATTATTGAATTAAAATGAATAAAGAAATGTTGCGGGAGTCCAGTATAATGAAACTGCTTGTCACCGATATCCTAGACTGTTCTCTACCCCGCTCTTTTCTTCGATGTACCAGGGTTGCCTACATGCAAGGAGCACATTCTCCACCGGGCCCCTTTTAACAGAGTCACCCAGTACATCTTTTCTTGTTCTTGCTGTTAGCCGAAACTTCAGCCCACGTTCATTGACGAATGGAAAGTTTTTTCTCAAATGTTATTCTGTTATTCAGAACCAAGAATGAGCAGAAAAAATAGTACAATAGTTTATGGCACAACTGGGGGGGAAGACCATATTGCCCCCCCCCCCCCCCCTGTTCCGACGTCCCTGACTAGGTGTGTGGTCGTAATATCATCGACACTGTGCAGTTGTTTCCATTCAGCAGCACAGACTTGCAATGACCCATACTTACCTCAAAAGTAATATTGGAGTACTTGAACACTAACGTTTAAACGTCTAAATCTCGCTCATTTACCTGCTCCATTTAGTTTATAGCTATGCTGAAAGAAAGGGATTTTCGATGCAACCCAAATTAGTTTAAGCATCCTTATCGACCAATTAGTATCTCACTCTGATGCTGACTTTTCATTGGTGGTAGAAAAGACCCTACTTAAGAATATACCATTCTTTCTAGGCGTAAATAGTTTCTGAATGTTGATTCATTACAACATGCTGAACCATCGAAGGGGCAGGGGACACAGAAGCCTTCTTTGGATACACCTTTTCTTAAGCAAATGTGGTTTTCTTAGTGTAGTTCATTTGATAAATTTACTATTCATTGATTGTTTGATTTAGTTTATTTTACTTCGCATTTTGTGCCTCTTGGCTAATTTGCGAAGATGGGGATGAGTGATGAAATTGATGAATGGACATTCAGAAACAACCAAGCCCGAGCGGGATTCGAACCCGGGACCCTTGGCGTCGCAGCGCGATGAGCTAACCACTCGGCCACAGGGTCCGGCAATTTACTATTTATATTTGCATTCAAAATGCTCTTCAGAATGTGAACCTCCCCAGAAAATATCTGTGCTCTTAATGTTACATTTTATATTCTTAACTCTGTGACATTTCTTGAAATATTTGGCAAAGACGATTCGATACGCAAATACTTATTTCTTCATTGTTTTAAAAAAATGTGGGGGTAATTGTTCATTTTACCACCTCCAAATCAGGGCTTCCAAAATGGCATAACGGAAAATGCTGTCGCCTTGTGATCAAGGGTTTCCGGGTTCGATCCTCGGCGGAAGTGGATACCATTTTAAACTGTAGTTTCCCCGATTAGCCTATCTGAGCATGGGGTGGACTTTCTTGGTTGAATACAAACTGCTTACAGTTACATCAAGTCGTCTACGTGAATCATATGCTGATGTCCCCACTGTCGCCTTCGATCACGTGAGACTACTTTTCCCTTGATCTTTGTCCTGGCATTGCCAGCACTGGTCCTACTCTTACAAGCATTGCGGAGTTTCAAACGAGAACAACAACTTTAAAGAAAACTTGTTTCATTTTCACGAAAGAAAGTTAAGATTAAGAATCTTGGAGCTTTTGATTCAACATGCTGGAAGGAAGATTCCTTTGAACATTTCCGGGTGTGCTGCATCCAATCCAAGTTACACTTTCACCGTCTCAAGGGTGACGTCGGTGCACAATATTGACCTCCAAAACAGTGTTGCCCTGTGGAAAAGTGGATCGGAAGAAGGTGCATGAGATTTAAACTTTGTTGAGAATTTTGACCTGAGTGCATTGCGGTTCCACCCAGAAATAAGCGCAGTTTCAATAATTTCTCCACGAGAAATGTCTTCTGAAGAGGTCAACGGTTTTGAATGTTCGATTTCTGTTACTTTTACTTTGTTAATACTTTTATTGAATTTTCATTTATACGCTCCTCACAAAAAGTTTGGAATATTGCCTTTTAGGTACAAGAAGTTTTGGATATTATTACATTTGGCAATAGGTGATAGGCATATGTCGGTCGGTGAAAAGACGATAACGTCCACCAGACAGATACCATGTGTTGTTTAATTCCAAGGCCGTGTCTATCGCCTATTGTCTATTCCAATCTTTTTACGAAGAGGGTATAATTTCCTTCAGTTACACGCTATTCCTCTCTTCATCCAAGGTACTATACCAGTAAGTTTATTACACTCCTCATCTAACTCAAGGCCGTATGCATTCCAGAATTTTTTGACGAAATTAGGAAACTAGAATCTTAGTCCAATTTTTAAAATAATCTATCATGATATTTTGAATGATTTTAAACAGTTAGAGTAGAATGGAACTTTGTAAAAATATATTATTTAACTATGTCTGATACTAAACTTTCATACCTACACTATGTGCAGGTCTGTAGCTAGACGAAACATCAAACTCAGGTCCCATGACTTTTTTGTTTGCATCTTTCTAAATTCTCTTTCACAATTTACTACCTTCCTGGGTAGAATATGCTAATTGCCTCCCCCATATGTGTAACTATATTTTTTTATCAAAAACAGTTTTCCACAATATTTTTTAAAAAATGTAAATTTGCATCTATTTGAGGTCCATTTCTAATTTTATTTTTAATTTCTTCATTAACTGGCGAAGATCTGCATGTGTGTAGACTGAAAGTGAGAGATGGTTGGCAATAAAATTAAAATATATGTGCCTGTGCGTAGGGACAGGAAGATCGAACATAAATTTGTATTGGTGAAAAAGTTGAATGAGCCGAAAGTTGAATCCAATGATAGTTCACCCTGCGTGATTGTTCCACCTGTATCTATCCCATCTTGGGTATACATTTAATTTGAAAGCAAGATAAAACTTTTCAGCTAAACCACAAAACAGAAGCTTTCCCATACCACTAATTGTCCCACATTTTGCTATGAAGCAACACAACTTCCTGTACGCTCCATTGTACTTGAGGCGATCACGTGTTCACGAATCATCCTATCTTAGTTGAATGGGGCAGGGCAAGGGAATCATGAATTTTGCAGCATGTGATGACACTTTTTAGTCCATTGTCTCATTACGGTTTGGGCACGAATCTTTTTTTGCATTGAAAGCAATGAGATTCACACGCGTGAATATTTAGATCTTCCATTAATCTTTTTTACATTGTCATTGATGTTACGTGTGTGTGTTGTTGCGCGTGTGACCCGGCGACAAACCTGGGATGACTTTCCACTTGGAAAATGAAAGTTATCGCACGGTAGTAGCCTATTTCTACCTTACTCCTCTACTGAGATGAGTGTATAGCATGCTCGGCCCTAGTTGGACATGAAAGGCTTGAAAGTCCTTTTTAATTCATTTTGTTTCACTGGGAGTTAGTTACAATACTTAATTATATTTCAGTTCACACTTTAGCATTCCTTCAGGCATCGCTGTTACCACTTCGCAATAAGGACAAGAGTGGAAATTACTATATTAATGCTCAGCTGTGTCTTGGATTAATAATAATAATAATAATAATAAATCCTATGTGCAGTGGCGTGCCCAAGGTGGGGTTGGTGGGGGTTAAAACCCCTCCTTTTGGTCCAGTATTTCTAAAAAAAGAACGTCAAAGGCAGGAAAATATGGCAAAATGAGGACTGACTACTTAGAAAATGTACACATAACCCCTCCCTTTCGAAAATCCTGGGCACGCCACTGTCTACGTGGTGAGCGCTATCTTCTGGAGATTGAACAGGGGTCCCGGATTCGAATCCTGGCCTGGGCATGGATGTTTGTGAGTGTGTATTCATCACTTTCATCATATCTTCACTCATCCCCATCTTCGCAAATTAGCCAAAAGACGAATTAAAAGCAAATCAATTCTGGAGATTGAAAAGAATGGATTTGTACAAATTACTAAATGATTACTCTGCACAATGGATTGTTTCCGTTCGACTGAAAGTATTCTTTAGGTTACAAAGTTTCAAGTCAATGATGATGAGCTGATGAACTTGATAAAGAAACACTCACAATGAACACCCAAACCCAGGACGGGATTCGAAAAACTGAATCACAAATATGTTGATTCCAGTATCACATTAAACTGCTGATGATACACATTTGGTGGCATCAAAATACACAGAAAAATACAAAAAAAGAGTTCTTTTATCAGCTTCTGTTCCGCGTGATGCGCTGAAAATGCATCAATTAAACAGGTCAGAAACAATCATTTCAAGTAAAACCAAATTACACGTTTAAATGTGTCGGTTGATGCGTTTCTACGATTAGAACCGTGCTGAAAATAATACCCTCGTCTTACACAATTAAGTTATTGAGACAAGTCTTATTTGCCCGAGGTTGGTGCGGGAATAAATGTTTAGCCTCTGGCAGTGGATTTTCTGAACATAAAGTCACGGAATAGCATTAAGACATGCAAAATGTGGAGTGGCAGAGGTTATTAAGGTGCGACTTTCATGTGTTGATGGTAACCGAAATGGAATCTACAGAGTTTGGGAGAAAACGCACACTCTCACGCGATAACTTGCAGGAGGATTGCGAATAAAAAATATAAAAGGATCCTCTATCGACTGTGTTACCATGGTTAAGGAACAGTAGTTTGAGAATCAAAGTTAACACAGAAAGGGGGGGGGGGGCACAGTCCCTAGTTACGCGTGGGAGGCGGGTCAAGAGGACTGTGCTCCCAGGCCCGAAGGAGCAAAAATTTGAAAATAGCAAACGTCGAGGGACCTCGTGAATTGTTAATTTGCAAAGAAATAGATGTAAAAAATATCCTTACCGGCTTTGCTCGCAATACAATCATTTCGATAGCACTCGCGTGAAGTTTAAACTTACTCCTTAAAGACAGATATATGCGATTGTATCATAATCTGATGTGCAAGGTACAGTCACGGACACTGCCTGCTTGTAATGAATACATTGACTTTCAATGGAATCGTTACAAGCCGGCAGTGTCCGTGACTGTACACTAAATGTATATGTAGTTTTGAAAATCGAAAAGGATCAAAATAAGTAAATGTTTTGATGAAGGAATCATGAAAATACACAAAGATCAGCTGATTGCCTTATAATTTCCAAAGCATCTGGTTAATTATTATAAAGATTGAAAGATTGGGTGGTGTGAAGATACGCGAAAAACTTTTCATGAAGATAATGCAAGAAATGTTCATATCTTAAAATTTAAATATTCTAGTTATTAGAGTTCAAAAATGTGATATAGTATTGCAAGAAAAACTGATTTTATTATATCGAGTTAAGATTACGTGTAAATGCATAAACATTTTGTGTATCAACGTAACGTACAAAAACATATATATTTTTAAAAATAATACATATAAAGTTCTGCCTCTAGAAAGTTGCTACCCTCTGTTTCAAGAAGCATTCTAAGACTTGATTCGAGATGGAAAAAAATATAACGTGGAAAGGTAGATTGTCCAATTTTACTATAGAGATATGGATAGTATAAAATTATACTTGGAACTCGGAGTTTTATCGGAATGATAAGGAAGTGCTAAAGAATAACTGAAAGGATGATACTCTTTCTGGGTAAGTACTAGTTCGAATCCCAGGAGCCACCTGGTGGCCAGTTTCAAAAGAAAAGCTTAATAAACGTTGAAAAGATCTACTACATCCAAAATTAACTTAGAATGAGAAAATTGCTTCACAGAAGGTTAGCAAATTCTGCGATAGAATCTAACCTATCAATTATCTAACATTTTTTTCAGAGGTATGTCGAAAATAAGTTTTTTTTTTTTTTTTAAAAAAAAAGCTGATCCCATGTCACTTAGTTATTACGTTGAAGACAAACCCATTAATAAGTTAACATTTCCAAATGGAACTTCCCAATACACTTCAACCTGTTACGTAAGGAACATGCTATTAAACACACACATTCCTCTGAGATGTCTATCCTTGGACGGGCACATACATTTGCAAAGTCCGAAAGTTCATCGGAAGATCACCTTGAAATTTTCATTTTGTTGGAGGGACCGGTCTCTTACGGTAACATTCACTGTGTTACGATTCAGCACGATTGGCTGCGCGGCTGTTGTCCTTGGTCTAGCCAGGAAGACATTTTGTGGCTAGAAGCTTCTGTAAATTAGATTGAATTCTGAACTCATTCAGTAAGAGTGGTTGCAAAGAATTGTGCACCATGCTTACAGCGTCTGACGAAGTTTATTCCCAAGTTAGGAGGAATTCCTTCATCAGCTCCTTGATAGACAAAAGGTTAGTTACCTTAGACTTGTAATTATCTAGGCACATTTTGTAACTTCTATTAATATGAAACCGAAATTATCTAGGCAATACGAAATCAAATTTCAGTGACTTTCACCGCGAAGTTTTTCTCAATAAAAATACCACAAGAAATTAACATAGTTATAAGGAAAAACAGTATTATATGAGGAAAAATTCCACAGAAAATATTAAAATCTATTCAAGCAAAGGTATAGGGAACTTTTTAAACTTGGTGGCAGTGCATTTGTAATAAGTGAACAAATTGCAAATAAAAATGCGTGTAGTGATCGGATAATCGCGTTTGTAATTATAATGCTATTGAGTGTGTGTTTTGAAGTGGTTAAAGCCAGCTGTTAGATTTTGTTATTAATGAATTGCAAAAATTTCGCGCCGGGCCTCCTCGATGCCGTAGACGCCGACCTCCGTCGAGGAGTGGTTAGCACAGTGTGCTACCTCGTCAAAGGGTCCTGGGTTCATATCCCTTCGTCAGTTTCATCATATCACTCAACCTCATCGTCGTGATTAACCAAAAGTGGCAGAAATGTGACGTTAATTAACATAAATAAAAAATAAAACCAATTTCATTCCAAATTTATTGTATCCCATTTGACCTTGGGGAGACTTTTTTATTAGAACCACCAGATGAGTGAATATCCAGCATAACTGCTATTTTTTTCTACATTTCATACAGTTAGTGTACTGAAATGCATACTCTAATTTATTAACTTTTACATGCCTCGTTCAAGAAAAAACTTTAAAAGTTAGGAAGAAATGTTAGTCTCAGTGTTTGTGTGGTATCTCGCAACAAGCTCTAATTTTTAGAATTACGAATTTGAATTTAAAAATTTGGGTGCGCCAGCACTTAGGCTATTTTGCACCCTTCACATTATACGGGGGCTAGCCCCTTATTACAAATAACAACTCTAACGTTGCATAATTAAAAATCTTAAAATCTTCTGGCTTCTGGTACACCAATTTTGTTCAAACTACATGATAATGACCAAATAGTCATATGAAGTGAAAACTCGTTACAATTATTTACATTTTATTTACAACTTAAGGAATGACATTTATTGTTTTCCATTGTTTATTGGCAACCTCATATCCATTTATCTCGTGTCGTAATTGAAACGAGACTTACATGAGAATGAAACTACTTTGATCTGCGGACCATATATCGGCCAAACACCACGGCTAGAGAGGTATGCAGCTATTCTTTCAATTATATTTATTTATGAACGCGGTAGGAAACATTCATTTTCAGGAAGTGAGTCTGCAGTAGTTTTTTTCATTCGCGTGATATTTAAGCTACTTTGCTTTCTGAGATAACATGGTATGACATCAGAGAAAGGAATGCCTATTCATATTTCACAAGGAGTCAGACATCCTACTTACTCATGTTTCTAAGGGAATGCAGATATTATGCTTAGATAAACAAAAGACGAACGCCCGTCTCTCCTTACACGCTAGCATCTGGTTGAAATGCAGAATGTGCGGAACTTTTGCATTTGTGATGTCATCAAGAGTTTCGATATAAAAATTATATTTTCTGAACGTGTAAAATCCGTAAATTGTTTTCGACTAAATGACATGAAATCCCTACTAGGCAAATGAACAAATTATAATCCAATAAATATTTGTATATTTTTTGCTTGGCGTTACTCAATGGATTGATTGATTGATTTCATTTGTTTTAGTTTGCTTTTCTGCCACTTTGGCTAATCGCGAAGTTACTCAGTGGAGAGGCGCATGGTGGTAAATAAGGGAATATTCGCGTCAATTATTTTCAAAAAAATAATAACGCAATAAATATTTTGTAAATAAAAATCTAAATTTGCACAATAAAAATAATGTAATTATAAATATAATTAGTGCACGTCGATTTGTACAATGATATTTAGTGATATTTTTCCATTGATATTCACTGCGAAATTTCGAAGATCCAGTGTCCCCCGGGCCCCCCTTAATGACGTCTCTGTTAATATACGATGTAAGTGAACAGTATATATAAAGAAACGTGATGTCATACAGTTACACAGATTTTAAAGCTAATCGTTTAGTTAATGGAACGTGCATTCCATTCCCCAAGGAGGAAAACGCTCGACTTTCATTGGTGATTAGCAAAAGCTTTCACCTTTCTAGTTAAATGTATACTTTGGGCATTCGTAGGTGGCCATAATGACAGGACAAACGCCGTCGTTTTTTCTTGTTTCTCGTTGCGGAAATTATGCCACGCAAGAGTAAACTCTTCTCTTCTTGTATCCTTTTTGTATCGGAACTGGTCCTATGGGCAACTAAGGCATTCACCTAAGCCCGCGCCAGATATAAATTAATGATTACTTAATAGTTCGCTAACGTGTTTGTGTTTCAGACCTGTGTGAGAATTCAGGGGGTGGGGATTCTTTCTCTGCTACCTAGGTAGATTCAGATGTTAACAGCAAATAAATATAAGCACTTGATCATACATTTTTACTATTTCTGTTATTTAGAATAACTGTAGCGAAACATTAATGAAACTAGCAAATATAATTTTCTCAAATACGCCCCCTCGTGGTGGCGTGGTGGTAACGCTATCGCCTTGTAATCAAGTTATCCGTGCACATACGTCCTAAGGCAGGCAAGCAAAGCACCCCCCCCCCAAAAAAAAAACACTGCTTCAGTTAGAAGTTGTCATGTGTTTGAAACAATCTATACCAGTCTCGCTTGTAATTATCAATCCTAAATTCAAATTATTGCGACTGAAGTGAAATTACAGTGTGAAATATATATAATTTTAGGATTATATTAATTTACCATGGAGGCAACCCAACCCCCCTTCTTGACCCCTTCCAGATGCCCATGATCCTGGGTTCAATCTTCGGTAGAGGCGGATGGTTCGGATTACACTTTAATGTGTAGGTCCAATCCCGATTAGGCTATCTGAGCATAAGAGTAGACTTAAATAATAAAAAAACTCACATAAACACATAAAAGTGAGATCTTTTGTTCCAAGTTGGCGTTAACAGCCACAACCTGCGAGATTTTTACATAAGAGACATCTAGGTAGTACCAGATCGGAAAACGAGTTTTACTCTTGATCAGTTTGATCAACGTGCAATATTAACTTTCTCCCAGTACTGTCCGCCAAGACTTCGTTGATTTAGAATGAGTATTACAGAAATTGTTATGACCTTTGCTGTGTTCTGAATTTATATTTCGCTGTGGACCTAGGACGCCACCTTCGAAATTTCACTTTTTTCACCAGATGGTGTGATAATAAATTTCAATTATTGTAGATAATGTTCATCGTGGGATGAAGTATAAATGCAATCGGAGAGGTAAATGAAATAGGCAATAATAGTTCTCTATAATATAAACATAAGTGCATATATGATACTGGTTTACTGAAAAGTCATGAAAACCGACCATTTCAGTGTGGGTTCAGTTTATAAAATCTGTCACCAGGCGACTCTGAGGAAGACAAATTGCATGAAAAGTGTTGGAAGTTGACCATCCATTTTATTTTAACGTTGCAATGACGTTTTCTGACCTGTTCTGCCTTCGCTTGAATCCATGACAGCTCTGTCATAACTTCTAAAAAACATTTGCTAAGCAAAACTGGTATTTTTTTAAAAAAATACCGAAGTTAAATCGTTATGTACATATTGCTACATATGTAAATTTCGTTTATTGTTCGTAGTGTGCTGCAAGCATAAGCTACTACTTACATTTTTATTGCTTGCTTATCTCCTGAATGTGTATGAAATTCACTTGCATTAGGATCCGCATATCTTTCTTTCCAGATTGTGTGCAAATGCACCAAAGCAAATCCACTCATTTGTAGCAAATTGATTTTATCCCTTGAACTTCTTTGTGTGATTGTTTCTGCCTTTTCAAATAAAATATCCCACCTTACACGGGATTTTTTCTATTTAGAATGTACTCGTATAAAACCGTAAATTCTACTTTGCGGAAACATTTATGAATCTTAACACGAATATGCAACTTAATCTGCAGCACAACGCAAATAATCAATGGAAGTAACCGAATAGATTCTACACTAAAGCATTGGAGCGAATCTGCTGATAAAAAATAATTCACGGTCTGCGTAATGCTGAAAGAAAGAAATTCCTTTCTAAAAGTTCTACGTCTACGGATCACAAGGCATTTGTACAGAGAATGTCGTATTTCATTCCTGGCTACAGAGTTGTACAAAAATATCGTGCTGGGAATTTGTAAGTTTTAAATAATATATATATTTTGGGGGTAGAATACAGCAACATGCTGTTTCTTCTTGGACGTAAGTTGACTGTGAAAAGCAGAAAACTGCGCTGAACATATCAGAACCAAGAATGGTGGTGTACAGGGCCGGATTGATGCTGCAGCATTAGGTCCATTCTTGAAATAGGCCTAGATGAAAACAGACTAGAATTTTCCGAAAGCTGAACAGTTTTCTTTTGCTATATTAACCTGAAAATAAATCTTAGAATGAAAATTGGAGCCCCAATTTCGGACGCTTAGACACAGGTAGTAAATTTTTCACCTTGATGAAAGTTAGTTGTACAGAAAAAATCGACGGTATGCAGCATCAGGCCCAATCTAGTCTTAATCCGGTCCTGGTGGTGTATAAAGAGTGCAGAAAGGAGTGTGCTACTGGTAGTTTCTAAAAAAATAATTTAAATAAGGAATTTTTATAATTGATGGGTTTGTTAGCATGTTTCTTTACATTTACAGTCAAAGAATCTGTTCCAGTGCTTCATTGCTAATTATGAGACACTTTCAAATGGGATAATTATAAAACGAAAGGCCAATCTGTGCATGAAAGGAAAGAAATGTTTTGCACGTATTTACGTTGACAAAAGGTCAACTTTCAATTTTTTAAAACAGCTGTAAAAACTTACTTGCATGCACATCTGACTACAAAGTGTTTATGCATATTTGTACCTTTGAAAACAATACAACGTGACTACGCTTTACATTTCCTTCATCTAGATGTTAAAGGCCCCAGCAACTGTTCATATGCAATGCAACAAAAGCTTGACGCATCAGATAAGACGTGCGCACAGATTCGTGTTTGAGCTTGAGGTAGGTCAGGAAGGCAGCAGTGAAAGCAGTTGCGCAACATTCTTATGAATGTTCTCGAAGCAGCAGTTCTGATAGCAAACTTGCTGATCTACTTTCGCTAACATCGAACAATTTTTCGACTATAAAAGTCATTTCATGCAAATTATGTCACGCTTGATTTGTGTGCGGTTGAAGCAAGTCCATATAAAAATACGGTTATTTTGCACCAAAAGCATTTCTGCTACTTTTCCCCTTATTTTCTCTGGGTAGGCAGGATAAGTTTACGATTATGCTACACGTAGCATGTGCCCTAAGGCTCGCGAGGAACCAAAAGTTGTCCGAAAAGTTGTCAGAGTACAGGAAGGAAGGAAAGTTAGCGTGGCCAACCAGTCTATTCTACTCGTGCTTTAGAGAATAATTTAGGAGCTCTGCCCTTGCACGCACGAACATTCTCGAACAGAGGTGAAAATTTTGTGGGAGTGGATTAGAAACGTAAGTGAGGAAACTGTTAATAAATTGACATTTTTACAATTTGTGCTTGCTTAAACTGTTTATGACGTTGTCCATTCTAATTAATGTAAACATTAGTGTAACTAATAGTTTTAGTTGTCAATTAGTAATATTCATTTAACACTTAATCGAAGGTAAATATAATCAGAATTGGCAATATTGGCTGGTTCAAGACAATCTATTCTGGGTTGTACCTTTGAAGCCGACCTTCCAAAAAGACTTTGGCAATAATATGACAACCAGAGCTATGAATCCTATGTTCACCTTTATATCTCAGCTCCCCACTTGACGTTTTACTGCTCGATGCTTTGCTTGTAACTTTTTCCTTGTGTAGTTGACACTTTCGGCCGAGGTGTAGGCAGTCCACTTTAAAAAAGTCTAGAATTATTAGATCAAAACATAGAAGGTGTAGTGGAATTTATGCATGTTTATGGAGATAAATAACATTTAACATGGTAATAAACTGGGTGTACGAATACTTTTTGAGACTCGTTTTCATTGTCAAAATATCTTCAACTCAAAGGATAACATTGCCCTCTATCATATTTTAAAATGTTCTTTGACATTGTTGTCGATATCGCTTCGAGAAAATTGTTTCAAATGGAAAGTTCGACGTGTGCGTAAGTTGTCAGACTGAAGAGACATGTGACCATAGGCATAGTTGTGCCCGTCCGCTTGAGGGGGGGGGGGGGGTAGCTGGGGCTAACTTTATTCATGCTTTTATCCATTACAAAAATCATCACGGGCATTCTCCTTGGGAGACAGGTGATCCCCACATCATCTTATCCAAAGGAAGTGGAATTGATAAAAGGAATAAATACGCTATTACAGATGGTTGTAAATTTACTAAACACATTCCTTCTTTAGAATAAAGAAGCTATAATTTTAATATGTGATAATTTTAATATGTGATAATTTTAATATGTGATAATTTTAATGGTACTGCAGGGTTGCTACGCACCTGGAAAACAGGGAAATGTCAGGGGAAAATCATGGAAATGTCTGGGAATTTTGTAGATCGTTTGGAATTTATGTGCATTTTGGAGTCTACAAGCGAAAAAGTTGCAAAATGAACAAGTAGTTCACTCCCACTTCTGGATTCAGTTCTTGTGATTCCACTCTCAAAAAGGATTCAGTTTAGAACCTTGTTTCTTTAGTTCTTATGAGTGTCAGTCTTGTGCAAAATTGTGGTTCATTCGAATTTCTGTAATAAATTTTCACTTTTATAATACTAGATGTTAGAAAAAATATCAAAGTAAAACTTGCAGTCCAGATATCTGATTGATAACTATAGTACATTGACAATATATCATAATTATCGGAAAGGTTGGTGAAGATGAGGTTATCGTCTATTATTTTATAGATCTTAGTCTTGTTGGAATTCCCTATAAAATTACTATATGCAACAAAAAATTCTCCAGATGCTGTGTACTGATAAATGCAAGCAAAAGAGCAGCATTTTCTACGACACTATAAATGAAAAATTGTGTATGGTTTTCTAACTTTTTCTGTTTTTATATTGTGGAGTTCTGTGAAATCATGTATTTCTGTTACTTTGGCCTGAAGGCTAGATGCACGTGATTGTAGTACCCAATACAATTGATGCCGATTGCAATTATATATTTTCAGGCGCGGTTGGCTGTATAGCGCAAATGTGCAGTGAACCCCCAGTAATATACAAAATAAACAATAACTAAGAAGTTCATAAGCGTAGAGTGGCAAATTCTCTTAGTGAGAAGGAGAAACCGCGGGCCAGAGCCACTCAACTCCCCTCTAGTTCCGTTTCGTGCAAAGCCTCCGCTGAACCTCCGCAAGCCAACCCCTACCATGCTAAAAGCTTAGGACGGCTAGCAGAAGCTCGACGCGTACATATGGCGAAAATACATGCAGTCTGAGACTGGGGGAAGGCAGTCTCGTCAAAACGGACATGCGCAGTTCGTAGGATCACCAGCGAGCTGGAGTGAATCACGCTCTTCTCTCTTCCAGTGTTGCACTATGTGTTTCAATTTGAATTCATTTGGCATTCTCTTTGTATTATTTATATTTTACAATACGTATTAGATTAATGAAGAGGGTGTTATATAAATGTAGAGGTAACACCGAACGAAAGCTAGAAGTAAAGATGATGGGACAAATAAGATAAATATGATAGAAAACAACTTGCCTACACATTCAGAGTTTTCATCTTTAAGATGGAAACACTTCAGGTGGAAGGAGCCGAAAAGTAAAAAATAGCGCGAGGGCGAGGGGTTGCTTATCGGACAAGACTTGAACAACCTTTGGTCTTCTTACGTCAGACTAAATGCTTTCGTTGACATGTTAGGCTTTTTAGGTTTAGTTGTCTTAGAATATATACACTCAATTTTCGGGGCTTACCGTGCTTGACCAAAAATGTAATATTTGCTATTTATTCAAGCATAACCTAACAATGAAGGCATTTCGCATACGTCAGAAGACGACCAAAAAGTTGTTTGGGTTTCGTGCGATCAGTTATACTCTAGCGCGAGAGGGTGTTCGAAGGGACGCGCGCATTTAACTTTGTTACGTGTCATTGTCTCCATACTTGTTAGTTTGTTTTGAAGTGCATGGCTGGTGATTGAAATATATATGGCATAGTGATACGTTGAGTGAAGTGAGGTGTATTGGAAGGAGTGTAGTTGTTGCTGTGCGAGAAGTTAACATATTGCATAGAATAGAATCTAATCGCTTTGATTTAGCGATATACTTTCGAATAGTTATATAAGAATTATCTTGTAATCAAGGGGTCTTGGGTTCGATTACTGATACATACTCATTTTAGCAGGCAGAGATTTGTATTTTTTAACTGTAGGTTCAGGATCCAGTTCCAATAATATAGTCTATTTGACAGTAGTGGGACCAGAAAAGAGTTGGCAAGAGTGGAAGAGGCAAAATTGAGGCGAGAATATTTTCTGAATTCTGAGAAACCCCTAAATACAATACCATACGAAAATCTTAAATTAAAATGATCGCCCCCTACACACACACTCCTTGGTGCTGTCACTGTTATCTGAACATAAAGCAAATTAACTTTGTCAGTAATCTACCAGCCAAAATTTGATAATTTTCCCAGTACTATCTCTACGAACAAAAGCGTGTAGTGTCTCAAAAGGTTTAGATAAGTCCACTTTGCATAATTTTGGTGAACCCCCAGGAAAATTATGCACGAGCCGCGCCTGTATATTTTACTCTTCGAATTTTCACGTGTTCTTGTGTGTGTAGAATGAAATTTGCTTTAAAAAAAAGTTGTGAAAGTGAATATTCATAATAATTGACGGATTATATATTTGATTGAAAAACACAAGGTTCAAAATAAAAAATCATGATAAACGTGCCTGGAAAAAAATCATTTTTGGACTGGAAAACCTGGAAATGTCAGGGAATTTCATAATAAAAAAAATCGTAGCAACCCTGCACTGAACAAATTATAATGCTGCAAGGCATTTAAAAGCACAATCTACATAGGTATTGGAATAGTAAAAATTTAAATTTCCTTAATTTCTATACAGCGAAACTTCACATTTTCCTAATTTTACTACAACTGAGAACCACTTGTGACTAGATTCGTGAAGAAAACTTTAAGATATCAAACCAATTACGTATCTAAAACTTCAATAGAAGTGCACTGTTTTTTGCACATCTGTATAAATTCCTGATTTTTTTTGTCTTGTCAACTAAAATTTCCCTTTCTGTATTTAACAGCACTGGCGTACGCAGGGGGGGGGCTGAAATTGTGAGAAAATTAACATGTTCAAATAAAAGCAGTGAAGAACTCGAAGGAAAAACAGAGTGGTAAATGCAAATCCCCTTTAAAATGACCCCCGATCGCTATATTAAGAATGGAAAGTTCTAAATATACGTAATATCACACTGCACCCCTTGAAATCTATCCACCTTTACAATTTCAGCCCCTCCAGAAAAAAAAATCCTTCGTACGCCAGTGTTTAACAGTGATATGGAAGAACATTTATCTTGCCCATTGTTGACTTTAGTCATGTTTTAATATATCTCATTGTAGAAAAAGACAGTTCAGCTATAGGCGAAGACACTGGCAGTCTTCCGTAAATATATAAGAAATCAAATCTACGTCAACTGAAAATTATCACCAGGGTGGGATTTATGATTTTATCAGAGGGGGGGGGATAAACTTAGTTGGTTTGCTATCTCATTAATCTTATAGATGTTTGTAAAAAATTCCCCAGAATACTATTTATTAGGCTGTAATAACATTCCGTTCATTTAAAACTCGCATGTAGATATTTTTTCCAATATACTTAGGCTTACCATACGTCCGGGAATAGCCCGAACAGTCCTGCTTTTTTAGTGCTGTCCGGGATTGCAAAATGTCCGGGGTTTTCAGAATCTGAACATGATATAGCTACCGGTATTAGAATATTCACGACCAAAATTTATGACCGGCAACAATCGATTATACCGTTTCTGATTTACAAGGGAGTACACAAGTTATTAATGCAATTGTAAAAGATGCCGTAAATATTGATGACCTATTTGATGAACAAAGTAATTCAAAACCAAAAGGTAGGTTGTGGTTCAAGTTCTGAAAAAGTACCAGATACTATTAAAGAGAAGTGGCAAGCAATTTTTAAGGCATTTCAAAAGACTGATATTTCACGTAACAACATTTCTAAAATGGTTGAGTTTGCTATGTCTTTGCCTGGAACATCTGCTCCAGTTGAGATAGTATTTTCAATTATGGGGAATATTTGGTCTGCAGAAAGCGGTAGACTTCTAAGCCCCGTGACAGGTTAAGTTTACAGCAGGTTATGTATTAATCCACTCGCTCAGCATCTTCTGTGCGAGTCTTGGCTCAACCACCGAGATGTTCATATCAAAGACAGTGAGAAAATCGGCAGTATTGCAGCGGAACTATATTCTGCGCGCACTTATCGGCCTGTATATGCGAAAAGTTGCTGCAAACTTAACCTGTCGCGGAGCTTAGTATCTGTTAAACATCTGCTGGAAGTTAAAATTAATTCAGAACTTTCATGTTGTGAATTTTTTGATGTTATTAAAACAAACAAACCATTTCTGAAAAAAGTCATGTCTAGTGAAAAGTACAACTGAGTCAACTAACAGATAATGCTACCTAGAACAGAGAGGCTTCCTAAACATCAGAAAATGTATTATTCAATTAAACATTTGAAAATTTATTGATTGATTTTAGAAAATAATGTTAATATTTTTTTGTACAATTTATAGTTTAATGTTCCAATAAAATGTTAAGGCTTTTAAGTCATTTCAATTTATTTTTTGTGAAAAAAAACAACCTGAAATTCAGCAGTAACGAGTTGATCGCGAATATGTCCTGGGTTAGACCAAAAAAAATATGGTAAGCCTAAATATACTATGCATTCTTATAATTTCTAATTGCTTAATATCTTATCTGACAGAAATCAACGCCATTCTAAGTTTCGTTGATTCAGATTATAGTCCAGTCCAGTATCGCCTATTGGCAAATCAGAGACCAAATAAGAATGAACAGGAACGTAAAGAAAATGCTTAACAAAATAATTTGTATTTGTGTGTGTGTGTGTGTGTATGTATGTATGTATGTATGTTGATTGATTGATTGATTTAGCTTATTTTACTTCGCATTTTGTGCCTGTTGGCTAATTTGCGAAGATTGGGATGAGTGATGAAATGATGAAATTGATGAATGGACATTCACAAACAACCAAGCCCGACCGGGATTCGAACCCGGG
Source organism: Lepisma saccharinum (assembly GCF_977018435.1). Taxonomy (NCBI): domain Eukaryota; kingdom Metazoa; phylum Arthropoda; class Insecta; order Zygentoma; family Lepismatidae; genus Lepisma; species Lepisma saccharinum. The sequence continues at coordinate 74,692,910 of NC_139229.1, read as the reverse complement.
ACCCTTGGCGTCGCAGCGCGATGTGCTAACCACTCGGCCACAGGGTCGGGCATATGTATGTATGTGTGTGTGTGTGTGTGTGTGTGTATATATATATATATATATATATATATATATGGGACTCTAAAATTAAGTACACTAAACTGGAACACTATAAGTATGGTATTATGACGCTTTCGGATCTTAAGAAAACTAAGAATTACGGACTATTACAAAATTGAGAACATCGTAAGTTACTGAATTATCGCGAAAGGTGGGATATTCTTGGTCTCTATGTAGGCTTAAGGATAAATTCATTTATTTATTAAAAAGAATTAACCATTTGTGCCTGAAAAGGAGGTCTGAATGAAACAGAATATAAAAAAGAACATGTACTAGAAGGATATAGAAAGTTGCTATTTGTAGGTGAAATATTATTTAATTAGAAAATTAGATTTTTAAATTAGGTTCGTCGACCAAATAACTTTTATGTAACCCTGGCCAGATGACTTTAAAAGAAAACCAATTATGACATTTGAAGCAGGTTTTATATGATTACTTTGCGTATGCATTCTTTAATTTTCTTTCTGAAATTCCATAGTCTAAGCTTGTTTGCTTGACGCTGGACTTTTACTATTAATAAACTCTCCAATCAAAAGGAATGATCATTCTGCTTTAATTTCACAAACAGTATGAGCACAACATCCAAGAATGATTTTCCGATAATTTACAATCTCCAAAAGATGATTAAGATTTCTTGTTACATAACCAGCAAAAGCACTTATCCTTCATGATGATCTTCCCATGTGTTACTTGAAACAACAAAGCTTCTTCTTACCTTTAGAAGAATCAATTTATCCTTAGACTCCAAGAGATAGATTCCTAGGGCAGCATCCTAGAAGTGATCCATCGACAGGAGAGTTGAACACAACTTTCAACTTCGTACAATGAAAAATCCAAATAAATCCCGTGCATCTGCATACATAGGTGACGCTGTGCAACGATTACAAAAGACTTCGAAAAGAGTAATTTCGCCAATGAACTGTAGTTATCACCATTTAATAAAGCAATTACACGCGATTGAATCGCTTCTACAGGATTGCGACACATTCACGTGACATTTAGGCGTACATCTTGAAATGGCCCGCACGCAATACAAATCCACAGAAACTAAATTCACTTCTTTGCACTGACGCCTTTCTTTCCCCATCAAAACTGCTATTCTGTTCAAGTCTCTACAATGACGGCTTCTCTTTTTTATGTTAGAAAAAACACAATTGTAGGAACTCATTGTTGAAAGGCTACATTTATGTAAACACTGGATGTAATGCCGCTATTGTTTGAATATAAGAATGTTTACCAATCGCTCCAAGGTGGAAGATCAGAAGAAATAACGGTGATGTATTTGATTTGAAATTTTATCCGGAACACATGGTTCCCGTAAAAAGGCACATGCACTTCAACTTTCATTTTATTCTACATTAGGACATAATTTGAACTTCTTTCCTTATGTGTGACTGCCACACCACAAGAGTAACATATGAAATTTTCATAATTTTTTTTTAAAAAATGTGGTTTCTCTTTCCTTAATTATTTTATTCATTTGTCACATGCGTTTGGAGGCTAATGTGTGGTTCTGGGGGGGGCTTAGCCCCCCTAGTCCCTACCTAACTACGCCTATGCATGCGACACGGGGATTTCACCCCTAAGTGACAAAGCGACACGATGCACGCTATTTAGAAAACTGCCCAGTCTGAGCGATACGGACAGCTTGTGTCAATGAGGTACGAAAGGTTGAATTTACGTATGAAGACTATCCAATTGATACGTGTTGCTTGCCGCATGTCTTTTGTCTTTTCGGTGTGAAACCTGACACTCACTGGATTGTTGTTTCTGAATGTCGATTAGTAAATTACATTCAAATTAAATTTTCCACATTTTCTTTTGCTCAAGTGTTACATAAATAAAACTATAGTTTTAATGCATTTTTTCTAATTTTTATTCGGGAGGACGAAGTTATTCAGTTGCCTTCAAGCGCCAGAATATTTCTATAATTATGAAGGTAATGTAATACAGGACATTGTTTTTTGTATTACTGTCGAAAACTTGTGCTGATGAAATGTATCAATTGATTTCTTTTTCCTTTCTATTTACAGATCGACAAAATGGGTGCCTCTAGTCAGTACATTGTGCATCCTGTTCTGTTCCATAGACTTCAAGCAACATTATGCCAGACTTCTAAGCTTGGCGAAAGCAGGATCGTCCGGTTACCATTACGTATTTGTTGATCTTGCTGGTAAGTTAACGAAAATGTAAAATTAGCCCATTTATTGTCTAATGAAACGATTTCATCCCAGTTTTAAATGCGAATCATTAGTTCTTTTCGTAAGATATTTTTAAATGTGCTAAACTTTTTTTTTAAGTCAGAATGTGAACTACGAATCTGTAAATATAACCTAAAATGAGTTTTTCTTTTGTTTTCCTCACCATGGCATAATAAGAAAATGTCGAAAAAGACACAAAAAAATGCCGGTGCTTGTTAGTATGGGGGAGGAGGACGCCAAATTATCTAGCTATACAGGGCTGCCTTCATTCACACGTTGCTTCTCTCTTCTTAGGTCTAAATATGTTTGTCAAGATTCCATTTTTGACAACTTCTAATTTATGTTCTTTCAACTGCTATATGATATTTATGTATGTATATCATATTCTATTATTTTGTTTTTAATGCGGCTACAACTTTGACAATTATAGGTATTACACACATTTTGAAGTGTTGGCAAAGATAAACTACTTTTCAGTAGGAAAGAGCAACAGTGCGAGCTTATTGGTAAGCCCCTCCTCTCCACTTTCTCCCTTATTTTGGCAATCCCATTCCTGATACACACATTTGTACTCGGCGGGGAAAATAAAAAAAAACTAATCCTTTTCTCTAACTTGCAAAACTCTCTCTGCGTTAGAAAAATCCGACTGGAGTTTCCCGGTAACTGTTGCACTTGCACCTAGACATTTTGCACCGTAGTAACTATCACTTAATATGAGGCTTCCCTCTTTCGTGGGGACTGACTGTTCCCTACAATTTCCTCCAGCTCAATGTGTGTGTGACGCAGTGCCGGATCTACAAGCCGCAAAACCCCGCAGTGCGGGGGAGCGGAGACAAGTAAGCCTTTAGGGTGACCTCGGCCATTGACATAGAAGAGGGCTCGCGTATGAAGAAAAAAAATGTTACTCAGGGGTACAGTCAGTTCTCTGTGCCTACAGCGTAGCGTTCCATCACAGTTCGTTACGATAGCACCATGCCATGAAGGCACATTTAGGGTATGGGGGGTTAGGGCCCAACATATTTTTGATGTCTGACATCTTGGAGGTGATGTGATCAGCACCACGCTCCGGGCGCCTTTACCCTCAGGGTGAGCCCTGGAGCCGCTTTATGTGGAGATAAAGCCGGAAAAATTCCGACCTCAGATCACCCACCCCGGGTCTCCCGTGTGGCAATCAGATTAGAATTAAATTAGGCTAGAATTTCACGAGAAATGCAGTGGTGAAGGTTTCTTCAACCCATCTTTAATCAGGAAAATGTTATGACTGCATAATTGTAACAAATGTATCATTTTCCAGGTGTGAGAAAACAGTGTCATATATCACCACGGGTGCCGAAACCCAGGGTGGCCTGGGCACTTCCAGTTCTAGTTTCCCCCCTCCCTCCTACAGAGAGCTAAATCTATAACTTTCAACATATTACATAACTTTTGCACACAGAAACTTCGCACACAACAGGTGGGAAATTACGCAGAATTCTGCTCTGAAATGGGCAGAATCAATAATGTTGGAATATTACTCACTTTGAGCGTGTTTCTTGTGCTTGTGCGTTTACTATTTCAGTATTTCCTTTTTCAAACCGACAATGAACTAAGGAAAACGTATGGTATATTATGAATGAATATGTGCGAGAAGAAGCTAGTCCATTGCAAAATAGACACTTTTGTTTCCGTTCGGAAAGTCAAGCAGAAGTTGAAAAGGAATATGATAATCAAATTCTCAGACAAAAGTTACATTATTATGTTGTATAATTACATATTACAATTTTTTAAAGTTTAACTCAAGTGCATTAGTCCCAACTTTAAAAGAATAAACTTTGCCCCCCCCCCCCGCCCGCAAACAGAAAGAAATCAGTATGTATGCTTTACTTAGCTTTGTCGCCCCCTCCAATGCACATCAACCCCTTCCCATTTAGAAGTTTTGAGTTGAATTCAATATGACGGGACGTCCGCTTGGAACACACCAATGTAGTTTCCCCTAAGCCTAACCTGTTTCTATCATGTACCAAGCCTAATTCCTTTACTCTTTATAGGGAGTGTTCAGAGACTTTTGAACAACCCTGTCGATTATCAATCGACAAATCACAATACCTATTTTCCTTATAATGACCAGTCTTAGTTGTTTTTTCCATTTTTGAAGATTCCTGTTCGTCGTCACTATCATGTTTCTTTTTGCTCTTCTTTCCTATCTTTCTTTTATTCTCTTTTCTCTGCTTTTCAATTTTCTTCTTCCTCCTCTTCCAACTTTCTTCAAGTAAGGAAACTAATTTATTCTTTCAGTCTAGTTTCTGTCGAGGCTTTGAATCATGTGAGATCAAGAGTCACACACACACATATGTGTAATATTATATATACGATACGCCTTCATGGCGTGGTGCTATGCACAGGGGAACACTTTACCTTTTTTTATATATAATATATATATATGTGTGTGTGTGTGGTGTGTGAAAGTAGGTAGGTAGAGGGGGCCTTTGGTAATATTTTGCGGGGGGGGGCCAAGATTTGTAGATCCGGCACTGGTCTGACGTTACTGGTGTGGGTAGTTTGTTCGTGAGTTGAAACCACGCTAGGTAAGAGGGATTGGTTTCCTCAAATGAAGTGGATGAATGCTTCACAACATGAAATTAAATGTCTGGAAACAATTTTTCTATTGACTTCATGTTTACTGCTGGTTACTCTCTTGAGCAATCGACAACCTTCCATTGGCAGAGAAGATAAGTCATTGATTGTTCCAATTAAGCACAGTTACATTCGTAATTAGGTATTCAGATATTCTTATTGTGTTTGCCAGTAAGTATTTTATTCAAATATTTTCATTCTTTACTCGTAAAGTTTTCATTCTCATTTTTAACGGAAAATTTTATTTGATGCACAGATAAAAAAAAAATAAGGCTGGACTATACTGCAAGTAGGAATTGTTCCCAAGACCCCATTTTTTGTGAACAAGTACGGAATATGACTCAGGAGCCACAAAATTTGAAATTAAAGAAGCCTAGCATAATGGAATGTTAATTTTTTTTATTGCATGCCAAATATTCAGTTTTACATTTCTGAAGCCCATTTGTGAATTTCAGCAGTCAATCGTAATTTCCTACATGATCACATGAATTAAAAAACCTCTTAAAGGTTTTCTCCTTTTAACGTGTACGGTGGGATGTACAGTCACGGACAGTTCTGCCTTGTAATAGCCCTATTGACTTTCAATGCAATCATTACAACCCAGAAGTGTCCATAACTATACAAATATTGTCGGCAATTTATTGATGATTAAAGTGCTCCCCTGTGCTTAGCACCACGCCATGAAGGCGTATAGGGGGTGTGGGGGTAACGCCCCACACTTTCATGATCCGGTCATGAGTGGGGGTGATGTGATCAGCATCACGCCCCTGACCGCCTTTACACCCCAGGGTTTCCCCCAGGTACCCATGTTATTCGACGCTGGGTGGGCGCCGGGGCCGCTTCCAACGTTAGAAAAGTTCCCGGATTTGAACCGGCCGGGGACCTTGAGCATGGTAGTCAGACGCGTTACCGACTGAGCCACCGCGGCATCATTTATTGATGATTAATTTTGTTAATTTTTTTCTTGCATCCTACGTGTTTTTAAGCAATGTATGTACTCTTTACGTCCTGTACGCTACTTGTTTGGCGTTTTGTTTCAATTTTTGAAACTCGCATTGCCTAAAACAAAAATAAAATAAAATGGTGTTGGACAAATTCCTTGGTAATACTCGTGCATCCCACTGTTCATTATACAAGGTCACCACAGGCATCTAGTATGAGTCTGGAAAAGTTGGGTTCATACTTGTACCCACTTGTCTTCTTGCGCATATAAGGGGTCAGTTCAAATGGCAGTGGTGAGCAGTCTGAACCAATGGGAAGCATTCATGAGAACTACATATATCATTATGCTCCTCACTCTACATGCCTGTGGTAATAATTATTCAGTTATTAAAACTATCAAAAAAAGTAATTTGCTAATGAACAAATCAGGAAGATAGAAGTAAAATGGAGCTACACTTTCTTAATTTATTTTTCAGCTTTTTTTGTAATTTTGTTTACTTACCTAAATTCGATCCTATTTGGATCCTGGATATGTGTATATTCTTGTTTTCCAAACTCGTTTTGTTACTTGTTTGTGATGGTACGTCTCCATGTATTCATTTAATTTTCTCGTTCGAACAGACCCTCGGACAAGTAATTGGTTCCTAATGAGCAGTCCTATACCTGGGTTGGTCATTCTCATTGCATTCTACTACTTTGTGAAGAATGTGGGTCCGAGGCTCATGGAGAAAAGAGAGCCATTCGAGCTGAGAAAGACGCTGATAGCCTACAACTTCATCCAGGTGGTTCTAAGTTTCTACATGGTGTACGAGGTAAGGAAATGATTTTTGTGTTTATATAATCTCGACAGTAATACAAGGTGGCCCAAAAAAGGTAACCGAAATGTAGAAGCGTTACCTTATGTGTTCGGTTACCTTTTTTGGGCCACCCTGTATATTGTCAGTCTGATCGGCAATAGTATAATGGCAAAGACGATACAAGTTTCGCTGTACAGTCACCGGCAATAAAAATGGTACATCTAGATCCTGAAATACTAATCTACGCTACAAAGCGTTGTGTGTGTTGCCTAACTCTACGGCGATAAGTGGATTGTAATATCAAATTTTCACTAGCAACTTCTACCAACGCCGCAGAGTTAGGTAACACACACAATACCTTACAGGGAAACTAGTTTTCAGGATCTAGATGTCATTTTCATTGCCGGTGACTGTACAATGTGGATGGACGTAACTTGGGACCTAACTTTTGTAGAGCACAATCGAAAAGTTTTCAATCTCATTAATACAGCGTCCAAGACAATTTCTTAAATAACTGTTTCTGCCAACTAACAAAAATCACTGTTACTTTGCTCCTTAGATCCAGGAAAATTCTCAAAATACTCTCAACTTCATATTTTAACAAAGTTCAAATTTTGGGGAGGGGTAGGGAGGCAAAGTTACGCCTATAACAATGCGTGCTTTGAATCTCGTAAGTTTCGTTGTATATGAGTTCTTCATAAATTAACTTGCAGTATTGATATATATTGAAATGTTTAAATCCGTAAATGTGACTGTTAAGTATCAGGATTTGAATTTTAAAGAGCATTACCCTTTAAATAAATGTTTTGTGAGGAAAGAATTATTTTTTGATCCAAGCAAAATGTGTAATATTGGCGTGAAAACTGTTAGAATAATAGCATTAACTTCACAGTGCATAAGTGTGGAAGAAGAAATTACCTTACAATTATTATGAAAACTTTTTATCATCCTACTAATTCCCCTTATGGGAGAAGTGATTAACCTTCAGTTACTGCAAACTGCGCTAGAATTGTTAATTTGAAATTCAGTGTGTGCATGCCTGTACTTAACGAAATTCAAGGTGAGACCAACTGGTTCCAGGTGACGTGAAAGTGTGGGTTTTCTTTGTTCTGCACGTTTTGACGCAAGCAGTGGCCATGTTCACGTAATTACGCTGTTCCACACAGTTGAACAGACAAGTATCCTTTAACGTTAAGAAATAAGTTACTTTGTACCCCTGAGGAGGTGGGGGGGTGGTCCAAAACATAAATGGCAATACAAGCCTTGTCCATTAATGTATGTGGACCACTTGGTGGAACCTGAATCTCGGAACATTATATGCGCCGATTTGAGTGGTGATATATTGTCATGTAAGTTTCCTCTTTTGTCCATTTTCATATTTTCAAATATCTTGTCAGAGTTATGTTGTTGGAGCTTAAGGAAGGCAACTTGGTGGACTACATTTCGTAATTAAAAATTTTTGAAATGTATCGCGTGTCGACTAGCGTACCCAGGATTTTTTTTAGGGGGGGATGGATTCTGGATTTACAAAGGTGAATATTACATAGCTGCATACTAGGGGGAGGTACACAGTACAGTACTTCGTAAGAACCATTTTTAACCTTCGTTTTAGCACATCGCGCTATGACGTCAGGGGTCCCGGGTTCGAATCCTGGCCTGGGCATGGATGTTTGAGAGTGTCCATTCATCAATTTCATCATGTCATCACTCGTTCCCATCTTCGCAAATTAGCCAAAAGTGGCACAAAAAGCGAAGTAAAATAAAGCAAATCAATCAATTAACCTTCGTTTTAATAGTTTGTTCAAAGGCCAAAATGGTAATGGGGGGGGGGGGAGTCATTTTAAGGCGAGTTTGCTTTAATCATTTTGGTTTTTCCAGAGTTCTTTGATGTTTTCATTTGAAAATGTTGGTTTTCTCAAAATTTCTGGAGAGGTTGTAGCTCCATCCCTTGCGTACGCCAGTGTGCCAAAAGGGAGGTAAATTGTCAAATATGTGACCGCGCTATTTTGTTGTAAATTTTGAGATTTGAGCTGACATTTCTAAAGAGGGTGGATATCTTGGTAGACTGATAGTATTGCATTAGAGCATTACAACATGCTACAATATGGCTGAAAAAAAATATTTTCACTGTCCTGTGCATTCTTGTTATATTCATGGACGTTATGGATTTCTGTCGACATTTCCTTTCATATAACACTCCTTTATTTCTTAATTCACTAAACCCTGTGACGCAACATATCTTAAAGCACAAGGTCTTCTAAGAGGACTTCCTTTGGATGATGCGTTGTCAGCGCATCGAGTCCCATCGTCGAAGATTTTTTGTTTCCGCGGTAACTATACACTTTTTTTCTCTCTCAAAAAGTCTACTTCATGTCAAGTTTGTCCTTCAGTTATTTAATGGTAGTTCAAGAAATGTTTATATCCTATACTTTAACTGGGGAGTCTTGAAAATGAACCTTTTTATAACCTACTTATTTTGTAGTGGGGCATTACTTGTTTCCTGTGCGTCACTTAAGATGAAATTATGCAGGTAATAAACGAGGCAAATGGGGAGGTTATCGAAAAATCACCATTATTACGTGGGGGAAGTCCCCTGAAAAGCATTTGGAATGCAATTAAGGCTAGGAAAAATGGAGCAACGCTGTTCCTATTGTCTGATTTGTTTCAAGGAGAAAAGCTCCAAGCAGTGTTGAATCCAACCACTTTCCTCCCCGGGGAGGGGATGTCATAGGCATCAAATATTATTATTTTAAAACTGTTCCTGACGTCTGATGTATAATTAAATTAAATTAAGTGTAATTAGGTTTAATTAACTATAATTTTAAGAATAACAATCATTAAAATAATATTACAGCATGTAATAATTTACATTTACAGCAAACTAAGGCTTTCTACAGCATATATGTGGGTTCCTCGTCCCCCTGAGTTCACACAAGCTTGAAGTGTGTCCTGATCCATCACATTTCTTAATTTAGCAATTGTCAAAACTGACAATAATTTAAATTCTTTCATTATTTTGACTTTTAATTTGAAAGAGGACTGAACCAATGCTTGTTACTACGAAAAAAACAAAAAAAAAAATGCTTCTACTTTAAATTCAAGTAAATGAAAGAAAGCCAAAGTGAACATGTTTGCAAAATTATCCCAATGCTCTGTCAGGTTACTGACATTTTCGGAAGGGGGACTTTTAAATTTCCGGTGGGATTCCCCTCCGGGCCACCACCACCACCAGGGGCGCGTCAAGTATCTGAGCGCTCAGCGAGCAACAGGATCGCTCAGATACTTGACAGCCAAATAAACGTTGCTCGGCAAGCGCTGCTCACTTGTTCGCTGAGCGAAGTTGAACCTTGCTCACCACAGGTTGGAGCCACAGAATGTATGTTTTTGTGTTTCGTTCTCGGGAGCCAATGAGGAAATTAGGGGTGTGCGGGATCCCGAAAAGTCAGGACCGGAATCGGGAAAAAAATTTCCCGTCCCGATCCCGACTTCCGGAAATGACTTTCCGAGCAGTCGGGAAATACCGAATGGTCATTTTAAAAAGTTGTTAATTCTCGACGTTTTCTGCATTGCAAGTGTCTGGAACTTATCGGAAATTGTTTGTTTTTATTCCAGAAGTGCAAAAACAATCACTTAAGTTGAAAATGGTGTGTAGAATTCGAGATTTTCAGAGCTTCGGGAAATTTTGAGTATTTGCTGTCCCGAAAATTTCCCGACTTTGTCGGGAAATGATGAACTTTTTCCGTCCCGAATGTCAGGATTTGAAAAAAATTCCCGTCCCGACCAAAAAAAATGTCCCGCACACCCCTAGAGGAAATATTTATGATTAACGGCTTGCGATATAGCGTAATTACTAGGGGTGTGCGGGACATATATTTTTTTTTTGGTCGGGACGGGAATTTTTTTTAAATCCCAACATTCGGGACGGGAAATTTCCCGAAGCTCTGAAAATATCGAATTCTACACGTCATTTTCAACTTAAGTGATTGTTTTTGCACTTCTGGAATACAAACAAACAATTTCCGATAAGTTCCAGACACGATTGGAAGACTGGATGGAAAGAATAATGGGAGATTACCAAGCAGGATTTAGAAAAAATCGCTCCACGATGGACCAGATATTTTTACTGCGCCAAGTGCTGGAGAAATTCTATAAGTACAACAAAGAACTTCACCAACTATATGTCGATTTTAAACAAGCATACGATAGCCTGGAAAAAAATAAGATCTACAGTATAATGGAAGAGTTTGGAATCCCAAGGAAATTGATAAGACTGACAAAAATGACAATGAAAACAAGGGAATGTAAAGTCAGAGTTGGCCAGGAAATGACAAACATGTTTAAAGTAGAGAAAGGACAGACAGGGAGATTTACTTTCTACAATACTATTTAATTTAGCATTGGAAAAAGTAATCCGACAACTGCCAATCAACCCTGGAGGAACAATATTAAATAGACTAACATAAATAGTAGCATATGCAGATGATGTAGCTTCAATAGCAAGGAATGAGCAAGCTATGAAAGAAAGTTATCAAGTGTTAGAAGAGAAAGCTCAAGAACTGGGACACATATGAAGATGGGAGATCCAGAAATAGGCAGAAGAGAACCTTATATAAGAATAAATGGAAAAGAATATGAAAGAGTGGAATGGAAGCCTTTAAATATTTGGGCTCAATAATAACAGCAGATAACAAGACAGCTACAGAAATACAGGAAAGGATAACAAGTGGAAATCGATGCTATTTTTCTTTGCAAAATTTGTTTAAATCTAAGAACGTTAGTAGGAACACAAAAATTAAAATATATACAACAATATTAAGACCCATAGTAATGTATGGTTCAGAAAGTTGAGTGATGTCGGTAAGAGAGGAAAATACTGAGAAGGATATTTGGAGCAGTAAGAGATAAAGAGGGATGGAGAATGAGAACAAATATGGAAGTACAGGAATTGTTTAATCAGCCAGATATTGTAGTGAAGATCAAACAGGGTAGAATACGATGGGCTGGGCATGTTCAGAGGATGGAAGAAGCACGGGTTGTGAAGAAAATAGTCAATGGAAAACCGGAAGGGAGAAGAGGTAGGCCCAGGAAAAGATGGATAGAGGACGTGGAAGAGGACCTAAGAAGATTAGGAGTTAAAGGATGGAGAAGAAAAGCAGAGGATCGAGATGAATGGAGAGAGGTAGTCAGGAAGACCAAAGACCTACATGGACTGTAGCGCCGACCAGTAAGTAAGTAATCAGAGAGCAAGAAATGAAACCGAATTCACAAGTTGACTGGAAAAAAAATTCGCAGGCCGCACTCCTGCCTGATCCTACTCGGAGGTGAAGGATCATTAAACCAATTACGGGGTGACGTGTGGTCAGCACGACGAACCCCCACTCGGTGTAGGTTTTCATGACCGGGTTACGCTATTCATTCGTAGCTCCCCAATTTAATCATGATGGTGAGTGTTCACCAGTCTCATACACAGGCTGAAATCTCTTGAGAAAAGCTTACATTTCCCAGGAGACTCGTATCTGCATGTGTCCCGTAGCTCGATCCAGTAGCGGCTGCTGCCTATTCACGCACTCACACGTGCAGACACAAATAAATGTGCAATGTAATTGATTTTTATTATATTTATTCATTGAAAGCCATTTCTTCAAAACAGCAAATGTTCCTGGGCCACATCACCTTCCATTTACTTCCTTACGTCAGCTTTTCTATCTGAGTAACTCGCGTCGAATGGGCTTGAACACAATATTGGAAAGAGCACAGCTGCACACCGAAGTGGCGCTGTGTTCGACGGTGGGTAGAGGAAGCAGAAAGGCTCTTATGGCTTGGATCAAAGACTTGACTCACTTCGCACAAAGAATTGTGACATCCCTCTTCGTCATGTAGTGTAAGTCCGCGCGTTCATTATATCCCCAGCTGTTAACAAAGGGAGCGGTACTCTTTGTTAAAAGAAACACCCAAGCTGGCGGTTTTCTTTTGAAGTAGAAGCAACAAACTGGAGTAGGAAAGCGATGTTGCCAAATTGAAGAGATAAAGAGGAAAAGCAGAAGGAAATTGTAAGGAAAAAAGAAAGAGAAACAAGATTAAAGAATATGGAAAGAGAAAATAAATACAGATAAAGATTAAAAAGGAAGTGTTTAAGGGTATTATCGAAAAGGGGGGGGGGGAATATCCAACTCTTACATATTAGGCCTTAATTGACACCGGTGTTCTGGGGGGATTCTGAATTAAACGTGTTAAATACTCAAATTGAGTTTTATAAACCCACTCAAAAATACTATTTATATGCATATTTACCTATTTTAATTTACTGCATTTAACCAATCAATGTGCTAGCTTTAAGTTTTTTTTTCGAAAATCGAACAATCAAAAAATATGGACAATGTAACATGGTATTTCATTCAAATAGACATCATCTATTACACATTCATCCAAACTATTTTCGGGGGTTTATGAACGATTTTAGGGGTGGTCTTGAGTGATGGGCACCCCTGTTTAGGGAATAAGGGCAGATCAAGTATAGTGTTCTGTAAAGCTAAGAAAAAGTTACTTTCGGTAGACACACTGTCGTAAATACGTACTTTGTGGGAATTACGATATGGTTTGAGGGCGCGAATGATGTTTTTTGGGGGGGCACATGATATTATCTGGGGGGACGCATGATATGATTTTCGGGGGGAATGCGCCATTGGCTTTGAGGGGGGTGGGCACCTGTGCTCTCCATGAAGGAAATAATATTCTGCGGTTTTGTCTTCATACTTAGGATTTTCACTAGCAGCCGTGAGTGATAACTTGCATTATGCAAAGTCTAAGGAAAAAACTAAAAGCACAACACTATAACAAAGCAACAAAACACAACACAACTAGTTAAAAAGAATCAACCCCGCACGTGCTTATGGAGCAAAAATAATGAGAGGCGCCTTGCAACTACAAGAAATGTAAGTAAAGAAAATGTGGCAACAACGTCTGAGTGCACGCGCTTATCGGGAGCGGCTTGGCTATTGTTTGCTATTGTTGTCAGTGTTAAGTTTTATAAAAGGGTTGCCGATGGGGACATAATAAACGCGCGGACTTTTTTTTTAGTGAAGTGACGAGCATATTCAACCATGCAAGGCCAGATGCGATGAGTGGAGGTGCTGCGAAAATAGTTTTATAAAATGTCAGCGGTTTGAATTAAAAACATTCACAATGTCGTAGGAATTGGTGCATTTAGACGCTCTGACTTGTACACTCTGTAAAAAAAAATAGCATCACTGTATTCTTATTACGGATGTTGAAAATTTTGAGTTTCGCATGCATGCATCTTTCCTGCACAACTTGAAATCAATTGATTGAAGTATTGGTCTGGTATCACTGCGTAGTGTGGTGTTATTCTTTTGTTGATTTAGTGTTTGGAGTGTCCGCTAGAGGGTGTTGCAATCAGTTACTGCTGCAAGGCTTTGTACTCAATTGTCAGGAATCTGTAAAACGATTGTTAGTAGTGCAACTTGTGACGTGTTTTATGTTGCAACTACATGTTCATTATTGACAGTTTGGATACGTTATCATATTTGTGAAGTGTTCTGGTGGTGTGTAGTGTATTTGAGCGTGTTTTCTCGAAAAAATGGGCAGAAAGTGTGACATTTCACCACGTAAGCAAGGAATGGTTCTTGTTTTGCATATGGATGGTCATTCTCAGAGAGAAATTGGTCGACAACTTCAAATGCATCAATCCACAGTTAGCCGCTGCCTGCAAAAGTAACAAGAACATGGAAAATCATAACTAAGAAGTCACTGTGGCAGAAAGAAAAAGACATCACCTTGACTGGATCCTATGATAAAGGACATGGCACTGAAGAACAGAGGAATGAGTTCACGCCAAATTGCACATAAACTACAAAATAAGGTGGGAGTTAATCTTACTCATGCTACTGTAGTATCCCGACTAAAGAAACAGGGTGTGTTTCTAAACACGTCCCACATAAAAAACCCAGACTAACTGACGCACATGCAAAAGTTAGACATGAGTTTGTCACACGTTATGGCGCATGGAATTATACAGATTGGGAACATGTGATATTTTCTGATGAAAAATGATTTAAATTGCTGGGGAATGACAGCTCAGTTAAACTGTGGATGCGGAAGGGAGAAGAACTTGCAAAATCTTGTATTTTAGAAACTCAAAAGTTTTGTGGCAGTGTTATGATTTGGGCATGTTTCTCTGCAAAAGGGATTGGCAGGATGCATATTTGCACATGGACCATTAAGGCTGATCAATATCTGGAAATCCTGAATCGGAAAGTTCTACAAACTGCAGGAGATAATTTTTCTGGACAGAATTTGGACTACTTTATTTTTCAAGACGATAATGCAAACTGTCACCGTGCTCAGGTGGTGAATAACTGGTTTCATGATATGAATATTGAAAGACTTTGGTGGCTGCCCAACTCTCCAGACATGAATCCTATAGAAAACCTGTGGGCTATGATGTGCAAAAAAACTTGGTAATCAGACGTACAGGTCAAAAGAGGAACTTATGGCAGCAATTGTACATGTTTGGAATGAAATTGAGGTCGAATATTGTCAAAATCTCATTCATAGCATGCCTCGAAGGTTGGAAGCACTTAGGAAGGCCAGGGGTGGCCACACTAAGTACTAGTCAATGTATTTACTTACTATCATTTCAAATTAACATATCATGATGCATTTAAAACCTTTGTTCAATCTTTTTACTTGTAAAAATTGTCTTTGTGCGAAAATGTTCCACAAGCTATATTTGCAATAATTTTGATATTAGTTCTGTCAATATGTACGTAACTATGATTTAAATAATAAAAATATATTGTACAGATATAGTGTTTTATATAATTGTTAGGAAAACAAATCGACAAGTCTGGGACTCACCCAGTCTCAAATCAATGGGTCCCAGAGGTAAGGCAACTGGAGTTTAGTTGTGATCACATCACCTCCAAAATGGCTGAGACCGAGAATATGTCGGGCCCTACCCCCATATCTCCTGAATGTGTCTTCATGACACGATGCTAAATACATGGGAACTTTACATTTACCTACTATACAACACACGATAGCTGCACATACACTTTTAAATCTGCTTCAATACAGTTTGCTCACAGTAGATATATCACACTTGTGTTTTTGCCCATTATTTTTGTGGATGTTTCAAGCTCAAATATATCCTCCATTTATTAACCATGCCAAAATTATAAGGCTGATATTTAATTGTCTTGGCTGATTTAATCCAAATGGAATACCGTATCCATCCTCCAAAATATCTGGTTGCTATGAAAATAACAATTTCCATGGACAAAACATTAGTGACTCCAAATTGGCCCCCAACATACATGTGCATTAAAAAAAAAATCATTGTCAAGCCATAGCTTTTCTTAATATCCAAAAATGTAGTTTAGGCAGATATTTGAATGTGGCATCAGAATTTGGAGCCATCTCAGAATATGATAAATCAATGTTTCATCCACCATCTTGAAATGCTTTCAAGAAATGCAAATGCAAAATAAAATCATTCCTTGGGTGTATCTAGTTGCAACATGAATTTCAGCAAAAAAAACAAACTCTAAATTTGCTACAGATATCATGGTGTCAAAATTGGTGACTTTCCCTCACCCTTCCTAAACCATACACTATATTACAGAGTTTCTATTAAAAACTTCAAGATCAAGTAATGTCCTAACGTGGCTCAAATATTATATGACACAAATCTTTTGAGTTTTCTTGTAACTCCAAAAATTGCAACTCAAAACCTTTACATTTATGGCAAAATGTATGTTTGCGATTTTACCACCACTCCTCTACTAAACTATGAAATATAATTTTAAAAATGTTACTGCAAAATTGCAGACCGACAAATTAACTACAATGACTGAGTTTCGTTCCTTATACTCCGAATATTCATTGTAGACAGTTTTGGAGAAAAAGATAACATGGTATAGAGTGTCCTTGCAACATGAGGAAAATCAGTTTTTCGTTCACCATCTTCAAACACACTGTCCGATTTCACTCACATGTAATACCATTGCAGTCTGTCAAGTTTTCTAGCTGCAGAAACACATTATCATGGTCACTAAATAGATGGCTTGTCTCTCTTTGCACATCCACCCCACCCATGCTCCTCCTATATCATGCATTATGTTTCGATAATTTTATTGTCAATTTACAGTGCAAGTAATGTCACAATGCTCCTGAAAGTTTTATGCACAAAACTCGAAATTGTAGTCTATAAAAAGATTTGAAAATGTCAAAATATGAAAGTATACGTATGTATTGTATTTACTTGAGTACCCCACACTGCCTATTATTAAGAAAAAAAATGAAATTATAGTAGATTGTGAGAGTGCTCAACTTCTTGGGTATAACATTTATCCTACATAGGCAAGCAACCCATTACGTTCAATTAATGCACTGAAGTGGAGGGAGGGGTCACTGTCTCAGCACAAGGCATTGGAAAGAAAACACAACACTGCACACATACTAAATTTTGAGAAATGAAGTTAATCATTTGAAAAGTGTTAGATGTCATTATACCACAAGTAACTTTATTCTAAATCAGTGGCGAAGCTGAGGTGTAAATACTGGGTAGGCTGAAAAATCTGCTTATATTTTTTTATACAGCAGGTCCATGCGTCGATTCTTGTTGGTCGCAAAAGTATCAATTACTCTTTCCTTGAAGCCTTGATCAATTGAAAGTTCCTTAACCAGTTTTTTTTTTTCAATGGCTATTGTACTGAGATAACTTAATCTTTCATTTTTCATTGAATTACGGAGACAATTTTTTACTCTCTTGAGGGTGCTCATACTTCTTTCCGAGGAAGCTGTTGTAACAGGAAATGTCAAGACCAACTTGATAAGTTGTGTTACTTCTTTGTAGATTGTTTGAAGATCATTGCTAACTATGCATTTTAGAAGGTCTGCAGGAGGTAAATGCTTTTCTTCATCAGCATAGATATTATTTAATTAATTTTTCTAATCGTTCGTTCTTTGTTGAAAAATGCATATGTGGACAGAAGGTTATTTAATTTCATCACAGGAAAATGTAGTTTATATCCCCCAAAGCTATTTTGGTCTAGCAATTCAACAAATTTTATCTTTTCAAGATCTCCAAAACGTATTTCCATTTGTACAGTCAGTGTGTCCAAGATTTCGTAGGTTGAGCATCTGAGAGCCACAAAGTCTTGTTCACTTACATTTATTTCACTGCAAATACTCTTAGAGTTTTCAACACATAATTTCACAGTATTACATTTTTATAACATAAATACACTATGTGACACACACACAAACACATGCGTGCATGCACTTGAAGTAAATTAACATTCAACAACGCAGCGCGTGAATGACGCACTTTGCACAAGAGGATTAGAAGCACAACAGGTTGGTTCTGAGGCTAGCCGCTTTCACCCAGCGAATCGGCAGTCCCCTCCCCTTCCACCTATGCAGAGCTCACGCTGTAGCTGCCTTTTAACACGAGGCTTTTCGTCAAAAGCTTCACAGTTCAGACCGAGCGGGCTCTCCTCTTTCTGGCCTGACTGACGAGATATCTGGAAGGATCGGTGGAACCAAACGTTCGGATTACATAGTTTAATTCGTTTTAACGAACTTTGATTGTTACAGAGTACAAGAACATTTTAATTTCAACATTTTTTGGGTAGGCTAAGCCTCATAGGAGCTTCACCACCGTTCTACATTCACGACATTTCAAAAGATGTACTCAATTCTCCTTTGTAATGTTTTATACATGGAAAAATTTATTGCAAAAGTTGATCGTCACAGGTGAAACTATGTGGATTGCCCACACATGTAAGTGACTGATATCTAAAGTGCTACCACATTTCAAAATTATAAGCTTTGTTCGTTCAATGTTTTATCTAAATGTTTCAGACCCTTTCAATTTTTTGTTTCTTGGATATATGTTTGTATCATTTCTGTTAAAAGTCCATTTCTAGCATGATTTGAGAAAAATATCCTGAAAAAAACCATTGTGACTACCACATTAATTATTTTGAGTATTATAAGCTTGGCTAATCCTTTATTTTACAAATTTTCTCAAACTGTTGACAATTCTAGAACGTCACAATTATTTAAAGCAATAATTTACATTTTCTGGAAAAAAAAAAAACATTTTGAGTGAGTTTTTCTGAAAAACCCATGTGGGGAAAACTGGGCTGGGGAATCCAAGCATGTGAGGAATTAAAGATTAAACTGTTGAATATGTTTAATTATGCCTTGAACTGTGAGATCTCACTAATGGTAACTGTGTTTTTCAGGGCTTCGCAGCAGGATGGTGGAACGATTACAGCATGGTTTGCCAGCCAATTGATTATTCAAACAATCCTAAAGCTATCAGGGCAAGTATTTTATTATAAAGTGTAATAATAATAATTGTTTGCTTGTCAGATGTAAATCATCAGATTCTCAATTCATATTACACCTCAACTAATTAGTGCAAAGAATTTAATTTGACTGAGGATAAAAAAAATGACTAAGTTCCAGTCATGCTAGTCAGTAATAATATTACAGAATATGGATGTACTTAAGTTTAAATATAAAATCATTCTACAATAAAACACAGACACACACATGTATAAAAGATTACACTAAAGCACAAGTTACCATGTAGTGTCATGGATTTGACTTGCAAAATAATATAATGCAAATAGTTATTTTTAGTGTTTCTTTCCTGCTACATTTCATCCTCATTTCCTCCAATAGTGTAGTGGCTAATTGTGTCAGCTCAGGCCCGTAGCCAGGCAGGGGGGGGGGGGGGGGCTCAGCCCCTGGTATTAGGTAAAACTATTGCATAATTTGTTTGCCGTGACAAGTGAAAATGTAGAGAGTGGATATTATTTGCTCATAACTTGATAGAAGGATAAATTCACAGAACATGAAGAGCAGCTATCGCATTTGTTCATCTTGTTTATAAACCGAAGTTTAAGTAACGGGAAGTATTTAGAAAGTTCTCTAAAGTTCTTCCACAGAGGATCTATGCATCTTGCTCCCCCTCTTTTGGCTTTCCCTTGTAGCATGTCCTTTCCATCTTCATCAAAGGGCATCGGCTCCCAAGTTTTGCGAAGGGGAGTTTTATTGCCAGGTCGGGGGTGGAATATAAGAGCTTGCCCATGCCCTGTTGGGGGAAAACATTGACAAAGACACTTTGTTGAGTTCTTCATTCGTGTAAAGAAGGTTTCGCATTTGTGCGGGTGTTGTTTCATATCTTCGTAAAACTGATTCGTGTGATAGTGAGTGGTTTTAGTGACGAATAATATAACCATGTTTCGTCCTTGGTGTGTAGTGTTGTACCTAGTCTTACCATAAATACTGTCCCAAAGTTGTAAGTAAATAGACACAAAATGGTGAGAGATATTGTAATATCAGAATAACATGAGGTGCATGGATGCATTATGAACCAAAATCACAAATAATTATTCGAAATGGCCACCTTTAGCACTGACACACTTCTGAAGTCTTCGTGGCCACACATCAATTGAATTACGCAACACATCGACTGGAAAATGAGCAACTGCCTTCAAAAGAGATCGACCGCTTTAAGCTTTCAATATTGGGATGTCTCTTCTTACAAGCCATCTCCTGAAGCTTGGACCACAATTTGTAGTCCAAAGGGTATAGGTCCGGTCTTGCAGAGGGCCAATCTGAAGTGGAAATGAAGTCTGGAACATTTGCTATGAGGGCACGCTCCATTTCTGTGAAAAAGGGGTAAAAACATCAGCCAAAGTGTACCAGCAGACAGTGCTTGAGAAACGATGCAAGAATCTTACCGACACCATCTTCCATGGAGAGAACTGGAGCTTCCAGCAGGACTCAGCCCCAGCACACAAAGCACGCACCACCCAGCAGTGGTTGGAGGCAAATGTTCCTGACTTCATATCCACGTCAGATTGGCCCTCTGCCAGTCCAGACTTAAACCCTTTGGACTACAAATTGTGGTCCAAGCTTCAGGAGATGGCTTGCAAGAAGAGACATCCCAATATTGACAGTTTAAAGCGGTCTCTTCAGGAGGCAGCTGCGGAGTTTCCACTTGATGTGTTGCGTAATTCCATTGATGCGTGGCCACGAAGACTTCAGAAGTTTGTCAGTGCTAAAGGTGGCCATTTAGAATAATTATTTGTTATTTTGGTTCATAATGCATCCATGCACCTCATGTTATTCTGATATCACAATATCTCTCACCATTTTGTGTCTATTTACTTACAACTTTGGGACAGTATTTATGGTAAGACTAGGTAATATTTTAACGATTCCCCAGCACCATGGATAAATTTATAATTCGTCAAAAAACATCTGAATGTTTGACCACGGCGACCACCGTACCTACTCCTTCCCCATCTACGGCCGCCTCCAATGAAGAAGAGGATTTCTTGCCTACAGAAGTAAAGGACATTTCCAAACCAGGTGAGGAAATTAAACAGCTAAAACTCAAACATTACCCCCAAAATGCTGATGGACGATGTTTTCAACGTGACTCGTTTAAAAGGTTCAAAATGGTTAGAGTGTTCACAATTTCTAAATGCATAGAAGCAATGTCAAGGTGGGCAAAAAGCAAAACCGTTCATTGGTGGGAAAATCTATTTCTACACTAGTAAATCGGAATGTTCTTGAAAAGAATCAATATTATATCAAGAGCATTGCTGAAGTTATTCAGTTCCTTGCAATAAACAAATTGCCTCTTAGGGGAATGTACCACTTAGAAGAACATGAAGAACAAAGCCTGTTACGAAATCTTTTCGAGTTCATGCTTTGAAAAGATGAGAAACTGGCAGACTGTTTTAAGCAGGTGCCTAAAAATGCATCTTACTTGTTCCCTGAAATTCAAAATGACATTATTGAAATAATGGCAGACATCGTACGTGAAAACATTGTTAGTGACATTAATAGTGCAGATGTTCCTTTGTATACTTGGCTTGAAGATGGTACACGAGATAAAAACAAGAAAGAACTTAACCATAGGAATCCACCGTGTAAAGAATGGGACAGTCATGGAATCAATTCTGTGCATAGAAACACCGTCAGCTTTCGATGCAGAGTCTTTTGCAGATCTAACACTAAATATTTTTCAGAAATATGGTTTGGATATTGCCAAATTGCTCAGCCAGTGTTTTGACCGGGCTTCAGTTATGAGTGGGAAAAAAGGGGGTGTGCAAGCTTTAATCCAGCAACGGCTTGGGCATCTAATTCCTTACATTCGTTGTTTTAACCATCTGGTAATTGTTAAACGTGTGGATGAAATTTCTCCAATTAAACACTTTTTCGAACAGAGTTCCATGTTGCACAATTTTCTAAAAAAGGGAAAAGTTGCCAAATTATAAGAAGGGAGGAGTCTTTCGCGACTTTTAGAACAACATTGGTCAGGACATTTAAAAATGACGAGATCAATATTTGAAAACTACAGACAGAGATAATTCATGTTTTGCAGTTGGTGAAAAATGGAAATTTTGACGCGGATGACATAGCAGCAAGTGTTGGCTTCCTTGTAGTCATGAGCAAACCCAGTTTCAGTTTTGCTTAATGTTAATGAAAAAGATTCTTGAAATATTAAGCCCAGTTGATAAAATGCTTCAAGCACGTAATGTTCATTTGGATGCAGGTAGAAAGATGATTGAAGCTGCCACAGAAACATTAAGGAGCATGCATCAGGAAGGCATTCTGCAAGAAAGTAATGCACTGCTAGAAGAGGTTGAAATTCAGGACGAGATTGTTGAGCACCAAACAAGAAAGAGAAAACGAAATACACAGTTGCAAGACTTCGTTCTCACTGACGTCCTAGGAGAGGAAAAGCACACATCTCTCACACAAATATTCTACGAATGTTTAGATGTTGTGCTAACAGAAATAAATAGACGTTTTACCAATAGCAATGACCTATTGGAAGCTATATCATCAGCTGAGTCCCTTCAATTTAGCAATATTGAATATTTATCGCCTTTGGAATCACCATTCCATCAAAAGAGGAACTAACTGTTGCCAATGCATATCTCAAGAAACTGGATTCCTCTGATACTTTTGAAGAACCGTACAAAACTAGAATGGCCTATGAAGACACTTAATGCTCTACTTGCTGGCATAAGAACTTTTGCATGCAGTACGGCGTTGTGTGAATCAACTTTCTCTGTGTTAACCCGTATCAATAGCCCTCGGAGACTGTCAACGTGTAGCAAGCACCTGGCAAATCTGGTTCTTCTGGCATTTGAGAAGAAACTAGCATCAAACGTAGATATGTCGAGACTGCTCCATAGGTTCAACAACATGAAGAATCGCAGACTACAACTTTTTTAAGGCAGAGGTATGTACTGTAGTCAATATTATTGAATATTGTGCATTTTTCATATGGGATACAAATATTTTTGTAATCAAAAGTGCATGAAGTGTTTAGTAAGGAACGAGGTCAGTAGCAGTCAATTAACACTTAGAGAGATGACAGTGTTGAAAAAGAGAGTATTATTTGTATTATATTTATATTTCTTTAATGTTTTATATTAACTTAATGACCCCCTTAACACACACAAAATAGCTTACTTTTATTTAATGTTGAACTTTTTTTAAAAAGTCACTCATTTTATGAAACCCCTCCCTCCTGATAAACCGTGAGCCCCCCCTAGAGATCAATTCTAGCTACGGGCCTGTGTCAGCTTGTGAAGGATTCTAATATTTCATTTCCACAATATGCTCTGCTTCAGATCCCATTTTAAAATAGATCCAGTCACGATTAGCCCATCAGAGCACCAAGTGGACTTCTAAACTTGAATAGTGTCGTCTTACTGATTTTAATTTCTAAGCGATATGAGTCATTTTATGTGAAAAATAAGTTTATTTATATAATCAGAAATTTTGTGCACATGTTATATAAAACAATAATTTGTCTCTTAGGGGTGTAAACTTATTATGTATGCTAATACTGTACTGCTGACATGAAAATGCAAGCTTCAAGGTCAACCATCTTCCCACTCCCTTCTCACATTTGTGAGACACGAATGGGTGCAGTTGTTTGATGTCAGTGATTCGGTAAAGTGGACTATTACTATTACCATGAGTATTACCGCCAGTACAGGAAAGTATGTATATCGTATCGGCATCTCTTTCAGTACTTGCCTGTTGCATACAATAATAACGGTCTTACTTCAGTACCTAACATTCGGCGCTCAATATGACATTACATAATATGACACTCTAAGGGTTAGTATTTTCAGTTGAACATAGGGGGTGCAGACGAAAATTAAGGGGTGCTCAAGCAGCCTCTTGTACTGCCCCTGGACACATGACATGATTTTGGGGAGATGCGCCATTGGCCTTGGGGGGGATGGGCACCCCTGTTTGTAGTTTTTATTATAGTGGAGAATATAAAAGTGCTGAAAAGGTGAGGCTTGATTTAGCATAAAAATAAACTTTTGCAGTTCAAAAAAATCCATGTTATGAATTCTGCTCAGTATTTTAAATGTTTAATTCATTCCTTGTTCTTTTCTGTAATTTGATATATTTACAGAATTTAGAGAAAAGTATAACATAAAGTATGAAAAGTATCAAGGGGGAGAGCAATCAACCCAATGTTGCAACAGTGCCAGTGGATGAGGTTTCACCATATACTGTTGTTCCAAGTAATAAAAGAATGAATGAAGGAGTTAAAATGTTTGGGTTTGTCAGCACATACCGCCATTTTGCACCCTACATTGTATAAAGGGAAAAAAACCTTACCTGAGAGTTAAAAAAAGGGGGGTGTAAAACCCCACATGCAGTGGAAATGACCCGCTCTTTTCACAAAGCTAAAAACATCCCTGTAGAATATGCCTAAATTATAAATTTATGTAATATGCTAACCTCTCACACACAACAATTTCTGTGCTATATAAAGTGTTTATTAATATATCGTAGAAATATTTATATAGAATTATTATTAGTATTGCATTTAATATTTAACTTAGTCTATATCCCAACAAGTGCAACCACTAAAAAAGATGAAAAAAGTTTCCCAAAAGAAAATAATTTGGGGTGACATACCCTCGGCCCTCCACTTAATGACACCCCTGAAGAAACACATGTTGCCATACTTTTTATTTTTCTTCACAGATGGCAGGTGCTTGCTGGCTGTACTTCATGTGCAAACTCACGGAACTTCTGGATACTGTAAGTCTGCATTTATTGAATTGCTAAAAAATATCTTCCACTACCATCGACTAACATTCAGTCTGTATCGCTATCCAGAAAATGCATTATGCATGCATTGGTGAATTTTATAACCTCCTGCCTCACCCAATAATTGAAAGGATATGGCATGTATGGTAATGTTGAAATAGTGTAGAAACAGCCCTGCTGGAAATTTCTGTTTTCAGTAGACAAATTCTACTGTTTTCAAATGTCTTGTACTGTGAAATGTACTGAAATCCTACTGTATATCTACTGTACTGAAAAACAATGTAAATAATTATTCATAATACTTGCTACAATATATTATAAATTCATTTATTGACTCCAAGAATAGACAAATTAATTCTTGACACCATATTTTCAGTAATTTTGAAGTGAATTGGAAAAACAGTACATGAACTGAATTTCTTTTTTTTTTTTTTTTTAGGGAATACTTCTGAAGTCAGATATATCTTAATAAATAAGTTACTATAATTCTTTCTTAAGGAATAACTCAACCTTAAAGCAGCTAGTAGTTTGAATACATGATCATATATCAGTTGATTTTTTTTTCAGCATGGAATTTCCATGGTTGTCATTATATTTGTGTAATGCAATTGCAGACAGAAGCCATCTTTTGATCAACGTAGTCAACAGTGTTTGCTATTTCAAGCATTGAGGTCAGGTCTTCCTTTAAACTAATTTTTTGCTGTTTTCGTGTGAATATAGGAAGAACAATGTGTCAATTTATGTATAAAAGAGTATGTTTTTCAATTTTCTACAAGTGTGTGAACCACAATGAAACTACACACTTAAAAATGTTTTCACTATATTTGATTTCTTTCTTATGTAAATGCACTCCTAAGTAGCAAGTTCCACATGCTTTACCATACATTTATTTTAGTTATTGAAGATTAGGCACACACAGGAGATGTACTAATATAAATTTTCAGCAAAAAATGCAGGCTCGACCAGGACTCAAACCCAGGTCTCTGGCATACCGTGCCATTGCTCTAACCACTGAGCTCTGAGATACCGAGACAGCCTGGCCTCGCCTCATTTTTCACTATCTCTGTTTTATACGATTTTTCTATTGGATTTTCAGTTGTATGGATAAGAAAATTTTCATTACTGTTCAGACAACAATATACTGAACACAATAAAATATGTTAGTTGTACAGTTATATTACTGAAAACATTAGGAGTACAGTTTAACTACTTAAGATAGAGGAAACAGTTGGACTACCAAAACAGTAGAAAACATTAGCAGCACAGTTCATCTATTGAAAACAGTAGAAAACATCAGGAGTACAGAGGGCCTCCCTGATGGCGCAGTGGTAGCATCGACGCCTTGTAATAAAGGAGTCCCAGGTTCGATACCTGCTGGAGGCACAAGTGGTTCGGATTCCACTTTAAACTGTAGGTCCAGTCCCGATTAGCCTTACTGTGCATAAAGTGGACTTAAAACACCAAATCAACCAACCAACAATAGCAGTACAG
Organism: Lepisma saccharinum; assembly: GCF_977018435.1. Classification (NCBI taxonomy): domain Eukaryota; kingdom Metazoa; phylum Arthropoda; class Insecta; order Zygentoma; family Lepismatidae; genus Lepisma; species Lepisma saccharinum. The sequence goes on along the minus strand of NC_139229.1, from coordinate 74,666,617 downwards.
TTCAGCTACTGAAAACAGTAGACACAGTTGGGCTACTGAAAACAGTAGAAGACAGTAGCATTACAGTTCATCTACTGAAAACAGTAGACAGAATTTTCAGTACAGAGATGGGGGAAATTCAACATTTCCCTAAATGTCCTGTATCTCACGTTCGTGAAATTTTCTTTTGCAAGGAATTATGTGGCACTGCTGCCTTCCATTATACCCTCATTGTGAAGATGAGAGGGGGGAGGGCTACTATCCTGGCAGTAGTATTTCAGCAGAAATAAATTTATTCTACCTACGTAGTCTACCTAAAACTAAATAAAGATCTACCACCACCACAAAATCCACAAATGTTATAATAAATAATCTAATACCATACAAACCTTCTCATTTTGGAAAGATCTCCATTCCTGATATAATAAATTGGAAGCTGCAAGAAAAGATTAACCTGACCCATAATCCTCCATCCTGGTGGGTGTGTGTGTGTCAATATACCAAATCTTAGTTTAATAATCTTACTACTCTTGCAAAGGATTTGTAAAGCAATATTCAAATTCCACTACGCGTGCACAAAAAAATTGTCTACTTACACGAGAATCTTAACACACAACCATATTTAAAGAAGTTTAACAAGTTTATCTACTCAGACCAGATAACTGGTAAACTGACATGCTGTGTGAAAACTACTCAATCGATTACTTGTAATTTCTTTTTAATGACAATTTTTTTTAATTGTTCAGGTTAATGGTGCCATTTTTCATTTTACCTGAGGTTAGGAATTAGAAGAAAGTACCAACAACTCCCCCCCCCCCCTTTGCACCTTCTTCAATTCAGGTGATTGCACAATAATTGCCAAGAATCTAATTATAGTCCGATGCACTTTTACAGATGCAATTCAAGCGGTGTATTTTTTTGTTGTTTCCATCATGTTTTCTCTTTCTATTACCTGTAATTTTCATCTCTTATCCAACTGCCACCTGCACCACCCTCCTCCAGTGAAAGGAAAGATATTTCGAGCTTGGGTGCAGCCCTTCTTTATCAGTAGTTGTGAAATTGAAAGATTTATTGAGTTTATTTTTTTCTGATTTAAGCCCACTTTTGCACAGATAGGCTAATCGGGATTGATCTACAGTTTAAAATGAGATCCAAACCATTATGTGCCTCCACCAGGTATTGAACCCAGTATTCATTGATTACAAGGCAACAACATTAACCACTATCCCATTGGCGAGGCCAAAAGATTTATTGGTTGTGGTTTTTGATAACTATGGGACACGAAGGCCATCTAAACCTGAGAGATTACTAACCTGACTTAATTTAGTCTTGGAAATGTATAGGAAGTTTCAATTGCCTATCTGGACGTTAGCCTAATTGTCATACCTTCCTGTTCCTTATTTCACAAACTACTATGTACATGACGATGAAATTTTAACATTATAATTTGCGAGTATTCGTTATCACTTCAGCACAGGTTTCCCTATCATTGTGTGGATAGTTATACTATTTAAATAATGAAAGTATATGTAATAATATAATCAATATTGGTATAGAATACCCATCTCTAACAAATGAACTTCATTGCCTTGTAATCAAGGGGTCCTGGGTTCAATACCTTGTGGAGGCACATTGCACAGTGGTTCGGATCCCATGTTAAACTATAGGTCCAATCCCGATTAGCCTGTCTGTGCATAAAGTGGACTTAAAACATCAATTCGAACAAACAAATGTAATAAAATACAAGGCCAAATCTCTACAAGTAATATCGGCTGAATCAGTCTTATTGAAAAATCTGTAGGTTCAGTTTTTACACATTTTCCAATGCACATAAATTGATAGTTAATACCATATTAAATATTAGGGTTCCAGGTTTGAGATGCAATTTGTGAAGGAGCTCTGTGCAATTTATATAGTAAAAAACATGCATTATTATAGTCAACAATATTGCATTGTTTTGGAGAGAGAGCGTAATCTCAAATGAAACTAAATTACATACTATTTTTTAACGTAGATATTATTTTAATGCTAGTTTGTATATTTTTTAAATTTAAAAAGACACATTGGGAGGTGCTTAGACACCTCTGGCACCCCTCTGTGTGCATGCCTACGGCAGGATTAGTTTCTGACAGTAGTGAAATCTCAAACCATTTGCTTTAGAAATAAAAATGGCCCATACTTTGTAACAAAATGGAAAGCAGGGCTCTGGAAAAATGTGGTACTGCATATTTAGTAATTATAAAAATTATGATGTATTATGATTAACATGTTCTTAAGAGAATTTTGTTGACTCTGATTGTTTTCTTCTTTCTTTACAGGTGTTCTTTGTTTTGAGAAAGAAACAAAACCAGGTGTCTTTTCTTCATGTATACCACCACACTGTAATGCCTATGGTTGCTTGGGGAGGCACCAAATATTTTGCAGGTAAGGCGAGTTGATATTTTTAGGGTGCACAATGTCCTTTAGCTCACTAGGTTGCAAGTTAAAATGGTCCTACATTTTAATCTACGAAGGTCATCCGGAAAGTAGTACCAGTTTGCCCCATTTGGAGCGTTAGTGACGAGAATAGCTCAAGGTAAAAAGATTTCAGTTGACTGTCTGCTCAGTGTGTGCGAAGTTTCGTAGTGCTGTCATTGTCTCTGTGAGTGTTTACAATGTTCAAAAAAATTGAAAATGCCGCCACTTCTAAAGTTAGGGCTGTGATCAGATTTCTCAACACCAGGAATGTGCGACCATGTGATATTCACCATCAATTAAAGGAGGTTTATGGAGACAATGTTATTGCTGAGTCGTCTGTTCAGCACTGGCGTCAAAACTGTAACTCTGGGAGGGAGAACGTCCATGATGACGAACTTTCTGGGTGCTCGTCTGTCATTATGGACAAACTGCTGAGTACAGTTGATAAATTCATAAAGAACAATCGGTGCGTCACTGGATGAAATCAGTGAACAGTTCCCTGATGTTTCACAATTGGTGAAAACAGACTTTCTTCAAAAAATCTATGGAGAATAATCCTTTGAATCAACATGAAGCTGTGTCAACTCAAACTGAACCTAACAATGTGGATGTGTGTTGTGAGAGAGTGAAAGAAGAAAAGTGGATGAAATGACAATCGGAATTAAGTGCGTGAAGTAGTTAGCACAGCATGCTACACCACCAGGGGCTGAGGGTCTAATATCGACCTGGGCATCAATTTCATCATATCATCACTCATCCTCATCGTCGCAATTAGCCAAAAATGTCCTAAGTGTTGAGTTTTTGAGCGTCAAACTTGCAATTCTTAACCTGGAGAAGGTGTTGGGAAAATTTATGCTAAGTAAATAATTATGCATTTGTCGAATTAATGATTGTTTTCTTCTAAGTTGATGTTGCATTTTGGACATTTATCACAGCTTTACTTCTGAAAAAATCCAGAAGGACACCAAGCAAATTTTAAGTTGTGGAAATTTAAGAGTGAGGGTTGTGAAATCTTAAGTTACACCACTGTTGTTTTGTATACTGTGTTATTGTACCTTTCTATTCTACAATAATTTTTTTTTTTTACTTTTTCAGGTGGACATGCAACCTTCTTCGGTGTAGTGAACTCCATGGTTCATGTGGTAATGTACTTTTATTATATGGTTGCTGCAATGGGACCACAATTCCAGAAATATTTGTGGTGGAAGAAGTACATCACCGTTATGCAGATGGTAAGTTAACTCTGTACCACAAAATTAAGAAAAAGAGCAAACACATACCAGGAACTTTCTACAAGTCTAGAAAGTAAATGCTCAGTGGCTGCCAGTGATGGTAGTTGAAGTGAAATTTCCCTTTGTGTAGAAAAATTTTGAATCAATTTCTAATCAAGGGAAATTCCTAAAAAACCTGGTGAAACAGGAGGGGAAAACCACACAATCATTATGAAAGAAACCCATTACTTTCTTTTTCTAAATAAACATTCTCATCGACTCTTTGCTTTCCAGTATCTCCTTTTGATTGGTGCCTTCTAAACAAAATAACAGCTTTGGGCGAACATAAATTCTTACACCATAACAACCATATCTTCTGGATGTGTCTAGTGGGTCTTTTTTTAATTGTAGGCACCATCTAGTTCGGCCACCTCGGGATCGAACCATAGGCCAAATTAAAAAATGGCCGAACAAACCAAAATAATGCAAAAAAAAAACAATAAATCTTATAAACGGTACGGCCATAGATTAAAATTAGTTATATGATAGTTTAAAACATATATAAGCATACTTTTACTGTACAAAAACAAACTACATCTGGCCTACTTTGTACTGACCAACAACGTGATGTTTTTCTCGTCAGGTGTAGTCTGCTTTCTTTACCTTCACTCACAAATGCAACTGTTGATAGCTGGTTCATTAAGTATGAAAATGAAACACAAAACACAATGGTATAAACACTGTCACTAATTTATATGAGACAATAAAAAAAGTAAATGCTGTACAGTATTCCTTTTACTGAGTAGAAAACACGTAGGCCTAAAGTAAAAACTCAACTGTTAAAAGATATTATTGACCTACAAAACTAAAATAAACCTTAAATGAAATCAGTAAGGGCGGGCCAAACCAACCGAAGCCAAACTAGAGGGTGCCTACTGTACTAGAATATTGCAGTGAAAATTATTCATTTATGCATGTATTATGGCCAAAATTTGCTGATCCTAGATTGTATTTTAATAACCATTAGTCAATCAGAAAATATAAGCATCAGTAAAATGAGATTTTTTTATTTATTTATTTATTTTGTAACAAGAGGCACATTTGTGCTTTGTGGGAGAGTAATTATATGAAAATTAACTACCATCACAGGAGGTCGTGATCATTTACGGACCATTTTGAATGAATGGTTATTGTAAGATGCACAAAACATCAACACTTTTCATGTATAACATGTGAAATTTGCCCAAGTTGGACTAGCTAGATTGGAATTTGTATCAACAGGAGTCCAGTCTTCGGAAAAGCACATAAAGTTTCTCATAATATTGGGGGCTACTCACTGGGAATTCCTTGAATTTACGGAATTGTGTGAATTTTTCTCTGTAGACGTGAAGAAGTGCAACTTTTAGTGATTCAAATTCAATTGAATTTATACATATTTATAAATACCCTGAGGGAAGTTTTCCACAGTTTAGCTTTTGTTTTTATCGAGGAAGGAAATTAATGCTCAATCAGTTTGTACTTTGTTAGTGTCCTTGGTAGAAGAATCTATCTGATAGATGGAAGATCATTGCAAGATAATATATCTTGTAGTTGATTAGGTACATTTCAGTTTGAAATTCTTATGCAATTAACAGTTTTTCGTAGATTATTATATCTTGTAACATTTGTGACTTGTGTTCGTAGATTTATTTCGAGTCTGAGTATGTGAAATGGCAATTGTAAACTCCACACCTTCAATTAAATATTTTAAATATACAGGGTGTTGGGTTGTGACCATGTTACAGACTTGCAGGGATGATGGAAAGGAACAAACGCAACAAAATGAGAACCCTGGTCCGGAAATGCCCCAGTCAAAAGTTACAAGCCAAACCTTCGAAGGGCAGGCAACCACGCACAATGCAGAGGGAACCATAAAACAAAGAGGAAAGAATCCACCATGCATTCCCTGGAGAAGACGTAATGTAGTCTAGAAGCACGAGTGTCGTGGCTGCAATCAGTCCAATGGAGTATATGCTAGGGCTAGAGTAACTGGCTGTTTGTGTATGGACGACCAAATGGGAACTGTAGGGGAGCAGAAAAGTTGAATCTGACCACGTATCCACAGTGCACACATACAGCGCACACCATGTTTCTCAGACTTTTCCAATGATTATGGTAAATGGGGCAAGTGCGACCACAATTCCACAAGCAAGGAGGACAAAGAACTGCAAAGACACCTGACCTTGAAGAAGCAGTGCTGGATCGGGTGGAAGGACAACCGTTCATTAGTACACGGGCTGTGGCATGTAAAATTGGTGTGGCCCATAGTACTGTTTGGAAAGTTCTGAGGGAGCAGCAGCTACACCCTTACCATCCACAGCATGTTCATGCCTTGGGTCCAGCTCATTTCGCACCCCACGTCATGTTTAGTGAATGTTTACTGTAGTGCTGTGTGGTCGACCTCCAGTTCCATGCCTGTGTGCTTTTCACTGATGAGGCCTGTTTCACGAGAGAATGGATGCTGAATAGTCACAATTACCATGTATGGGCCAATGAAAATCCCTGTGCCACAATCATGAAGGGCCATCAAGACAGGTTTACTGTAAACATGTGGGCAGGCATTGTTGGTGAACATTTAATAGGTCTGTATCTATTACCGCAACGATTAACTGCACCACTTCGTTCACTGTGTTTCTGAGAGACATCCTCCCCGAGTTATTGGAACATGTCCCACTTCTCATTCATCAACGCATGTGGTTTCAGCATGATGGGGACTCGGCCCACTTCCTAGTGATATTCTGACGCAGACCTTCCCACAGTGGTGGATACCCTGCCCTTTCACCTGATCTGACCCCACTTGATTTTTTTTTTTTGCACCGTGTGAACTGGTCCTAACAACACCTGGGATATTAGAGTGGATGCTACAGAGCTTATTGCGACACACTCATGCCTGTATCGAGGTAGAGAGGCATCACTTTATCTCTTTTTGTTTATTCCCTTCCATCATCCCTGCAAGTCTGTAACACTGTCACAGGAACACCCTGTATATACCATTTAATTGAATTAGAATTTTTTGATACATTGGAATCACAGAGACCCTTTATAATGTTAGTGTGTATGTATGTGGCAGGGGTGCCCATCCCCCCCCATCATATCATTTGCACCCTCAAACCATATTGTAATCCTCACAAAGTATTTAATTACGACAGCGTTTCTACTGAAAGTAACTAAGAAATTACTACTGTGTTGGGTTGCTGAACTAAGAAATCTGGTCTGGTGTTGGCCCCCTTGGTGTTGGATTGATGAACTAAGAAATTCTGGTCATCCGGTGCTGCCCCCTAGTGTTGGATTGCTGAACTAAGAAATTACATGATGGTGCAGTGGTAGCGTCATCGCCTTGTAATTAAGGGGTACTGGGTTCGATACCCGGTGGAGGCACAAGTGGTTCGGATCCCACTTTAAACTGTAGGTTCAGTTGCGATTAGCCTTATTGTGCATGAAGTGGTCTTAAAACAACAAATCAATAAGAAATTACAGCCATCTGGTGCTACCCCCTGGTGTTGGATTGCTGAACTAAAAAAATACAGCTGTCCAATGCTGCCCCTGGTGATGGGGTGCTGATCTAAAATATAATCCAAACAGTTTGCAAATGTAGTTCCCCCCCCCCCCATGCATCATCAGTGTAGCACCTGAATGTTACACACAAAGGCATGTGAGCCTTTAGGTGTAACACTGTGATAAATAGACATTTTACTTACCAGATATTTATTTTAAATTGTAATAATAATAAAGAATACAGAATATGTCACAATGTAGATACTAACCTATTACTTTTTTAAGACTTTCATTTTGTTTCTCTTTTTCTTACAGGTACAATTTGCAATGGTGTTTTTGCACTCTATCCAAGTATACCTTTTTCCTTGCAATTATCCAAAACCAGTTATGATGGTAGTCACGGTTCAGTCGGTGATATTCTTCTCGATGTTCTACAACTTTTACAGGAGAGCATACACAAAGAATTCGGTGGAACAAAATAAATCAAAAATTAAATGATTACATGGAGTAAATCCGTTGGTTCACATAGAGCCACGTTATGCACCATAATTGACATTATGTAAATATGTAATTTATGACATCATCAACCTAGTATAACTGCAGTATGTGCGTGTATGACAAGCAAATGTAAAGATTTATAATGTTCTGTGAATTTCTTGTGTGCGTGTGTGTGTAATTTAAGATTGTATATTACAGATTCTTTATCATGCCAACATTTTCACATATCAATGCACAGAAAGCACTTAATTCTGTTGGTTTCTCCATTAGTTCACTTCTGTTACTTAAAGCAAACTGAAATTTCCCTGTAAACAAATATTTTTGTACACTACGTATTGTGAAAAATGTTGGTAAGTAATTTGAATTATAGATATTACCAATCAGTGTAACACTATTTCTTTGTTAATTTACTTAAATAAAGTTTTAAGATCTAGTATATTTTGTAGAAGATATATAAATACAAAGTAAATAAACACAAATGATGCACTTTTTCTGTGACTATTTTGTTATGATTAATTATGTGCTGATTAATCTGCAAATTCTGTCCCTATAGTTCTGTAGCAGGTAGAGGGGCTAACAATAAGTGTGGATTTACCTTTTTAATGCAGAATACAGCTTATTTTTTTCAAAACTCATCTGGGAAAATAAAAATAAGGAAAAAGACCCAACTTTTTATACAGTTTCACACAAAACTTGTGATCGATTAATCTAATAAGTGACTAACAATGTCATCTGATTTTAAAGAAAAGATTTTCCACTAAAAAAGGGAAAATTATTGCCAGAAAAAAAGGGAGAAGGACTATAGTTTTCTTGCACTCAACTAAAAATACTATTTTAAATGAAAGTGTAATATAGGTATGCCATTCATATATAAAAAGCGATACATTAAATTTTGTATTAATGTATCTTTTTTATATATATATGAATGGTATATATTGTGCTTTCATTTAAAATAATAATTTTAGTCGAGTGAAAAAAAAACTGTTCCTTTTTAATTTCCTTTTTTGAAGGTAAAGTCCAGTACCATCAGTTTCGATGAAATCTTGCTTGCAATAGCTTACCACATTCCATAGCTTGCTGCCATGTTTACCTGGACTCGCCATTTTGCTGACACTCAATACTGTCGTCAGTGTCGCACAGTAAAGTTAAAACTATTTTTAAAAACTTTACAATAAGTCTAAATCTAGCAGATAAGTACACTTTCAACTCAACAGGCTTACTGCTTACAATGCTTTTGTTACTGCTTAAGCCCAGATCATTGTTGCAAAAACTGCTGCATCTTGCTCCCAACACCCATGGAGAGAAGGTAAGGTATAAAATGCTTGTTCTTTCCTCTCAACTGCACCAAATAGACAACTGTTGAATGTTTTGTTTAAGGAAAACACAGTCTTACAAAATATTTGATATCTTGTCAATAAAGCGACCAAGGGAGATGTTTTTTAAAAAGGGGGGAGGGGAAGGAATGTACGCTGAAGAACTAGTCAATAAAGGGTCCAGAAAGGAAAATGTTTTAAAAAAGGGAAGGTGGAAGATAATTATCAACACTGTTGTTATTTATTCCATGATCCATGTTGAAAAATACAAAATAACTTCCCTTTGAAATCTGGTCTCTAGTCATGAGCATGTTATTTAAGGTAAAATTCCACTAAAAAGACCATGTTGTTTAAAAGTATGAATTGACCCTAAATTTTCTACTTCCACAATGCATTATTTAGTTCCTTGCAACAAGAATAGAAATATAACAATTTTGTTAGTTACAAACTCCTCACTTCAACTTAAAAGTTATTAAACATTGTCAAGTGCCAATTCTACAATCATTAAATGAATATATTTAACGAAAAGCTTTGTACATTGACAGTTATTCAAAAGAAATATATACTCTTAATCTGCATTCTTTAAAATGCATTAACCTAAATGTAGTGTAGAAAATTAGAAAGGTTTTATATATATATATATATATATATATATATATATATATATATATATATAAAATAACTTTTAATATGACCAGCACCATAAGTGGCAGGGGCATTTGGTTGAGCCTTGAGATTAGCTGGGGTGTTGCTCATGACGAGACAGCTATATTTTGCTAGCTGGGGGGATATTACCTCCCGCATCCTCCCTCACTTCGAGCACTGAATATGACTGTTACATTTACTGTTACTTTAACTTTAAATTTTAAATGATGACTCTCAAAAATATACACAAAACTTTCTGTAAACTGTAATAACCATTTGTTAAAATATAAGAATGTGACAGTAAGAATAGATACCACTTGCAACAATCGGTGATATGGTGGTGAAATGAAAATCACAACCTGGGAGCCAATAAAATTTGACTGATAGGGATCGGTGAATGGTCTGACATGTGAAGTCAAACCGGCAGGCTTTATTGGACACTGAGGCCACAGACTTTCAAATGGCATCTGAAAGTAACACCAGTACTTGTACTATTCAATAATACATGGTGGCATTGGGATTTCATGGGAGAGCTGCAGCACATAAGCCAATTATTAATACTTGGAAAGAACGTCTCCAGTGGTCCCTAGAACAATATAGAAACATCCTGTGGAATGATGAATCACGCTACATGTTGTGGCGATCTGATGGGTATGAGGGGACATGCCGAATGCCAGTGAAGTAGTTCTTACCGGAATATATTGTCCCCACCGTGCAATTTGGTGGAGATGAAATTATGGTATGGGACTTGTTTACGTGGTATGGTGTTGGTCCTGGAACCCTGAATGCCAATGAATATTAGACAACTCCATGCTCTCCACCTTGAGGAAACAGTTCAGAAGTGGCCCTTTTCATTTCCAACATAACAATACGGTCGTCAATGAAGCAAGAGCCACAACCGAGTGGTTTTGATGACATGAGAGCGAATTAACTTGACTAGCCATCTCAGAGCCCTGATCTCAACCCCACTGAACATCTGTAGGATGAGTTAAAGTGGCAGTTGCGATCCAGGCCAAACCGCTCAAACACTACCACCAAACTGTTTGTCATTTTGCAAGAAGAATGGAAGCAACTACCAACTGACATTTACCGCAACCTGGTGGAAAGTCTTCCTAAATGGGTAGAGGCTGTGATAGTGGCGAATTGCAGATCTAACCCCTACTGACACCAGACGAGCTCCAGGTAAGCACATTGCTATGGGTGTCTGGTTATTACCGGCCATGTACTAGGTCATTCAAATATGATCGGGACTGATTTCTTTTTTTTTCAAACAATCTGCCATGCGCAGCAGTTGTGCGTCCTTGGGAGAATAGAGCCACAACACCCACCTTCCCTCCCGTGCAAGTTAGAACCTGCTCAGTCGTGTCCGAGTGTTGCTAGAGTGATGAGCGAACAGAAGGTGTCGCGGAGCATTCAACAATGTATTCTGATCAAATTGCTCTGAGAAAACGTCCAGCCATCTGAAATTTTGCAGAGACTCAAACAACAGTATGGGGAAGAGTGTGTCTCATGAACCCCTGTGTTTGAGTGGTGTAAGTACTTCCGAGAGGGAAGAGCGTGTGGAGAATGAGTGTCTGCAGTCATCACATGAGTGGCCGCATACCTGTTCTCCCAGACCCAAAGAAGTGCGGAGGACCCGTTCGGTAGGAAGAGTGATGGCAACTTTTTTTTTTGGACTTTGCAGGGGGTTATCCATGTAGACTTTCTTACAGATGCCAGAACAGTCATTGCAGCTTATTACTCAGAATTCCTGACAACAGAAGTGAATGAAAAGATCCGATCCAAGCAGAAGAGAGGTGGAAAGTGGATATAGCCTTTCTTCAAGACAATGCACGGCCTCATACAGCCAAAACAATTATGGCAACCCTCAGCAAATTGAAATGGGACCTTCTACCAGACCTGCTATACAGTCCCGATTTGGCATAAAGCATCCCACGGGGGGTTTTATGGTGCAGGATGCACAATCGAAAATTTTTGGGGACATGTTTACCCATCAAATAATATAAAATTCAACATTTAAATATTCTCCAAGATATATGTAAAAATTTTACACCTTACAAGGAACCATATTTAATACATTAGATGAAGAAATGAAAGAGTTTAGGCCATTATTGAAGGGGGTAGGGGATATCAAACTCCTACATATTAGGCCTTAATTGACATGTGGGTCCTGAGGGGGATTCTGAATTAAACTTTGGGGGGGGGACAGTATCCAACTCTAGGTCTTAGATTATGGTGAGTACTTTAGTTAGAGGGGCATTGAGCATTAAATTGAATGGGGTATCCAATTCTTGTGTATTACTATTGTCTTACTGTTGTGGAAATTCTGGTGTGGAGACAGAATTAATTTTTTGAAGGAGGCAATATCCACTCTTCAATATTAACAGTAAGTCTAAAATTGGCATGAAAATTTTGGTGGTATAGGATTGAGTACGAAATTTAAAGGGGGAGATTTCTCTTGATAAAGTGTTGAATCTTAGATTGTCAAGGGATTTCTGTAGTGCAGAGACTTTGAACATTACATTTTGGAGACTGTATTTAGCAATAAGGCATCCACACGTTTTCGACCCCGAATGTGCCAAAGCAAAAGGACTAAATATCTCGGGACCTTAAGAAAGTATTGACACCCCGTTAAATTAATATTCTACAAAGGCTGCAAAGGAATGGAGGTAAAAAATTTCTTGCTCGCTTCGCTCGCAATCATTTCTTGTTGCAATGTGTGTTTGGCGCTTTAATGAGGTGAATATGAAGTTTTTATACTAAAGCTGCATTACAAGACAAGCAATATTTTCGATTGATTGATTCATTCATTTGGTGTTTTAAGTTCACTTTATGCACTCTAAGGCTAATTGGGACTGAATCTACAGTTTAAAGTGGGATCCACGCAATATTCTCGATTATGATGAACGATTTTACGGGTGGTCTTGAGTGATGGCACCCATGTTTAGAGGAGGAGCAGTTCAATTATAATGTTCAGTAAAGCTAAGAAAAAAGTTACTTTCGGTAGACACGCTGTCGTAATTAAATATTTTGTGGGGATTACGATGTGGTTTAAGGGTGCGAATGATATGATTTGGGGGGACGCATGACATGATTTTGGGAGGATGCGCCATTGGCCTTGGGGGGATGGGCACCCCTGGCCCCAAGTGATTTCTACCTGTTTGGAAGGATTAAATCAGACTTGGAAGGCATCCGGTTTGCGGATAACAACACCATCAACGGCAGTGTTCGAGAGTGGATACGCAGCCAACCGAAAAACTTTTATGAATAGGGCATTAAGATGCTTCCAGAACGTTGGAAAAAAAGGTATTGACTCTGGAGGGGAGTACTTTGAAGGGTGGCATGTGCAAATAAATATTTGACAATGAAGAATTCGGTAAATAAAATCAGTCTTGATCATATTTGAATGATCTAGTATTACGAGCTTAACAGAGGACTTTTTGAAACTCCACTTGTTAATAATAGTAACAGTGGATATAGTGTTTTGTAATTTGAGTATGTCATCCCTTTATATGTACACTAATGATCAAAAAAGACAAAACTGAAATATTGTGTGTAGTTTTTAAGAAATGTCACATTAATCGGTGCCATCTATACGCTAAAGGTTAACAGTACATCTACTTTTAAAGAATAGTGAACGAAAATTTCAATGGACAATTCATATTCTAACACTACAGTTGGCTGCATCAAGTTAATATCTTTGTCTGATGTCTGTCATGTAGCACAAGTCATAGTGGTTAAATGTTTACTTTCTACTTGAGTTTCCCATTTCATCTTCAGTTTTCAATTAGGGCTGAGCTCACCTGTGTGGCGGAATGGTTATCACAGCATGCAACTGCACCACGGGTTCTAGATTCAAATCCCAGCTTGGGCATTAATTTCATTATATTTTCACTAATCCTCGCCTTGACAATTAGCCAAATGTGGCAGAAAAGCGAAGTAAAATAAATCAAAAAGATTTGAGCAGATACTACTTTAATACAGATACCAATTACCAACCTATACTGATGATTGTTGTAACATTCAAGTCACTCAAAATATTGATTAATATTAACATGTAATTATTCCACTGCAATAATATGCAAATTTTTACTTTAAAAAACTAAATAATTACATCAGAATATTAAAATAGCTGACATTTAATCACAAAATTTGTATAATTTCCATGGTAATTAATAACCTGAGAAAGTATTGTTATATTTTAAATCCCCATGAAATCCTGAAACTCTGGAAAAGTACTAGCTCAGCCCTATTTTTAAACACTGTGATAATCAACAAATTTTTATTACTTTTAAAAAGTTTTGCTTTGTATGAAGTTTCAAAATTTCCTACAATGAAGTAGTGTTGCTTTAACAGGAAAGTTTTTCAAGTGATATTACAGAAAACTTCCAATTACTAGATGAACATTATGAATATAACAGCAGTCTTAAAGGGCCTCCATGATGCACAGTGGTAGCGTCGTCGCCTTGTAATCAAGGGGTCCCGGGTTCAATACCCAGTGGAGGCACAAGTGGTTCGGATCCCACTTTAAACTGTAGGTCCAGTCCCAATTAGCCTTACTGTGCATAAAGTAGACTTAAAACACCAAATCAACCAACCAACCAACAGTCTCAAGGAGAAGTCATTAAAATATTTTTGGGGCTGTTATTTGTACTGAATGTTCTGCATTGTCCTGACTATATCTCATAATTCCATAATTAATATTAAATTGCACAAGTTGTGTCACCCCAGTCAACTGCAGATTTTTCAAGCACTAAAACTTGCATCTGTGCAAGATTAACCTCTGTTCAACTCAGTTTTCTTTAAAAGATGTTATATTTTTTCTTTAAAAATACATTATTGTTAATATCACATATGTAAAGGGTTTTTAAACTGAATTCTTACTGAAAAATAATTCAAAAGAATTTGGAATTTTGTTAAAATAAATGGAAATTGTAAAACTTCAAAAGTTCTGTAACTATGAATGTATAAACAACTATGGTGTCACCTTGGAAAAATGTAAACAAATTTTCTGTATAAAAGGGCAATAGCTCTGTAAGCATGTAGGACACACACCTGGTTGCTGAAAGGCTGGTGATTCAGGGGACAGTTGGGGAAATATCAGTAGCGAAGCGTGGTCTTAAGAGGAAGGAAAGCAATGCAGTACTCCGAAAAATGGGGGGGGGGTATATAAATTATACAGCCCATTGCCCCAGTTTTTCTAGGAAAGAAAGGACATTTTAAATAATAATAATATATCCATGAACTCCTCTCTCAACGGCCATACTGCTAAGTTCAAAATTCTTGTCACGTTATTGATAATAAAATACTTGCTATTACTTACAGCTTCCCGTACGAAATTTGAAATATTCATGTTTGTTTCACAAAAGAGAACACTCACTTCAACCACTCGTTCTTCCCAACACAAATGGAAAATATTCCGAAAAGCTCCGAAGCTAACAGAAAAGTGATGTCAACCTCGTTGTAAAAATTAATGTTCTCGGGGGAGTAATAGAACTGACTTGAAGCTTAAAATTAATTAAGCTTTCGAATAATAGGCCATTACAATAGGAAGAACATGCGCTGGTTCTTCTTTTTAATAATGTATTATATTAATAAAAATAATATTTCGAGTTGGATAGCATTTATGACTTAACGTTTTTGCTATTTGCAGGTCTCAGAAGAGAGTTTCATTGCTTTTTTTTTTTACATACGTTTTATCGAAGAAAAAAACATCAGTTCATTGTTTGTATGAAAACTTACGATAAATATAGTGTAAATTATTTGGTAGTTGTCAACACTGGCGTGCGTTGTAATTTGAGACAAGAGAAGTGTGAAGCGGACAACAGCCAGCTGTTCTGTAGATTCCAGCGCTCCCCAGTGCCGGAACACCATGTTTGTCTTAATCCCTGAACGTCGACATTATTGACACGTTTTACAAATCTTGAAACTCAAAGTAATGCTTTAAAGTTTATCTACATGGAATTTGGAACAGTTATATTAATTTATTTCAATAATTCTGTGTTTATAATAAAGCAAATATACATCTTCGAGATCATGTTAACACTTATATGTTTTCTGATAGTAGTGTCTGCTTTCTGCTTGGCTCGGGTGTTTTCGAGAAGTTTGGGGACCGTACCTTCACCAGTATCTACCCTTCGCCATATGATACTTGAGAAGCGTTGGTTTCCCGCACAGTGGCTGCAAGCAGAGAGGTTGCTGCTTGCCAACGGGCTGCGGAGAGAATTTGCGGCCGTAAAATTTCGCGAAATCGAGTGTGATAGAAAATAAATAATGCACTCAACGTTAAGTACATTAAATAATATTTTAATTGTGAAAGCAGTGCTTGCATTGCTTGTACTATATCTTCGCCACTAAATATCTTGTCGTGCTCTTTGGGGTACTTGTATTCCAAGATGGATATTTCTAAACCCAACTCTGAAAAGGTGTTCTTCTGCATCACCAAAAGATCAGGGTTTTAAACTCTTGTATAACTAATAGGTTTCGGCCTACAAGTTGTATTGGGTGAATTGTCTGTTTAAAATATGTAGATCGTCAGAAGTCTGAATAAATCACAAAGTAAGAGACACTAATACACAAACAAATCCTACACCACAGACCACTCAGGGGCTTGGTCCTACTAACCCTCTGATGCCCTTTGAGAAGTCCGATAAGGGGTTGCATACGGACTAGTCTAAAGCCCTAAAGGCAGAAGGTGCACATCAAAGTGTATAGCCTCTCCCAATGAGAACTTTTCAAGCATGCACTTTTCAAACGTGCCACGATGTACAAAATAAATCATAGCTCGAGAACTAATTTTCGTAGAGAGATTAAATAATTTTTTCCCACCCGGAATGACAGGGCTTTTAGTGGAAGTGAAATTTATGCACTGTACCTCGCAATAATGAAAGTTAAATGAAGAAGAAGAAATTTCACAAAGAAATTGTTATTCAATACATCCAAATGTCCACCACAATAGATAAAGTAAATCAAAAATATATATGTAGTAGAGGTACATTCCTACAACCATACAAAGTTGCGATCAAAATAGGCTGTTACTACTTGGAGTAAAATTTATATGGAGATCAGTGTTGCCATCTCTTCTAGCATCTGGCCTATGAATGCTGGATGGACCAAATTTGCAGGGAAGCACAACAAAATTTTTGGAGGACCCATAATTCTTGCACATTGTGAACATGTTTGTGTATTTTACTTTTTAATGTAATAATGAAAATAATTCAGTGGAAGAGTAAACAGTCCATGTATAAAATCTGTCAAATAATATGTTGAGGGAAAAATTGACATTTTCAAACTCTGATTGTTAATAATAGTAGCAAAGGATATACTGTATTGTAACGAAGGTTTCATATGTTTAAGGTTTTATATTTCTAAAATGTTAAGATTTTTAAAATGTTTGTTACTTCAAATAATATTCAGATTACCACAGACAACTATAGTAGACTGGTCAAGTTGGTGTTGAAACTACACATATGTTTTGAAATACGTCATAATCTGTTCATGTTGACCATCACTTTTCCATCTCGACAGAGGAAGTGTATGAACCCAACTGTATATTTTCAACTGACGACGGACTGAGTTGGAAAACAGGCGAAGGTAGGGGAATCAACAAGAACGTGGTAATGGAAAATGGAATGCCAGAATAGTGTTATTGGTTTGCATTAATTGTGTTTCTTTTTGGCGATACACTGAAATAATGATTACGTGCAGAAACTTTTGTGTATTTTGGTTTGTCTTGTCCAACAGTAATACTATATGAAGTTGTGTGTTAGTGATTGTGATTTGAAATGCTGTAAGAATTGTTTCTTTTCGCATCTTCAGACATGAAATGACAAAACTAAAGAAACGGGTGTAAATCTGTACATTGCTTGTAAGTCTGCGTATGATAAGTAATTATAAAACTGCGTCTAACTTTGAAAACTGTGTTGTGTTTCTTGTTACCCAGCAAGCCCTAGAGAATTAAATAGTCTCATGTTCCTGACACAAGGAGCAGTGGACTAACATTGTAACGACTAGTTCCAACTGGAGGATGTTGCATAGTTATTTTGGTGCACAATCGTGGGGCTCGGGTGCAAAATTATTTTAGCAATTCAAACATGATGCCCAATTTAGTGCATTGTGAAAGTCCTTGAAATTCACGAAGGTAAATGTGTGATAGTGATCTGAAGGTATTAAGTGGGAAAAATCATAGACGATGTAGTAGAATGGAGAAAGATGCGACGCGAATGAATTTGCGAAGCAGAGGAAGAGCTACAATGGATGCCGAAACCAAGTTTGGATGCTGTAACGATCTTACCGATGACGGAATTCTTACAGTGTTTTGCCAATGTTTGCACAGGTTTCATTGTAGTTGTGATGGGCAGAAAGTAACCTGCTTATCAACAACAGAACCAAGCCTTCCTACCAACTCCTCATCAGATCATTGGTTATTTGATTAGCTGATGAAAGATAAAGCAGAAAGAAGACAGAAAGAAAAGGGGGATGAGAAACAGCATAAGAAAGAAATGGCTGAGATAGAGAAAGCTCGATAAAAAGAGAAAGAGGAGGAAGAATTAAAGAGAAGGAAAGAGAAAAAGGAAGAAGAGGAAAAGAGAAAACAAGAGCTACATGAGCTTAGAGTGCTGATAGAAATTCAGGAAAGTAAGAGAAGGAGGAGGAAGAAGAAATGAGATGGAAAGAGAAAGAGGAGGAAGAAGAAAAGAGAAAGAGGAGGAAAAGAGAATAGAAGAATTAGATATTTTCTGTTCTTTGATTGAAAACCAGGAAGAAAGGAGACTACAAAAACATATAAAACTAAGGTCAGAGTTACAGGCTCTATTCTCTCAGCACAAACTTGAACAGGTAGAGAGCATCAGAAGAGAGATTGAAAAGCTTAAAATTAAAGTCACTGAAAAGGTGGACAAAAGGGTAAAGGAAATTGTGGAAGAGCAGCTAGAGTTCTTAACAGTTCGGCAAGAATGGATAGAGGAACAGGAATAATTGAGGAAGAATATGAAAACTTGTCTTGAAATTGTCCAGTCTGGAAGAGAATCTGAATCTGACTCTCCAGAGAGGGTTCAAGAATTAAAGAGTTCTGTAGAATCTATTCACGGAGCACTAAAAACCTTAGGTGAACGAACGGAACTCATGGAATATATAGTGCAAGAACAGAAAGTTTAAATAAAGTCAGCTGGAGAAAGGATTAATTTTCTCCATAAGAAGGTTAAAAAGATGGAAGTATCTCTCCGCCAAGAAATTCAGGGACAGACAGTTACAATTATAAGTAGGGTCTGTGAACTGCAGGAAAAGATCCATAACCTGCAGATTCGACCAGAAACCTCTTCCGATATATTACCTGATTCAATTGAGTGTGGAAGAGGACTAAACCCAGAAGCTACTGCCTATGAACCTCCTATGGTACTTCCAAACCCATTCTTTTCCAGTAATACCACAACTTCTGATAGATGCAAGAGACCTAGAGAAAAGGATAGTAACAACAGCTTTTCTCCTCGATGCAAAACAGAGTTTAAGATGCTCAGAATGGCTGATATCGCGAACATTCCAAACTTGCGTGAGTTAAATGTCAGTTTCGACTTAATGCAAGTGCCTGAACACTATAGATTAGAATTGTTACCTAGGGTTTTCACCGGCAAGGCTGGTAGTATGGACAGCTTTGTGAATTATACTGATTTCTGTGCACTCTTTAAGGATGAATTTGCATCTGAAAAGGCGAAGCAAAGGCAACTAGCGGGTGTGAGGAACTGGAGGTATTCGCATCTCGTACATGACAACTTAGGGAGTTTTGCCTGGAGTGTGTACGCGGCGTACAGAAACCTAGCTGACAATTTTAATGAGAGTGAAGTTCTCAATTTGATCATTGGACAGTTGCCATATTACATTCGGAACCTTTGTCTGGAGCGTGTAAGGAGTATAGTTGTTACTCCTATTAGTAATAGTATTATATTTTGTTGGTTGCCATATTGCATTCGGAACCTTTGTGTGGTGCACGCTCCACGAAATGTGGATGAATTGACACATTTTTTGAAGGACTTTGATATTTATGATGACTCCAAGAATAAAGATGCTGCAGGCAATAAAAGTTTTAAGGTGAGGACTATTGAGACTGAACCAGAAGGTCAAGAAGGAAATTACTCACCTCCTCGAAGATTCAACAGAGTATTAGGCAGGAGAGGATTCAACCGAGATCAGAACCAAAGACAGAGAAACTCCTACAGGCCTCGTCCAGAACAAGGGCAAAGTTCTCCAGACAGATGGCGTTAACAAGAACAACGTAATCCTATTTCACCCAGATCGTACTCTCCACGATATAGAGGCAACAATTGTGTTGTTTTCTCGCCAAGACAAGACGTTGCCTCAGAGCAGGAAGAAGCAGTGGAGACTACTAGTGTGTTTCTACACAACCAGCAATCCCAGTCGTGTCAAACAAATGTCAACCTATTCTAAGTGCCTCCTCTTCGTTTAGGCAAGTGAACTCGAAGGGACGTAAAATACAAGGATTATATGTAAATTTTCTGCTGACCATAAATGCATTTCCAGGTATTCAAATGCAAAAAAGTTTGTGATATAAAACTGGTACATTTTCCAGGAAGCTATAAGAAGAGAATGTTAGGTGGTAGACGCATAGAACTGGAAAACGATGACTTGAATTTTAGCACCAAAGTATTCATTTCAAAAGGTTTTGGTTCTCACTTAATTTGACTTTTTCCTTTTTCTAAAACTGCACCAGGCAGATATAAGTTTTAGGAAGAATGAAGTTAATGTATTAATTGGTAAAGTGAAAGGGATCCTCTAGATATATAATTAGTGCGCTACATCTGAAAGGTCCAGGATGAGGATAGGGAATGGATGTATAAAACCGCAGACCTCACAGAGATTGATTCCTATAAGCAAGTTATTATATTGCTGGTGTGGAATTATATTTGTAGAATGTTTGTTACTTCAAATAATATTCAAATTATCACAGACAACTATAGTTAGACTAGTAAAGTAGGTGTTGAAACTTGTACATATGTTTTGAAATAAGTCATAATCTGTTCATGTTCATGTCACTTTTCCATCTCTGCAGAGGAAGTGTATGAACCCACCTGTATATTTTCAACTGACGATGGACTGAGTTCGAAAACAGGGAAGGTAGGGGAATCAACAAGAATGTGGTTACGTAAAATGGAATGCCAAAATAGTGTTATTGGTTTGCATTAATTGTGTTTCTTTTTGGCGATATGCTGAAATAATGATTACGTGCAGAAACTATCGTGTATTTTGGTTTGTTTTGTCCAACGTTAATACTATATGAAGTTGTGAGTTAGTGATTGTGATTTGAAATGCTGTAAGAATTGTTTCTTTTCGGATCTTCCGACATCAAATGACAAAACTAAAGGAACATGTGTAAATTTGTACATTGCTTGACTTTGAAAACCATGTTGTGTTTCTTGTTACCCAGCAAGTCCTAGAGAATTAAATAGAGTTTCATGTTACCGACACAAGGAGCAGTGTCCAACTGGAGGACGTTGCAGTATTGTTTTGTAATTAGAGTATGTCATATCTTCATGTGCATACAAATGAACAAAAAAGAACTGAAATATAATGTGTAGCTTAAGCCTTCCAAAGTTTGTGCTGGTAAGACAGTCTTACCAGCCATCCACTAAAGGTTAATCATTAATTTTCTCATTTTTTTCAAGAGAGTAGTGGTTTATTATTATTATTATTATTACACAGGCCCTGTGGCACAATGATTAACATAGTGTGCTGCAAAGACAAAATGTTCTAAGCTGCAATCATGTGTAAAGCATGTGTTTGTTCTTTTGTCAGTTTCAAGTCACCATTCATTCTCATGATTGCATGTAACCCAGAGCAGTAGATTGGTTGTTTTACGTCTCTTTTTTGCCACTTTTGGCTAATCACGACAATGATAATATGATGAAGGAATATGCACAAAGAAAACTCATGCCTAGGTTTGAATTGTAGCATGCTGTGCTAACCACTCTGCCACAGACGTCTGTGCTAGAGCGATAAATCCAAATGTAAAATAACAAAAATACACTATTCTTTAACTGCAGTTGCAGTTCGTTAAAAGACAAACTTGGGACTTTCTTGTTAATGATAAGGAAAAGCGCTTACAGCAATGAAAATCATTGAAAATTCCATTATATGAACAATATATGAATGGCTTATTGCAGAAAGGGACCTGAGTCACTTTTGCACAATTCTGAGAAAAACAATGAAAAATCGTATAATATTAATAGTGTAAGAAAGAAATGTGCCGTTGTTGGCTCAAATATTCAACATAATGAATAGTTAATTTTGCAACCCTCAATGCACCCCCCTGCAGTATGCTGCTAGACACAGTGGAGATGAAAAAATTAACTCCGATACCTCAAAAATGTGACTCAGGTCCCTTTCTGCAATAAGCCATTCATATGTAACATGCTTTAATAACATGGACACGGAAAATCTTACCTCTTGGAGATAGACATACATCTTCACGGTGATAATTGCAAATGATCTTTTCCGTACTCAAACCAAGCCTGATGTGAAGCATTACTGTATTGTGTAGACCCATCCATTCATAGAAGAAAAACCTGCAAAACAGAATACAGAAATCATGAATTACAAGGAACAACTGCTCAAACTTCTCTACAAAGTTTCCATTAAATATGTATAGCTGTACAATTTACACAGTAACTGCTCAATACTTGATAAATGATACATTACCATGAAAAATTCAGTTTACATATACTGCAGAACAAATTTACAAAAAATATACGTGTGTGCTTAGCACATTTGTGGTTTTAAAAAAATCAAGTTCAAGGGCAAGTTTACAAGAGTGCAAATCAACTTTCAATATTATAAGTCATGCAGTTGAGCCTTTTTAAAAAAAAAAATTACTCTAATTTTTTAGACTACAGTGGAATTTTAGGTTCCCGAATTGTATACTTTTATATTCCAACCTTCTGGTCGCAACAAAACAAAACTTAATTTTCCTGGATTAAACATATACCTGAATTGTAAGTCCTTTAGCAAAAATCCCCTGAAAAATGTATTTCTTGTGATAAGAATACTTAATCTGATTGTAAGACAACCACAGAAAGTGTTTTTCGTAATGTTTTAACTTAAATTACACTTTACACTTTCTCTTAACTAAATTATGTTCTAGAAAAATCTGTGGCTGGACTGTAGAAGGGAATAAAGTGACTATAAATACCAGATCATCTTATGAGAACCAGAGGAAATTAACTCCAAAAATGTGCAGTTTTTGGTTTTGTTTAACATATATCTTCTGAATAGCTGTATTTGGAGTCCGAACAACATATATCCACTTCTGATCCTTAGTCACGTATCTCCAATTTACTGACTCTCTCTAAAGAGTCCGACATATTCATAAAAATGCATTATTTCCTCTCCTGCAAATTTCATAAATTGGAGTTCCATCCCTCTGGTTCTCACACAACGAGATATAGAACAATTTCCTTCAAAGTTCTGCATTATTTTTTTTTTTAACTGTCTTCTGCTTCTAGAATGGTCTCATTTCTTATAATTGTTGCAATTTTGAACACTATGGAAAGTATGCTAAGATTTTACACAGGGAGGTGTGCTTCCCCCATTTTATTTTCACATTAACACAGTTATTTTATATAAAAGTGAAGAAAAAATATTCTTGATCAGGATTGCAAATACCAGCCAATTTCATCCATGCCAACCCTGTAACACAGGGGGCTAACTCGTCAGACAGTGCAGGCCACATTAACAATTTCAATTATGCTTGCAGGTCACTGGTATTGTCTTGACTTTCCTGCATTGAAATTATTTTGTTTACTTAATCTGTTTTTATGTTAAGTATTTAATTTTGGGTTGAAGACCCCTGCTGTAACATCAGCATGTTTCCCAATTTCATTTAACAGATCAACAAGAGTGAATTCTGAAGGTTCAATGCATTAGAACTATGGCTGGTCATTTCAAACATGACACACTGCAAGTTTCATGAAGTTTGTTCTTTGCACAGCCTGGAAATCTCTGCTACTAACACATTCGTGTGTAATATGGTAGCAACAAGCACAAGATCATTGTATCTACACTTTATTAGAAAACAACAGTGTTCAGAATTGTAAGTAGAGTTATTTTCCACGTTTCATTGAGAGTTTCGGAATGTATCCTGAATTTTGACATGTTTCCAAAACCAGTAAACTACAAGGTAAGCCTGTCCAGAAGATACAAGGGTTGGAACTTAAATAGTGGCAACACTGCTGTGGAGACACTATGCAATGGAATGTAGTAGTGGCGCTGATAGCACACGTTGTTGACATACCTACCTTACCTCCGAGCAAATGGACTCGCCCGTCCCACATCACAGGCAGGCGCACAAGCGAGGGAAACACAGTCACTTGTGAGCGAGCGGTCTAATGTGCCAGAGGTCGTACATTGTCATCAAGGGCTTCAAGAGGCGTGCGGGGAATCGGCATTGCCATACAGAACAGTGGCACGGTGGGTAAAAGCCTTCAACAAAGGTCGCAAACTGTGGCAGACATGCATCGGGCAGGTCGTCGTAGCGTCTCTTGGAGCGCGAAGGTGAAGCTTTCTTACGCCGTATCGTAACACTGGATGAGACATGGGCCAGATCTTACGAGCCAACACTGAAACGCCAATCCAACGAATGGCGTCATTATGGGTCGCCGCGAAAGTCAAAAGTGCGTCAGAGTCCCAGTATGGTGAAAGTTATGGTGATTCTCGTGTACGACTGTGATGGTGTTATCCTAACGCATTACATTCCTCCATGGCAGACTGTCAATGCCCAGTATTACTGTTCATTTTTGGAGCATCAACTGCTACCAGCTTTGCGAAAGAAGCGGCGACACTTTCTGTGCAACCCACCCATCATTTTGCACGACAATGCACGAGTGCATACAGCGCAAGCTGTGGCTGCTCTGTTCGGTCGATGGGACTTCGAAGTACTGTACCATCCACCATACTCCCCGGACTTAAGTCCTTGTGACTTTGATTTGATTCCGAAGATGAAGGAACCACTTCGTGGCATTCGCTTCAGAACTGTTCCAGAGATTCAACAGGCAGTAGACCGCTCCATTCGCACCATCAACAGAACAGGCTCTGCTAACAGTATACTACGCCTTCCACATCGCTGGCAACGGGTTCTACACAACGCTGGTGACTGACTACTTTGAAGGACAGTAACAAGTACAAACATGTAACTCTTGTTCATGATGGTTGCGGTAAACGCGGTTTAAAATTACTTACGTGAAATTTAGAAGATTCCACACTTCCGCTGTACCCTTTTGTGAATGAAGACAGTGGATCTTCGAAATTAATAGGACTGAACTATTAAATTGTGCAATGCGGAAGTGTGGAATCTTCTAAGTCTCTGCTTCAAACGCCGTACCCTTTTGTGAATGAAGACAGTGGATCTTCGAAATTAATAGGACTGAACTATTAAATTGTGCAATGCGGAAGTGTGGAATCTTCTAAATTTCACGTAAGTAAATGTAACTCTTGTGTATCGGTTGTGAATAAATAGTTGCCACTATTTAAGTTCCAACCCTCGTATATTTCGTTAACAATGCATCTTGCAGTAAGAGGAAGTGTGATGGACATCAAACAACCATCCAAGAAGTGCTGTACCATCAGTAAAGCTACAGAGTAACAAACTATACCATAATATTGCACACCACTGTAGGCACAATGCCTATCTAATTGGGTTGTGTCCAAACCTGGCAGACCAGAATTGGGGTGGAGGTGTGCAAGGGGGGAGGGTTCTAATTAGGAATTATTTAAAACTTGATATCAACCAATATTTTAAGTCTCCGATTTACAATCTGATATATTGTTGCCACGCCCCTTGTGGGTACGTACTTAAATGTTATTTACCACGGCTACAGATATCTTAATCTCAGGGGGATAGGTTCTTTGTTTGAGAATTCCAAATAAGAAAGCGTTTTATAGCCAAGAGGATATAGTAAAATGCGGATCTATATTCTAAGAACTTGCCAAAATACAGAATATATATATATATATATATATATATATATATATATATATATATATATATATATATATATATATATATGTATGTATGATCGGAAAGGCTTCTTCTTCTTCTTTTATTATCAAAAAGGCTTCTTCTTCTTTTAAATGGCTTCTTCTTCTTTTAAAAGGCTTCTTCTTCTTTTATTATCAAAAAGGCTTCTTCTTCTTTTATTATGGAAACGGCTTCTTCTTCTTTAATTATCGAAAAGGCTTCTTCTTCTTTTCTTCGTTTAATTTATTATCTTCCTTTAAAGCGTAATCTTATTTATGTGCTCGCTTTCCCCCCGCTTCTTTGTCAAACAATACAAGCTATACTTGTAGAAAGAGTAGGGTCGACTAAACTGACAATAGCGCCACCTCCTATTTGACGACCAAAGGGGAATAACCAGGATCGCTAATAACAAGCGCTGCCAATGGCCCAGTGCGACTAAAAAGAAGCGCAACCGTAAAGTGCTTCGGGGCGTCTAATTGACCACAGCGCCACCGGGGAACGAACAAGTACAAAAACTGACGATGTTCTCCTCGTCAGAGAATCAAAAAGAAATTGAGATACATTTCTGAATTCATTTGTTCACTTAATAACTTTCCTAACCGTTTCATATGCGGGCATATTCTTAATTCTTTTAATTTACTATATACATCATTCTATTTACTTCTTTTATAGTATTTGAACTCTTCTTTTATATATTTCTCAATTTACTATAATATATATAATCCATCTTCTCCGCTCTAAGTTTTTTATAATTTCCTTCGCTCCTCTTTATATAGCGTGCTGCCATCTATCGTCGCTTCCGAGAAACCATTCCTCCTTGCAACATTCATTGTGT
This sequence comes from Lepisma saccharinum, assembly GCF_977018435.1. Classification (NCBI taxonomy): domain Eukaryota; kingdom Metazoa; phylum Arthropoda; class Insecta; order Zygentoma; family Lepismatidae; genus Lepisma; species Lepisma saccharinum. The sequence goes on along the minus strand of NC_139229.1, from coordinate 74,640,124 downwards.
CGTGTGAAACTGGCACGTGACACAATATCCCCCTCCTTGAGGATAAAAATTTATATATTGGAAAAAATCTTTTGGAAATAGATAAATTTTTCCACTTTCTCTACATCTCGTTTGACTTTTCTCATTGGTTCTCATTTCTACAGCTTACATTGCTTTTCACTTTCACTGTGAAATTATATCTCCTGGCATGCAGCATTTTTCCTCATCTCTCGATTTATCTCTTCTTTCTATTTTCGCTTCTAGATATCTAATCACCGTTCCGGAAATATTCGTGACATCTTAAGTTATTTCTAGATACAAAATATAATTCTTCAATAGTTCATCTCCTGCAAGTCTGCTCGTCTGTTTTCTCCAAGATAGTCTTTACCTGACGATGTCCTACCAAAATAGTAATTTTCGTTTCGCCCTTTTCTTCTTTCAGCAATCTCTCTACAGATTTTCAGTTAGCTCAGATTTTTCCGTTTCAAAGAACTCTCTCTCTTCTCTAAGTTGATCATCTAAGTGTTTCCATCAGCTACAATAATTCTTCACATTAGCCTTAATTCCATATCAGCATGTATCTAGATATATTTATTTTCTGGGATTACAACCCTTTTCTCGGAATACAACCGATTCTTCTTTAACTTTTGGGATTACAACCCGTTCTCGGAATACAACCGATTTTTCTTTATCTTCTGGGATTACAACCCATTTGTTTTACACTTTTCTAAATACACGATGACCTTTAGTCGTCTAAGCTTGCAAAGAATTCATTTAACTGATACTATTCGATCTTCTATATTATCTTCTCCTTTTTCCTGAGAGTTTTCTTCATGATAAACTTCCTTCTGTGCCTAACTGTTCTCTTCTTTCTCTTCTGTTCTTACAATTGAAAAGTTTACATCCGTTTTCCATATTACTTTCTTTGGCATCTCTTCTTTTACAGGTTTGATCTTTCACTATCAGTCTCATTGTTCAATGGAGTGGTGACATAAATTAGCATTCATTATTCTTTCTTTAGATATAACTTGAAGAATAGATTTTCGTCCAACAATGACTATCATATCTATACATTTATCTTTTTACAGGAACTAAACATCAAAGAATTAAAATTTTTCTTCTTTCAATTAGATCATTATTATTTGCCCCAAACTAATAATTCCACGAATTTTTCTTCTGGAGAACTGGAACTTTTTCAGAGAACTTTTTTAATCCTAGAAACGTCTGCTTGCCAGTCTAAATAAGTCATAACATCTCCTTCCTTTGCACTATTCAGTCATATTTGTTTCTTCGATTCTTTCAGATACTCGTTGCTTGTTATTATCTTGTTTCTCTTTTCCATCCTCTTCTTTTCTTCTCTTTCTTCTATTTTCTTTTCTATTCTTCTCAAGATTCTTCTTCCTCCTCTTCCAACTTTCTTCCAATAAAGAAATTACTTTCATTTCTCTCTTCTTCCAATCTGGTTTCTGCCAAGATTTCTTCTTATGTTCTACATCTTCATAAAATGCATGCTCTCCTTGTCTTCTCCGTCTCGTCTTCTTCTTCCTTCTCTTTGGCGAAGTAGCATCAAAATCCATTTGATCTATGTCGACCCTTTTTAGCATATTATTAACTTTCTTCAAGTTCTTTTCTATTTTTAATTTCTTTCTCTTCTTCTTCTTCCATGTCTTTACGTGAATATATCTAAATTTCATTTTAGTTTTCTTCCATCTTTGTTTACATTGATCTATGTCAACCCCTCTTGCCATATTCTTAACTTTCTTCAGGTTCTTTTCTATTTTTAATTTCTTTCTCTTCTTCTTCTTCCATGTCTTTACGTAAATATATCTAAATTTCATTTTACTTTTCTTTCTTCTTTGTTTACATCTTCTGCTCGGCTTATGCTTATTTTCTTCCTCCGTCAGAGACTTGTCACCGGAACTTTCTTCTATCATCTTCATTTTGACATTGATCTCTTCATCATTACATTCACAACTACATTTTTCATCCCTTGCTATTCCTCTTTCATCTTCTTCTATTTTCTTATCTTCCTCTTCTTTGACCTCTTTAAGTTCCTGAGTGGTTTCTTCTCTTAACTTTATAGCTACTTCTTCTATCTTGCCGTCATGCTCGTCATTGGAACTTTCTTCTTTTATCTTCATTTTGACATGGATTTCTTCATCGTTACATTGACAACTAAATTTTTCCTCACTTTCTATTCCTCTTTCATCTTCTTCTATTTTCTTATCTTCCTCTTCTTTGTTTACTTCGCTTAACTTTATAACTTCTTCTTCTATCTTGCTGTCATGCTTGTCATTGGAACTTTCCTCTTTTTCTTCTTCTATTTTCTTCTCTGTCTCTTCTTTGTTTACTTCGCTTAATTTTATAACTTCTTCTTCTATCTTGCTGTCCTGTTCGTCATTGGAACTTTCCTCTTTCATCTTCCAACTTCTATCTTCTATAAGGACCTTTGCTTCTTCTATCTTGTCCTCGTTTTCTTCTATTCTGGAAACATCTACTTCTGTCTTGCTGTCATTTTCTTCTGTTCTTGAAACGGCTAATTCTATATTGTTTTCGTTTTCTTCTATTCTTGAAATGGTTAATTCTATTTGAGATTTACTTTCAACCAGCTTTCTCTCCAAATTTTCGTTTCTTTGTTTATTTTCCTCTCTGAGATTCGAAACCTCCTCTTCTATTCTTCTATTTACATCAAAACTTGTACTCTCGATTAACAACGTTGTTTCTTCTATCTTGCTTTCCAGCGACTTTCTATTTCCTTCACACGTTTCATTCAATCTCAAGAACATCTCGTGGGTTTCGGACCTCGAAGCTTCCAATTTCCTGCTATTTTCCTCGAGCCTTTCTTCCATCTTTTTATTATTTTCTTCAAACTTCTCTTCTAACTTTCTACTATTTTCATCTATCTTTTCTTCAAACTTTCTTTCTAATCTTCTGCTATTTTCTTCCATTTTCTCTTCGAGTCTTCTATTATTCTCTTTTGCTTCTCTGTTATTCTCTTCCATCTGTGTTTTTAATTCTCTTTCTAATCTTCTGCTATTTTCTTTTGCTTCTCTGCTATTCTTTTTATTACTTTCTTCTATCTGCATCGATAACTTCTGGAACATTTCTATCATGTTCACCTCTTCTGTCTTCTTTGGTTTTTCCTTCATTTTCTCTTCTTCCTTTTCTGTTTTCTTCTCTTCCATTTCATTTATCCTTTCTTCCTTGCAATTTTTGCATACGTAATCTCCTCTTTCACATATTCCTATGTACTTTTCTCTTCTTATCTTCTCACATAGCCAATGTTTCATTTCTTTGCATGAGCTGCATAGGATAGTTTCTTCCTTATTTCCCTCTTCTCCACAGCAGTTTAATATTTCCTTTCTTTCTTCCATTTCCTCCATTATAGTTTCTCTGTTCTCGCCTTCAATTTTATTTTCTTCCTCCATTATTGCTTTCTCTCTCTTCGCTTTCTTATTCACAATTCTGCTAGCCGCAACGTTGGTCGCCACTAATGCCACGTCCCTTGTGGGTACGTACTTAAATGTTATTTACCACGGCTACAGATATCTTAATCTCAGGGGGATAGGTTCTTTGTTTGAGAATTCCAAATAAGAAAGCGTTTTATAGCCAAGAGGATATAGTAAAATGCGGATCTATATTCTAAGAACTTGCCAAAATACAGAATATATATATATATATATATATATATATATATATATATATATATATATATATATATATATAATCGGAAAGGTTTCTTCTTCTTCTTTTAAATGGCTTCTTCTTCTTTTAAAAGGCTTCTTCTTCTTTTATTATCAAAAAGGCTTCTTCTTTTAATATGGAAAAAGCTTCTTCTTTTATTATGGAAACGGCTTCTTCTTCTTTAATTATCGAAAAGGCTTCTTCTTCTTTTCTTCGTTTAATTTATTATCTTCCTTTAAAGCGTAATCTTATTTATGTGCTCGCTTTCCCCCCGCTTCTTTGTCAAACAATACAAGCTATACTTGTAGAAAGAGTAGAGTCGACTAAACTGACAATAGCGCCACCTCCTATTTGACGACCAAAGGGGAATAACCAGGATCGCTAATAACAAGCGCTGCCAATGGCCCAGTGCGACTAAAAAAAAGCGCAACCGTAAAGTGCTTCGGGGCGTCTAATTGACCACAGCGCCACCGGGGAATGAACAAGTACAAAAACTGACGATGTTCTCCTCGTCAGAGAATCAAAAAGAAATTGAGATACATTTCTGAATTCATTTGTTCACTTAATAACTTTCCTAACCGTTTCATATGTGGGCATATTCTTAATTCTTTTAATTTACTATATACATCATTCTATTTACTTCTTTTATAGTATTTGAACTCTTCTTTTATATATTTCTCAATTTACTATAATATATATAATCCATCTTCTCCGCTCTAAGTTTTTTATAATTTCCTTCGCTCCTCTTTATATAGCGTGCTGCCATCTATCGTCGCTTCCGAGAAACCATTCCTCCTTGCAACATTCATTGTGTCGTGTGAAACTGGCACGTGACATTGTTTGCATGGAATTAGAACTGTGGTTCCACATATGCAACAAAATCTTATTTATAATTACTACAAAGTTTACCTTACTAGAAATTGTTTTTGAACATCTTTGTTTACTTTTGTTTGGAACTTTTAACCTTCATATTGCAGTTACAACCAAAATTATATTTTGGAGTTGAGTTTTCTGTTGATCAAATGGGAGGCTTAAAAATTCCATAATGTTGTTTATGTAAAACCTTGTGATTTAGTTTTGGTGCATTTACATCATCAATAGTGGATTTCACGCGAAAATAAAGCTTTCTATGGAGTGCTGAATTAAAACAATCTGAAACAAATTCCCGTAACAGCAAGGTAACTAAAAATCTCTCAAAATATGCCAAATAGCCTACATGAGAAATTTGCATATTTCTTTATAGTAGAGCAAGAATAACATAAGGACAGAAGGAGAGAGAGAATGAGAAAAATTGATAGCAGGCGACAGAAAGAAATGGAGAAACAGAGATGATAAGGAAATTGTAGAGAACTGGGGGTGGAAGAGAAAGATGGAAGGATATACAGGTAAAGTGTTCCCCTGTGCATAGCACCACGCCATGAAGGCGTATAGGGGGTGTGGGGGTACTGCCCCACACTTTCTTGATCCGCCGGAAGAAGAAAGGGAGATCACGAGAGAGAGAGAGAGAGAGAGAGAGAAAAAAAAAAAGATCACCACCATAAGCACCAAAACGGCCCCGTCCTGGAAATATTTTGTTCTAACAAAACCCTCCAATGATGCCATGGCCTAGCAGGTAGAAACATACAATGTAAGTTCCATTTCACATCATCAAAATACCTTGATTGATTGGGTTAATTTTACCTCGCTTTTCTGCCACTTTTGGCTAATTGTGAAGATAAGAATGGATGACATGATGAAATTGATGAAGATACATTCGCAAAGAACACTTATACCCAGAGCGGGATTCGAACCAGAACCCCTGGCATTATAGCATGATGTGCTAACCACTCTGTCATGGAGGTCTGCATCAAAATACATATAAATGAATTCTACATGATGTTTAATTTTAATGGTAAAAAAATTATGGAAGGAAGCAAGAAAATTATCAAAAGATTTCTTTATGTAGAAAATTACATCTTTCAGATGTATTCAACTGTTATCCTTACAACAATATATTTTCTTTAAATCATTTTACATCAGACATGACATGAATATTCCAACAAACCAATGTCAGGAATTTCCAAGATGAGTGTTGGCACAAAAATATTCTACAATTCAGTTCTTTTGATATACCCCAGTCTCCATCTGTACCCTTTAGAATGAACTATTAGAAGCTACTGTCTCCATCTACACTTTTCTTTGATAAACTACCAGGTCGCTGAAATTTTTTTCTAAGTTTGTACTTGTTGGGGGAAATACAAATCTGAACGTTATAAACTTTATTCAACAATATGTAAGCCGCCTTTGCATTAAAAATACTTTTAAAAAATGAAAAATTAGCCATAAGAATCAACTGCAAAATGTTAATTTCCTTTTAAAAAATTCATACATATTCACATTCTGAGTAACTAGCATAATATAAAAGAAATCTCTGAAAGATTGGAACAGCCTAGATTATTAAATAAGAATGGACTACAAAAAATGCTTCTACAATTTAGAACACTCCTTATCTGGAGAAGGAAATTATAAGTTTTGCTAATAGATGACACCACCTTGTTGCTAGCAACATTTTTAAAAGATGATACAAGTTTGGGGAAATACCAATTCCAAGTATTCTTGTAGCAAAAAGTTTGATAGCTCAGTTGGTATGAGTGTTGCTTCAAGATCTCAAGGATGTGAGTTCAAATCTCATCCAGGAAGCCTGGAATTTTTTTCAGGTTATATGTGTGAGTGTGAAGTATAAATACAAGTTCCGAAAGAAGATTGATTGATTCATCGCTGGTGGCTCAGTCAGTAAGATTGTCGCTTCTAGACTTTGGGGTCATGGGTTCGAATCCTGCTGAGTGAACGTTGCTTTTAATCCTCTGCTCTTCTCTACCATCCACTTCACCTAATCCTGTTCTTCCATTCAACCTCCCCTCTTTCCAAGCTCCTCTAAGAAGCCCTGATGGCCCCAAGGGACGGACCTGTCTTCGAGGCTACCCCTCGGGGCTCGCAGGAGTCCACAACTACCTTCATACTAATTTCCTATAACTTAATCCAATGGTCCCTCTGAGGGATCAACTTGAGGTACCAGGGGTGTTTTTGCAAATGTTTTCATGTTAGTTCAGACCTTTGCTACTAGATGGAGTAGGCATTAACTTTTCAATTTGTTAGTTCCAACATTTGCTACTATATGGAGTAGGCATTCACTTTTCAATTTGTTAGTTCCGACATTTGCTACTAGATGGCATAGGCATTCACTTTATAGTCCTGACTTTTGCTAATAGATGGCACCACTTGTTCTACTTATTGGACAGAGTTCTAATTATTGCCACAAGATTGCATTTTGTAGGTGTAAATGATTTCTTTTATTTCTCTCTTGGGAATTGATCATGCTAACCTGCAACTTTACAAGAATGACAAAACTAGAGAATAAAATGTTTTTCTTTCATGCATGTTAATCTGAAGCTGTTCAGTGTCTTTGGCAGGAGCAATTCACAGCTAGTATTTTGATAAAATTACCTTCCTCCTGTCCCCCCCCTCTCTCTCTCACACACACACACACAAAATCAATAACTTTTCCTGTTAATTCTCACAAATTCTGTTTATTACTGGGATCATCTAATTAGTACATAACTGCTTTTGAACCAATTTAGTACATAATAAACAACTCAAATGAAACAGTTTATTTCATGCATTTACATTATATAGTCACATCACACAAGTTTTAACAAAAAAAAAATATTTATTGAAAATTCAGAACAATTTTGCTGTTATGTAAATTCTGTCTTTATACCCAAAACAAATGAAAAACAGTATTGTTTCCTATAAATATTACTTCATTGTGCCCATTATCTGCAATGATTAAAAATGCACAAAAGTAACAAATAAAATTAAACTGCACTTCATTTATTTTTCGATCTAAATGGAAATGCTAATTATATTTTTTTTACACATGTCCCCAGCACCTATGCAGATAATTTCAGATAGTGCTTAGTAATAAAATAAATAAAATAGCTAGTTTTCATTTTATCTTCTGTTCAGATACCAGAGTTACAAAACTCAACATTTTCTGATCTAACAATACTAATGCATATCAATTTAGAAACTTTTTATCTAGTCTGAAAAATAAATTTAAAAATACCTGCATGGGGGAAAAAAACATTTCACAGCTCTAATTTCTGTCAATCAGTTACAAAGTTTTTTACACTTAATTTTTCCCATTATTCTTACACTGAATTAAACTGCATAGTATGAGGTGTAATTTGGGTTATCTGTTTACAAAGACGCAATTTCAGTTGTCACTTTATTTCAATGAATTTCAATCAATTTTTAAACTGGCCATGTAAAATTACGAAATGTAGTTCAAATACTATATCAAATTCCATTGAATGTATAGTTTCCGTGTTTACTATGTGCAATATCAGAACACCTGTCCTACCCACATGAGTTAAGTCAAACATTATTATTACTTCCAAACTTGTTTTTTTTGATTTGCAGCAACTTACTTGCACTGGTGCTCTTGTATGTAGGAGCCATTGCTTTCACAGCTCTTTTCTAATGCAATTCCAACACTACACAGCACTAAAAATATAATGCCAATATTCCACTCGTACATTGTAAATGTTATGAAGTTGAATTTGCAGAAACTTCTGAAATCCAGTGCATCCAAAGATACCTTTAATCAGTGATATGTACGTACTCAGAAGTTAAGTGTTTGTCACCTTGAGTGCAAATTTGCATGATTTTAAGTTTTTCAGGGGGACCAAGCCAGAAAAACTTAAAATGCAGGAAAGTGTAAAATCAAGGAAAATTGTAGCATTTTGCTCTATTGGGACCATGAAGATTGAATGTATAATACGGGAAAATGTAAAATCCGGGAACATAAAATCAGGATTCCGCTGTACTTACATTGTGGTTGTACCTCATGACAGTTATAGTATGTGGGCAATTCTTTACGAGAACAGCATTTTCAAATCTAAGCATGACTTTTTTCTGGTCTGAGGGTATTTAAGTTAGATGGACTCAGTTATTGCATAAATACGATAGAAGTATTTCAAATCAATGTAAGCACCTAATTACATTTTAGAAAATTGGTACATTAAACTCATATGTTCCTTATGAATTTCAATTTGAATTTTTGTTATTTAGTCACTTTCCTGATAGAAAGAATCAATCATTCCTGGAAAAGTTTGCTAGTAACTGAAATTAATCAAACAATACAGAAAATTTGTTCTAAAAAAATTAGAATCATTTATATAATTGAAGTGTCCCACAGTGTGGCCATGCTATCGAATGGGTTGTACTTTGGGGTCTGGCTACGGGATGCACACAGGTTCGAGTCTCCTGCAGGAAGTGTAACAACTTTTCTCTTAGAGATTTAAGCCTGTGTATGGGACGGATGGGGAGCTGCAAGTGAGTAGCGTAACCCCGATATGGAAACCTACGATGACGACTGGGGACTCATTGTGCTGACCACACGTCAGTCTGTAAATGGTTGGGTGCAAAGGTGGTTGTTGTTATACAGTTGGAGCTTCATTAACTTTTTCCAATTTAAAATAGATTTTTCCATCTCACAATTTGAGGCAAAATTTAACCAGTCCAATTTTAAATAACTTGCAGGAAAATTCGCACTGGATTTGATTCATTTGTTTTATTTTACTTTGCTTTTTGTGCCACTTTTTGGCTAATTTACGAAGATGGGGATGAGTAATTGATGAGTGGATACTCAGAAACACTAATGCCCAGGCTGGGATTCAAACCCGATCCCTGGCGTCATATCCCGCTGTGATAACCATTCTGCTACGGGGGTTGGCCAAATTCACACTGAAGAATGTGTGTAGTTGTATAGGTATTCTATAGGTTGTACAGTTCTGTTCACAGAATCTGGCACACTCGTTTGAGTTAAAGATCAGCTTCGGAGCCGATCGAGTGTGTCAGTACAGCCGAAGTAAAGGTTCGGGAAAACAGCACTCTGTAGTGGTGATTACCACGAAAGTTTTTCACCGGATGCAGGGAATTTTCTGACTTGCCGAATGAAAAGAAACGGTTACAGGAAAGCTTTGCATTTAAATTATTAATGCAATGCAGTGTCCAATTTTAAAAGAGAATGGCGGGGAAAAAAATCAAGAAAATATGTTTGAGATAATCAGTATCCCATAACTAATCCAAAAAAAGAAGGAAAAAAACCTGCATCAATCCCTTCGCTTGCGAAAAGCCGATGTTCAAGTGAAAGCAGAGGGGAGTGATTGGATGGTGGTTCAATTACCTCTTTCCCTATATTAACCTAACAGCGAAGTCGACGTTCACCAAGAGGACCCGAGTTCAAATTCCGACGTGAGCGTGGGTGTTCTTTGAGAGTGTCCCTTCATCAATTTGTCCATATCCTCATTTATCTTCTTCGTCGCGATTAACTAAAAAGTGGAAGAAAACCGGAGCTAACAAAAAAAAATCGAATTGACGTTCTAGATGTGGACGGGAGAAAATAAACAATCCAAGGCAATAAGAATATGTATCACGGCCCGAATGACGTGACTTCAGGATCACTTTCGTTACTTTCTCTTACGTATGCAAACTGCTTTTCTAGCTTGTAATTTGAACATGAAAGTAGGATAAAAAAGCTCCCAAAATCTATACAGGCTGGATGAATGTCTTCATATTGTCCTGAAAAGTCACTCTTCTTCCCAAAACTTTGACTACACGGGGAATCGAACCTAGGATTTCAGCTTAAAAAGCTGGCATTTTACCGACATGGACACAAGCTGCTGTGCGAAAAAGCATGCTATTAGGGAGATTTCTCCTGAAGATTGCACTTTTACCTGTCCGGCTCCAAACTTTCAATGTCCCTTCTCTCTAATTACATTAATTTGAAAGCAATACGCTTCATGGTATAGTGTCTCTAAGCTGTGCACACATTGCTCACAAACTATAAGTTAATGTTGTATGTGTATATTAATGAAGACGATCAAAGATGTGCTTTTGTGCAAGGTTAGTGTTTCCAAACCCCTAATAAGCTTCATTCTCTAGCTTCTGTCAACATAGCAGATTCTGATATGTGGCGACGAATCTTATAAGTCAATGGCACATAAATAATTATATTTTTAAACTATTTGCGAAGAAGAGTGACTTTTCAGGAAAATATCAAGACATTCATCCAGCCTGTATTGATTTTGGGAGTTTTTTATCCTACTTTCGTGTTCAAATTACAAGCTAGCAAAGCAGTTTGCATACTTAAGAGAAAGTAACGAAACAGATCCTGAAGTCATGTCATTCGGGCCGTGTTAGATATTCTTATTGCCTTGGATTGTTTATTTTCTCCCATCCACATCTAGAACGTCAATTTGATTTTTTTTGTTAGCTTCGCTTTTCTTCCACTCTTTAGTTAATCGCGACGAAGATAAATGATGATATGGGCAAATTGATGAAGGGACACTCTCAAAGAACACCCACGCTCACGTCAGAATTCGAACCCAGGTCCTCTTGGTGAACGTCGACTTTGCTGTTACGTAAATCTAAGGAAAGAGGTAATAGAACCACCATCCACTCCCCTCTGATTTCAATTGAACATCGGCTTTTCGCAAGCGAAGGGATTGATTGCAGTTTTTTTTTCTTTTTTTAGATTAGTTATGGGATACTGATTATCTCAAACATATTTTCTTGAATTTTTTCCCGCCATTCTCTTTTAAAATTGGACACTGCATTGCATTAATAATTTAAATGCAAAGCTTTCCTGTAACCATTTCTTTTCATTCGCAAGTCAGAAAATTCCCTGCATCCTGTGAAAAACTTTCGTGGTAATCACCACTACAGAGTGCTGTTTTCCCGAACCTTTACTTCGGCTGTACTGTCACACTCGATCGGCTCCGAAGCTGATCTTTAACTCAAACGAGTGTGTCAGATTCTGTGAACAGAACTGTACAAAGTGTTGTATGGGTAAATGAAGTCTATTTCAGGTTTAAGAGTTTATTTCATAGTTTGCACCTGAATTTGCATCATTTTCTGATGAAAAATGCACCTCACACCTTTTATAAACTTAAATAATAAATATTTCATAAATTTTAATTTCATTTTTCTGTCAAAAACAAAATAAGGATGCCTCTAATCATAGTACAAACATCCAAGTAACATATGGACAAGGTTAACTAAAGAAATTTGTAACTGAACTACACAAATATCACTACTTGCTGTCTTGTCGACTCACCTGTACTCTTGACTGATCAATTACACAGTGACAGCAGTTCTTTTGTCAGATCTTGCATGTGCCTCTTTGCTAGAAAAGTCAAGTATTGTTGTTAATGTTAGTAGTGCGAATTGGTGTCTTTCATTATTATTATTATTCAGTATACTCTCACAGTATGAGGCCCATTTCAGAAGTTACCTGCAGGATGGTGTCACTGTCTGTACTAAAAACTGTTAGCGTAGAACCTTCACCAACTAACCGTAACAGGGAACAAGTTAGATTGTGAATATGTAACGTGTAAAGGATCAAAATGCAGAATAGTTGAATCTTTGCACTCTTGGATGTTACATACTGGTAAAAGTTCAAGTGTAATTGCAAAAATCAGCCAGAGAGAGCGACTGTGCTGACTTTATCCAATAATGCATAACATTTCACCAGGACTTGAACACTTCACTGCACACTACTAATGCATTACCTGACCTGTTCACTATTGTCATGGTATTTGCAAACATTCAAACTAAGCTCATACTGAAGCATGACTTTCAACTTTTACAGTACGAGCAGTGGTTCCATCCTTCAGAACATTTTATCACTTAAGTTGGTTTTAACGTCCATTTCATGCACATATGGGATCCAGAAGCACCATGTGCCTCCAACAAGTATCAAACATGGGACCCCTCAATTACAAGGTGGTGATGTTAACATGCCATCGGAGAGGTCCTCAGAACACTTTAGAGTATGCAATCCAATCAGTCAACAACATGGATTGGTTGGCATCGAGTTGGAAGCATGAGGGATTTAGGACACTATCTCCACGTAGCCAGAAATAAGAATCAGGCTGTTTACATTCAAGGAATTAAGGGGTAAGTAAGAGGTAGCATGCTTGTAATGAAATAATTCTGTATACAGTTCATAAATTAATTAAATTTTGACAGTGGTCAAGCGCTGTCTGTCTCCGTGACAAATTCCATGCAAAGGCAGACTATCAGGCTACTATCGTACAGCTTGCAACATGAAATCTAACCAGACCAATCAGAAGTTAATAAACAATGAAAATTCAAAGTCCTCACAAACACGGCACCAAGATCACAAATCAATCTAACAACAAAAATCTGCATATGTATAAAAGTAAGTGTGCTTACGTTCCCTAAAGATTTTGAACATTAATATCTTCTATGCTTTATGAACCTATTGATTTGTCATGAGTATATAAGGGTATTTAACAAATTTCAAGCTAAGAAGAATTCGAGCAACTTCCTTTGAAGCATCAGGATATAATATAAATTGTACATGTAGTCCCCACCCGAAAAAAGGCCAAGTATTGGTAAACCATTTGAAAGGCTCTTGCCTTTAGTGAATAGTTGCACCACAGTTTATTTTAGTTTTTATTGTTTTAACTGTTCTCTGGTAACAGGGTTGCTACAAGTTTTTGATTATTAAATTCCCTGACATTTCCATGTTTTCCAGTCCAAAAATGAAATTTCTCCAGACATGCTTATCATCATGATTTTTGTTTTTGAACCTTGTGTTTTTCAATCAAATATATAATCCGTTAACTACAGGGTGGCACACGAAATGATACCCCATTTGTTTTTAGTGTAAAAACTTTAGTAAGCAACATTTTTCAAAAAAACATACATTGCAGTGAACATAGCAAAGTGGAAAAATGTTTCAATGCAAAACATGCTCAATATGACCACCATTGCACTGCACAACTGTAGCCAAACGAATAGTTAGGTTATTGGTCACCCTCAGACACATGTCTTCTGTAATTTCATTGAAAGCTTGCGTAATTAATGTTCTCAAATCCATGAGATTTTCTGGATGTTTTGGAAAAATCCTTTCCTTCAGGAATCCCAACAGGAAATAGTCACAGGGATTAAGGTCTGGACTATTAGGAGGCCAATACTGACCACCATTAAAGCGTTCTGGAAACCTGTTTGAAATGACGTGGAAGTTGAAGATCTCGTGCAAGAAATCCAAGACCACATTGGCAGTATGTGGCGGTCTTGCACCATCCTGCATAAACCACTGTGTGATAAATGGCAAATCCTTCACAAGATGCTGAGGAATAAATTGATTACGAAGCATGTCCAGGTAACGCTCACTGTTAACATTTTCATCGAAAAAGAATTGTCCAATGAGTCCATGCGTTGAAATAGCGGCCCACACTGTAATCCTGGGAAAATGGCTTTCCTTTTGCTGGAGCACTTGCGGATTGTCGGTAGCCCAAAATTGCATATTTTGTCTATTCACCACTCCGTCCAAGTGAAAGTCTCATCCGAAAACCATGTATTGTTGATAACATCCATATGTCCCTCAGCCCATTCAGCGAATACCAGCCTCCGCTGATTTTTTTCTGGTGTCAGTTTCTGCACAATTGTTATTTTATAGGGGTACAGGCGAAGATCACTTTTGAGAATTCTTTGCAGAGAGCGTCTCGATATACCCAGTTGGGTAGCTGATTTTCTACAGGACTTACTGGGGCTTCTTTGCATAGCGACCCGTACACTTTTGATGTTTTCCGACGTACGGATACTATTCACTCGCGGTCTTTTCGGTTCCAGTAATGTCCCTTGAACCCGCAATTGTTCATTTAGTTTGTGAATTGTTCTCTCGCTTGGAGCCCAATGTGTGTTGAATTGGGTGCGGAAACGTCTCTGTGCACCAACAATGCTTTTGGTTTCCGCAAGCAACAACACTATTGCTGCACGATGTTCTGGCGTGAGCCTTCCTTTGTCAGCCATGCTGCTACACTGGACTGCTAGCACCACGGTGAAGATTCAGTGAACTACAGCCTCTGGCAGTAAATCTCTATGGATTAAGGTTTCCTAGGAAAAAAATATTTTAAAATTAATACATAAATATTAATTTCATTCAAAAAGTAAATTGGGTATCATTTCGTGCGCCACCCTGGATTATGAATTTTCACTTTCACAACTATTTTTAGCAAATTTCATTCTACACACACAAGAACATGAGAAAATTTGAAGAGTAAAATTACAATCGGCATCAAATGTATTGGGTGCTACAATCACGTGCATCTAGCCTACAGGCTAAGGTAACAGAGGTACATTATTTCACCATAACAGATCTCCACAATATAAAAACAACAGAAAAAGTTCATAAACCATACACAATTTTTCATTTTCTGGCGGATTTATAGTGTCGTAGAAAATGCTGCTTTTTTGCTTACATTTATAGGTACACAGCATCTGGAGATATTTTTGTTGCATACAGGAATTCTATAGGAAATGCCAACAAGACTAAGATCTATAAAATAATAGACAATAACTTCAACTTCACCAACCTTTCCGATAATTATAATCATATTGTCAATGTACTTTAGTTATCAATGAGATATCTGGACTGCAAGTTTTACTTTGATATTCTTTCTTATATCTAATATTATAAAAGTGATACTTCATTACAGAAATTCGAAGGAACCATAATTTTGCACAAGACTGACAATCATAAGAACAAAACAAACAAGTTTCTAAACTGAATCTCTTAAGGGAGTGGAATCACAAGAACCGAATCCAAAAGTGGAATTGAACTGCTTGTTCATTTTGCAACTTTTTCTTGCAGACTCCAAAATGCACATAAATTCCAGACGATCTGCAAAATTCCCTGACATTTCACAGTTTCCAAGATGCATAGCAACCCTGGGTATACATGCGAGTGTGGCATTCCTCTAGGATTTAATCGTAAAATTTTCAGGCTGAGATAGTATATCGCGTTCAGGTCTTGTCTAGCTGTCACTTGTAACGTCTCTGGCCAGACTATATCAGTTTATAGGTGGTGCAAAAAAATTCAGTCCATGCAGACAACCTGTCTTTGTGTGTGTTCACACCCATACCAACTGTGTAACAATTTTCTTGAAAATATTTCATTCCCCACCCACTGATTTAGTTACCTATTTTTCTTTTATAACTATTTATCGTTTTTAATTCTCCCGTAATTTTGTTATTTGTTTCCAATCACTTATTATTGCTAGTATATCCCCGATAAGTGAAACTTAGTCTAATATTCTGCAAGAATGAATATCAATTCAATTTTTTTTCCTTTACATCCACTTTATACACACATAGGCTAATTGGGACTAGACCTACAGTTTAAAGTAGGATCCAAGCCACTGTGTCTCTCCACTGGGTATCAAGCCCAGGATAGCTTGATTACAAGGCAACGACGTCATGAATGAAGAACAGCAGATCCAAACAATGGGTTGCTGAACTAAATGGTGGTGAAAGAGAAAACCTGGGCAGAATGTTGGTACCAACCATTTCACTCTGCGACATGTATACCAACCTAGGGCTAAAGGAAATATCTTTCGGGAAACTGTTTTTTGAACCAAGAATCCTGCTTGTAAGGATGCTACAAACACTTAAGCGACAATCTATTACTCTGTTACTGCAAACCAGAAATGTGATAATTAGAGACCAGATTTTAAAGGGAAAAATTTTACTGTAAAAAGGACTAGAAAATGGAAAATTATTGTCACGAAAAAGGAAATGAAAAAGGACTATAGATTATTTTTGCACTCCACTAAAAATATTATTGTAAATGAACGCACAATTATTACCACTCATATATAAAAAGGAATACATTAAATTTTGTATGAAGTAATGCAAGAAATTTAATGTATCCCTATTTATATATGAATGGTATATATTGTAGACACTTTCATTCAAAATAATATTTTTAGTAGAGTGCAAAAATAAACTTACAATCCATTTTGATGAAATCTTCCTTGAAACAGCTTACCACATTCCATAGCTTGGTGCCACTTGTACCTTGCTTCGCCATTTCACTGACACTCAATTTTGTCGTCACTGTCACGCAATAAAGTTAAAACTATTCTAAAAAAACTTCACAATAAAAGTCTAAATCTAGCACAAGTATATTTTCAACTCAACAGGCATGCTGCTTATAATGTGTTTGTTACTGCTGAAGCCCAGATCACATTGTTGCAACAATCGCTGCAATGTACTCCCAATACTCATGGAGGAAAGGTAAGGTAGAAGGCGCTTGTTCTTTCTTTCCTCTCAACTGCACCAAATAGACAAATGTTGAATGTTTTGTTTAGGGAAAATACAGTCTTACGAAATATTTGATACATTGTTAATAAACGGACCAATGATTTTTTTAAAAAAAAATAGAAAAAAAGGGAATGGAGTCTGAAAACATAGTCAAAAAAGGGACCAGAAAGGAAAATGTTTTTAAAAAAGGGAAGGCAGGCTGAAAAAGAGAAGTCAAAACCATGTAATCTTGTTGGGGGATAATAATAATCAACACTGTTGTTATCTATTCCATGATCCATTTTGAAAAATAAAAAAGGAATTCCTTTTAAAATCCGGTCTCTAGTTAAAATATTACCCTGAAATTATCAACTGTATAAGGTCACTGAAAAGCAAATTTACCTTTAACAATGAGCTCTGAAGAACAAGTCACTAAAAAAGGTTGCAAAATTAGCATCTAACAATGTGATTGGCATAGATTTATCTTGTTGCATTTTCTTGAACACGTCCATCCTTGCCTCAGGGATGACGACTCGTACCAGAAATGCTGCAAAAACAATACAAATTAATGTAAAACTACCAAACACTGAAAAAAACAGCTCAACAGAAAGACAACATGGAGTATTTTTCAGCATTCAACTATGTTGTTACTTCACACTTCACCAACAAAAATGATTCATTGAGTTGGTGTTTTAAGTCCATTTTATGCACAGTAAGGCTACTCTAAACTGAACCTACAGTTTAAAGTGGGATCCGAACCAGTATGTGCCTCCACCGGATATCAAACCCGGGACCCCTTGATTACAAGGAAACGACGACCTAGAAAATGGTAACTTCATTTGTTGTATGAAACAGCATAAGAGAGTGATTAATGACTATACACAACTCATGTCTGCAGAAATAGTGACATATTACAAAAATCTCATTTCACGTTCCCAATGATTAGAGACATGCATATTTCGGTTTTGATGAAAACGTGAAATGTGAAATAACACATTGTATTGTTAATTTTTCATGTTTCTGAAAGGTGTGAGGTGCATTTTAATCCCTGTTTTGCCACAAAATTATGTGAAATGAACTGCAAAATCGACTCTTAAACACGAAATGTAGAGTGTATTTACTGACGTGACAGTTTCTGAAGTTTGAATTATCCTGTGAGTTATGTAATTCACGGAAAATTGATTAATTCTGCAGTAAATATTTCAGAACCAAAAATGGACCCCTTTATACAGGAATAAACTCAATACTCTGGTAACTACATAAATGTGCTACGTAGTAGTATGTAGCGACATGTTTATCTTGTGTAATGAGTGCAGTTCTAAATCAAATTTAGAATTATATTTACAATTTTAAAACTAAAATATCATTTTATATACAGATTTTGGTCCGATTTTTCTCCGCTATAATACAGAAATTTTATTTTATTTACTGCTTTTAACCTAAAATTGCCTGTTTTTGTACTGATATTTTGCTTTTTTATTTACCAAAAATGTGCCTCTACCAACGATTTGTATTCATATTGGAAATTTTTACATACATTGTCAAAATCGATGACATCCCATCAAGCAGAAATTTTGAGCACAGCTATAATTTTGTCTACCTCTAGCTCAGGGTGTGAATTAACATGAACAGGAATCCCCCAAGATACTAATGACATTGATAGTAGAGGTAATTTTCAACCAACCTTCTGCACAAGACAATATAGTAGCATATTTACAGGCAAATACTAAACATATGGAAATTAGCTCCTGAAGTAACCAATATTTTGTGTTTTCCAAACATCACAATTACTTTTATTTTTGTCATTTAGCTTAGTTTTTCTGCCCCTTTTGGCTAATTGCAACAATGAGGATGAGTGATAATTAGATAAAACTAATGGAAGAGACACTCACAAAGAATACTCATGCCCAGGCTGAGATTCAAAACCAGGGACCCTGGTGTCATTAGTATACTCTGCAACAACAGAGGTTGGCACAAGTACAATAACTGACATTACAACGAACTATGCAACTTATTAAAATGAAATGCTTTAAGAATGTGTATTTATTACTGGCTTAAAAGGAGTGAAAGTTATGTATTTAATGGAAGGCTTCTACTTTCACTATTCACTAATTAAACACATGAACAAGAACGGTTTTCAGTTCATTTGTTCTCTCGAGTTAATATTCACAGAATGTACATATTAGTACCATAAAAACAGCCAACTTTCTTGTGTAACAAGGCCTGCAAACTAAGTTTTTCAAAATGCAATAATAATGTATGAAAAATGAAAATTCAACAGAAGCAGCCTTGTAACGGCAAATTCTCCAAAAAATTATTTGTGGAGAAAATGAATGATGTATTACATAGATAAGAATTATATTAACGCTTTCCTCTGGCAGCAAGTACTACTACCAGTAGTAAATGTGGTGGATTTATGTGCTCCAAAAAGAGGATGTCCTACCCCCACCCAACAGTAAAAAGTTGATTCCTCTCCCCTACGGTGTACAAAATTTTCATTTATTTCTTAAAAACATTTTTAACACTGATCGATGTCAAATCTAAAATTTACTCTTTATAGTAGATTAACTAGTATGGTTTCAGAATTAAACTGCATATGATATGTATAATGACATGGTACAAGAATAACTATTGACTTCTCATACTGCATACAAAATATTAAATCTTTCTCATGTGGCATCTTGTTTGCTGAAGCTGACATGTTAAGACACAATCTGAACCTAGGAAATGAAGAATGCAATATACCTCATTTAAGGAAAAGCTTTAAAAGTTTGGAGGAAATTTTACTAGTAAAGTTTATATTCTGTGACTCTCGCATAAAACTTCCTTCTTTATGATTTTGAAAATTGTCGAACCATTTATTCTTTGGATTAAATGATAGAATATGAAAACATAACCTGGGTCCTGTATTTTACATTAAATTTGTTCAATCTAAAGCAGATTTCACTCTGGTTATTTTGTTCAACTGCCAGTTAACTGAATTCTATTTCTGTTATTAACAATAAAATTAACAAACTTTGCGCTCTTTTGTAACTTGAAATGAACTGTGTCCATTTCCAGTGTTGGGGTTGATGGACAGGTTCAACACCCCCCCCCCCCTCTCCTTTGCAGTGAAATATGGTATTCAATGAAAAGTGAAATACTCAGATTTAATCTTATTAGCAGCTGATGTTAGTAACCAGAATTATCACTCTGATGCCAAACCAAGTGAGGCCAGTAGAATGAAATCTAATTGCTTTACCTAAGTTTAATGTTCCTCAATTTGGTTCTTGCAAAGGAACTGCCCCTACTGTGAAGCCAGTTGATTGATGCTAGCTGGAGTCAAACATCTTATGGGTTAGACTTCAGGTTGAAACCTTGATGATGCAAGTCTAGCAGGCTGGAAAGCAATCGGGAGATTACAAAATTGGCCCTTTTTTACGATTGTCTTGAAATTTTGTTTAGTACCAATAACAGGGTGGCTACTCTAGGACAATAATGAAATTCACATATAATTCCCGGTTTTCAAGGCGAACTTTACAAAAATTCAAGGGCACAAGCAGGTGTTTTCTATAATTTCAAACTAAGGTTTTACCGTCTCTCACCACCCACACACAAATACTTATATTAACAATATAAATGGTCTGTGGGATTCCAATGAAACCAAAAATTCTAATTCAATTCAACTGAACTGTACATATATATAATTTAAGATGCGGAGTTTACATTTGTCATTTCACACAGCTACTCAGACTCAGACTATAAATACATCTACAAACAAAAGTCACAAATATTACGGGAAATAGTAATCTGCGAAAAATTGTTAATTCTATAATAATTTCAAATTTAACTAATCAACTTCAATATATATCTTGCAATAATCTTCCGTCCATCAGATAGATTGTTCCGCAAAGGACACTAACAAAGTAAACAGATTGAGAGAATTCAGTTTTATTTTCCACGCAGCCTTCTTTTCCTTCCTTAATAAAATCAAATCTAAACTGTGAAAAACTTGTCTCATGTCATTAATAAATATGTATAAATTCAATGTAACTGGAATTTTAAAATTTTGCAATTTTTCACGTCTACAGAGTAAAATTCAAGCAGAATTCAAGGTGAGTAGCCACCCTGAATAAGTACGTACAATGGAACCCTGATTTTACATTTTTCAGGGGACCCAGATGAAAAAAAATGGGGGACAATTTCATAACATATGACTTTATTGAGACTATGAAGACTGAATGTATACTGCAGGAAAATGTTAAAATCCAGAAACATAAAACTGGAGTTCGATTGAACTTTTTACATAAGATTTTGACATAATATATTTCAGGACATACATTATTAAACCTTTGGTACACATAATGGCATATGTATGAGGAATGAAACTTTTCGAGCAGCTAGTAACAGGCAAAGCAACTCGGAGATATATGCTAAAAGCACCACACCTGAGCTTCTCAACCTATTCACCTATGCATCTAATAGCAGGTTTAAACATGTGGATATGTTAGAAGTTAGGTTCAGTGTTGATAGTGTATTTTTCACAGCAGACGTGACGTCATAACATCACTGATGACAGTATATTCCCCAAGTTGCTAAAGCTGTCGCTAGCCGCTTGTTGAAACTTTGGAGGTGTAAAAAGAAAATCTGGAAATGTTTATAAATCATACATAATTGAAATGTGAAAGTTATGAGCTTGGCAGAAATAATACTCATGATGGCTTCTTGTTTATATTTTTAAGTATACTATGACACCACAGAGCATATTTAGCTCAACAAAAATCTCAAGAATCTGAGTATCCTCAATCCAATAACGTGTTGATATTGTAGCACGAAATTCTTAAAATTTTATCTAGTTTTAGATTAATACTGCAATGCTAAAAAATTAAGGAAACTTGTGGTAATTGCTTCATGCCCTGCTTGCCTCGTCAGTATGACACTCAAAAGAAAGGACACATTTGATTGGTTCAGTAGATGGATAGATACATTAAGCATGTGTAACAATTCAAAAGTCTTAGAACAATTAAGTAGCACAAGAGTTGTGACAAAAGAATGACCACTGCTAAAACTACAGTGATTTTGTGTATGAGCACTTAAACAATGCAGTAACTATTTTGTATAAAAGATTGCATTTGTATACTCTCAGCCTACTTGCAAGTACACTGACAAAGAAAATATTATTTACATTTGTTGTTTAACAATTTGATACAGGAAAGTTTACTGATGAAAGAATTAAGAAAGATTACCAAATTAAACTGTCAAATAGATTTGATGTTTTGCAGGATTTAAATGATGAAAATATAAATGAAACAGACGTAAATAAGAATTGGGAGTACATATGTAATGCAATAGAATCAGCAGCTAAAGAAAGTATAGGATACCATAAACCAAGAAAAAGTAAGCCATGGTTTGATAATGAATGTCATAATCTAATAGAAATAAGAAATCAGGCTAGACTTAGGTGGTTAAATAACTCTGATGATACAAATCTAAACAATTATAATAGAATAAAGCGAGAAGTTAACCGCACGTTTAGAAGGAAAAAAAGAGATTACTTGAAAAGCAAAATTAACGAAATTGAAACAAACAGCAAAAACAAAAATATCAGAGATTTATATAAAGGTGTAAATGAATTTAGAAAGGGGTGGCAACCTAAAGTAAACTTGATAAAAGATAAATATGGTGATTTTCTAGCTGACCCAAGCGATATTCTAAATAGATGGAAGAACTACTTTAATGTCCATGTAGGAGATAAATCAGAAGTAAATGAAGTCCACACAGCAGAACCTTTAGTTCCAGAACCTAACTTGACTGAAGTTAAAGATGCTATTAATAGGCTAAAGAATAAGAAAGCACCTGGCATTGATATAATACCAGCTGAGTTAATTAAATATAGTGGAAATTCATTAATATGTCAAATTCATTCATTTTGTTCTTATTATTTAAGGGCCGAGTCTGCTGCCACGCACGTATCAGCAGTGTAAGAATAAGCGTCAAATTGCTCCTGCCACATAATTCGTCTGCTAAGAGGATGTTACAAATCTTAAGAACAGATTAAGACGTGAGAAATGCAAGTTTATGTTTAGTGCGAATGAATGTACAGGTAATTTAGAACCTTTAGCGATATTATTTTAATGCTACGAGGGGGGGTAGAGTGGGAAAAGCTTTCCACTATCATTATTGAACATTAATTATTAATTTTTGGAAGTCAAAAGATAAATTTATTACTGTTATGTTAATACAAATTTATTATAAATTTGCACTTCAAGGGTACGATAACCCCACCCTCTTAATTCACCTAAGGTAAAGGTAGAGTTTCCCCAAACCAGTGTCGATGATCGGCTGCCAAAACTGAGGGGGGTGCAAGGATTGCCTCTCCTAATCGCCGGCATTGCCCCTACACATTGCAAAAAGCAGTGACATTACTGAAGAAAATCCGACCTCGATTTTCTGTTCATCTCTCACAAATGTTCTAAAATAAATTGTTGTGACTGTGTGTGGATTTATGTACTTGGCACTTAAAAGTTTATGCAAACATTTTGTGATTTTTGTGTTTACTAAATCTAGAGCTTCAGCCACTACGCATTCGAGAATATATCTTTTTTAATGCTCTACCTGATAACACCTTAGATTGCTTTTATTTAAAAATAGCCAAAGTTACAGGATGTAAGAAAACCCGAACTTTTTTAACAATACATTCAAAGCATACTCGCATTAATGGTAATGGAGCAGGGTTATAATGCCTTAACCCCCAAAATATCCTTGAATTAAAACTTTTCTTTCAATCACGGAAGGTAACCAACCAGTATTAGACAGGTTGATTGATTGATTTGTTTTATTTTACTTCGCATCTGCCATATTTGTCTAATCGTAAAGATGTGAAATTGACGAAGGGGCACTCACAAAGAGCACCCAAGCCCAGTCTGGGATTCGAACTCGGGACCCAGTATCAGACATGTCATGTTGCAGGTTTTTTCTTCAACTTTTTCCCCAGTCACTCCAGACAATGTAAATGTTAATTAAATCAGCTTTTTGCATTCGAGGATTACCTGGTATAAAATTGGGAAAGAGAATTTCTACCGCCACAGTATTGATTGAGTAGAAAGGGACATGAATACCTTAAAAAAAAAACAATGCTATAACAGCATGAACTATGATTTCTAAGTTAAGAGATGATTAAGAAAAAATAAAACTGCGACATATAACTGTGGTATAAGTCTGCAACAGCAGTTTACTAAGCCGACCTCCGTGGCTGAGTGGTTAGCACAGCGCTATGAGATCAGGGATCCCGTCTCGGGATCAAATCTCGGCCTGGGCATGGTTGTCCCTTCATCAATTTCATCATATCATCACTCATCCTAGTCTTCGCGATTAGCCAAAAGTGGCAGAAATGCGAAGTAAAATAAACCAAATCAATCAATCGACAGTTTACTAAGAGCTTTTATAACCATAACCTTTGGCTGCATTCGTAATGTGGACTCCCTATTTTATCTAGCGTTTGCAATAAACATTACCATAAAACTGAATACTTGTTCGTATGTGTGGTTGGCAACATTGTTATTTAGTTGTAACCAGTTCCCAGTTGCCCCCATTTGACAAAACCTCACCAGATGGGGAAAGTTAGGACACCCACCTTGGAGTTCCCAATCACAGATCATATTTCCCAATGCACAAAGAGCTCAAGAAGCCGTGCGTCTTTCCCAGTGTCATCAAACCTGGTATGACACTCCTCCTTTTCTCTCTCTCTCTCTCTCTCTCTCTCTCTTTCTCTCCCTGCAGAATATTCATGGGTCTTTGCATTCCATCAGCTGCTGAATATGTAAATTGTAAATCAAAATAATTGTTCATTATAAATATTTAAGGAAGAAAAAAGTCAGGAGATTTCCACATTTTTCTGAAACTTGTCAGGAGATCAGTAGATCATGCTGAAAATCAGGAAATCTCCTGCGAAATCAGTAGACCTGGCAACACTGCAGTCAACTGTCAAGTCAAGATGATGTTCTTCTTCTTCTGTATGTTTTGTTTGGCCTTTCGCCATGGTTTGTGGCAAACTCTGGCCAGTTTAAGATTGTGCGGGATGAAGTTCTATTTCTTCACTCATAGGAGATACTCCGTTAAGACTTTATTTGAAAGAAGTATCCTGGTCAGTGCCGACCAGGGTTAGGAAACGCGATGCTCTGTGTGAACTGCTCCTGCGAGCATAGGCGTACACACGGGGGGTTCAGGGGGTTGTCATTAAACGCCTATTGTGCACTCAAATAATAAAAAAAATAGAAATTACCATTAAAATATTGAAAATAATAGTGTTAAAAAAAGTTTAAAAAAAGGTAAAGTGCTCCCCTGTGCCATGCATCACACCATTAAGGCATATAGGGGGTGTGGGGTTAGGGTCCCACGCTTTATTGATCACAGCCGAAGGTGGAGGTAATGTGATCATCACCACGCCCCTGGCCGCCTTTACCCCCCTCCCAGAGTTTCCTCCAGGTACCCACTTTGTAGGATGCTGGGTGGGCACTGGAGCCCCCACGGGAGATCGAACCTGGGTCTCTCGGATGGTAGTCAGATGCCCTAACGAAATACGGAGGTATCTTGCACCATTCACACTTTTACAATTTTCAATTCTTACAGTTTCTCAGTTTCTTATCATCTGGGCAAACACAAATACCCATGCCTTAACCGGGACTCGAACCTGGAACCCCTGGCATTCTAGCATGCTCTGCTAACCACTCCGCCACGGAGGTCGACAAGACTTGAGCTACCGTGGCTACTTATATTCGTGTTAAAATAATTAAGAATTTTGTTTCATTTGAAATGCTCCTCTCTTTCTGTCTCCAAAACAATGTGATATTGTTTACTAAGAATCAGTAATCAAGTAGTAAGGAAGATTTTTTCAACTTTTAAATCACACAGAGCCGAGTCACAAATCAGTCCATACTTATCCCTCTCTCGAGCACAGCAGCGCGTTTCACTGCATTTTTACCCTTAGGGTTCATGCCACAGAAAATTCAAGAGCATTGTTTTAAACTGTAATCATCATTTACTGAACTATTCTGCAGTATTTCTCATCAAAGCAAAAATTTCCAGTAAAACACTAAGAAATGGGGGTCACGTGGAAGTTTGGGTGGACAGTAGCCCCTTTAACGATATCCCTGCTCTCAAAGAAGGAATCCTGGGCTGTGCCACTGTTTATTGTTCCACTGCTTGCTGTAATGAATTTCGTTTCTTGAAAAATGTTGAAGTTAGTTTTGAATCCACTTTATGTACATATATGCTAATCAGGACTGGACCTACAGTTCAAAGTGAGATCTGAAAAACAACGTGCAATCCAAACCCATAACCCTTAGACTGTAATTGACATTACCAGTCTCTCGTTGAGGTGACCCCTGTTGCTAATTGTCATCAAATTTGGCAACAGGTAGGCCTACACAAACTCATCAGGCTGTCTTCTGATTTATGAAACAAGTACATTGCCAATGGGACTTATATTCATTACAAGGGCTTTAAGACCTATGTCTTTGTAGATCAACAGCAACAAAATTCAAAATATTTCTTGATAGCTGGTACAGACAGTCAGTTTTACATTGCCTCAATTGCATTAATGACATTTGAAATCACTTGCATCATGAACACATTTACATTTCAATCTAATGGAAATACTGTAATGGTTGGGGAGAGAGGTTAAATAATTCTCAGCAGGAATGAAAATCTACCTTTGGTTCAAAGGATACTCCAGTGTAGTAGGGAGGATCACTCGTAGTTGCACCATGAATACAAGTAATGAATATATATGTGCTTCACCAATCACCTCTACTATTTTTTACCTGGCATCAACATCATGCTCCGGCTGCCTTTATCTATCAAGTTTGCTCTCATTTGGATACCACAAATTCTTAATTGGTTGAAGTGTAATTAATATTGTTTTCAAACATAGGCAATGTCGAGAGTCCAACTGCGATGCTTATTAAATTGAAAACCACCGATATTTATATAGTGACTTTACAACCACTTTTTCGTTTGCAGTAAGGTAACATTTTATGATTACAACCATTAAAAGTATAATGTTCATACTCATTGAAAATATATTTGTATCTTGTTACCAGCATCGCTTTTCTGCCACTTTTTGTCAATCAAAACAATGAGTTATTACGTGAAACTATGGAAGACACATTCACAAAGAAAACCATGCCCAGGCTGGGACTCAAATTTGGGAACTTGGGAGGAGAGATCAAAGGTTGACCACTTAAAATAAACCCAGTCACAGAGCTGGCTGGCTAATGCTACCACTAACATTGAATAACCAAAATATAGATAATTAACAAATCAGTAAGAGAAGAAGAATGTAATAAAAGTAATATAATTAATTTATCTAAGCAACATTTAAACTACAAAGAACAGTAAGTAAATGTGTGTTACTACGTTGAAATCTGTTTTTTTAATGATAATAAAAACTATAGTTGCCGACCCCTGTGGCAGAGTGGTTAAGCACATCGAACTACGACGTCAGGGGTCCCAAGTTTGAATCCCGACCTGGGTATGGATGTTTGCGAGTGTCCATTCACGAGTTTCATCATGTCATCACTCATCCCCCCCATCTTCACAAATTATCTGAATGTGACACAAAAAGAGAATTAAAATTAAGCATCAATCAATCAAACACTATAGTTGTATTCACAGTGGTTAATTGAGACATGTTAATCATCACCCATATAGGAACGGACCACTTTTTTCTTTCCTACATATCCATTTTTTTACCTTTGTTGTTATAATTTAGTAGATTTTGGGGATGCTGATGCCACCTATGGTTTGAAGGTAATTTGACACATCACACAACACCCATATGATACGGGTGTTTAGTGCCTTGTGCTTCAGATTATGAATACATAAAATTTTTAAAAATGTAGCCACATTCAATTCTAATTTTTATTTCCTTAATCTACAACTGATAATTATATACAAAATATATACAAAAAACTTACAAAATATCATGTTCTCTAGGAACCATTCTCCCCTTTTCCTTTTTCTTCTATTAGAAAAACAAGTTTTACATTTTATTAAGAGTCTCTCAATGGAGTACCATCAATAACCTCTGAAAAATGTATAACTCTTACTTTTGAGATTAAACGTGGTAAAGAGTATTCATTGCGAACATTCTTTCACTTTAACAAGACATTTTCAAGAACAACAATTCAGATAAACATCAGCTGTAAACTGTTTATGGGGCAAATATCACAATATTTTGAAACTCGCACCTTGCATATTGCACACTGCTGTAGAAATATTTGCAAATCCTGATGCAAGCACACACTGAATGCACAAACATGTGAGAACTAGCTGATGGCAAACAATTTTTGACATGATTGGAAATATTTTGCCATTAGCATCTGATACGCATTTCCTTACTAACCACATCTATGAACACTCAACTTCCAAAATGCTTAATTCAATGGAATCATCCAAGCTCTGAGACAGTTTAACAATTATAACACATACAGAATTAACAATAACAATAAGGGTGTTGCCAAATTTGTATATTTTCAGTAAGGTTTGTGTAATGATATTAAATAAGGTCATAGTATGAAAGATCCTTTTCTAAGATTATTTTTCATTATTTTGCTTACTTCTCTTACAATATGAATGGATAAAATAAGCAGATTCCATTCATGAATATAATAAATGATACAAATAATTATAATTAACAGTGTGGAATGTCCGATATTGCACGGCAGACAAATATTAAAATATGGACAACTCTCTTGTTTTTTTGTAGAATTTTTACAAAAAATGCAAGTTCAAAATATTAGAAGCTTTGTGGATATAGTTCGCACAGGGCCATGCATTTCGTAATGGCAGCCCTGGTACTATTATTTATAAACAGACTATTTAACATACATAATATTCAACAAAGCCTTAGAATTTATCTAATCTTATGAATCTAATTGTTATTATCCCCATCAACATTTTAAATATTTTATGCTGAATGTAGCAAGCCTGTAAATTCATGCATTTCTGGCAAAATACACATCTTTCAGGAGAAATATCAAATGTGCTTTATGACACGAGGAGCACTGCAATTTTATAAATATTTTTATCTAAGTTTATCAAATCAGTAAATAAAAAAAGGATAGCCCTATAAATCTGAGAATCAACTTCTTTGGACATTTTATTGTTTATGACATTATGAAAATTACCATTTGTCTGCCACATAGAATTTAACATGGAGCAATTTCAACATGCAATATATATATATATATATAAGGCACTACAATGCATCTTTGGTGTTCAATCCTGAACCATTAAATGATAAAGATGATCATAAAGGCAGGTTTAAGTGTATTTTCCATGCTATTTTCTGTTATTATGAAAAACTTAGTTTCTCTTGTCATGTTCTGGAATGTATCTAAATCCTTTTAATGGCACTTAATATTAGTATCTCTGAAATAACCCGTTGGTGATGGATAGTACACAATAGGCAAAAATAGTTTGATGCAAACACAATTATATAAATTGATTGAATCTTGGAGAAAAGGGGGTGAAATACTCTAAGTTCTTGGGACACAAAAAAAAATTTCAACATAATAGCGGTTTTGTGAGAAAATCTCTTTCCTGTTTTAACTGCCATGAATAGTGGTAGCTTGCAGGTAAATTACAGGAACAGGATTCACAAAAAGAAATGTTGCTCACACTGCAGATGGGATTTTTGTAAGGCTCCCAAGCACTGCAAAATTTGCAATTACAAAACATAATCATGATTTCACAGCTGCACAGATTGACACTAAGGAAAACAAAAGCCAAAATCTATAGATAGAGAGTGTGCTGCTTCATCTGAGTAGATGCTTAGTTCTGCCAAAAGCAGAAAAAAGATATGGATGAATGAAGATGATGCATCTTCTTCAAATAAGAATTCAAAACTTACTATGAAAGAAGATATTCCAGAAGAGGAAGAAGAGAAACCACATTCTTCTAAGAAAAGGAATGTTGAGAAAGCAGAGGAAAATAAAAACATCCAATTAGTAAGGATAAGAGAAATGAAACAAAATTACCTGCATAGAAAAAGCAATTTCCACATCGGAAGTTAGGGCAGTTAATTTGAGACAACAGAGAGGAATTTGTGAGCTACCTCATTGCATTTGGCGATAAAGTGCTGGAACTGCACGACTTGTACTTATATAATCAAGTGGTTGACAACAAATCAATCAATACACGAGGAAAACAGATAAATACCCACAAGGAAATCATTGGTGGAGTCGTTAACAACAACAAAGAAAAAAATCAAAAGAGTGGCTTTACATTGTAAGCAGTTGAACTCAAGAAATCCATTATTATACACAGTAACACATTCTCAGTGAAGAAATGTTTACAATACAACATCCTATTGTTATTGTCAGCTTAAAAGTTTGCTTTGCAGCTTTCCTACCGAACACTTACAATCAAGATATCACATTGTTCCAGTCCCCACAAAATATCTTCAATACTTGGAATTTTTGATGACGATTTCTCCCCTTCAACATTCCAATGCTTGCGGAAGACTTGGTCTTTCACTTAATGGTCAACAACACGATTGACTAATTGGCGGATATAGGTCAACGATGATGCCTCATTAACTGTCTGTGCATGTTCGTAAGTACAAACCATTTATATGTAATTACTTTCCCATTATGATGATATCTTCGTTATTCAGTTTTCTCCTCTCGAGAGGGATCGTTGCTGACACCAGTTACCATGTACCCATTGAAAACTCCACTTGAGTAACAATTTGAGTAATTCTTTGAGAATTCTGTAGAATAACCATTGTATATGCAGTTAGTTTTCTCCGTGATGTGGCCATTTGAAACTCCATTGGAGGTGCCGTTCGTGATGGTTCTCTTGGTAACACTATTTGGAACAGCTTCCACTTCATATATTTTAGCATTACCATTGGGATCTTCGTTTGTAATTCTATTCTTTTGAGCACGTCTTGCCTAGAATTAAAAAAATATAGCAGTCAAGTCATGAAATGTTACATAAATGGTTACACATTAATATTTCACTACATGGAACCCATGAGGGGTGTAAAGAGGGGGGAAGAGAGGATGTGATATATCCCACACTTGTATGAGGGCTATTTTTTTTTTCAACCTCCAATAGGGAATTAAATCAAAACCACAGTGAATAGCAAAATGGGTTTACTGACAAATGTTACGTATACGTTGTCACGGTATCCAGTGACATGTGAAACGCAGTTTGATATAAATTATTTTTGTTTATTGATTCATTTTATGTTCAAATATAAAAGTGTGAGGTTTGATTTATTTTGTGGATGAATTTGTATCCGAGCCAGACATCGGGAGTTGGGAGACGGCTTTATCCTGAGTGACAGCCGAACTGTCATTGCGGCCTAGAACATGACATATTTGCACCAACACGGGACGTCACGGAGAAAAGGAAGAACTATTTTCGTCGAAGAGTCGTTGCGGGTGGGCGAACCTATTTTTCACGTATGACCAGGATAATCAGCTGGAGCCCAAGCTTGAAAGAATCGAGGATGCACCTTGTGACCACGTTTCAAGACAATGGACAGAGGTCATTTCCATCTCTTTGGAGACCCAAGCCAAGCCACTTTAGCGTGCTTTTCAACGGACAAATTTGAAAGTGGTATAAATCGAGAGTACTACGAGGCCAAAACACAGTTTTTACCCGGATTTCGTAGAGAGAGAGAGAGAGAGAGAGAGAGAGAGATAGATAGAGAGATAGAGAGATAGAGAGAGAGAGAGAGAGAGAGAGAGAGAGAGAGAGCGCGAGCAAGCATCCATCTCCGTGCTACACTCTCGCGTGACTATTGTTTTGTCTCCGTGGACTTTGTTTTTCTTACGTACCTCGAGCGAATTGTCGATAGAGACTTACCAGTGTGCGCTTTATTTGGTGAAGCATTATGCCGTGGTTTGTTTTTTCCAAGCATGGACTATCATAAGGATGGCCGGCTAACAGATAGAGGAAGGAGGCCGTCGCCTCCCCAACCCCCGCAACGATGTACCACCACCATCCGGTGAAGCCAGCCAGCCAGCGCCAAAGACAACATCAAAGCCAACCACTGCCCGAAGCCCGAAGGACGTTTGCAGTTTGACGTTCCGACCATTGCCCGACCCTCAGAAGGACGTTTCCAGTTTGACATTCCAATCGAAGCCCGTTACCAGAGAGAGATGATTCCAGGACGATGCTTGATTGATGCCCGACACTAGAGATGGTTCCAGGACGACGCTTGATTGATGCCCGACACTAGAGATGGTTCCAGGACGATGCTTGATTGATGCCCGATACTAGAGAGATTCCGGACCGGCGCGTGACCACGTACAGCCGACGCCAGTGATGAGAGGAACACCCGATGTTCTAAGGAAGTGAAAGTGCCCAAAATCGCCGCAATCATCCTTTGCCGCGACCGACCCCGGAGAACAATTTTGCCGCAAAAGAACCGTGTGCAAGTCCCGCAATCAGGAGAGATGAACGATCACACGATGTAGCAGAGTCCGGTAGAGAATTCTTCAGATGATCTATGTCCATGTAAACGTGCATTGTTTGTATCAACGCCATAACATTAACACCGAAGTCTCACTTATTTGCAAAGTGACTCAGGAACCCGGAACCTAACTTCCGTGTCTGATGATTTTTAGTATTGTTATGAGAAATGGTTATTTCATGTTCTAATTTAATTGTCTGCATTCAGAGTTAGAATCTCCATTCCATTACTTTAATTTTTAGTGTAAATTGTCAAAGTGTGCTCCATTTTTGTGTAACCGACCGCCCCGTCGCGTCATTTAGTTTGTCAATAGTTGACTGATTAGTCCTTTTTAATTGTGGAAAGCGTATTTTTTTATTGCAAGGTCGTGCACGTGAAGTAGTATTATTTATTGCATAGTGGTTTTTGATGTAATTTTTGCTCGTGCAGACGATTGATTTGTGTATTCCGGCAGCTGGAGAGAATTAAGTTTTGCATCACTATGTAATGGTGTATTTGTTCTCATTGGACGAGAGAGGCTTATGTGTATTACCCCCATCCGAGACACTTGGTAAATGTCATGCTTACGACTTGATGCGTACGTTCATTCGAACGAAAGATTTAACCACACCCACCCAATTGTTTTAGACAACTGCTTTCCGAGGGCTGGCGCATAATTAATTTAAAAGAGCACAGGAGCTGGCAGACAAATGACCTAAATTCATGTAAAGGTTCAAAACTAAAAAGGAAGGGTATGTTGATCAGATTCATGATTTTGTATGTATATCCACATGTAAAAATACCTCAGATGTGCGAATGAAAGAGAGTGAATGAGTGAGCGATTGAGGCGGCGATGTAAACAGTTGTTGATTGCAATATTTTTTTTTGTTGTTACAATATATTCACGTTTTTACTGTTCATCAGTGTTGTTATTTGATGTTTTTCAGGTATCTGATATTATGCTATTAGTGTGTTATGATTGTTCGAATCTACATACCTAAGGTAAACAAAACAGTATAATATTTCAAGGTATTTATCTCCACCTCGCATTAGTATGACAATAAACGACCGTCTCGGTACCGAACTTAAAAACCTGGACCGTAAGAATCACGACCGGTTTCCCGTACACATAACGACGTTTGACCCCGTCCCGGGGTATGAACGACACGTCATTCCAGGGACCGTGAGTGCACTCGGTACAATGTATCATCTACTTTTCAAGTAATCACCAAGAAGATTCAAACATTTATCATACCAATACACCAGCTTTCCAATACCCTCTGCAAAAAAAGGTGCCGCCTGTCTGTTGAGCCAGCTCCTCATTGGTGTGGAAGCTCCATCTTCCCAACCACTTATTCATCGCTGGGAAAAGGTGGAAGTCACTCGGTGCTAGGTCTGGGATGTAGGGAGAGTGAACCAACACTTCCCACTGGAATCGTTGAAGAAGGACTTGGGTTGATGCAACAACATGTTGTTGGGCATTGTCATGAAGCAAGAAAATGCCAGAAGACAGCATGCCTCTCAGTTTGTTCTGGATGGCTCTACGTAGTCTGCGCAATTTCTCACAGTATGCAGCCGCATTGATTGTGGTTGCCAGCTCCATAAAGTCAACCAGTAACACATCTTGCACTTGGTGGGAGAGTCGATTGTAGCAGACATCTCTACGTGCCTGTCGTTCAGCTTCAACTGAAGCTTTGGCCTTGGCAGTAGTGGTTGTAGTGGCAGGGGAGACACCAATCACGCTGCATGATGCCCTGTTCCCTAGCACTTCACGGGCCACCTGGCGGTGCCATCGGAGGTTTAAAAAAAAAATAGCCCTTTACATCATTTATTAATGTAAGAGTACTCTTTGTTCCCTTCCCTTTTGGTGTTCCCAGTTCACATCTAAATTTAAGTGATCACCCCTTAAGACACCTAAAACAGAGAACAAATCATCACTTGTAATTAGAATGAATGATGATGATCACCCTTTATAGGCCCCTGAAATTATCGGTAGTAATAACTCAAGCTTAATGTAGCAGTAAATAACAATTGAGTTATAGAATCAAGTGAGCACCACTAGCTATCCAAAACAAACAGTAAATTAACTAAAGTAACAGAGAACCTAAGGAGTCATCAATCTGATTCCTCCCCTCCCACCCCCAGATAGAGATATGTCAACCCACCACTGGTGGGACCCAAATGTTGTCTCTGTCTGTTTCATGCAAAAATTATTAAAGCTGTATGAACGAGCAATAAATTCTACATCATTAATATGACATATCATTATGCAAGCATAATTGTACCCCAGAAGCAGGACCGGACTGGCCTACTGAGCAAATTCCCGGTGCACCCTCTCAGTGCCCTTCTGAAAATACACATTCCGCACCTTCTTACTTCCAACTGTTCACAATCTGTCACCCTGTCGAGGAAAATTGCCACCACCCTCTTGGCAGACCCAGTTCAGCCCTGCTGGTAAGTACTATCAGATGAACATGTGCATTTTGGCCATTCCACAAAAAGTGAGCCTAGATGTCTACACTGTAACAGTGACACATTTATCAAACATATCATGTAACAATCTGGACATCTAGGCTCACTCTCCGTGGAATGGCCCATTTTCTTCTTGTAATTATAATAATAATAATAATAAGTTTATTTATTAAGTGGAAGAGGTTCAGCCTATAGGCTGCTCTGCCAGCTAACCCTTGTCAATGTAATGTTACATATATGATAAGTTGATAACTGCATATGGAGCAGTAAGCTACATGTAAATACATATATACTTGTAAGAGATACACAAAGTATTTAAATACAACCTATGATACCATATTTAATACCATTTTTAATCTATCTTTGAGCCAGTTTTACTCTCTTGTGAGCAATAATTTAAGTAATGAAGTTGATATCACTGTTCTGTCAGTTTCAGAGCTTCTCAGAATGATCTTCAATTTATAGTTTGTATGCTTTGTAGTTGTGGAAAGAACGAGTGGTGAATTTAATATTATCTCTTGTTTGTGCTGTGAACTTCGAGAAATGAACATGTACGAGATTTTTAGTTGTGCGCAGGAAGTTGTAAATAATAGCAAGTATTTTAATAAGTGATCAAGAATTTTAACATGAGAAATATGGCTCCTTGGGGATGGGGGATATGCCTTAATATTATTAACATTTTATCCTCATTTGACAAATCCGATGTCCTCTTTTCCATAGCAATCTGGCAATGCAATTGAACCCTTATCCTTTCGACAATGCCAATGTATTGTATTAAAATATCACTTCCTTTATTCTTAATACCAATCTTCACCATTTATGAGGCAGCTAGACAATAGAATCAATTATTACTATCCCAATTTAAGCAGTGGTGTGCCCAAGGCAGGGGGGTGGGACTGGTCATGTGAAAAAAAGAAGATCTGCATTATGGTCATATTCTCCTATTTTAAAACTTCCGAGCACACCATTGCAGTTAGTCTTCCAAATCTCGAAAATTAATGCTAAAAATATGCAACTCGGTAGATCTAAAAACCTGAACTCATCCACCCTGGGAAAAGAAAGTAATTATAATAATTAGGATATCAGTGAATTCAAAGACTGTTCATCATCTTTAAACTCACCTTCTTGGATGTGTAGGCCTGTTTGTAGAAATCTGAGAAGAGGAACAGGAACAGCACACCATGGAAACCAATCCAAACCATGAAGCCCTTTGGATAATTGCAGTCGATGAAAAGAAGTTGGAATTGATGAACAAAGATTAACACAAACTGAACCTGGAAATAAAGATTTTAGAATTTTCATTCTCTCATATACAAGTATAATTTGCAGAGCACATTCTACTTTATGACATTTTTTTTCTTTGGTTCCAGTTTAGGGAGATATCAATCTTATGATAGGTATGGATTTCTTCAGAGTTCTGAGAAGATCCAAAGAAAATGCTAATTTAAGTAGCAGAGTTAAAGGTGATATGTTATTATCATCTTCAGCATATTTATTATTATGCACATGAATATGCACAGCAGTTTACTTGTAGTTTCAATAGTTACACTGTGCTTAAGAGTACTGAACCCCTAGATTCTAACTATATTCATTTATTTCATCAAATTACCATTGTCATCATCATGATTAAACAATAAAAGATAGAAAAATGAAGTCAAATAACCAGAACAGAACTTGTACTATAAGTCTCCCTATTGCTTAAAACCTTGATGGTAAATACTTACATTATATTTACATTTCTCACTAAATTTCATGTAATAGCGCACTAGTTTACAATGTGTTCAAAAATTTTGAATTAAACATTGCAGATGCATAGACAAAGGTTAATATTAGACTGTATACTGTGTGCTGTCCTAATAAAATTTAAAAGAATGAAAAGAAGTTCCAAGAAATAAATGTTACATGCAAAATCCAGTCCAGTACCTGAAAAGAAATGCACTTTATCAGAACGAATAGGATTCATTTATGCGATACACATACCTTGCAACTTACTGATCAGTGATCACTATAAGAACTTGATGATCTTTCTCCAAGTATATTTTTGTAATAACTAGAGCATAAATTATATTTTTTCACACATTACATAATGATGAATGCATGAAGCCATAAGCTGTAAAAGAAAGACGAAACCTGATCGATGAACTTAATGTTTTGGCCCCTTTTCTGGGGAACAAGGTAATAAACAATATTGGAGTAACAATTACAAATATTCATCTTATACGAAAGTATTGTATAACTTATTTCCACTGAATTGCAGCTGTATTTTATTTAGCTACACAATATGATATGAAAATTTTACTCAAGCAAATGAATGAAAGCATAATCAATAAGCATTAATAAACAAAGACTTAGAATAAACTTACTATTTGAAGGGTGGTGAGGTACTTCTTCCACCAAATAAACTTTTGATACTCAGGTCCCATTGCAGACACCATGTAGTAGAAATACATGATGATATGAACAAAGGTGTTGAGCAACGAGAAAAATGTGCTGTGGCCACCTGAAATGAAGGAAAAATAGCCAATTTGTTAAAAGATATTTTAATCATTTTCATTGGTTGGGACCTACTTACATCTACATTACACACCAGTGGCTTTCTCGGAGTGTAGGAAGAAGTTATGGTAAACCGAGGAAGGTTTGAAAAATGGGTTCAATTACATTCACACGTCTTGCTTGTACTACCCATTGCATTTCGAATGTTAACTGCAGGCCCATGCTCAAGGTGTGGCAAGGGGCCCTTGCTCCTCACTTTGAACTACGAAATATTTAAATGTGAACCTATAAAAATCGACGAAAATAACATTGACGATATTTCAGATTTTTCAAGAATTTATATTTTCTTCCCCCTCTCTGTCGTGTGGATTGACGATAATAAAAAAGTGTTGCTTAAACTTCGAAATTATGCTAAATGCTTCTAAATTGTGGTAGAATTTATTATTAATTATTTTTTTCGGATAATGGTAATTTTGCATCTGCTTTTCTAAAGTTTTGAACTTGCGTTACTTATATTTAACAGTTATGTAATAGTGTAAATTTCCCCATCCGAAATTGTTTAAAATGGTGCAACAAACGACATGGGATCAACATCGAACATAAAAAGGTTTGAGAAAATTGTTTGCCCCCAAACTTTCTACCTATTTCCTACCATAAAATCTCCTGACGAACTAAATCGGGCAGGATGAAGAAAATATAGAGGATGGATTGTGACATGGTTGTACAAAAGCTTTCCGCTGGATCGGCACACTTACTTTCGTTCGAAACATGTCCGCTGATGAAGTAGAATAAGATTTGGACATAATTTTATTTTTATTCCCTGAAAACATATTCCTTGGAATTCGATTTTCTTCTTCCAGGGATTGGCGTTTGCAGATTATGCTAGAAACGGTGCCAAGTTCCAACAAAGATCAAATTGTTCTTGTTCTTGGTTTAGTAACATTTTGTTGGGGTTGGCATCGCTGATTAGTCTTGCTGGTTCCTCGATCCTCGCCGATAACCTTTCCCCACTCCCTTGCACTACCCCTTCAACCCCCCACCCATCTGTTTGTAGGATGACCGCCGAGATTGCTCAGCAAGCGGCAGTAAAGCCCGTGTCCATCGTCTTTGGACTGCTACTGGAGCGACCGAGAGCAGTCAACTCTTGACGGTAGCTAACCTAGGCAATTGTACGTACATTGCGCTTATAATTTTATAACACGCATTAAACTCCTAAAAAGTAGAGAACTGGAAATAAGTAAAAACGAACTGTAGGAAGTTCCTCACTTCCTACATGGAGGAATCGCCCCTGTTACACACACGCAATAATGAGATTTGTTTTAAAAGTTTGCACCTTGATTTGCTGTTGATGCATATACTACATTTATGAGTGGACCCAACACCCAACGGGATAGCGTGTGTGACCCCCTCCTCCCAGATCCTCATTGGTCTAAGTAAAATCTTTGCAATATTGAGCAAAATCAAGAACAGAGGCGGATCAACAATTTACAAGGTTTTATGAGGAAGCTCATTTCTCAATATTTTTGGAGCACGTATTCCATATGGTTTGAATGAAAAGGCTGACAGTGACAATAATAAGCTCAATTCCTTCAGTGAACATCACCTCGCTTTTCGATATAAATGGAAAAGAGCACATACTCAGAAATTGAGCAGGCAGGCAGAAATGAGCACACATGCATGCAGATATGTGTGCCTAAGGTGCGAAATCACTGGAGACTTGTAGGAGAAAGGGAAGGCAGGAAGATCTTAACTTACACACAAATAAATAAATATAATTACATGAATATGAATTATTATATGATACATATATTATTATGTTATTATATACGAAAGTGAATCACGAAATATTTAAAAACACATACATTTTTAAATAGTGAGCTTAAGATGTCCCTGCTGAACCACCCCCTTACAAAACTTTCTGGTGACGCCCATGGCAGGGGATAGCCATACCAGATTTTAGCTTTATTAAAGTGAACTAAGTTCGTGGTGCAACAGTGTTTTGAGGTCCAAGGAATAAGATCAATTTGTTTTATTGACTATCTTACATATCTTGGCGGGGGAAAGTGGGTGCACTTGCCCCCACCCAATTTTCAGGTTATTGGTACTTTTCTTAACCTTCTGGGACCTGAAGAGAAAAGTAAGAAAAAAGTAATTATTGTGATTCCAGAAGTGTAACAATTATTTATAAAATAATTCTGAACGCTATTTTTATGAAATGGAAAGACTTTTCGATTCTGCCCAACCCATAAAGTTAAGCCCCAAGTTCGGTTCTGCTCCCCTCCCCAAATCAAATTAGGGCCCCCCAACTACGACCATGCTATCTTAAATATAGCCCTTTTGTTTTTATGTAAAATCAAGTCATTAATGTCAGTTTCCAGAGGAGGTCGACTATCTCTTCGCCTCCCCACCGGCGGGAGCAAGAAGTACTTTTATCTAGTACAATGAAGCAATGAACCTAGTTTAGTAACCAATGAGACAAAACTCATTTATGATGTTCTGACAATTCTTATCTTCACAAATTACTCTTAAGCATGGAAACATCATTTGGCAGCAGACTGTTTTCTTCGCACAAGAAAAGGCTAAAAGTTTTTCCGTGTTCGGTTTGAATTATTCGCGTTCCCGCAGCCTTGACAATTAACTTGTCGGGTCTCCTCAACCGGAACGTACGAGTACATGGACTAAACGAGTGCACAAGAGCAAATAGACGCA
The DNA here is from genome assembly GCF_977018435.1 of Lepisma saccharinum. Classification (NCBI taxonomy): domain Eukaryota; kingdom Metazoa; phylum Arthropoda; class Insecta; order Zygentoma; family Lepismatidae; genus Lepisma; species Lepisma saccharinum. The sequence continues at coordinate 74,600,181 of NC_139229.1, read as the reverse complement.
CAGTATTATTTGCAGGGTTTGTATTTTTATAACTCAAGGTGAAGTAAAACATTTAACCTTGTAACAATTCCCCCCCCCCCTCTCCTCCAGATTAGCTGGTTCTGGGTTTGAACTTCGATATCGCACTCCCCGTGGATCCGTGCCTGAGTGCGCCTCCGGTGGGATCGAATGAGTCGAACAGATAATTCGTACACATTCTAATCAAATCCTACTGAACAAGAACTCGAAATGTAAAAATATCGTCGATAAAGGATATTACATCCTGCCCTTGCACCTTTTCTCCAAGCTACGAAGATAAAAAAGACAGAGAAAGTTTAAACTAGAAATGCAGGAAATAATCCTCGTATCAATTTGTCGATAACCCTCGAATAGTTGAGCACAAGAAAGCTATGTCCCAAATATGAATTACGTTAGGGTAAATATTGCACAATATGAAACTTCCTGTTAGCATAAGAAAATGGCAAGAAAGGCCATTACAGAAAAAGTAAAGCAAGCAAAGCTTTTGAAAACCCTTTATTTCTAATAAATATATCTTATTCAAACAGTCAGTTTGCAAAAACCATTCACCCTGAAGCAATTTCTGGTGACTTTCTACCGATCTGCAGACAGGTTCATTGCTCTTTGGCAAGCGCGGTCTTTATCATTACGTTAAAATTGCACATGCTTGTTTATGGGCTGCATTTAACCATGCATATTCATTATTGTACTGCGTAGTGTTGCTATACTGTTATATGCTCCTCTCCTGCTTTTCAATGTTAGTGAGGACGAGGATGGACGGACAGACTAGAGATCATTGATGTGGTGAAAGGGGGTAGGAGGAGTCAGACCCCTCCCTTTGGCCAAGTATTTCTAAAAAAAAAACTCGCCAAAGGCTGGAAAATATGGCAAAATGAGGGGTGACTACTAAAAAAAAGTATACGTAACCGCCACCCCTTCCCTCTTTCGAAAATTCTGGGCACGCCACTGCTAGACATAGTATCGAAGACGGTCTTGTAATGGAGCTTTCAGAGGAAAGTGGCTGAATTCAACACTGAGCTTACGTATGGTTAAGATTGCTAATTTTTTTATGAAAAACTGTCCTGGCAAGGAAATTATTGCATTTTTTTTAAAAAAAAATGTATATTTATTGAATAACAAAAAAATGATATTAGGTCCAGTTACAAAAGAAATGCTAAACCAGTATATTCTGATTATTTCATTTTAGTTGGTAAGTCTTTCTGGGGGTTGGGGGTTCTAGACACCCTCTAAATACGTCACAACTGCTCATTTCAAAACGTAGCTATACTTTGTCCGAGCTATCTGTGGAGCAGGCGAACGAGAACAAGTCTCTGCGCAAGTAGTGACGCGAGACAGCTCCACCAATGAGCAGTGAGTGAAACTGAATTCGTAATGGGGGAGGGAGCGACTGAAGTTACCCGCTTTCCCTGCTTCGATTTCCCTCCTCCGCAATCCGCGGCCCTGCTTCACAGTTAGCAGGGACAGGGTATAGGTACAGTTACGTTATACACACACACACACTTGCGCGCACGTATCGAGCCTGTGTTCCGCTATCGTGTATTTTCCTAAAAGATACAACAATGATCGATCGCGTCAAAGAACATTGTTTACAGAACAATCGTGTCGTGACCAACAGACCAGAACCTGAAAATTTCCCGTCGCCTTTCCCTTCCATGCTTTCCGAAAAATAACATTCACGATAAATTCGCTGATGCACGACCTCCCCGTTTACTCCTATTTGAACAGCGGCTCCCGTCTCCTTCCTGTAACATTAACTATGCAACGGCGGGAAAGGACGCTGTGCATTGATATCGACAGGCTCGAACACGCGAGTCGGTGTAACGACCCTCCCTGCGAACAACAAGTGCTGTATTCGTTGGATTACGCCACCAAATGATGTAGCACGTGATGTGTACGGGATCTAAAATGCGTATTATGCAATTCGATAATGTTCTCTGGTTCCGGGGTTCGAGTCGTAGTGTCCATTCATCTCTGTAATCAAATAATTCATTCTCATCGTCGCGATTAGCCAAGAGTTCAGCCGGAGACGGCGCCAATAAAAACGCTGATAATAAATATGAGCAGCATATATTTTTGGAGGGGTCACTCCTAGTATGCACTAAATACATACAATGCAAAAAATCATATTGGGGACCTAAAATATCATTTTATTCATACAGATTTTCCTTGTTCGCTAGGTGTGGGGGTAGGGGGGAGTAAAGGGGTCAAAGGAAGGTGGGATGGTTGTCTGTCGCAGCCATTGGTTGCAGAAAACGATGCGAAATACAAATACGAAAAGAGTTGCTGTTGTCCATGCCAGGGACAATCTTAGCCCGGAAGCTTTCACAGAAACCTTTAGAACAATTGCAAAGGTAACAGACCGACAAATATTTTATTTCTTATGATTCATGAAAAAAATATAACGAGAAAAATATTACCCAGAAAATTTACAAGTCTAGTCTTTCTTCTTGCATAGCAAAATTTCTTCAAATTTCCTCCATAAAAAAAAATAATAATAAAAAAAATGGAAGTAACAAACTGACAATTGGCAACCTATGAATCTGGATTTTCTGAATCAAAGTCAGTGGAGTAGTTAGTACTTGATGAGATATATTTTTTTCACACATAAAGTTTAGAGTTGAGAAACACATGTATTGTATATTCGCAATCTAAGGATGTTCTGTAAAAAATGTATCAGAACATTGATCTTCAATGATATATAATTTTGACCACCAAGGTTGACATTTTTCTGAATTTCCCTTTAAAAGTTATGCACGAGAACAATGTCTATCGGATAAGTATTTTGAGGAGCCGTTCTTAAGAATTTTGTGCATCAAGGTGAGTGTTAAGTATTTTCTTCTGTTGTTGATATTTAGCCAAGAAAGTTTCTTTAAATACGGGGATACATGTTCTTCCCTTTTTAGGTTAAATGTGAAACGTTTTCAACAGTTCTGATTTTTCTTTAAGTCTGCAGTTTATGCTCTGGGAGATATTACTGTATGTTGGAGTGCAATGGTCTACTTATGTGCATAAAACGATCTTTGACATTAGCGTCCAGAGTATGTTTTAAATTATACAAAGAGAGAATACAAATATCCACATGGAGAATGCAATCGTCCCTCACTGGCATCACACTGAGATTGGAGCACTAGAAAACGTGTAATTTTTGGTGGTCGCAATGGTTAAGCGAAATAACGAACACGCTGGGCCGTAACCTCCCCGATGTCATAGTGGTAACGCTAACGTCTCCAAGTAAACGTGAAAAGGCATTGCGTGTGCTGGAATTTGCGAGAAACTTGTCCGCTGTGACACTGAAGCGACGATTTCGACCCGAAGTTCAGAAGGAACCAACCGCCTGTGTACAATAGTATCAAGAAATGGTACGAGAAATTCTGTGTGCGCATCGCTCCTTGGTCGGGACGTCCAGGGCCAAGTGAAGCAACTGTGGATTGTCAGACAAGCCTTTCAGCACAGCAAAGGTGAACACGCAGAGCATTTGTGAGACGTGTACAAAAAACTTTGAGAGTTTGTCGTTCTATCGGCATCAGAATTACCATTGTCAGTTATATCGTTTACCTGTAGTAAATTTCTAAAATTTTTCAGACATTATGAATCACCTCGTACATAGTCCATCTAATAGTGGCCCTATTACTTATACAGCCAATGGCAAATATAATAGTAGGGGATTGTCCATCGCTATTTTCATGATTTTTTTATTCTATATCCTGTGTTGTAAAAAGGAATGGAATTCGAAGCAACTTGTTTACGCTTTTATTTCAATTCATTTTCATCACAGTCTGGCAAAAAAAAATTGAAAATAATGGACAATTCACCTACTACTGTTTCGTTTGCCGTTGAGTGTACAATGTGCCAAATTATAGTGAAAATACCCAGATATACACATAATATACATACCAGCTGCGAATTTCATTCCGATCCAGACGCTCATAGGCATACAACCGTGGTGGATTACGTGCAGATTCGACACATGATTGTTCTTTTTCCTCAAAATGAAGAACATCTGAAAATAAAGAACTATGTAAATAATATTCAGCAACAACCACTGCTGTTCAAACAAATAGAAATATGAAATACCACTATAGCCAGTAGCATACCCAGAATCGTGTACTTTGGAGGGGCTATGTCTTGTACCTGATGCTTCATATGTAAGAAAGGTTGGTTAGAATTTCAAGCACAATTGTGTGTGAATCCTATTGCAGTTGGGAACTTTTCAAGGTATGTGTATATTCCTGTAAATTATATGTAACGTCCCTCAATTTATTCTAAAATTTTAAATTTTCCCTTGTGACTTTGGGTGTCGCAATTTCTCCAGACTTCCTGAATCCTATCGTACGTCACTTGCTACAGTAAGCATCGAACAAAGCACTTATTGTATACAGCACATTGCCATTTCGAAACCGAACATATGGTTATTTATATGGAGCATTGCAGCGTTATGTGTGTAACATTTCACACACAAAACGTAAGGTTCTAGACATGAGATGGGATTAAAATATTCATAGATTTATATAGAAATTTGTGGTGTCTGCTAAGAAATTAATACATTTTTAAACAAAACATGAGTATGATGGCATAGCATCAATGCATGAAAAGCATTAACGAAAACATGATACGTGTGTGACGCTTTAAAAATGTCTGAAGCATATAGGCTACAGATGTTAATAATTTTTGTTGATGAAATACGTATGCATATTACGTATATTATTTCACAAAGATTGAAACTTTATTGCAGTTTTAAAAACATTAATAAAAGTTTCAGATTAATTAATTTTGTTAGTTACAAGAAGTAGGACCACTTTTCGTAGAATGGAATACAGTACTATTTTTAGGCGAAGAGCTTTGAACATGAATCAAGAACAAAAATTGAACAAAATTTGTTACCATTGTACCCAAAATCCAAAGATTACTCAGTATAATTTTGCTGGCTTCTCAATTTGAATTTTTACGTTCCAGCCAAAACTATTATATTACTAACATGGTAGTCAACGCATTTATGCACTATACAAACTTTTTCCACAAACAACGTGTACAAACATGTTTTATTGATTGCCAAAACAAATTATATAGACAGTGAAAAATCATTGTCAGTGCATGCGTCATTCAACAAGCTACCTTATTTTACCACAAATTAAATCTCGAGAACATATTTGAATCTCAGGAACACATATTTTCTAAAGCACTGAAGTGCGTTTACTTCGTTCCAGAATGTCTTTTTATTACAAAATAAAGGTAAAACTTACTGTGTCGAGGAATTCCGTAAATTTGGAGAAATAATACCACCAACACGTTCGCGCCATCTGAAAAAGGAAAACAAAATTAATTAATATATATATATACCCTTGTCACTTGAATGCACATGATTGATCGATAACGGTAAACTGACATAGAATCTTAAGAATTTCGTGCCTTACAACGTAAATTTCAGATTGATTGCTACGCAAGCATGAAGGGAGCTTTCAGACCGAAGCGACAGGCCACACGTGTCACTTGAGAAACCAACCATGAGAAGTAAATGCAACCTTTGGCATCGAAGTGACACGGAAATCTGCGCGTATCGCCATGGTTTGTTGGTTGCGCGTGCGCAGTGAATGATTTCTTCACAGAGTAGAGGGGCCCGTGCCGCTTGTCACTTCGGTCTGAAAGCATTCCTAAGATTGCTGTAAAAATTAAGTACAACTACTAGTAAAAGATAATTGGGCTACTGGGCATAAAAATCCAATTACTTATCAAAGGCTCCCATGTACCTGTATGTATATCAGTGTTGGGAAATAACTAGTTACAAGTAACTAAGTTACAAGTAACAGTTACTTTTTTTAGAAAATGTAACTGTAACTAGTTACTTCTAAAAGTGAGTAACTGTGACTGAGTTACTGTTTTACGATAGAAGTAACGTTTTAACAGTTACTTTTACAGTTACTTTGCGACACTTAAATTGCTATGTAGCTAAGTGTCATAAATTATTGGCGATTTAGGACTCAAAGTGAGCTGGAATTTAATTTCTGCTGTGATATAAAAGCCTATCTTTGATACATTAATTCTTGCAAACAATAGATGAAGAGGAAAAGAGAAAGTAGTTGTAGTAAATTTGTCTCCTGGCGGTGGTCAGTCGGTATAGGCTCCAGCCAGGTGCCAGAAATTTCAGGGTTTATCGTATGTTTCATCTTTCGTTTGGTAGACCTGAAATCCACAGCGATATACACACCACGGAAGAGGCGTGGATTTCCAAGAAGCGGGAAGATAAGCTTCTAGAGAAGAATTCCTTCCGATTGCTGACAGTTTGCCATTGTCAGTTGTGTGCTGTGAAGTGTGTCTTGTTTCTGTAGTTTGTTCCTCAGTAACCTTATAACTTCCCCCTTCTGTAAGTTTCTTCCTTTGCTATAATATCGGATTAAGCTGAAAAGGGACGTACTGCAATATTTCAGTGTTTTCATGAAATAATTCAACAATACTGGTAGTATGAACGAAACTGAAGAAGACGAGAGATAGCAATTGCGTATATGAATGGAAAACAATCCAATTTTTTCCACGTGATTTCATTCAACTCAGTTCCTGATAATTTAAAAATTAAAGTGAAAACATTTCCAGTTAAAATTCACATATTTACGATTCAGAATTTCTGGACATTTTGAAAAAAAGTAATATATATTGGTAAGTGCTATTCGTTTAAGATTTAAATGAGTACCCGTTTTCTATAAATAACAGATACGTCAAATCTCACGATTATTATTGATACAACAGTGAATTACAACACTCAAGTGGCAACCTAATGAATCAGGAAGATTCATTAATCATTCTTGCTTGTTTATGTAATCCTCTCAGAGAAAACTGAAGGAGTAAGTTTAAAATGCCATTTTCACCTTCATTGATAACACACAATTATAGGCTACTACATATTTTTTAATCATTTTCTGGTTCATAAACGCTTGAAATAATACAACAAATTTATTTCTCTCTGACACGCCCTTTATGCGAAACAGACCTCCCTTCTTAGAATATATTCTACGTGAGTGATATCTCTCTCTCTCTCTCTTTCTATACAGTTTGTATAATCTCCCTTCCCCCGAACTCCAATGGACATTCCTTAAGAACAACAATGATAATAAATACAAATGTTTAAGTCGCAGTAGCTCAGGTCAATCTCCGTGGCGTAGTGGTTAGCACAACACACTATATGTCAGGAGTCCCGGATTCTAGTTCGTTTCGGACATGGATGTTTGTGTTTGTTCCAATGAGAATACAGAAAACAGAAAAATGACATACGTATAAATTGAGAAGATGTGAAAAATGGGGATAATACCGCATAGGGTATTCCTTAAAAGTCGTTTGGGTGCCTGACTACCATGCGAGACACCCCGGATTCGATCCTTGGTGGGGGAGAATAGAGATTTTTTCCACCTGTTGAAGCGGCTCCACCGCCCACCCAGCGTCGTATAAAGTGGGTATCTGGAGGAAATCCTGTAGGGGGGTGTAAAGGATGTCAGGGACGTGGTGCTGATCACATCAGCCCGACCTTCGACCATGATCAAAAAAGTGTGGGGGCTCTAACTCCACACCCCCTATACGCCATCATGGCGCTGTGCAAAGCACAGGAGAGCACTTTATTTTATAATAAATATAAATATACGAAGACTTACATTAAGTATCAGTAACATAAGTAAAAGACATGTTAGTCTTCACAAAATATGTTATTATCTTATTACAATTAATGATCGATTTGCGTAATTTGATTGCAAGAAAACTTTCAGCAGAAAGTAACTGTAAAAGTAACTTACAGTTACTTTTGAAGTACAGGTAACTGTAACTGAGTTACTTTTTAAAACGAGTAACTGTAACTGTTACTTTTTTTAAGCAAGTAACTGTTACTAGTTACTTTTTTAAAAGTAACTTTCCGAACACTTATGCATATTAGTGTTCTGGAGGAAAAGGATTTCGCTCGAGCGCCAAATATACTAATGTCCAAAATGAAAGCAACAAACGGAAATTCTTTCCCGTGTGTCCATTTGACCACATAATACGATCAGGTGATAGTAATATTTATGATGTCATAGACAACTGGTTTAAGATAGAAAATAAACTAACCTTAATGTGCCAGGATTCAGGGGTGCCCATGCCCCCCCCCCAAAACGTCATGCGTTTCCCCCAAATCATATCATTCGCGCCCTTAAACCATAGTATCGTAATCCCCACAAAATATTTAATTACGACAGCGTGTCTACCGAAAGTAACTTTTTTCTTAGCTTTACTGAACATTATATTTGATCTGTCCCTCCTCCCTAAACAGGGGTGCCATGCCTCAAGACCACCCCTAAAATCGTTCATCATAATCGAGAATATCGTATGGATCCCACTTTAAACTCTAGGTTCAGTCCCGATTAGCCTTAGAGTGCATAAAGTGGACTTAAAACACAAAATCAATCAATCGAGAATATCACTTGTCTTGTAATGCAGCTTTAGTATAAAAACTTCATATTCATCTCATTAAAGCGCCAAACACACATTGCAGCAACAAGTTAGTGCGAGCGAAGCGAGGAAGAAAATTTTTACATCCATTTCTTTGCAGGCTTTGAAGAATATTAATTTAATGGGGTGTCAATACTCAATCAATATAGGATCCCGAGATATTTAGTCCTTTCCTTTTCCAGCTTTTCCTTTGGCACATTCGGGGTCGAAAACGTGTTGATGCCTTATCGCTAAATACAGCCTCCAAAATTTAATGTCCGAACTCACTCTCCACTACAGAAATCCTTTGACAGTCTAAGATTTAACACTTTGTCAAGAGCTTTCTATCTCCCACTTTAGATTTCATACTCAATCCTACCACCAAAATTTCCATGCGAATTTTAGACTTACTGTTAATAATGAAGAGTAGATATTGCCTCTTCCAAAAAATTAATCCACATCAGAATTTCCGCAAATTAATCCACATCAGAATTTCCGCAACAGTTAAAGACAATAGTAATGCTCAATCCCCCTCTAACTAAAGTACTCGCCATAATCTAAGACCTACACTTGTATACTGTCCTGCCCCCAAAGTTTAATTTAGAATCCCTCTCAGAACGCACGTGTCAATTAAGGCCTAATATATAGGAGTTCGATACCCCCCCTCCTTCGATAATGTCCTAAACACTTTCATTTCTTCATCTAATGGATTAAATATGGTGCATTTAAGGTAAAAGTTTTACATATATTTTGGAAAAATATAAATGTTGAATTTTATATTATTTGAAGGGAAAAAATCCCCCCAAAAAATCTCGATGGTGCAACCTGCACCATAAAACCCCCCTGTAGGCACCTCTGCCAGGATTTATCAACAAAACAATCACGATAGCAACAGGTTAAACTTGGCAAATTTATCAACAAAAAAATCACACGAGGAAGGGATGTCTGTTTGTTGCTTTAATTTTGGACACTATTGTAGTTCGCACGGATGAAGCATACGGGATTGAGAGCTGCTTCGCTCGAACAGTCAAAACGAGCGATATACACTGGGACGCCCAGTTGTACTGTATGCGTAACCGTAATTTGTGTGTGATAGTGGGCCCTCAAATATGGACAGATATCTTATACAGGGCTAGTCAAAAGTATCGGGACAGGCCAGTAATAACGAGACGCGTCGACGGAGGAAAATCACATGTTGCAAGTGGGTATTGGTGTGGAAACTGCATTGAATGGGGGTATGACCATCATGGCAGCCATCTTGGATTCCGCCATATTGGATATCACGCAATATTTTCAAATGGAAAGGAGTATGTATGACACATTAATTTAGGCTAGAATCGTCCCACAAACTACAATCCGAACTCATTTTGGACCTAACGCCATTCGTGGAAGAGATAGGGTGTGCTATGTTTGACTGCAAAAGATGAGATTTGTCTGAAAGAATTGTTTACTGTATTCCTGTGGGTAACTGTACACTGCAAATTACAGAGAGCATGAACAAGAAAACATGACATTGACTTACGGAATGCCTCAAACAAGTGCTGAAACTGCTTGCCGTCGACTGTCTGACAATATGCCAACCGATCGTAAGAACTGCAAAGTGCAAGTTGTAGCATATCCCGAGAAGTCCTCTTGTTTCGTCCACAGTGCGATTCCGTAGATCATTCAGGGTGTGTGGTTTGGTGCGATTCACTTTGTTCTTCATGTGACCCCATAAAGTAATCCAGGGGTGATGGATCGGAATATAAGTTTTCCTCAGTTCCCCCAGATGAATGCTGTGATGGTACCTTACTTCGAGGCCGTGACTTCTACTTCCCTTCGTTTCTTCCTTCCTGCCTCTAGTTCTTTTCCCGGGTTGTTTTGATAGTTTGTTGGAAACAACATAATATCGCAAATTACCGAATTAAAGAATGCCAGTCTAAACAATCCTTCCTTACAACAGAATAACATACTCTTTTGTAACTAACAATCCGATTCGACGAATTAAGAGCATCAGGTAGGTATTTGTTTTTCTTTCCCTTCCACGGACAGCAATAACAGTGTTCGTCTGGATATGGACTCTACCTGTACACATACCTTGTAGATTGTAGTCAACTTCCTCGAAGGTCAGTTGCATTTGTTATCGTCCTTGCGAACGTTCTGCATGTTGCTCATGTTGGGGAGTGTTGTGCAAAAGGAAGGAGATTTGTGTCCGCGTCAGTGATCAAAATGGAGCTCAGTGAACGAGAACGTATTACGTTATTAATGATGCGTGGCTATGGAGATCGCAAGCGATCGTATACAGAGGTGCGATAGTTATTTAATGCTACATTCCCTGAACGTAACCCAATTTTGAAGCCAACCGTCGAATTAACCATTCGCCTTTTTAAGCAAGTGGAAGCGTTAAGACCGTGTGCGATCAGGAAGGCCGAAATCGTGTAGCAACAAAGCAGTTTCTATGGATGTGTTACAATCTTTTGTGGAAAATTCGCATACATCGACAACCAGCGTTGCCAACACGCTGGACATTTCCCAGAGTTCAGTGCAACGAACTTTTGTGGGCAGTAAGTTTAAACCCTACAAAGTGAGTTTAGTGCACGAACTGACGGAAGATGACTCTGATCGCCGTATTGAATTTTGAGAAGTAATGATGCGAAATATCGATAACCATATTGACATTGTATTCTCTGATGAAGCAAAATTTGTTAAACGGGCAGATGAACCGACATAACTGACACTATTGGAGCGATGAAAACCCACATTGGATGATGGAACATCATACCCAGTATCCACAAAAAACTGAATGTTTGAGTAGGAATGATGGGAGGCATCATTCTTGGCCCTTTCTTCATTGACGGCAATCTGACAGGTGAGAAGTATTTGACAATGCGTCGTGAACAGATTGCCCCTGCCATCCAAGTGTCCACACTGAACTTGAATCGTGTTTGGTTCCAACAGGACGGTGCGTCGCCACACTATGGACGGGATGTTCGACAATACTTACATGAAACCTTTCCACAACAATGGATTGGAAGACTAGGTATGATCGAATGGTCTGCAAGATCTCCCGATCTATCACCCCTGGATTACTTTCTATGGGGGCATATGAAGAACAAAGTGAATCGCACCAAACCACACACCCTGAATGATCTACGGAATCGCACTGTGGACGGAACAAGAGGACTTCTCGGGATATGCTACAACTTGCACTTTGCAGTTCTTACGATCGGTTGGCATATTGTCAGACAGTCGACGGCAAGCAGTTTCAGCACTTGTTTGAGGCATTCTGTAAGTCAATGTCATGTTTTCTTGTTCATGCTCTCTAATTTGCAGTGTACAGTTACCCACAGGAATACAGTAAACAATTCTTTCAGACAAATCTCATCTTTTGCAGTCAAACATAGCATACCCTATCTCTTCCACGAATGGCGTTAGGTCCTAAATGAGTTCGGATTGTCGTTTGTGGGACGATTCTAGCCTAAATTAATGTGTCATACATACCCCTTTCCATTTGAAAATATTGCGTGATATCCAATATGGCGGAATCCAAGATGGCTGCCATGATGGCCACACCTCCATTCAATGCAGTTTCCGCACGAATACCCACTTGCAACATGTGATTTTCCTCCGTCGACGCGTCTCGTTATTACTGGCCTGTCCCGATCCTTTTGACTAACCCTGTATACATGTGTCTGCGATTGTTACATGAAAATTATATTGCATACCTTCCTGCGTAGCATGCTCGAGGATGAGAGAGACGAACAAGTACGAGAGAACGAAAGTGGTCCCATGCAGTACTATAAGCCACACATAAGTAATGGATAAAAAAAAAAAGTGTTCCCCTGTGCTTAGCACAACGCCATGAAGGCGTATAGGGGGTGTGGGGGTAACGCCCCATACTTTCTTGATCCGGTCGTGAGTGGAGGTGATGTGATCAGCATCACCCCCCTGACCGCCTTTACCCCACCCCCAGGGTTTCATCCAGGTACCCATATTATTCGACGCTGGGTGGGCGCCGGGGCCGCTTCGAAAAGTAGAAAAGTTCCCGGATTTGAACCGGCCGGGGATCGAACCCGGGACCTTTAGCATGGTAGTCAGACGCGTTACCGACTGAGCCACCGCGGCTTATATAAGAGCAAAACAAAGAATTAACGCAAAATTGACATTAATCTAGAATAGCTGTGGAAATATATATTTTCTGAAAGTCTAAAACCACAGCAACTATGTTCTATTATGGTGTGGTTGCAAGAAGTGACACAGAACAACTCGTAAAAATCAACAAATAAGCCCAAAAGCTAAATAAATTATGCAAATACTTTTCTACTCTTTCGGAATTTTTACTCTGGAATTGCTCAGTTTCACAGCTTTTATGACATAACTAGCAATAACTAGCAACAAGAAACTACTTTCGTAATTAATTCTGCATCATGGAAACTGCCAATACACACACTTGACTTTTTTCATTGTATATGCAATTTCTCTCGTGTGCCCATTGACGAGTCAACAACTCTCTCTCTGTCGAGTAAAAATTATGCAATGTGATCGTGAAAAAAATGACTAACTTGTTTCTTAAGACGATTAACTTTACTATTGCTCTACATTTATTACAATATGCCTAAGCGCGGAAGGTTTATTTATTTCGAAAAAAAAAGATAATGCCCACTCAGATTCCTACATTGTGTTAACACATTTACATTTATTTTAGCGGAATGGTTAGCACAGTGCGCTAGGATTGATTGATTGATTTCCTTTATTTTACTTCGCTTTTTGTGCCACTTTTGGCTAATTTGCGAAGATGGGGATGAGTGACAACATTATGCAATTGAGGAATGTGCACTCACAAACATCCACGCCCAGGCCGGGATTCGAACCTGGGTCCCCTGGCGTCGTAGCGCGATGTGCTAACCACTCCGTCACAGCGCGCTATGAGACCAGGGTCCCGCGTTGGAATCTCTGCCTGAGCCTGGGTGTTCTTTGTGACTGTCCGTTCATCAATTTCATCATAACTCTCCTCATTATTCCGGTTAGCCCAAGGGAAGAAAAGCGAGGGTAAATAAAAATAAAATCTAATTTTAATCAAATAGTAATTCAGATGTATTTACTTTTTCACCTTTTGTTTTCATCAGGTATGGATGTCAAGGTTTCGCCTTAATAAAAAGTTAAGCTTAGTACAAAAAGGGTATGACTCATCGCACATGAGTCAAAAACCTTCACGGTCAAGCGCCGTATTTTATCTTTCAAGCGCGGTGAAAGCTTTTGCGCTTAGGTTATGCTTGTTAGGTGTCAATGTCTTAGCATAAACTACATTTAGCCTAACAACGAAAGCATTTAACCTGACGTTAAAAGACGAAATACGGCGCTTCACAGAGGTGTTTCACTTACGTGCGATAAGCGACACCCAGTATAAAACTAATCACTCTGACACAAAGTGTATAATGTGCATTAGCAGCATTCGTTTACACACCGAAAATATAAAAATGTAACATTCTGCAAACACTGTGGACGCTGTCCCGCTTTACATAGGCAAGTCCGTCTATGCTTGCGTACCGAATGACCCAATTCCGGTCACCCACATTTGGGTCGGCATTAGTATGTGGAAAGCGACGCACGCTGCTCACTTCAATGCCTTTGTAATGCAAGAGGGGTAGCCTGGCTGGGGTGTCAGACTCGGTGGCACGTATTTATCACACGATTTCGGAACGCCCGCTGCTTGGAACTGCACCATGCGTGCATAGAAATGTCGATTCCTACATTATGTAAAGCTTTCTGTTGAAATCGTCTGCTTAACCTTTCGCAATGCTCGCATGTACACAAGAGATAATGTAGGCCTTACGCGACGAAATACTATTCTGTTTGTTGTCTAGTGACGGCGCCACAGTCTACCACCCCCATCGACCCTTCAGCAAGAAAGAGAAACCTCGATAAATAAATGCTATTTTAACCCAAATATGCACTTTTTGTATGTTATTTAATGGTGTATTAAATGTGACTGCCGCCCAGCATGGACGTCGCCAGAATTTTTTGTAGGGCAGTCAGGCCATTAACAAAACCTGAAGAGCAGAAATAATAGCAATAGTAATTATTTATCATCATGGTTATGATTATTATTGTACAATAACTGTTACAAACTAATAAAAATAAATCAATTTTATTACAAATTATTAATTTTTATTTATATTAATATATCCTTGGTGAGACTTTTGTACTTGATTCACCATATAAGTGAATATCCAGCACAACAATTTTTCCATTCTCTTTTTACATTTTATACAGCCAGGTGTATTGAAATGCATATTTAATTTATTGTTTATTATCTTTAATATTGTTGAAAAAGCTTCCAGAATTATGGGGACATTTAAGACAAAATTTATATTATAACAACTCACAAAAAACTCTAATTTTTGCGATTTTGAAAAGTGTGGGACTATTTATTCTTCGGATTATGTTGTTAGAATGTGTGAAAAGATAACCCAGTTCTTGTTGAATTGAATTGTTGTTTTAAGTCCAACATAAGCTAATCGGGTCTGAACCTACAGTTTAAAGTGGGATCCTAACCTCTGTGCAATGTGCCTCCACCGGGTATCGATCCAACCCGGTTAATTACACATATTTGGGGGGTCTAACGTAGTTTACTTTGTTTAGTTTGAATACTAACTGAAATTTATTTATTCTATTGATATATATGTGAGTGCAGAAATTATTCGTACGCCGTGCCAATTATTATGAAAACCGGTGGAAAAGGTGAATACGCCATGTAAAGATCACTAAACCCCGAAAAGACAATAGAATACACATTGATTTATCTATTCCGTCGAAAAACGGATTTTAACATTAATACATACACAAACCATGAGCATAAAGTACACACAAATAGCAAGCAATGCCTGCCAAAAAGTATTCGTACACCCAGGAAGTCTGGAAGAAAAAGGTTACTGTAATGCGGAGAGAAGCGAGTATTCTGTTTCCATCTGTGCACACATCACGCCAGCGCTGCTAATCTCCAGTTGCTGCAACCAAATGTAACGGGGGAGTGCCAGTGTGCGAAAATTGATTATTAAATTGCATAATCAGTGCAAACGTTTACGGGAAATCGCCAGACTTGTAAACGGACCCCGGGCGACCATTCAGACGCTAATTGACCGTTTTGGAGAGAGAAAAAAACTGTGAAGAACAAACGCAGAAGTGCGTGACCACAAGTGCTCAGTGGCCAGGACAAGCATTTTATAGTGCGTAGGATCAAGCAAAAACCCAAAACGAGTGTTCCGATGATAGCGGCAGAACTTTGAAACCGAGGCGTGAACGTATCTGCAAGCACAGTGAGGACTGTATGCAAGAATGAAGGGTATCATGGTCGAGTACCTCGTAAGTCAACTAACAGGAAGAAACACTTGCACTTTGCTGCTAGCCATCAAAATAAATCGCAAGACTTTTGGAAGCGGTTTATATTTACCGACGAAAGCAAATATAACTTATTCGGATCGGATGGATGACGTATGGTATGGAGAATGAAGAACAAGAAACTCGATCCTAAGAACTTGTCACCTACTGTCAAACACGGAGGTTGTTCCATTGTACGGGGCTGTATGAGTGCTGCTGTGGTCGGCAGGGCACAATGGAACACAGAATGTACGTATATTGACATATACCGTGCGTCCATTTCGATCTGCAGCCGAGAGATCGGGAGAAGCGTGGCGGGCGGCACTGACGGAGATGCCGACATTTGCGGCCTGAAATGCCCGCTTATTTTTATGGACATATGCAGACATTTATATAAATATTGCAAAACGAGCACTAACCTGTGTTATAAGAGTATGGTTTAATTTTAGTAGCTTAGTGACTGTATGTGCCGATGATTTTGACACGCCCACCTCTTGTGAAACCCGGCGTAGAGGTTTGTTTGGAGAACGTTCTAACGCTGCACCAATATCATCGAGTTTTGCTTCGGTTAGAATCCGTCGTTTTTGCTTAGGTGTTTTAAAATTTAACGATACAGTTTCTCGTAATTTAAGGACAAGATATCTAACCGTATCTCTGTGTGGAGTTGAAACGCATGGGCATTTCTGTACAAATTACCTACACACGTCTCTACACGAGTTTGTTTTCACGTAGGTACGTGTCATACTTAAAAAATCTTTGTTCTAACGTGAATCTTGCGGCTGGCATTCCAATCGTCTCACTGACACGTCACACATACACACTACAATAACACAAACAAGTAACTGCAAGTAACCAAGAATAACACTCTTGCGCACAGTACGAAATTAACACGCTCTTGGTTTACATTGCTCGCCACTATATTTACAACTCTGTCTTCATCTAGTCGCGAAGGAACAAAAAACTCGAGCTCGGATATTTCGGATTGCGAGGAAGCTCACGAAAACCATTCACTTTTATCGGTTTCGTCTGCAGTGTAATCCTGATACAGTGTTGCACATTCGAAACCTCCAAACGATTCCCATCGCCACAAAACTCTTTCAAGGATATAAACTTAAGCAGGACGTTATTGATCAAAACCATGATTAAAATGCTTTCTTTATCTGTGGCTCTTAACATCGTTTCTATAGCGTATTTATTTGTGTATATAAGAGCAGAACTTGGATGAATTACAGAAGAACTTTTGCGTGTTATAACACAGGTTAGTGATCGTTTTGCAATATTTATATAAATGTCTGCATATGTCTATAAAAATAAGCGGGCATTACAGGCCGCAAATGTCGGCTTCTCCGTCAGCGCCGCCCGCCACGCTTCTCCCGATCTCTCGGCTGCAAATCGAAATGGACGCACGGTAGAAGAAGAACCTTCATGCTAGTGCGGAGAATATGGGTCTAGGTGCAATTTTGTGTTCCAAGAAGACAACGATCCAAAGCATACGACTGCCGATACCAGATTGTGGCTTTTCTACAACGTGCGGGAACAGCTCCATACACCTCCCCAATCACCTTACATGAACCCTATTGAACACCTGTGGAGTATTCTTGAGGAGAAGATAAGGCAGAGGCAAATCTCCAACATGGCGGATATGAGGAATGCTCTGCAGGAGGAATGGGGGTCTATCTCGCCCGTTGTCATTTCAAATCTCGTGGAATCGATGCCAAGACGACTTCAGGCAGTGATCAGTGCTAAGGGATATCCAACGAAATATTAGTTGAGATTTGGGACCATATTCCTGTTTCGTTTTGTGCAATAAGATAGCTGTACGAATACTTTTTGCGAGTACGGAAAACGATTATTTTCTTTCATGATATTTTGTCTGAGCTATGTATAATTCGTGTTCTTCTTTTGATGATATTAATAAAACAATGTATAAACTCCTTTTCGGTTCTGTTTTGTGTAAATTTGTTCCTCAGATCACGGCGTTCAGTGGGTATTACTCTGCACTGCATCGGTGTACGAATACTTTCTGCACTCACTGTATATATATATATTGTAATTTGAAATGAAGGATGTCAATTTACAGGGTAGCTGACGGACCGGTTCGTCCCCTTCCCAACTCCCCTCACAGAAAATACTCCACCCCATTTTTTATTTTTTTTTAATTTAGTCTTATCGGACGGAAGACTGCAGACAAGCAGCAGACAGCCAACATCAAGGACAGACAACTACCGTAATGGGGTTGTCAGTTTCCGTGACTACGAGTAACAGCTTCGATCAATGTGTGTTGGCTATCCTGTCAACATATACTCAACCCATTTTCTTTGTCTAAGCCTGGAAGTGAGTTGCAGCTTTCAAAAATCAATTGGATCACTTCACCTGCAGCAGCACCAGAATATTTTCATAGAGAGGGCCATATTTCTATATTCTGTTATTAATTTCTTTCAACGTTTATTTACTTGGATCTATGTACACCTTTACCCATGCTGGTGATGAAAAGGAGGTTAGAGTGGGTGCATTTTATCCCCTCAAATTGTTAGTGTTTACACCAACAGTGCCTTTTAAACTCTTATGTTCCATCACAAGGGCATCTCGAAGGCGTGTTGGTAACGCTTGCAATCAAGGGGTTCCGAGTTCGATCCTTGGTTGATACACCTTAAACTTTAGGTCCTGTTCCGCTTAGCCTGACCTGGCATAAAATTGACTGAAAAACAGCTTTACCACTGAACAATTTTATTTCTAAGTCCAGTTAATGCACAGATAGCCTAATCGGGACTGGATCTCCGGTGTAGAGTGGGATCCGAACTACTATATGCCTCCACCGGGTATCAAACACGAGGCCCCTTGATTGCAAGGCGACTACTTTACCACTACAGCATAGGGGAGTTCCTGGACATAATTTGCTTTGATTTGTGTTTTGCAGTCCACTTTATGCACAAATAGGCTAATCGGGACTGGTTTGGTTTGAGTTGGTGTTTTAAGTCCACTTTGTGCACAGTAAGGCTAATCGGGACTGGATCTAAAGTTTTAAAGAGTCATCCGAACCACTACATGCCTCCACCGGGTATCGAACACGGGACCAAGTGATTACAACGACGTTACTACTACGCCATTGGGAGTCCTTGAACATAATTTGCTTTGATTCGAGATTTTCAGTCCTCTTTATGGATAGATAAGCTAATCGGGACTGGACCTACGGTGTAGAAAGACATCCGAACCAGTGCCTCTACCGAGTATCGAACCCGGAACCCCTTGATTACAAGACGGGTGACGTTTTCACTATGCCATCGGGGAGGCGTAAATTGAGCCATGAAAAGTACATGCTTGGAGTTTTTGTTATGTGCGGCGGCCTTCCGCAGGCGCTTTCTGGGAGAGCGTGTCTTGGGATGCTCAACTGGGTGTTGAAATGTGTCTGCAATGAGGCCAGTCTACAGTTTGCGAAAGGAATGTAGGTTGCTTACTCTTGGCCGAAGCGGAAGAGGGGGAAGAATTCCAACAGGTCGTTCATGACATTATGTCACTTGGCGCCTCGACACCTGCTTCACATGCCAAACAGAAGCTCATTTGTGATGTAATGCATTGTGGTAGCCGTGAGGGAAGCTGAGCTTTCAAATGAAAGCAACTAACGCATTGAGAGCAACTGCAAGTGTGTCATGTAAGACAGTATCATCTTATGAAGAAACAAACTTTCTGTATGATGTCATACCTGATCAAGGAAATGGATGGGAGTGAACAGAGGAGCTAATAGTACATGTAAATTATATGGCATGGGGGGGACACTAGCTTTCACTCGGTGTTGGCTACACCGATTCATTTATTGGGTTTATTTTTTCTGGCAATTTTAGCTAATTGCGACGGTGTTTATTTATTTATTTATTTATTTGAACACAACAGGCGAATGCCCAATTACAGTGTTACATATTTTCTGATAAACAAAGTATGTCAACGCTAAAGTACATTGTAAATGTACACAAAAGAGAGTATAGTTACTAAAAATGAAAACATCAAAATAATAATAGAAGTATGATTGAAAGAGTAACATAAACTGTCAGACGTAACTATCCAATACAAAAATTTACTACATGAACACAAAATTTCAAATATTACCATGTACAAATAATATCTTTACAATCAATGTTTCAGATCTGAACCACAACGGACAAAAAATATAAAGAGATACATAATGCATTATAATTTACATGAAATATGAAATTGATATAAACACAGTGAAATTCAAGTTCATAATGTAATAAAGACAAGCCCAGCCCCTAGGTTATATCATCCATCCTTTAATTTCACTGTGTTTATATCAATTTCATATTTCATGTAAATTATAATGCATTATGTATCTCTTTATATTTTTTGTCTGTGGTGGTTCAGATCTGAAACATTCAGTGTAAAGATATTATTTGTACATGGTAATATTTGAAATTTTGTGTTCATGTAGGAAATTTTTGTATTGGATAGTTACGTCTGACATTTTGTTACTCTTTCAATCGTACTTGTATTATTATTTTAATGATTTTGTCTTTATTACATTATGAACTACAGTGAATTAAAATAAAACTTCATTTTGGAACTGAAGTCCTCATTCGTTCCGAGTATTTGAATGAGTTGGATATTTAAAACAGAACATTCGGTAAACTATTAATTAATAAATATTAGCATAATTTTACAGTCCCTTTTTATTGTTGGATGAATGGTGAAAAGATTAAATGGATGAAGGGACAATCGCAAACATACAGGGACATCACATGCCCCACAGAGGATCATACTGGCTGCAGATTCAGGTGCCAGAGCTTTATTGTCTTGAAACATTGGAGTTACTGGGTTGCATTACGTGGAAGTGAGAATTGATTTTTGGGTGCCTTGAGCGCAGGTCACCCCTTAAACCCAAAGAAGCGATGGAGAAACAGTGGTAGAAACACAGCTATTGTGGAACATTACCTCCACAATGTAGTAGTGCCTTCATGGCAATGTATAGATCTCGCACGAAAAAGACACCAACAAGTTTAAGAGCATCCAAGTGGTTAATTTATGATTAAAAGACTATTTGTCGCCAAGGAACAGAGGAAAAGAGAGACAGTGAGGAACGAAGACAGAGGGAGAGAAAGAGACCGGGAGGGAGTGACAGAGGAAGAAAGAAAGGGGAGAGAGGGTGGCAGTAACAGAGTTTGAGCGTTTTTTACAGTCCACTTTATTCACAGATAGGCTAATCGGGAATGGACATACAGTTTAAACTGGAATCCGAACCACGACGTTCCTCCACAGGGTATCGAACCAGGAAACCTTGATTACAAGGCGAGGACGTAACCACTACACCATCAGTGAGCTCCATCACTGACAAAGAGAGAGAGAGAGACACACACACACACACACACACACACACACATTATATATATATATATATATATATATACATACATACGCATACACACACACACACACAGGGTGTTTCCGGGCTGCTGATACAAACTTTCAGGGATGATGGAGAAGGGTACATTTATCAATTTGAGATAAGGAACCCTGGTCCGGAAACGGCTTAGTCGAAAGTTATAAGCGAAAATCGGTGAATGAAGATCTAATACTTTTATTACCTGCACAAGTTTCACAAGCTGTTCCGTGGCCAGCTCGGTCACCTGATCTGACCCACTTGATTTCTTCTTGTGGGGTCATGTGAAAAGTCTTGTGTACGAGACACCTGTCGAGACTGAAGAGGATCTCCTGGAAGAATTCTCGCTGCCTGTGACATTGTTCGAACGACCAAGGGGTTGTTCCAACGGGTACGCCAGAACTTTGTGCGACGATGTCATGCCTGCAGCGAAGCTGGGGGACGCCACTTTGAACAACTGTTGTGAATGTAGCAGCTTGTGAAACTTGTGCAGGTAATAAAAGTATTACATCTTCGTGCACAGATTTTCGCTTATAACTTTTGACTAAGTCGATTCCGGACCAGGGTTCCTTATCTTGATACATGTGCCCTTCTCCATCATCCCTGAAAGTTTGTATCAGCAGCCCGGAAACATCCTGAATGTGTGTGTGTGTATGTGTATATATATATATATATAAAGAGAGAGAGAGAGAGAGAGAGAGAGAGGCAGAAGCAGGGAGGAACACAGAGAGAGTGAGGGACAGAAAGAGAGAGGGAGGGAGGGAGAGAGAGAGAGATTGATTGTTTGATTGATTGGGTTTATTTGTTGCTATTCTACCACTTTTGCTTTTCGCAAAGATGAAGACAAGTTATGACATGATGAAGGGACGCTCACAAAGAACACCCATGCCGAATTTCCAACCAGGGACCGCTGGGAGAAGAAAGAGAGAGAGGAAAAAATAGAGAGAGTGTATAGAAAATTATGAATACACATTTTTCTTATACAGCCATCCAGTAACACACCCACATCTAAAAGCGCGGAACCGCCACTGGAACAGACAGACAGAGAGAGAAAGGTTCCTGCTTTCTCATCTGGAGCAGTTAGGCACGACATCTGATCTACTGATCATGAAACAAATTCTCCTTTCTTACACGTCAGTAAGTAGCACAATACGAGACAGCTGGCTGCCAGCACCTTACATAACCACGTAGACGCACGCCTTTCTAATAGCACTGAAACCGTAACTCACAATGTCTCCTTTCACGACCTACCACAATAAAATGCCTGAAGGCTTGGATCACACGCTTCCATCCAATACATGTCACACAGCATTTAAACTAAAATTAGTCAGTGGCGTAATGACCCCCACGGGCACTCCTACATACTGCATGCACGTTTGTGGTCTACAGTTATTAATGGTAGAAAGTGAATGACGAATTATGGAACATAAATGTCAAGAATGGCACGCGAAAAGGGGAACGAGAAAAGCAGGATGCGAAATCATTGAAGTCTGATGGGGGGGGGGGGAGTCGAAACTGACGCACACATAATACGTAAGTATAGAAATTAATTACATATATGATACGCAGTTATTTTGTAATTACCAACTAGAAAACTAATTCACTTACCAACTGTTTAAAAATGTCAATAAGTTACAAAACAGTACTTTTGGCTTTATCACATGTAAGTTTTTATTTGGTTCTTGCTTTCTATTAATATAAATCCATTATATTCCATACTTATATCTGTCTTGCATTGTTGTTTTAGTTTTCTTGTGAACATTCTTGTTTTAGTTTTGTTGTGGATATATTATTGGTGAATGGTCTCTTGAAAAAAAGAGAAAGAGAGAGAGAGAGAGAGAGAGAGAGAGAGAGAGAGAGAGAGAGAGAGAGAGAGAGAGAGAGAGAGAGCGAGAGCATGCACACTCGCAAACACACAAGAGACAAACATTATATTTCGTTCTTTGTGTATGTTTTCGATATCCTTAATAAAGTATGTATATTTGAAGTCAAAACTTATTCCTTATCTTAGTTGTTATAAGAAAAACCCTCCCTACCGCCGAAATAAAATTGGTGGTGGATTCTTTTAGGACAAGATTGTTGTTGGGGGAATCCCCTTTTACCGCACCCCCCAGGATTTCGCACTCTGGAGAATGGAGGCGAACTCTTCTCTAGCCACAATAAAGAAGAAATATAGCTATCTAGACCTCGGATTTTTATGTTCTAAAAAGTGTTCTTTTAGGTTACTAAAATAGGTTCTAAAAACCATATAATAGGTTCTAAAAATCCTAAAATAGGTCCTAAAAATCTAAAGTTAGGCTCGAAAAATCCTGAAGCAGGTTCAAAGAAATTAAAAATAGTTCAATATTCTTGAAAAATGCTGATTGGGTATAGTCACAGACAATGAAAATGGGACACCTATATCCTGAAATACGCACTATCGTGCATAACGTTGTATCTGTGTTGCCTAACCCTACGGCGATGGCAGAACCTACCATTGGATTTGCTATTAAAATCCACTCTTCGCCGTATAGTTAGGCAACAATGTAGCCTCATCGATGGAGTGCGCAGTGCTAGCGTCGTCGCCTTGCAATCAAGGTTCCCGGGTTCGATTCCCGGTGGCGGCACATGGTGGTT
This sequence comes from Lepisma saccharinum, assembly GCF_977018435.1. NCBI lineage: Eukaryota > Metazoa > Arthropoda > Insecta > Zygentoma > Lepismatidae > Lepisma > Lepisma saccharinum. The sequence goes on along the minus strand of NC_139229.1, from coordinate 74,576,366 downwards.
CGGATCCCACTTTAAACTGTATGTCCAGTTCCGATTAGCCTTACTGTGCATAAAGTGGACTTAAAACACCAACTCAATCAATCAATAGTTAGGCAACAATCGTTTTCCATGGTATCCACAGTCAAACTCCGCAATTTTGTCTGCGAGAATCATCTTATCTGCTGAAAATAATCTTTCAACAAAAACATAGTCAGTGGTGGAAACTTCAATGCTAAAATGTTAGTTTGCAAGGCGTGAATGCCACAAAGCACCGAAGTGACGCGAAATTGAGCAAGACCACGCAGATCAGACGAACACTTTGTATTGCACAGGTAACAGTGCACCAGACATTTTGCTTTGTTTCGAGCTTTGAAAAATCACCATGGACTTGGAGGAAGGGAAATCGACAAAGAGTACGTTTCAAACACGTTCGTCATTGATTTCTTTCGTGGCGAAACACAGCAAATGCTTCTGTACGACATAAAAATCCTGTAAAACCTTTAAAAGTCTTTATTTAGGCACATAAACCTAAAATAGGTTCTAACAAGCAAAATAGGTTTTTTAGGCACTACAAAACTTAGTCAGTTGTTGCGTTTCTTTACCGAAACGCTGACATAACTTACATACCTGTAAAGAAAAAAAAATAGGTTAAAAACCTGAAATCCGAGGGCTACATATAGCATTTCACCCTAAACACATACGGAAGAAAATAATGGAAACTTACCCTTAACGCAAGAGGGTTGTCCGAGTAATCCACGGGCTGGCATCTGAAGCTGTAGTGACCCAACCATCCACTTTGAAGATACTGAAAAAATTTGTAATATCAGCGTTAAAGCATTGCATGTTAAAGAAACAGTTTCTATTTTCTCAAAGTTCAAATGAAATCATAATAGTTCTATTCAAAGAATTTCAACTTTCGATACCGAACGCAATTTTAATGCACAAAGAGATATTTAAGAAAAATAATGAACCTCAGAGGAATTATACCAGAATAGACTTAATACACAGTTAAAAGAAAGATCAAATTACTGAATTGTGACAGTTCTCTTGTCGAAAAATCGCACTAATATTGCAAATTATAGATCTATTTGGAACTCTTATTACACTCAGGATAATTTTCTGTGAAATGGATTCGCTATTTGGATATTTACAATAGAAAATAATCTTTTTGGTTTGTTATTCTTGAGATTATAGATACAATTTTCTTAACCAGAACAGTTTGTTTTATACAAAAAAAAATACAAATTACCAAATATAACTTATTCTCATTAAAAAGAGCAAACACATTAACAGGTTAAGGCTTGAATCATCCCAAATACGAGTCCATAAAAACAATTACAAAATACACGACTAAAATGATTGTTTACCTTCCTTAAAAAAGATACGGTCTCACTTTTCGCACAGTTACAGAGCTCTGCCCCGCCCTTCGACTTGTGACGTCACAAAAATTGCAGTGTGTTAATGCTAAGAACCCTAAATCTAACATGCCTAACATAACAACGAATGCATTTTACCCTGGCGTGAGAACCGAAGGGCGGAGCTTGACGAAGAAAGGTACTCTCTCTGTAAGAGTATGAGCATAAGGTATCCAAAAAGATAGCTAAACATTCCAAGAGAATAGACAGATTTAAAAAAATGAACATCAAGGGGAACACACAACCAAATCCTGTGTACTGAGTAGTCAGATGTACACGTACCATCAAAGTTGCTTTGTCATCATTGCAATATCGCAATCTAGACACTGAATATTATTTTCCTCAGATATAAATTGCTGTAACCATAAGAAACAAGACTTCTAATCGTGAGAACCTGAAATTTGTGGTCTGACAAGTAAAATACTTGCGTAATTGCTGTAAACTGACATAAATTATGTTGCATAAACAAATAAGAACTTTTAGATTACTGGCAAAGCTAATTTGTAGTGCGGAACAGTGTTCAAGGTGGAAAATCCTTCATTGAGAGGAGGGGGTGCTTGGTTGGATTTGGATATATGTGGGGGGATGCTTGTATGGATCAACATGGAGACAATTCAGTAGGTGGGGGATGCTTATGCAAATTATCCTAGCTGGGATGACGCTTTATGAAAATGTTTTTAACCGGAGGATAGCATCCCCGCATCCCCCTTTCTCACTTAGAGCACTGGTTTGAAAGATAAAAGCTTGTTTTCAACAGGAGCAATTCACGATTTTCAGCACAAGAAAATTTAAAGACACGAAAAAAAATCAGATTCTAGTTTTATAAACATCGAAATTTTTCATTCTCATAATCTATTGTTATATCAGCAGTGGCATGCTGGGTCGGTTGTTTAGCTAAGAGCCCCTCCCCTACCTCCCCTATATCAACGACTTGCTAACCAGTGGTGAGGCGATAAAATTTTCAATATGTTGCTCCAAGACAATCTTTGCCAGTTTTAGACCTCAATGTGTTAGTCCTGCGTGTAATTTTGGACATCAAGGGAGGCTGTTCCCCTCCTTAGGCCTAGCTTTCATAAAAAAAAAAAAAAAAACACATAGTGAAGATTGATTGTGTTTTAAGTCCACTTTATGCACAGTAAGGCTAATCGGGACTGAACATACAGTTTAAAGTTTGATCCGAACCACTATGCGCCTCCACCGGGTATCGAACCCGGGACCCCTGGATTACAAGGCGACGACCCAACAACTGTGTCATCGGGGAGGCCCAGATAGTAAAGAAATAGTAAACTATAGAGTAATGGGTTAAAAGGATTCCTCCTACCTTTAACGTAATTTCTGTTAAATACAACATACAGGTGTGTGTGTGTGTGTGTACAAGCTCTATGCCCGCTGATCAATATCTTACAATACTTATTAAAGAACCCTTCAGTATTTCATTATCTACTATTTGTTTACACTCAAGCATCTTTCTTACAAGTAGCAAGCACCCAGTTTGTAAAACCACACTGAACCTTCGGCTTATTTCAGTAGACTTTGTAATTGTTTTTCGAAGCGAGATCATATTCTAAATTCTGAAAAGATGTTTAGAATTCTTTGTAGGGTATTCGAGTGAATCTTCGTGTAATTTGATTTCGCTATTGTCTATATATTAGCAATAGTTTCGTAGCGCTGCAACGGAAATCTAGACTAACACCAAAACCATTAGATCCATATGAATGCTGTAGAAGAAACTATAAGCAGATTTAATTTTTCAGAATTTAAAATATCATATCGTATTTTCGAAAGGAGAGTATTTCGGAAAACGTTTTTGCTCAGAAAGTCAAAAGGTCCATACGTTGTATTCAATGTATCAAGTGACTCACTCGATCAACATGGACGAGAAACCCAGTGAAAAGCCCAACGGAAGGAAAAAAGCACGGTGCAAAAGGTTAACAACTTTTTTCGGACAAGTTCTGTGGGACAAGGACGCCAAGCTTTTCTCTTCAACTAGCACCATACGTTGAACACACCAAGACGTGTTTTCTGATATTCGACCTGGTAAGAGTAATCAATATTCTTGTTCCGGATAGCAAGTCCTTTCTTCAGGAAATCGAAAGTGTTGCCTTTCAAAAGCACGCCGAAGATCCACCTGAAACTTGATTTTCTAGAAGTTCTGCTTGAGGAAAGCGAGTTTCTTCGTAGCAGGTATACATCCAATGGAATGCATCATCGCTGGTTTGGTTTCGATGCATTCTTTAGGCCTGGCACGTGCAGGAGGTCTTCATGCTTCTTACCACGTGGGTTGCGGGGGGAATTTACCCTGTCTGTATTATAAAAGATGTACTGAAGCTCTGAACCACAAAAGCGATAATATGAATTAAAATAATATGAGATGTGTAACACACTGGATAATGCGAACTAAAAGAATATGAGATGTGCAACACACTGGATACTGCTAACTAAAAGAATACGAGATGTGTAACACAAGTGATAATGCTATTTCATAGAATATGAGATGTGTAACACAAGTGATAATGCTATTTAAAAGAATATGAGACGTGTAACACTGCATAAAGCGAACTAAAATATGAGACGTGAAACAAAAGGGATAATGCAAACTAACAGCATATGAGATGTGGAACACAAAGGATAATGCGTGCCAATGGAATATGAGATGTGGAGCACAACGGTTAATGCGAGCAAACTAAAAATAACATCAGGTGTGTAACACAAGGGATAATGCGAAGAAGAGAAGTGAAGAGAAATTAAATATGCGAGCTACACTAACAGCCATAATTGTCATAATTTCGGATAAAGGAATATGACACTAAACTTTAATGTTATTAGTGAAATGTAACTAATTCTTTTTGCCGTGTTTTCTGCTGAAACTACAAATACAGATCCACGTGCGCATCGACTTTCGTTATTAATTATAAGAAAACATGAACTTCAAAAGCTACCTTGAATTTATTTTGTTAAAATGGTCTGTTTACGAATCAGTTGGGGGCTATTTATGATGACTGGACAATTCGTATGTGTAACATGATCGACAGGGCTGAGCCAAGTCGTGACTTCCTGAACACGAATTCGCCAAATCCAACAACTTGCCTGCCTCGAATGATAATTTAAATTCTTATTTTTATTACCTTTTTAAAAAAGAAAACACATCGCGGGAAGTTGAAGGCTTCAGGAAAATAAACAAGTACCTTGAAAATTTTGAGATACTGGACTTCCTGCATACACGTATGTTTCTTCTTTTTTTGTCACTGAATCTCCGGTATTAGGCTACGAGCACACAAACGATCTTATGAGGCTCCGTAAAAAAAATCGAGGAAAACAGAACATAGCTACAGTTTGGAAAAATAGTTATAAAATGATTCAGGATATTCTACTTTACAAACTGTTGCGAGTGTCTAGATTGGATTGATTTGTTCATTTGTTGTTTTAAGTCCACTTTATGCGCAGTAAGGCTAATCGGGACTGGACCTACAGTTTAAAGTTGAATCCGAACCATTATGTGCCTCCACCGGGAATCGAACCCGGGACCCCTTGATTACAAGGCGACGACGCTATCACTGCGCCATCGAGAGTTCTGCGAGTGGCTAGAGACTGTTGTATCCAGGGTTGTTCAAGGTCCAGGAATTTTAGATAATTCCGGTCCAGGAGAAGTATTTCAATTCGGTCCAGGAACATTTTTTCCGGTTGAATTTAAATTCGGTCCAGGAACCTTTTTTCCCGGCTGAATTTAAATTTGGTCCAGGAACATTTTTTCTGGCTGAATTTAAATTCGGTCCAGGAACATTCTTCCGGATCAATTTAAATACGACCCACGGACCTTTTTTCTGGATCAATTTAAATTCGGTCCAGGAACCTATTTTCCGGCTGAATTTAAATTATGCCCAGGAACCTATTTTCCGGCTGAATTTATATTCGGTCCAGCAACCTTTCTTGAGGATCATTTTAAACACGATCCAGCCACCTTTTTTTTCCGGATCAATTTAAATACGCTGCAGTAACCTTTTTTCAATGAAACAATACGCCACTTGTACCGAATTAAAATTGTGCGAGAAAAAAGATTCCGGTTCTTCAGCGTAAAACCAAAAGAACCCATTAGAATTTATTGGTCTTGGACTTTTAATAACCCTGGTTGTGGTCGAGCTTGTTGTGTGGTCGACTCACAATCTCACTATCGAAGGTTCCGACATTATATCTTTCTGAAAAATGCATATGTATCTATTGTTGACTAGAATGGACAACTGCATAGGCCGTTCAAGAATATTCATATCTCATTATGTACAAAATTAACGGTTCATTCAACCCACCAAATTTCGTATTTCTAGTTAGCATGCTTTCGGAACTAGCGTAGCATTGTCATTCCACACCATTTCGACCAATTTTGAATTATAATTCATGGCCTTGCCACTTTAAAAAAAAAAAAAAATTAACAACTTATTCCCATGTCCTTTAAGTGTTCAAAACTGATATTGTAATTTTTTTTTAGCCTTGCATTTGGATCTGGAGGCCATTTTCAATTAGTTGCGTGCCGTGATTTTAATGTTTTGAGATGTTTATGAAAGCTGTAACTTTTGTTTTGTAATAAAAAATAAATGCAAGCTTTCTGGTATTTTGGGATGAAATGAACGATAAATTTCCGGGGAAGAGGGATCGACGGACGGGTCTGACTCGCCCCCCCCCCTTCCCTGTCAGCCATCCGTGATGTATTCAGTAAGTAGTTATTGCATATGTTGAGTCTTCTTCGGAAAAGTAATAATCCTTTCCCTACAGTGACAACATCCTAAGGCTTTAAATCAACGTGACAAAACTTTAGAAACACCCTGTATTCGCCATGTTACGAGAGAATATAGAAGTTGCTGCACAACACACTACTCCTCAACTCAGGCAGGTCATGGCAAGGAAGTAAACAAATGATAAAAAAAAAACGCAGACGTTATAACTTCGGCAAGAGAAAACTTGCCCAAGGAAATGCCTCCTAATATCATGCATCCAAGATATAACTAATCAAGGGATCCCATAAACCCGGCTACAACATCAACGTCACATCGAACATAATCATACCTGTCTGTGTGTACGGTTGACTAAAGGTAAAAAGTGCATCCACTTTCACTTTCAATTCTGCTTCTTTTGTATGCGCGCAAAGCACCATGGGTTCTGGAAACTTGGAAAAAGAGACAGAAGAATCGGATAACGAAACATAATCTGCCCACCACGAGAAAGTAGTGCAGTAGCGCCAGGCAAGAGTTTCCTACAGACCCGATAACTTCCTTGGCTAACGTCGACAGTGTTGCCACCTAACAGGCCGTTATTGTTACTGAGGTTTCACCAGCTGACATAGCGAATGAGACAATGTTGTTAATTCTACATTATATATATATATATCAGCTTCTCGAATGATACTCGGCAGAGTCGTTTCGACTCTACGAACCCTATCAAAATTGTTTTCCTGAATATATGCAACCAGGTAGCACATGTTCACAATTGTCACAGATGAATTTGCAATTACTATAATATCTATAAATAATTAGATATCTGTGTGGTATGCCTGAAGAGATAGCATAGTAAAGTAAATTTGGTTTACGTAATTTTTTAAATACCATACGAAAGTCTCCAACAAGATCAAGCGGGTGGGACATCAAATTTCGATTTTACTAGTGTTCTCTCGTTCTCAATTTCGTCTCGACAAGTCACGAAGGATGTCTAGTTTTTAGAATTAGGCAATTTACTTTTTAAAAAGTAACAACTACACAAATATCACAAAACCGACCTGGTGATGGAGTGATTAGCACAGCACGCTACGACCCCAGGGTTTCAGAGTTCGAATCCCGGCCTGGGCATAGGTGTTCATATTCGCGATTAACCAAAAGTGGCAGAAAAGCGAAGTAAAATAAACCAAATCAATCAATCTGTTCATGTTTTTCCAGTGCAATTTTACATGGAGAAGTTTAAGGCAACACATCAAAGCATGTTCCGTCCTGACAATAAATCTTCTAGTTTGGAATTTGTCCAGGAAACACAGGTGAAGTAACGCCGTTACTAACAAACTGAGTCTTGGTACCATCCCTAATATTGATTCGAATATAGATTCATATTAAAATTTAAAATGTTTCCGACAGGCAGATACACACATTCTTCTTTCTCTATCCCTTTCTCTAAATCTTCCTCCATGATCCTTTATAAGGGAAGGGTTTAACGGATCCAAACCCCTCCAAATGTTTTAATAAACATTTTGCATTAATTAAAAATACTTCAGTAATTTACATTTCATTATATTACTTGGTTCATTGTAATGGATGGTCACATATTTTTCAATTGCAATAGTGTCATTTTTTCATAACCTAAGCAGGTTTCAGAATTTTATGTGGGAAAATATACAGTCATTGGCAATAATTAATCGTGTGTAGCCTCAAAAAGTGAAAAATTATACATATCTTCACACAAGTTTGAAAATACAAATATGAATGCACTACTACAATAAACACAATTAACAATAATAATGTTGTTGTTAATAGGTGTACACATCCACAATGAGATTGTTTAATATATTATGGATTAACTGTAAACTTTAATGATGATGATAATTAGTAACCCTTTTACAATCAATCATTAACAAGCAATAGTTATCACTATTATTAACGGTCTATAAAATTTTACTATTCTCCTGAAAGTTGAACTTCTGCCGTTATTTATCTCTATTGTTCAAGAGTTGGCTCTTCAGTGATTCTCGGTATCACAAGCACACATACACTTACTTTCTTTTCGCTGCTTCAGAACGACAAGACAAAGCCAAACATTACGTAACGCAAAGCCCTGAATATTCCCGCTTATCTTCCTACCCGAATACCCAAGCAGGAAACGTACGGGAACGTGTTAATGACCATGCGACAAGTCGCCGACCATGGACAAAACCAGTTAGCACGAAAAGGAGACAAGACGTTCTGAGAACGCATTCACCGATTGGGCGTCTTTTTGCAGACCTGGACTTCGTCTGATCTTTTCTTGCTAAATGCCACGCCGAGATGCTAATCAAACAACTCGTTACACTTACGTACCCAGTGTTCTTCGTGAAGCCTTGCCTATTACTCAAAACAATGAGAGCTTTGCAGTCAGAATGTATGTTCACTTGTCTGTGTGGGACTTGTTTCACTGTAAAGGTCGCCATTACTCGAAACGACGTACAGTGAAAGAAAACCAACAACATACTGACAAGTAATAGTTAAGTGCTCCAAATTGTACATTCCCCTTGCACACAGAAATATGCCTATTCAACCTCTAGCCAAGGCGAGAGAGGTGATGTCACAAGCGTTCTCGAAGCAGTAAGGTACAGTTACAGCAGTTCTTCAATAAAATGAAAGACATTTCCAACCAATTCAAGTTTATATAATAGCATGTTAACTCTAAAGAATGAAGAAGTGCCCCAAATTGTGCACACAGAATTACGCGTATTCAATTTCTTGCAAAGGTGAAGAGGTGATGTCATAAGTGTTCCCAAAACAGTAAGGTCTAGTTGCAGCAGTTCTTGATTGAAATGAAAGACCTTTGGAATCAATTATTTATTTTTAGTTTATACAATCGCATGTTAACCGTAAAGAATGAAGATTGTCTTTTACATTTTATTGCAATGCTAATGTTGTTTTCTTTCTGGCACTGGTTGTTACAGTAATTTTGTAAGACGGAGTGAGAAGTAACATAATCTAAACGTTAAGTTAGTTGGTTCCAATTACTATTTAAAAAATCAAATAATATTACTTATAACCAACAAGCCCGCATTCGAAACATTGCAGAATACTGCTTCATTACAAGCCTCGCAGATTCCTCTATTTTGGACAACTGAACATCAAATCGACAATATACACTAGTGTCGAAAATTAAAGCAACAAACGGAAATTCTTTCCCGTGTGTCCATTTGACCACATAATACGATCAGGTGATAGTAATATTTATGATGTCATAGACAACTGGTTTAAGATAGAAAATAAACTAACCTTAATGTGCCAGGATTAAGGAGTGCCCATCCCCCCCCAAGGACAATGGCGCATCCCCCCCAAAATCATGTCATGCGTTTCCCCCAAATCATATCATTCTCTCCCTTAAACCATATCGTAATTCCCACAAAATATTTAATTAAGACAGCGTATCTACCAAAAGTAACATTTTTCTTAGCTTTACTGAACATTATATTTGATCTGCCCCTCCTCCCTAAACAGGGGTGCCATCACTCAAGACCACACCTAAAATCGTTCATCATAATCGAGAATATCGTGTGGATCCCACTTTAAACTGTAGGTTCAGTCCCGATTAGCCTTAGAGTGCATAAAGTGGACTCAAAGCACCAAATCAATCAATCAATCGAGAATATCGCTTGTCTTTAATGCAGCTTTAGTATAAAAACTTCATATTCACCTCATTAAAGCGCCAAACACACATCGTAGCAACAAATTATTGCGAGCGAAGCAAGCAAGAAAATTTTTACATCCATTTCTTTGCAGGCTTTGAAGAATATTAATTTATTGGAGTGTCAATACTTTCTTACGATCCAGAGATATTTAGTCTTCTCTTTTTCCAGCTTCTTCTTTGGCACATTCGGGGTCAAAAACGTAAGGATGCCTTATCGCTAAATACAGTCTCCAAAATGTAATGTTCGAACTCACTCTCCACTACAGAAATCCCTTGACAATCTAAGATTTAACACTTTATCAAGAGCTTTCTATCTCCCCCTTTAAATTTCATACTCGATTTTACCACCAAAATTTCCATGCCAATTTTAGACTTAGTGTTAATATTGAAGAGTAGATATTGCCTCCTCCAAAAAAATAATTCTCAGTCTCCACACCAGAATTTCTGCAACAGTCTAAGACAATAGTAATACACAAGAATTGGATACCCCCTCAATTTAATGCTCAATCCCCCGCTAACTAAAGTACTCGCCATAATCTAAGACCTAGAGTTGGATACTGTCCCCCCAAAGTTTAATTCAGAATCCCCCTCAGAACACACGAGTCAATTAAGGCCTAATATGTATGAGTTCGATATCCCCCCCCCCTTTCGATAATGCCCTAAACACTTTCATTTCTTCATCTAATGGACTAAATATGGTGCATTTAAGGTGTAAAATTTTTACATATATTTTGGAAAAGATATAAATGTTGAATTTTATATTATTTGAAGTGAAAAAACCACCCAAAAAATCTCGATGGCGCATCCTTTGCATAAAACCCCTGTGTGGGGACCCCTGCCAGGATTTATCAACAAAAAAAATCACGATAGCAACAGGTAAAACTTGGCAAATGTATCACCAAAAAAATCACACGAAGAAAGGATTTCTCTTTGTTGCTTTAATTTTGGACACTAGTATATTTGCTGTAATGTATATCTTAACATCATCAGTAATTCAATATAGAAACAGAAAATAAGAGTCAAGTCAGAGTTAGTCTGTCATACAAATTACAAGCGACTCGTTCTTGTGCTCACCTGATCACATCGTGGATTATAGTAACAATAAGTCTTAACTCGCATCTTTTTCACTTCTAACACATTACGTACATTGCATAAGATAATTAGGGTGTACAGGCCGACCGTATGCATTCATGATAGGACTGCACAATCATATTGCGGTTTGCTAATAGCTTACCCGCATGCTGCATTTCCTTGAACTTCGCTGTTGAAATGTTCTACCTTTCAAGACATGCAAGATGACTGCTTATATGAAAGCCCAACCTAGTTGCTACTCTTTAATAAAATACTTACGCCTGTATAGGCTGTGGTGACCTCTGAAACTAATTTACCCGGAAATCCCATGCTGCCCTTGATCTTCGGATACCTCACAATATCAGATTTAGAAGCAGGTGTAATATCTTTCTCAATTTAACTATACCTTTTAAATTTTACAGTCAAATTAAATAACAATATAGGCAATAAACTTATGGAGGTTTATGATACCTTGCACATGCTAATTCTTCGAATGTGTTAACCTTTGAACTTGCGCACATGCAACAAAGGAAAACGCGGAGTATATTGCCACAGAGTGCAACTGTGATGGAACTGTGCCAGTCTGTGGCCGTATAACATTGCCCTTGATGTTACAAATCCGTTCTAGCTCGCTGTGCGTAGTTGTCCATTAGCATCGTGTTTTATTTGGAAAATATATGACTGTAGGTGTATATGTGCCTCATGAACCTCACTGACATTTCCTTCTTTCCACTTTTTTGCTCTTTGCAGAGTGGGATGCACAAATATTACGAAGAAAATTGTATATCGGCTTGTTTTAGGCAATGCGAGCTTCAACAATTGAACAAACTAGTGACAACTGCACCAGCATACGCAAAAATCCAGCCCTAAAGACATTGTAGAATGGAATTCACACCAAATCCAAGGTTCGAGAATCGGACACCAGATCCAAGGTTCGCATCCTGCATAATTCCTAAAATTTCGGATTCGGTTAATCAGATTCGAATGCTACGAGACAGATTTCTACATCGGACTGGTTACAATCCCCCCTAGAAGTTACCTCTAGAACCATAGACTACAAGAAGTACAAGGCTGGTTGGTAACTACTGAAACACCTTCAAACATCCATTAAAAATGGAACGGAGAAACAAGATAGAATCAGATCAAGGCTTCAAACTCTTAATACCATATTTCAAAGAAACGGGCAAACATTCACCTCACTGCTCTTCATATCTACTTTCATCTGGGTTTTATGGTAACCATTAAAATGAACCATGTGCCCCGTGTTTTGCAAGTGAATGTCAGGTTTTCTGTTCCCACGAAGCTACGCCTGAATGTTTTACTTGGGATTGGGCATGCTTTTTGCGTAAATGAATGCTATTCGTCAGAATGCTTCACATCCCAGACACACGCGACTGGAAAAGCGTGGGAGTAATGCATTAAGTAGATCAAGGAATTGTAAATCATTATTTTTATAATAAAAGTAACGGAACAATGGACTAGCTTTCACTCGTTATTATACTGGAATTTTTTGCTGCAGAATACAGTTTACTACTATTGCCATTGGTGCAGGCACGTAGACTAAGGGGGCTGAAACCCTTCCCGAAATCCTACAAATATCTAATGTAAATAGTGTATAGTGATAACTAATTTTACTTCCTTAGTGGGATTAAACATTAGATCGAAAAATGTTTAGTGTATAATACAGGAACCAGGTTATATTTTTATATTCTACCATTAAATTCAAAGAATAAATGGATCCACAACTCTCAAAATGTATAGTTTTCTTTGTGAGAAGTCACACAATATAATCTTTATGAGTAAAATTTGGGCCTAACTTTTAAAGCCTTTTTTAACGGAATGTGTAAAAATTAGTAACAAAATAACAATAACTATGAATTTCAGTACACTAACTGTACAAAATGTAAGGAAAATAATGGACAAGATTTGTGTTGAATATTCAAGTAGCAATGTCTCTCATGTATATAATTTGGATTAAAATTTGTTTATTTTTAATAACTTATAATAGTTATTATTGTAAAATAACAATTATAACCATGGTAATAATTATTGTCATAATTTCCACAGTGGCCTGTCCCTCTACAAATATTTCTGGCGACGTCTGTGCTGATAAGGGATGAGCCCCCCTCCCCCCCCCAAATAAAATCCTGACTTCGGGCCTGCATCGGTGATTAAGCATACTTAACCACTGGCGCAGACATAAAAGACATTTTGAGATGATAAAGACAGGAAAACTACGCGTCAGTGCCAAGAAATATAATTGAAATATTAGTATGGATACGAAAATATTCACATGCTAGAAGCTTAAATGTTGAGTGAAAAATATAACTTGCTTTAAAAAGCAGCTTCTCTGAAAAATATATCCTCTTTGTCCACTCGTTTCTTGAAATCACGCGTTCTTCTGTTCTATCAATGGTTGTCTGCGTAATTTCTACCACGCATGGACAAAAAAGCATTTTTCTTAATAATTTTATTGCAACATTTCTGCAAGAAGACTGTACTAATCTTACTTGAAACTACGTATCGACACTTATAACAATCAATTAAATATGTTGACATTGAAATGACATAATATGTATAAAATCTCCATCGTATGTATATGACCAATATAGCTGCACGCCAGATTTGTTAGTTCCTTCCTGTTACTGGTTCTCTTAACGTCGCTTATTTCTACCTCGAGATTTATCGCAACGTGAAGAGGACAAAGGATGTAAAGTTAGAAGATAGAAAATAGAAGAAATCTGTGCAATTCTTCTTGTTTCGGAGAAAAAAAAATATATTTGGAATTCCTTGTAAATTCACGGTTGAGCGCATGATTTGCAACATAAAATTAGTGCAACAAATGGAAATATTTAGGAAACTGCGAATATAATACTCGAAGATTGTCCTAAACAGTGTTCGAGAATTCCAAAAAGTTATACATTTTTTCAGATTGTATCCATACTTTTGCTCCTCTGTATTTCAAGGATTTTTAAAATGTTGTATTTGCATGTGTGTGTGTTTGTGTGGATATAGTATTATTATAGTATTTACGATGGTCCACACTTACTGTAACACATTTCACTTTTCTCCACAATGTAAAAATGGTGGAGTCATGACTCATGAGTGGGAAAAAATTCTTCTTGTAAATGCCGATATTGTAAATAAGGAAATAAATTAAAATTAAATTAAAAACATATTTTTAAAAAAATGCTGAGAATAAAAATGGTATCTAATAATCGCCTAGAGATTTCTTAGATTTACAAAATAACTTTTAAGAGTTTGAAAACTTCTTTGCAATAACATCTTGCAAGGCGTTCGTGTTCTTAATAACGTAAATACATTCTAGCACACTGAAGGGTTACAGCTTCTTAGACTCGCCTGTTGCAAATAGCTGCTCCTAGATTCACAAAAACATTTCCGGAACGCCATAAAACTAGTCATGCATGTAGTTACGGATGACCTTTATATGAAGGACTAACTTTGATCTTGAGACGCAACCCCAAGTCTACCTTATAGTAACTATTTTTTCAGGTAAATATAGAGATGTAAACGTATGCATGTCTTTGATGTTGATTTATTTAATGCGACTTGTTTTTACCGTTATCAAGGGGGAGATAAGAAAGGGATGAATGGAACACGGAAATGGAATAAAGTGCCGCGACCTACGTCATACATACCATCCCACCAAGTGCAACGATCATGAGTCCGTCATATGAACCCCACACTTAATTTGTAATTGCATTTTTCCTTTACTTCGCTTTTCTGCCACTTTAGGTAACTGGGACGATGAGGATGAATGATGATTCAATGACATTGATGAAGACCCAAAAGAACCAGTCTTGGCCAGGACCCCACTCTGGAACCTTGGATGGTCATCGTGAGTCGCAACTCAACATGGGGACCCACCGAGACGGCTCCCTCAAACCAACCATTTAAGCAATTCTATATTTTAGCCATCAAACATTTACGTTTGAATATTTAACGTGTTACTTCATGTTAGTTTCGATCCAAGTGATGTTCTCAATTTTATTGCATTTCAAATATAGACATGAAGGCCATTTGACAAGTATACATGCCTACACGCTTTAAGTACTCGGTAACGAACCGTACATATTTAATCATGCAATCTTTATCAAGAATCGTTTCATGTTGAATTCAATCTATTTTTTTTTTAAAAAAAAATGTCTTATCAAGTGGCATTCCAACCGAAGCATAACGTTCAGCATTGGTACTAATAGTTTTCATGTCGAATTGCCGAAGTTAACTTGTTTTCAAAATCAAGACCGTGAAATAAGAAAGTTGATTTTCTCGTTACAATCCATTGTTGCAAACACAAAACAACCTAATGTATTGCGTAATGCTCCATTTACTTCCATACAGCAATGCAACTCGCCTTGACATTCCAACTACATGGTCATGTTTTAAGAAAACGTTTTGTGTTCACAATGTTTGTTCCAGTCTCAGGCAATAAATAGAGAACAAAAAGTTTGCATATATGCTGAAAATGTTGCTTTCGCTGTAACATGGACGTTCTAGCTTCAGTACTAATTAGGAAGATATATTTAATATTCACAAGTTGTAGCAACATAATGTTGGATCTACATTGTAATGTTTAGTTTGTATGGTGCATCATCTTGATTTCGTATTGCAATTTCAACGAGCGACACGAATATCAAGTCAACTTCGGAACAGATCTGCTTTGATGCGTGTTCACAAATCCTAGCTTGTTTCCAACGATCAACGTCAACAGTTCTAACTGAAGCGTTCCCACGACATTATACAAAGTGAGATAAGTAGCTACCCCATGATCTTTTGTTTATAAAAATAAAACCGTACATTCATGCCGTGTAGAGATGGT
This sequence comes from Lepisma saccharinum, assembly GCF_977018435.1. NCBI lineage: Eukaryota > Metazoa > Arthropoda > Insecta > Zygentoma > Lepismatidae > Lepisma > Lepisma saccharinum. Next base: position 74,560,670 of record NC_139229.1, on the reverse strand, counting down.
TGGAATAAATAATAGCATAACGGAAATTAACCGAAATGCATTGCTATTCTTAAGAGGAATTATTTTTCAGAATGGAAGTGGAATTGACACTTTCGTTGGTTATGCTCATGATCTGTTCATGAATACCAAAACATTATGGACAACTGTTACTACGTCTAGTTCCCACAGTCTACTTTCGGTTGTAACTTAACCGAAATGCATTGCATTGCATTAGTCATAAATAATAGTATCATTCCATGTAAGTTCTGTAAGGAACGTTGGAAACTACTTGGGTTGTTTCTTACATGTGAAACCTACCCGATAGATTTAGTAATCCTATCCCTCAAACCCGGTCATATTATACACCACTTACTAACACCACTTTCCATCGAGATGTTTTATCAGAAGCACTTTATAGACGAGCTGCTATGGACAGCATTAGCACCTTGGGAAATACATGCTAACATCACCAAACCTGACCTGCCTAACCTATCCACGTATGCATACATACCTTAAATGAACAAAATGTAACTGGTCCGTGTCGAAATCTTACACCCTCGATTTCGCAAGTGATTTTTTTTTTATGAAGATTATGTGCTGCTAATTGAGAATAATAAAATTCTGGAGCGCGGAAATAAGTATTTACGACTGTACAGCCGTTTGTAGTTGAGATGTAACCGTTTGAAGTTGCGAGGTGGTTGCTGTGTTCAAGTTTCCCACAGATTCCGGGCTTCGCCCCTGGGGAAATTAACTTACCGCCTCCTACCGCTACCGCGGTCCCGCCTTTCTACATAGAGTCCCTTTTGAAGGTATGTTAGAAACTCGCCGGAGCCACCTGCCCCCAATACTATTTTTCGCACAGACACATTTAGGTACCAAAGAAATAAGGCTGAAATTAAACCTCAAAAGGTAACTTACCTCTTTATCCCAAGTGCAGGCTGAATTGCGGGTCGAAGTTAATTTGAAAGTCCAAAAGAGTAGTCAGTCGTATGTCAAAAGTCTTTTCCACAGAATGCTACCCTCCCCTTTCCGTACCATCATACAAATAAGAAGTTGCAAATTATCCCATCCCACAAGTCATTCAGAAAATACAACCCTCCCCTTTTCTTGCCCGCAGTTGCGAAGAGAAATGTGCACGATCTTCCACAAGATAACGTTGTCACACAAATCAATGCCAATGTCCCAAATCTCCAACCCGGCAATACGTCATACAAATAACATATCGCAAATTATCCCATTGCACAAGTCAATCATAACAAGAAAAAGAAAAAGTGTGGACGTGCGCCTGTGTCATGAATCCATTATGGAAGCCCTGAAAAGTCAGCACGTAAAGAACTTCAATATATATATATATAAAGTAAGTTTCGTAGCCGTAGACTTAAAAAAAAATACCTTCCGCGCTATTTAGAAACACCCTTCGTTACAAGAAACTTATTTATTTGACGAAAATATTTGAAATGTTTGCGAAATACAGGGTGTAAGATATCGGCACGGAGCTTAAAAAAGTTACCATATCTTGATACTGCGAAAGCTATCGACCACTTTCACAATCTCAATTATATTCAAGAAAAGGCTATAATTAAAGCACGTTGCATTGCAAACAGAAACAATTCCACAAAGATTCAGGCAACCGCTACGCAACCTATTTGGACGCAAAACTGAGACACTCCTTTGGGCGAAGCAATGTTCAGTATCAACTTTCCAACGCCAACTGACTTGATACAAAGTAGTGCAACTATACGCAATCCCTCCCTCCCCCAGAACTATCTCCGAAATAGTAGCATTAAAAATTAAGTAACTTTCACTGTCCACTTATTTTACATCGCAATATTTAAATCTCAAAACTTTTAATTTCTTGCCTTCAGATGAGGAGGAGTAGAAGTACTGAATGGACGACGACGTCACCACTACGCCATTGAAAAAGCGTTCTAAGCTTGAGAAATTTGATTAAAAGCTGTTCAGTGGGATCGATCCATGAGTATTACCGTGAAAATTGTCCATGACTATATTCATTCATTTCTCTCTTACATCCTGTGTTTTTAAGAGATGGATTTTTATGTATGCTGGTGGAGAAGTTGTCATCAGCTTGTTTTGAGTTTCTTTTAATTCTTAAAGCTCTTATTGGGTCAAATGAAGTGCACGAACATGGTGATGGACAATTTGCACGGTAATACTCATGGATCCCTCTCTACCATGTAGGGGCGTGAAGTTTTCGTTTTAACGATAACATAGAAAAGTTGGAGAAAGCAAAATAAAGTGTTTAAAATGTATTTGGGTAGGTTAAGGAGGCAAATTTTCCGCGTTTCGGAATCGCGAAATAAAGCGAATTATGGCATTTTCCAGAATAAGACCCAATTTTGCACTGTAACGTGAAAACCGCCGCAAAATATCCAATATAAACTGGGGATAACATTTCTTCTGTTCAAAGAGGGCTGAAGCGCTATGAGTTCTGTCATTTCTAGCCTAGCTGGTGAAAGTTCAAAGGGATTGTCACGCTTCATTAATTAATTCATTGCAGTTTGGCTGTTTAGTATTTATTTTATACTTAGTAGCCGATGAGATGAAATAGGTTTCAAATGCAAGAAATTCTGTCATTTCTCACAAAGGTAAGCATTATTATTTTTTTTGAGTCATTAATGCTAAACTCGGTCTCAATTTTCCAGAACTAAAGCAATGTGGAAATCTTAAGCATAGAAGAAACAGTAAAAGCGCCTGCAAAAATAACACCTATTTTAAATTAACAATACCGAATTTTGCCTTAAACCGCAAAAAATAACACAGAATTGCAATAAAAAATAACATCGAAATTTAGGGAAAAATAAAGTGAAAACCTCACATCCCTAGTTATATGTACTAAGACGTACTACAGAACAAATGAGATTAGAAACAACACAAGAATATTATTTCTGCTCCATAAATTATGCCCTTGTCAAGACGCTTACCGGATTTTTTTCTGTTCATTCTTGACTATATGTACCTCTATATTCACATACGATTACACTTACCTCCCAGAAGAGCCATATACTAAAGGCAGTTTGTAGAAAGTTGTACAATACAAGTGTGTTGCGAAGATCGAAGGGTTTCCTGTTTTCCATCAACTTTGGTCCCAGAACTTTGGCGAAGTACACGTAAAAGAGGCAGATAGAAAGTGTCGGGAGTGGACTGCTCATCATGGTCCAATGAACCACTCGTGGATCTGAAGAAGAAAGGGATTGTCTTGTATGGCATGTGTAAATTTAATACTATAAGAAGACAAATTTACATAAGTATTTTAATGTTCTGCTATTCCATAACCATGCCTAGTTATGTAATAACTAGGCCAAATGGATCTTCATACATACAAGAATACCTATACTCTGACCCAGAAATCCTTGAGTTTACCCCTCCATACACTCACTTTCCCTCTCACGTGTTCATTGGTCGAACCATTTCGAGTCACTATTTGCGCAGATGACTCGTTTTCGTTCGATTGCTCCATAAAATCCTGGGACAGAGCACAGAAGTAGAATACATTTGGCAGACACACTTTCTAAGCATAATGAAGAAATGTTTTCAGTGTTAAACCACAGATAAAGATAGAAGAAGTGGAAGCAAGATTTCGAGTTGTGCCTCTCAGCGCCTCTAGACGTATTATTTAGAAACTTCTTGCGAGGGGGCGTTCCCAGTGGGAGGTCCGTGCATCGGTTTTCCTGCCTTAGATGAAGATCTGATTACATATCTTTATCTGTGGTTAAACTCTTTACTCATAATAAAACAATAACCTATGTTGATAATATGAGGAACATCTGAAGAACACCAATTACGAATTTGAGCTACTTAGCACACCCAATTGTCAACCTCGCTTCCACATAGTATACCTTGGATTGAATTTTGCAGATTAACGAGGCTCTGGCATCTGGATCCAAAGCCAGTGTAAACGTCTGTGAGACTTGTGTGCAATTCATATATGTTTGTGATTGTTCCTTCATCTACTTCATCTCATGACTTTTCATCTTCATCTTCGGAATTAGCCAAAAAGTAGCAGAAGCGCGAAGTAAAACAAATAAATTCATTCAATCAATCAATCGATTGATTTAGGGGACCTGTATTTTTACAGCCATCTTGTCCAAATCCTGTTTCATGGTGTTATCTTTTTGTAATACCATACTACCACGTTACAGAGTACACTGTCAACAAAGAAACAATCACATGTATTCTCCTTAGTGAAGCTATTATATTGAAATTTCTTACTCAAGAATTGTTTCAAACATGTACGTATTGCTTGCAGAATGGTTTTAAAAAGTAAAGATTTTGGTAATGAGTTTTACTTACTGTCACTTGTTTATATGGAAACAAAGTTTATACTATTACATCATATTGCTATTAGCTCAAAGCAGCAATGGAGTCCAATAGTGTGACGTTACAGCAGACGACGCGCTGAGACTGAGTCTTCACAACAGGAGAACGTGCTTTTTTCCTATCCAATTCAATGCTATTTTCCTTCGGAAGGGTCAGCTTTAATTATTGTGAGCGCAATTATGAAACAAAATTATGATGCGTATCGTACATCAATGTAAAGATGAGATTTCGGAGAATACGTCTTTATATAACACATACCTTACAGATGAGAATGTAAAGAATAAATGGAATAATAAATCGAGTAAAGCGAATGCTCCAAAAGAAATCTCAGCCAATGAGCGTCGTCGGTTCAATCGCCTGAGGCTGCTGGTTTCCCACCATCCATAGCGGCAGCGTGGCCGACTTCAGATCGGGTGAGCTTCGGGTCGGCTTCGGCTGTGCTCGGACGTGGAATGTTTTGAAAATGCATGATTTTCTTACTCCGGTTATTCTTTACCTTATCCTCTGTAAGGTATGTGTGATATATAGTTGTATTCTCCGAAATCTCATCTTTACACTGATGTACGATACGCATCATAATTTTGTTTCATAACTGCTGTCACAATAATTAAAGCTACCCCTTCCGAAGGAAAATAGCATTGAATTGGATAGGAAGAAAACACGTTCTCTCGTTGTAAAGACTCAGTTCCAGCTCGTCGTCTGCTTGTGACGTCACCACTAATGTACTCCATACAAACAACGTATTACTCTTCCGGTTACAATATAGACCTTGTTTCTAAAATTCTACACGGTGTGTATATACTTAAGTGAAACATGAAATTTCCATCCATGATATATTTTGTGCATAGTACATCAACCGGACTCTCTAAAAATGTGAAAATACAAACTGAATGGGTCTTTCAAATCACTAAATAATAAAGTAAATAAAGTTCTGAATAATCATATAACACCTTATGCGTATTTAAAAGACACCAGGAAGATGTTATCAGACATAATTACAAAGGTTTATTGTAATGAATTTTGAATACAGGTTACATAAGAGAAACTAAGCATTGAGAAACAAAGATTATGCTTTCGTGTAAATAGGGAAGACTACAAGTGTTCAAACACTTCTGTTGCATGCATGGTGTCAAGGTCAATAAAGGCCAAATTATTTTCCTTGTTGCAATATTTAAAATTTTGTGCCACGTGTCCAAGCAGAATAACAACGCAAAAAGATGGGAAAGACATCCGTTGTTCAATCGACTCTACTTAGAAGTTCTGAGTTCCAGCCTTATCCCCGCAATAACACATAATTGACAAAAAAAATTCTTACAACATTTCGCTGACATGAAAAATACTTAGTGAAACGCACATGGATATCTTAGTAATGATTTTTCATGTCTGTTCAAAATTATTTACGGTGGCTTTTCTGCTTAAGACCGAATCTGATTTCGTGTCTTCTGTTGTCGCATGGCTTGATGAAAAATTCATCATAAAATTGTAGTCTCGAATTTTAAACTGGGTTGTCGCCAGGCGATTGGGCGCCGGGAATTGAATATTAAAATGTTTTTATGTTGTCATGTGTGATATGTAATGTTGTGAATGTGTGTTTGTATATTCGCATATATTTTGTACTGTGTGAATAAAACGCAGCCTACGCTTTCTGTAATTGGAGGTTTAAATCATCGGTAATGATATCTGCTACTACAGTTTTAAGCAATCCGATTGGGTGACGTGTCTGACTGGCTGACGTGACGTGAGGTTAGGCTGGGTTGGGTTAGATAGAAGAAGAAGAAGAAAGTATTGTACTAATTCCAACCTTAATACTATGTAGAAGTGCAAATAATAAATATGGTTTTGGCGCTACTCAAGGGAGCGCCCTGGATTGGCGCACAGGACAGTCGCCCTGTCGAAACGGAAGTGGCTTCGCACTTCCTTCTGCCGTTTCGCAACCGGCGACAGCAAAACAAAAACCCGAAGAATGCGGGTGTCCAGACCGTAAAGGCCTGAAGCTACGAGCTTTTCGCGATGGAACCAACTTCCGCTGTGAGCACAAGGGTCCCTTTAGTTGGCTCAGGTGGAGGAGCCCGCTTGCATCACTCCACGGAAAGTAAACCACGAGGAGTGTCCGAATCGATGAAGCCGCAGCTAATCGAGGGTGTCCGGAGCTTTCACCTTTTCACTACCTCCCCCCGAACACCCACTGCTCTCAAAGTTTTCATTCAATATTCCACCAGTCGAAGAAGCTCCTTGCGCAAGGCAAATATCAACAGACGCGTGCGTGAGATTCAGGGTAAGTAGGATGCCCACACATACAGGGTGTCCAAAAAGTACCATACCACAGGCCATACGAATACCCATACTTTATGACAGGGTGCAAAACGATTGAAGACTGGTGAGGGGAGGAAGACCTTAATTTACACAGGTACACTCCTAAATATAAATATTTAATTCTTTATCTTTTTGACATTAATTTCCTTGCCAGGACAGTTGTTTTTACACAAAGTTTGGCGATCTTAACTACACATAAGCTAGATAATGAATACGGACTGCTACATCTCTATACTTATACAATCTTTTATCCTATTCATGTAATAATACCAATATTAATTAATTTACATATTTTAATAAATTTTATTTTTATTGTATTTAATTATCTTATTTAAACATTTATATTATTAATTCTGAGACACTTGGTTCGACCCCCCCCCCGAAATATATTTCTAAATACTTGCCTGACATAAAGGAATTAATTTGTTACTTTTATTCAAACGAATTTCTTTACCAAGTGATTAAAAATGTCAAAATACTAAATAGTGGAAATTGTTTTATATATGGGTTTTGCTTAATTTTTGTTTCTATTAACACAAACATTAGTCAATTAGATTGCTCACTTATATTTATCTTCCATTGTTGCTTTACTTCTATTGTGCAGTATTGTTATTGTTGTATATCTGTTAATGGAATCTTGAAAGACAGAGTGAGATAGATAAGAGTGTGACGGGAGAAAGAGCTTGCAAGACACGAAGAGACCGTACATTATCCTTCCTTCTTTCTATATTATTCTAAATAAAGTAGATTTGTTGCTAAAACTAATTACGAGATCTGCTTTTGCAATAAAAACTCTCCACTCGGAATTTTTGTGTCAGAGCATTTAGCACAGTGGCGCAACCACAGGGGCGCATGGCCCACCAACCTTGGACGGAAATGAGTTCTGGGGGGGCAAACATTGATGGCTCAGTGTGCCTGCAGGGGGCAATTACCTCCAACAACTTCAAATTTTATGCAAAGAAAAATTATTTTCGTAAAATTTTCTTGGTCGCTTCGCTCGCATTACCTACTTTTCTTGGTCTTATCAAGTTCAGAACTTTAGTTAGGGAGCAGCAGGAGTCGACCCTGGGTGTCGAACGATTTAAATGGAAATAAGTTGTAAAATTGATTGATTGATTTACGCACGGAAGGGCTAATCGGGACTGGACCTACAGTTTAAAGTGGAATCCGAACCACTAAAACCATGTGCCTCCACCGGGTATCGAACCCGGGACCCCTTGATCACAAGGCAACGAAGTTACCACAACACCATCGGGGAGGCACAAAAGTTGTAAAAGGGAGAATGCATTGGCGTCCCGTGAAATTATTTGCGCCCCATTAAATCAACATTGATTTCAGCCTGCAAAAAAATTTGATCCAAAAATTTTCTTGCTCGCTTTGCTCGCAATGTGTCTGTTTTCTGAAATGGATTGTAAATTACCAGAGAGGAATTAGATTTGTCTTAATTGGCTTTGTTTTAAATGCATGAACAATTGTTTTGAGGAAAGGGAACGTGTAAATTTGAGACAGTTTATGTAATTTTTGCTGTTGGTTTACTGTGAGATGCATAAATTGGATGTGTAATGTATTTAAGTAATATATGTTGTATATAATATGTATTAAAGAAACTTTGAATGTGTACACAATTTAGTGTCCACGTCACTCCATGTTGCATATTGTGAAACATAATATCGTGCATGAAAGTTATACATGTTAATAGAAAAATGAAATTATATTTGGAATGCATTTTCTATCTTTTGTACTTCTTTCCATTATTAATGAGAAATTGAACGTGTTGAAAAAATAATTCAAATCCTTTCTTTGAACACAAATGCTTTAGCACCAACTTCTACCCCCCTTTAGCAAAATTTACGAGGGTAATAACGTATACTACTACTACTACTAATAATAATAATAATAATGTTGGTCCCGGGTTCGAATCCCGGCTTGAGCATGGATGTTTGTGAGTGTCCATTCATAATTTGATTTGATTTGCTTTATTTTACTTCGCCTTTTCTGCCACTTTTGGCTAATTTGCGAAGATGGGGATGAGTGATGATATGATGAAATTAATGAATGGACACTCACAAACATCCATGCCTAGGCCAGGATTTGAACTCGGGAGCCCTGGCGTCGTAGCGCGATGTGCTAACCACTCCGCACACAGTCCATTCATCAATTTCATCATATCATCACTCATCCCCATGTTCGCAAATTAGCCAAAAGTGGCGCAATAAGCAAAGTAAAATAAAGCAAATCAATAATAATAATAATGTTATTATAATATTATTAACTATTATTATTAGCACTATTATTATTATTAAAAGTATTATTGTTGTTATTATTATTATTGGTACGTATATCCTGGAACTTGCCCCCCCCAGACAAAAAATCGTGGTTGCACCTCTGATTTAACATGTCTGCATACCAACGATTCTAATAGATAACAATATTGATAACATGGGCTATGGAATTATCTTAAAACAATATTAATAAGAAATCACTTGTCAAGTTATTTTATATAGCGATCTCCTCTCGAAATATGCACGTTCATGGAAAACTCTGCATACATCTGGCAACATTGAATTGGCCGTAGTCAGTAACCTGTTCTTCCTGTCCTGCATTCACTCAAATTCGCTGTCATCACTTTCAGTCATGCAAGGGTAATTCAAACCAACTTGCACGGCAGATAACGCAAAACAACTCCAATCTTCAACTGGGTTGCCAACTTGTACATTTTACCTCTAGATGTGGCAAGATAAAACTTGTACAAAATTTGAAGTCCACTTTAATGCTCAGTTTTACGTGGGTTTCCATCTGCAATCGAACTCTTGAGCCTCTTGATTACAAGGGTAGAGGTATACCGATACGTAGAACCTTGATTGGGGACATATTGGTCGTAAGAGGGGGAGGGAGGTATACATGTATTTGTATTACTCTTTTGCCAAATGATACATGAAATTGATGAAAATATAGTTCAAAAGAAACGCAAATGTCCACGACAGGATTTGAAATGGGACCCACTTATATCAGTGATATACTTTAGCATTTCTAATATACCCGGTGTTCTGGGGGAAATCCAATGCTTCAGTGAAAATATCGTTTTAGCTATAGTTACACCCTAAACAGGGGCAAACCTGTTTTTAATTATATTATGAGCTGCGCCCCCTTGGTGAGCCAGCACATTGAGAAATTCACTTGCGATATCACCATCGAAGGTACGGGGTTCGAGTCCTTGCCTGGACATGGTTGTTGCTTTGCAAGTGACTTTTCATGAATTTAATCTAATCATCATTCATCTTCATTGTCGCGTCACAAAAGGGACTCAAAATAAGGTGTACGGGTTAAGGTTAACGCGATTCTTGGTGACGTTTGTATATTACCAGCTGGCAACAATGGAGAAGACAATGACTTTGAACATGTGCAACGCCATCGACCAAGCATTCTTTCAGATTTTTAAAAAAATCGTTGGGAGGAAATAGGCATGTCGTTTACGTAGATGCTTACGATTCTTTTCCTTCAACTTTCTTGAATTAATTTTGTTTTTTCCTTACACCCGGAGGAATGGTGCTCCGTGTTTTTGCAACTTAGGCCCCGATGCCACCACTTGCAGCACAAATTAACAACTTGCATAAACGACGTGCCCGAGGAGGGGCTGGTGCGGTTCATACCAGGGTTGTTGAAGGTCCAGGAATTCTAAATAAATTCAATTCCGGTCCAGGAAAGAAAGTCAGTAAACGTAAATGGGTTCTGGACCATATAGAACGTTTTTATCTGTAAAGTATTTCAATTCGGTCCAGGAATATTTTTTCCGAATGAATTTAAGTACGGTCCAGCAACCTTTTTTTTCGGCTCAATTTAAATACGGTCCAGAAACATTTTTTTCAATGAAACAATAAGCAACTCGGACTGAATTTAAATTGTGCGAGAAAAATGTTCCGGTCCTGCAACCCAATAGAACCAACCCATTAGGAATTCCTGGACCTTTGGCCCCGTGTTTACAAAAATAATAAAGTTCTATGCAGGAAAAAATTGGCAAAATATGTGAATGACTACTAAAAAAAATACCCCACCTTCACGAAATCACTAAACACGCTACTGGTCACTTTAGATTGATTAAAAGATCAAAGCAACATGTACACCCAACGGCGAAAGAAACAGGCAAATTGTCCACCACCATTTTAATTCGGTCTGTATTACACATTGAGATGGCAATGAATTGAAATAATGACTTCAATTAGCAGAGAACAATGTCTGCTTCGAACCAACATAGTTTCATTCCTTAAAACACAGGATGTAGAATAAAAAGTAATTAAGATAGCAGTGGACAATTTGCCTACCATTATCTTTGCCGTTGACTGTACTAGTCACACGGAACACATTGAGTGAGTGTCATCGGGACCAGGGTTGGAATTTGAAGGGGAGGATAAGGGGGGAATTTCCCCCACTGGTTACCACATCATCTTCTCTGGTTGCTAATTTCTGGCGTTCGCCGTTGATGCTGCGACAAAAGTTGCTGTCCCCTCTCTCTGGACTATAGATTTTTCAATTGATTGATTGATTTGGTACATTTTTCTTGGCATGTCTGCCACTTTCGGCTAATCGCAAAGCTGAGGTTCCGTGATGATATGATGAAGGGACATTCACAAGGAACACCCATGTCCAGGTTGAGATTCAAACCCGGGACCCTGTATATTTTTCAAAGTGATTGTGACTGACAGTTATAGCAACCTATAGGTATACACTGACGATTGTTTTTAAATTAACAACTCATGGTGACTAACAACGCGATAGAAGCAAAATTAAAGCTGATTTCCAATTATTATTTCTTTAAAATTTTAATTTGTGTAAGTTTTTTCTTCTGTAAAATTTGCCAGAACTTCTCGTCTGTGAAAGATGTCCAGCTTAAATTAATAGTAATTTTTAGTTTAAATATTAAAATTAGGAAATTATATGAATAGAGCGTTTGAGATATGGTAAGATGAAAGGTTTCAAGCGGTCTGAAAACTATAATTTGTATGCCTTGCCTGGGGCCTCATTCATGCCTAACCTACTCACATGTTTATTTCCCGTGTAACGACCCGAGAGATCCGGGATTCGCATCCCTGCCGTGAGTGTCCCTTCGTCCATTTCATCACATCATCACTCATCCTAAGCGATTAGCCAAAAGTGGCAGAAGAGCGAATTAAAATAAACCAAATCAATACAATGCAATGCAATATTTCCCCGTGTAAAACGGTACTGCTCCTACGCTCCTACATTATATTACGTGAACAGGTTTCGTTCTCAGAGTCCATTTTTTTGTCACGTGATGCACCAAAGGGTTCAGATTAATTTCCACGTCTATCTAGCACCTAGCATTTAATCACTAGCATTCATTGTTCCCATGCTATTTATCGATAATCGATTTCAATACCACGTGTTCTGATTGGTCGACAGTCGGTCTTGAAAGGATTTATTTAGAATTGATATTAAATAAGATTTTTTTGATGCAAGAAGGGAAAATGACGTGTGCTCTGATCCCACTTCCTTGAAGCGTGGAATTCGGGTTGTTCCAGAGCCAATTTTCCTGCCACATGAGGATGAGTGATGAAATTGATTAAGGAACACTCACTGAGAACACCCATGATCAGGTTGGGACTCGAAACCGGGACCCCTGGCGTCATAGAATATTAACATGCTTTTCATTAATAATAATGTTATTAAAATAGGTAAATCAGTATTATTATTGCTATTACTACATAAACAAGTACAAAGATGATATACGAATAGAGAGGTAACAGCACGTATTCATTATCTAGCTTATTTCTAGTTAAAAATCACTAACATTTGTATAAACACAGCTGTCCTATCAAAGAAATTAATGTTAAAAACAATTTTAGTGGATTATTTATGCCAAAATGGCTGTTAAGTTGAGCTGATGAAAACCCCCTGACCATTATTTTGTTAGTAGCGAGTGGTAGGCATGAATTTTCGAAGGCGCTGTCAACCAAAGCTGTATATCACAAGATAATCCTTATCTTCATGTAAACTCAGTTTAAATAAATCAACTTCATATTATACCAGTAAACAAGCAGGGTTTTTAAAGTTCCAGGAATTTTAAATAAATTCAATTCCGGTCCAGGAGAGAAAATAAGCAAGCGTAAATGGGTTCCGGACCGTATAGAACTTTTTTATCTGTAAAGTATTTCAATTCGTTCCAGGAACTTTCTTTCCAGATCAATTTAAATACGGTCCAGGAACCTTTTTTCCGGATGAATTTAAATACGGTCCAGGAACATTAGTTTGGAAAGTCTTTCTGGGGATCAATACCCCCCTTGGATTCCCCCTCTAAACATGTCCTTGACGGGGAGAGTAGCTTTTACCTTACAAGTACGTTTACTCGACCACGCCAGTACACTCCAAGCCGGTTCTCAATTTTTTTTCCTCATTGTACCGTTTAGTCGTAACTAAACGTCTAATGTACCGCCACCATAAGCTTTCTCAGAATAGGGGGTTTTCGGGAATATTTTTTGGCTGCCTGATTGGTGGCGTGTTTTTGATATGTTGGAGCCGTGTATCTGCAATACAGCAAAATGGCAGTCGGGCTGTATGTGAAAAGATGGTAAACAAATAAACATTACAATCCTACGTTTGATATTTTATTGGGTGTTCCTACGTTTACAATCTTTATGATTAGTTGCAAGAATAAAAATGTGAAGCACATGTATGCTAAGAAGTATATAAAATACTTTAATTTTCATATACTTTCCCAGAGTTCTTGTAAAGAAGTAAGAACAAAAATAAGTTTGTAAACAAACTGTCAAGCATAAATTTTGGAGTTTTTGTTATAAATCCTCAGAGTTAGTAGTGAGAAGGATGTGCCTGCATAGCCTGACACAGTTTATTGATGTCTGGTTGTGCATTTGAAACTTTCAAGTGGAGATTTGGCTCCAAATTTAGTCTATTATACAGACTTCGAACGAGTATATGATTTCAAAATATATGAAACAAAGATAAGTGTGTCAGTGACAAAATCAGCCTTATTTTCCTATTGAGTGTTAAAGCTATGAAGTCTGCCCTACACACCTGCAGAAAAAATGTTGCCGTGTGGGTATTCTCCACATTTCTCTCCCTTCAAGTCGTTATTGTACCCCTGGGAGTACGCGTACCACAGTTTGAGAAGTTCCACTGGTTTACGCTACTATAGCTCGATCGCCTACTCCAGTTGCTCGAACGTTCACTCGCCCAATGTAAACGAGTCTTTGAAGTTGCTTCGACCTTCCGTGGAAGCAGAATCCCTTGCAGTGTTTTATCGTGTGAAGCAATTGTCTCTATGCACGCGCCATTTCTCTGTTACAAGGTAATGTTAACAGAATCACTTACATTTGAGCTTTCCGCTGAATGGGGATTTGCTTTGACCTACATATAATTCCACGCCAGGCGAACACGCAACATGGTCATTCTCACGTGCCACTGCTACGTCACGAAATGAAATCAAACTGAAAATGGCAACTATTTGCAAAATGGCGTCTAGACATGGGCGTCGGGAGGTGGGTTCTTGATTTTGATTTGCTTTATTTTACTTCGCTTTTTGTTCCACTTTTGGCTAATTTGCGAAGATTGAGATGAGCGATGACATGATGAAACTGATGAATGGACGCTAACCACTCCGCCACGGAGGCCGGCGAGAGGTGTGGTCGAACGGGTCGGTGGACCCCCCTGGAAATTGACATTCTTAATTTAAAGATACAAGAAAGTGAAAAGTTTCTTACTCTTATTGTTATGAACAGAAATAAAGTTCATTTAGTTAGTATTCAAACAGAATAATCAAAGTAGAAATGCATTGGATGGAAAACATTGAGTGAAAAATACAGGAACAAGGTTATACCGGGTGTCCGAGAAGTCTTTGTATGAAAACAAAAAATAACTGTATCCGCTATATGCAACATAGACATGAAAAAATAGTACGAAAATGTTCGGAAACTATTCAAGTTTTTTTTGTTTCAGATTTCTGTACCGTTGCAGTAGTATAGCAGTGCCAGTGTTCAGCAAACCGGAAATGTACTCAAATCAGAAAAAGGCTGAGTGTGTCCTGTGGTTTCACGAGAGCAGGTCACAAAAAACAGTGCAGAGACAGTTTCAAACATCGTGCGTATCTGGGGTAAAGAGCCCCCTCATGAGGTGAGGAAGTCGACCATGGGCAACCCGAAGGTGAACGTTTGGTGCGCGCTGCTGCATGACAGAATAATCGAACCATTCTTTTTCTGTGAGGACACCGTAACATCTGGAGTGTATCTCGACATGTTGCAATTGTTTGCTGTTCCTCAATTGCTAGAATACCCCCAGATGTTATCTTTCAACAAGACGGTGCACCGCCACATTGGAGTCTGGAGGTTCGTTCCTACCTTGAACAGACATTTCCTGGAAAATGGATTGGTCGATATGGACCGACGGCGTGGCCTGAACGATCTCCAGACATAACCCCTTTAGATTTTTTCTATGGAGTTATGTGAAAGACAATGTCTACAGAACTCCTGCATCCGATCTTGCAACTCTGCAACAACGGATAACCCAAGTCATCACACCAATCCCTCCTTTGATTTTGGCTAATGCATGGCGAAAAGTTGAATTTCGACTAGATGTACTCCGTGCTACCAAGGGTGCTCACGTGGATATTTATTGATTTCTTTCCTATTGCCAATAAAACTTGAATAGTTTCCGAACATTTTGGTACCATTTTTTCATGTCTATGTTGCATATAGCGGATACAGTTAATTTTTGTTTTCATACAAAGACTTCTCGGACACCCGGTACCTATTTTACCATTTCATCCAAAGAACAAATAGTTCCACAGTTTTCAAAACTATAAGAATTACAGTTGTACTCTACAAACTATGTAATAATGTAAAAATCCCCCTAACATTTAAAATCTTTTCTTGAACGAGGCGGGCAAAAGTTAATATCCAAATGCATTTCAGATACTAACTGCATAGAATGCAAAAGAAATAATGGAAAATAGTTGTGCTGCTATTAACTCGTTTGGTGGATCGAGTCTCCCCATTTATATAATAATAATTATTATTTCGAATAAAATTTATCTTTGTTAGTTTATAATATTTATTATTGTATAATAACATTTATAACCGAGGTAATAATTCTTATATTTCTACTATTCAACTTTTATAATTTACCCGCCCCCCCTGCAAAAATTTCTGGCGACGCCCATGCGTCTATATGCTGTACTTGTATGGGTATGACTCACCCCACGAAACTCTTGGTCAAGCGCCGCATTTCATCTGACGTAAGCGCCATAGGCGTGCGCACGGGGACAAGGAGGGAAAATTGCCCCCATACTCATGGACGTCAGCAGATTTTCCAAGGGGGTAAATGAGGCATAGTGCCCTCATTATAGTGTTATCCTCTCAAGAAACACGAGTTTGAAATTATCACGTTCCTTCATCCCCATTACACAATGTAAAGTACTGTAACTGAAATCAAATAGTGTGTGAAATATGTACTTTTATGTTCACATTCATTTTCCAGGGGAGGTGGGGACATCCTTACCCCCCCCCCTCTTCCGAACATACCCTATATAATTTACTTTCATCTACAAATTTAGTGTAGAGGCCTCCCCGATGGCACAGTGGTAGCGTCGTCGCCTTGTAATCAAGGGGTCCCGGGTTCGATACCTGGTGGAGGTACATAGTAGTTCGGATTCTATTTTAAAATTGTAGGTCCAGTCCCGATTAGCCTTACTGTGCATAAAGTTGACTTAAAACACCAAATCAATCAAATTAAGTGTAGAGCAATCTTATCGCCATTATTAAACGATATTATAATCTTAAAGAAAATGAAGTATTTTCAAGTATGCAAGTTCCAAGCAACTACGGGAGAGGGGTGTGCATTATCTCATGCGTAATTGAACTATTGTACGCCTAGATTTACACTAAGGGGATTTTCGCTTGGTTCGGACACACGCCATAAACGCTTCTGTTTCGTACCCATCAATACAGTCAAAGAACATTAAGGCTTGTTTCCATGATAACCAAAAACTCAATATGCTAACAAAAATCTTGTATTTGGTACAGAGTCTGAAGAAGACTTTGCTAGAAGGTTGAAACGTAATATTTAGTTTATGTTTTAGAATAAAATAAATTTCTGCATTGGTCAGCACATTGAGTATTTTAGTAAAACAGTGAGATGGAATGGGGTTTTTCTTTCAGACTGAACTTTCATCAAGGTTTTTGCCCAGAGGCGGCAACTTCATATAAATATTCGGGGGGTGGGGGGGAAGTGCAAGATTGACAACAATAATCTCAACAAACATTCTTGAGGAATTTTTAAGGGCAAAAAGTGTCTTGCCCACCCCTTATGCCCCCCCCCAATCAAAGGGTCTGCGCACACCTATATTAAGCGCGGAATTCTTTCGTGGTTAGGTTAGGCTTTAATCTCTCAGGATAAATATCCTATACTACATTTAGCCTAACTAGGAAAGTATTTAGCCTACATCAGAATACGAAATACGGTGCTTGGCCAAGAAGGTGTTTCAGTTTGGTGCGATAAGTAAGACTTGATGAAAAGCTTGCAATAGTAAGTATTTTGTACAGTGATTTATCCACGCACATAACATCCCCCCCCCCCAAAAGTTTCACAAAGACTCAATTTATGGTTATTTTGGCTCAAAGTTTTCCCTTACACCCCTTAAATATGAACGTACCCCCCAGATGGAACATTCCGTATAATCAAAACCCTGAATAAGTGTGCATCGAGAGTAATGAATAACAAATTAATAGTTATACAAAATTTGAACATTTTGGAGAAAGAATTCCAATATAAATTAATAATTTTAAGAAACATGTAATCATATTGTGAGTATCCGTAGAATCGTCACAAGCCCAACTAAACTTGTATCTCATTAAGAGAGAGAGAGAGAGAGAAAACTGAAGGAAAATTAGAAAGATGAAAAGAAAGAAAATGAAGAAGATAGGAGAAAGAGGTAAACAGAGAAAAAGAGGTAAACAGAAGAAACAAGGAGGTGGAGAAAATGTTCGGAAAGTTACTTTTGAAAAATAAATAAGCAACAGTTACTCATTTTAAAAAGTAACACAGTTACAGTTACTTGGTAAGTAAATAAGCTACTTTTACAGTAACTTTCCACTGGAAATTTTCTAGCAAATAACAGACAATCAACAATCATTAATTGTAATGAAATAAACATGTAGACTTGCATGTGTTTTATGCATGTCTATGGCACATAATTTACGTCTTAATTATATGAATATTATTACAGCCAAAAAATTAAACAAAACACTATAGTTTTTAAGTGCAATCAGAAATGACGAATTGCAAAAAAGCGTGAATGTTCTAAATTTAGTATTCAAGTATTCTAGCTTCCACATTTTTTTTTCACCTTAGCATCCAGAGAAGACATAGTTGGAAACAGTGTTACCAAATTTTTCCCTTCCTCCTCGTTACATATTTTCAATAAGTGTCGTAAAGTAACTGTAGAAGTAACTGTTGATAACGTTACTTCTCTTGCAAAAAGTAACTCTGTTAGAATTCCTAAAAAAAAACACTTACTTCCAAACACTGGGGAAAGAGAAGAACAAAAAGACAAACACAAAGAGAAGTGAGGACCACTGTAGTAAATTTCACCGGAGAAAGAAATTCTTGATCTACACTACTGCCATACTAGTATTTTCTGATGTTGTACAGTTGGATTCATAAGAATCACCTCTGCACCAGTATACTTTAAAATCAATTCCTTAAAAACACGTAGAATGCAATAAAAAATAATTAAAATAGTCATGGACAATTTGCCGCGCAATGCGGTAAAACCTCGTTAATTCGGACCCCGATAAGCGGGACATCGCTTAATCCGGACAGGCAAAAGGAAAACAACAAAAAAAGCAGAATGAAAGGTTTTAAATCTGGCTAGAAGTCAACAAGAGAACTTCCCACTGATGAAATTCTGTTTCCCGCGCCTATACCTTTTAAATACACCATAATAAACGTGTTTTGTTGCTACAAACTGAGTTTTTATGCACTTTCTACTGTTCTTTTAGATTATTTCAGTTAATCCGGACTTTCGTTAAACCGGTCAACTAATCCCCCCATTAGTTCGGATTAACGAGGTTCTACTGTACTTGTGCATACTGCTATATGGGCACCACTACTTCAACTCCATTGACTTTCAATGGGATAATTACAAACCAGAACTGTTCGTGACTGTACAGTGCCAGTGAAAGAATGCCGTATGTAAAACTGCGGTCGTTGCAAATAAACATTGTTCCATCCATCATGGAATTACAGTAAGACGCAACAAGTCAAGCACCTCTGCATAATGGAAGAAAACTTCCGCGCTGGAACCAGCTCGTCAGCATAGCGGATAAGATAAGAACTCCCCATTCAGCACACTTCAAGGTAGAGGGATAGCAAAATGGGGTAACGAATTACACAATGCTGAAATTCTGTGCTACAACACTCACCACTCCTGTTGTCCATGAGGTCGCTGTATCCGTGTAGGAAATCTTTCACCAATTGAGCCATTTTGTTTGTGTGTCGGTTAGGTCGACTCCCTGAGCGAAAAAATACCCTGTCTGGTCAGTTTCTGCTCCGTCACTTCAAGATGATATCCTCACTGCAAAGAGTAGAATGACACCAAATAAGAATTTACAAGAAACAAACAGTTTTGGATAAGTAGGTACAATATTAAATAAGCGTATTACAACAGTGTAACAGTCATGAGCTTGGAAATGAAAATTTTTACATACAGGGTGTGTAAAAAGTAACCTACACACACAGTCAAAGTAATGTTCTAGCAGTAACGTCAACACTAGCAATACATAGCAAAAACTACATGATAGAAAGCAAATATTTATGGTTTAACTCCGTCCCTGTCTCTTATTTGCACTAACAGAAATTGTATATATACACAATGAACAATACTGGTCTTTGAGATCTGTGCCTGATATCACCATTCGTATTTTTTTTCCAAGGATGAAACCCTTGCTATGGAACTAAATGCTAGTGAAGAATACTATCTCGCGACAATAACAATTGCTCGTTTCTGGAGGGTTTTGTGAGCAGCGTGTGGTATGGGGAGCATTTAATTATCAAATTTCTCTCTCTTGGTGGAATCCATGAAAATAACCAAACGTGGTAGTCGGTAAAGTTGCAAATTCGTAGATATTTCTTACTGTACATTATTCCTAATTTTTTCATCCTCTCTTGTCATAGCCAGAATATGCTACAGGCTGACGCTAGTCGGGCAGACTTCTTGGGTACCTTCTGCTTTTTTCATTTACAATTATTGGAGGCTTCAAGTCGATATATATCTGATCGCACTTTTAAACCTAACCTTTGAAGTAGTCTCAATACATTTTGTGATGATACATTATGCTTTGCTATCACGATAGTTGGTTCAATGTTCTTAATGTCAAATTTAAAGTTTCAAACCTCCAATGCTTCGCTTGTGAACAAGGAATAACTTGAGAATGGTTGCATCCAAGAACAGACTCAATGCAATGATATTTAGCGTGTCTATGAAGATCCAAAAATAGCATTTTGATGTATTGGTTTAATTCTTTTTGCGCCTCATGTATGTACTAATTTAAAATTCTATCCAACACGTGTTTTCACTAGTCTAAATATTTGTCAGAAATCAAATCATAGTAGCCTTCCACCACATTCTTTCGTATTGTGGTCGAAGCTACTACAAGGAAATCACTTAATATCGAAAATGAAAAAGTGTTTTTTACACGTGCTTTTTGCCAACACTGTTTTTTGGTGATAGTAAAAATGTCTTTCTCTTATCATCCAGGATGTAATAAAATCAAAGGTCAAGAACACACATGTGCTTCTTAATTTTTAGCGCAGATTACAAGGAAAAAAAGCACTGAAAATACTTAACAGCTGGCTTACATAGAAAAACTGCAGTGAAGTTAATTTACACGTGGGGAATTTATTACATAAGAAACATATAATAACGTGATTCTTTGAAAAAAATGTGATTTATTTACATAAGCATAATTACAATATGTCTGTTTTCACTGTCGAGTTTTTGCAACTACAAGGTGCCGTTGCATTTCAATTTATGCTGGTCATATCTCATTTTTATACTTATCGTCATTCAAGGTAAACCAATGACTGTTCCCTACACCTCATGGAGACTCCTTTATGCATTCAACTTTGGAAATGCGAGTGGTGATATCAGGCACAGCAGGGGGGTGCTCGTTGCTATGTGAAGTACGTATGAATTACGCCATCTGGGAGGATCGGGTTTGACGCTGCTCGTTGCTATGTGCAGTAAGTTTGGTGCGGGGTACATTTAGCTAGTAACACGTCGCAAAAATCGGAACAAGCAGGTTGTTGATTTTGTAGCGTTCGATTTATTTTTGTTGTATGTTTGTACTTGTAGACTGCAATCATATCTAATTGTGCTGTAGCAAGCTATGAAAACTATAACTAGAAAACTAAAGGAACTGACATAAAATATCATAGATTTCCAGTCGATAATTGCGTAAGTAAACAGTGGATTCATGCTTGTAGACGAAATGTAAAAAAAATGCAAGTGTGCAGTGGCAATTATTGTGAAGAAGACTATGTGCGAGATCTAAAAGCAGAATTTCTGTATTTTCCACCAAAGAACGTGCTGAAGCCAACTGCAGTGCCATCGCTAAAATTACACCCAACTACTTTAGTACCAAATAATCGAGGAAATGGTGTATTTCTCCTAAACACTTATCTTCACAATATGATTCGCTTGTAGGACGTGTTGATAAGGTTTGCAGAGATGTACGCTACGAAAGATATGCAATAAGGAGACGTGCCCTAAACAAGCTAAAGACTATGCTGCCAGAAAAGAGAAAAATATATAGACGAAGGTATATGCACAAACTGCAAGCAATGGTTCGTTGTTGGAAAACATATTCAATCGTTTACAAAGGAGAAACACACGTTTGCATAATGAAGCAAATAAATTAAAGATTACAAACAACCTCTATCAACCTGCTTTAACTGAATAAAGAAGTTCAAAATCTACAACGTAACCTAACCGACAGTACCACAAGAAAAGTCATCAATATCTTGAAAATGTGTTCAACTAGTGCGAAGTACGTAGTGAGCCTAACTGATTTGTTATGTACATTTATGTAAGTCGGATTTATAATTATTAACACAGATCGATGTTGATTGTGATTTGTATGTTCACATTATTGTGAAAAACGTTGTCGGAAATGGGCATTTCGAAGATCGCGTACTAACTTTCACGCTTTTCGAAATGAAATTCACTTAGTACATCTTCAATTCGAGTTACATAGCGTTGTATGCACGATGGTAAATATTGCATGAGTAAATATTACACCCATCATTGAATTTTTTGCAACTTTGTTCAATTTTGGTATTTCACAAATACATTGTGAATAATTTTGTACCCTTGTACTTAATATAAACCAATGGATGTTACATTATTTCTTTGTAGTACATTTCTGTCAAAAAGAGCAAGATCTAAGATTAGTGTAATGCAAGTTACTTCGTTAATGTACAAATGTGTGTCGCATATCAACCTTGGAGTATATTTTCCGGTTATACAACTCAGACATACATGGAAATGGAAATGGAAAATCTGCGACAAAGTCCTTTAACGAATAATAATTCGTACACTTGCACGGTCAATCATTGTGAGTTCATGTAACTTTTCTCCTTTATTGTTTAATTAAACTAAGAACTAAGACATTTTCATGGATATTCTCAAAGCGTTTCATTTAATGTATGATCATAAATCTATTTCTATAGGCTTGAATTAGTAGGTTTCGAGTAGGTTAAGTTAGTGAAATTAGTACTTGTATACTTTGGCTCGTCTTCTGCACGCATGTGTATGTAAAGTTCTTAATACGAAAAACTAGAACTATGACAACGATAACTTGCAGCCAAATTTGAACCAGATAAATTTAAAATATCTGCATATTACAAACTGGAATTGAGTTTTCAAAGTCTGAAACTACTATCTTACAAACTATTTCGTCATTCTTCCTCCACATAAAACTTTCCAATAATTTTTTGCATGTGGAACTTTGACCCGTAAATTGTTGTACAGTAAATAAATATATGAAGAAGGTTGGGGATTCTTTCGAATTTAGAGTAATTTTCAAATGCAGAGTAAAATTTTATCTAGATTGTATATTGCTTCTTTCACTTGATAATTTGAGAAATAAAGTTACATTATGGAGAATGGTAAAAATTGGATTTTAAGTATATCAGTATTATTTTAATACTTTCTGATGTTATGTAAAATTTGAAATGTTCTTGGAAATGATTGCAACGTTCTGAATAAATAAGAAGTAACTATTCAGTCAGAAAACTAAATATTAGGCTTTTATACTGCGTTGTGTTAAATGTTGTAAATAGATTATACCGGACTACTACATTACCTTCTCTATCTGAAAGCCTGATGGCTTGCTCTGGTCACGTGACTAAACGTCAGCAACTGGAGGCGAGATAACTGCCATGTTTGATTTGCTTCTTGGGAATCAATGTTGGACCTTTTTAGTGAATGTGGAATTGTAATGAAAATTTATGAACTGTATTCGAGTTTACATGACGTGTAAATATGCTTAAATGTACAAAAGGTATTGCGTATAAGTGTTGTGTGCTCAATTGCAGAGGCAATTATGGTGAAAAAGGTAAGAGTAACGTTCACATTTCTTCAAGATGTTGCTGAAAATGAGAAATGTGTAGGGCAATTCCATGTGATTCCTACGAAAAAATGCAACTTAAGTAACAAAGATTCATACTCATAAATAAATAACAGAAATAGTTCATGATGTAAAGATTTCATGTGTCCGGAATAGGCATCTAATGCGAGTGTACTCTTAGATTTGGTCAATTTTAATCTCTTGTGAACAGGTTTTTTTTTTTTTAGAAATATCAAATAATTTATCTAAATCTGAATTACAA
Source organism: Lepisma saccharinum (assembly GCF_977018435.1). Lineage (NCBI taxonomy): Eukaryota > Metazoa > Arthropoda > Insecta > Zygentoma > Lepismatidae > Lepisma > Lepisma saccharinum. The sequence goes on along the minus strand of NC_139229.1, from coordinate 74,537,123 downwards.
CGTTAAGATGTGTTGTTGCTTATGATTGCAAAATAATTTGTTTCAAGATTTAGTCAACGTTTAAAATATTACGGCCATATCTACCAAAGCAGTTTGTTAGTGTAACTGTTATGCAAGCATTCGATAAAATATTCATATAATTTACACAAATTTTCAGTTTCAAAGTATGCATAATGAAAGAAAGCTATACAACTGGTCCAAATTGATACATGTGTACATTTACATTCTTATTTTACTCCGCTTTTATGCTTCTTTAGGCTAATCGAAGGCTTATGGAAGATACGAATATGTTATGAATTCAAATACAAGGGTACGACGTGTAACAAGAACTTTGATGAAATATTCGTGTGCAAAATTATCCAAGAATATATTACTTATGTTTCAAACACAAATGTTTTCACACAGAAAGCATTTTATTACCTAGCTATGTTAATATGAACTACAAGTGTAATACATTTTATAAAATTGTTTCATGTGAACTGTTATTCTATTTTTTGTCTTTGTGAAGCTTCGATGTTCGTAATTTTGATTATTAAATCAGTGTTAATGTTTCATAATTCACTAACATTCTTCACGATTTTATTAACAGAGTGTAAACACAGTGCAAGGAAATATTCCAAATGTTTATTTTCCAAATGAACGCTAAGATCGAAGTATTAATCTGTTTTTTTTTTCAATAAAAATGTTGAAAAACTGTCACACATCCTACTAACGACAATCAAAAGATTCAATTTGTTTAGATTATATTTCGTTCAATAAAGTCAAAAGGGTCGAAATTACAATGTGACAAGTGATTTAGGTTTAGTCTTTATTCTTTATTCACATAAATGTAACATTGCCCTTGTACCAATTTCTTTCACATTTGCTGAGAGGTTATAGAAATTAAGTTTTTGTATTGAGATTGTATAGCTACACAGAATATCTGCATTATCTGGTTGATTAATTTTGGGTAAAGTTAAAGAAAATTTAATTGATTAGATATCTTGGCAAGTTTACGGTCGACCTAACATGTGGGATTTTGATTTAATCCATTGATTTTTACATACAAAAGTTCATACAAAAGCTGTAACGAGTGTTACTGTAGCTGACAAATATTTCGGATAATATTTTTCAAAGAAATACAATGCTTAATTTTTTCCGCCAGGAAGTTTCTAACGGTTTTCAACTCTTTCTTTGTGCTATGGAAGGAATTTTTGTTATGGCCATAGTGACTTACTGAATGAAAATTTCAGTGTAAATATTCAATATTCTACTATTTTCGTCGGGAGGGTAAATATCAAAATTTAACATCATAAAATAAATTAATATACCTTAATTCTCTACAATAAAAATACGACAATGGGTTTACACGACCGTTAAGACGATCGCCTACAGATGATGACGTGTTGACCGAGCGCTGCGGCCTGAATCTCAAGATGGTCTTGACTACTATCGGATTAAAAATTACGGATATTCAAGTTTGGACTCCAATTAAAAATTAATCAGTAGTATCACATAAAAACTAGTTACATTAAAATTCAGCTTATTCAATTCTGTGTCAATCTATAGTTACCAATTTTTTTTTATTATGCCTTCTATTTTTATCGTCGTGAGAACAAAATAGGATTTTTTTTTAGTTTGGCAAACTATCGCTCTCCTTGAGATTCTATAAATAAAGAACAGGTGTGTTTTAATTTGTAGATTAAATATTATATAATTTATTTATTATCCAAACTCTAATATCCATAATTTATAATCGGATAGTACTCCTGTGACGTTCTGTGGGGCCCGTAGTACCTCGGAGGCCTCTGTCGATCTCCTTGGCGTAGTGGTTAGCACATCGCGCTTCGACGCCAGGGGTCCCGGATTCGAATCCAATCGGGTAAGACATTGATTTGTCCTTAATGACAAAATTGAGAAATTAGTAAATGTGATAGTATATGTGAAAACAAATATTGATTGATTGATTTGCTTCATTTTACTTCGCTTCTTGTGCCACTTTTGGCTAATTTGCGAAGATAGGGATGAGTGATGAAATGATGAATGAACACTCACAAACATCCATGCCCATGCCAGGATTCGAACCCAAACCTCTGGCGTTGAAGTGCGATGTGCTAACCACTACGCCAAGGAGGCCGGCTTGTGCAAACAAAGAAAGAGATCGAAAGGGAGGGGGGACTACCTCTTATCGGTTTTCCTTTCATATTTAAAAAAAGACAGAAAAGCAAAAATAAACCAAATCTGTCAATCAATTCTTTCTTTGTAACTCTTTCACTATGCAATTCTACTTTAGCATGCAACGTTTCTTATTAAAATCATAATACGATTTATGAAATGATGAAATCTGAAATTCTAATGGGAACACGGACAACCTTCTTTGTAATATATCGATCAGGTTTCAGAAACATGAATTTTTACAATACGTTTGCATGTGCAATTTTCCCTCTTTTAAAAGTAGCATGTTTTAATTATGTTACTAATCATTAAAGGAATACCTCAATACCAGCCCGAAGTATGATAATTAATATTTACCCCTCAAAGTAATGAAACACTTTCCCTCTCTGAAACTCGCATAGAAATTATAGCGGCCGTTTGCTTCGGCCAAGCCCCGAACGAACATAACCGAAGGGGCACCGAGCATAACCGATCCTCCCACATGACGTCATGCTCTCGTGCATGATCGGCAATTTTCGGATGGCGCTACCTTATAGTATATTAAGTTACCTTGCAGGCACAGATCTCCAAATCCAGAGGAGAAGGATTCCATCCATCTGAGGTTTCCTACATATTGTTTGTTTGATTTGTTGTTTTACGTCCACTTTACGCACAGATAAGCTAATCGAGGTGAAATGAAATTATAGGTGATTATCAATGTGGATTTAATGTAACAGATCAACTACAGATCAAATTTTTCACATCAGACAGACACTTGAGAAAAAGTGAGAATATAATCAAAATGTCCATCAGCTATTCATTGATTTCAAAAAAGCATATCATTCGGTCAAAACAGATAAAATATATAATATATTAGTCGAGTTTGGAATACCTAAGAAGATTGTTAATATGATAAAAGTATGCACCAGTGAAACAAAGTAAAATTCGTGTGGGTATTAATGTGTCTGACAAATTTACAATTCATGATGGGTTAAAACAAGGAGATGCATTCTCCATTGCTCTTTAATTCTGCCTTAGAATATGCTGTTAGGAAGGTAAAAGAAACTAACGAAGGACGAAAATTAAATGGTGTGACTCAGTTGTTAGCATATGCAGATGATATAGACTTATTAGGGGATGATATAAATACAATTAAGAATAATGAAAAACTAAATATGCTGACCAAGGCAGTAATTTATTTTATTAAAAACATAAACTAAAACGTAACGTTTCAACCTTCTAGCAAGGTCTTCATCAGATTCTGTATCAAGTACAAAACTTTACGTTACGTTTTAGTTTATGTTTTTAATAAAATAAATTACCGCCTTGGTCAGCATATTTAGTTTTTCATAATCATGGAAACAAGGCCTAATGGTGTTATAAGAATAATGCTAAAATATTTTTCAAAACTGCTAAAGAGATAGGTTTGGAAGTTAGCAAAGAGAAAACTAAATATATGCTTACAGGCCGAAACCAAGTGTTAGGTAATAATCGAAATCTAATTATTGATAACAGCTCATTTGAACCAGTTTCCAAATTCAAATACTCAGGAGTAATATTAACAAATGCAAATGATATTAAAGATGAAATAAAAAGTAGGCTTAATTCAGGAAATGCATGTTACTTTTGTCTTCTAGTTTAATACGTAAGAAACTAAAAGTTAAAATATACAAAACAGTAATTTCGCCTGTAGTATTTATATGGGTATGAAACTTGGTCCCTTACATTGAAAGAAGAACATAAATTGAGAGTATTTGAAAATAAGATCCTCAAGAAAATATTTGTACTTAAAAGGGATGAGGAGACAGGTGAGTGAAGAAGGTTACATAATTTAGAACTACATAATTTGTATTCATGTCCAGTTATTATTAGAATAATTACATCAAGAAGACTTAGGTGGGCAGGCCATGTGGCACGAATGGGAGAGGAAAGAGGAGTTTACAGGATTCTTGTTGGATAACCTGATGGTAAGAGACCTGTAGGAAGGCCAAGACGAAGATGGAGGGACAACGTTGAGATGGACCTAAAAAAATCGGTAGGGATGGAAAAGAGTATATAGATCTTGCTCAGGGTAGGGAGAGATGGAAGGCCTGTGTTGCTGCCGCCATGAACCTTCTGGTTTAATAAGGCTAGAGAGTGAGTGAGTTAGGCTAATCGAGCCTGGGCCTATAGTTTAAAGTGGGATCCGCACCACTGTCTAATGTGCCTTCACTGGATCATAGGCGTGCGCAGACCCTCTGAATAAGGGGGCAAAAGTCTTGATGAATATTATATATATATATATATATATATATATATATATATATATATATATGATGCAGCAACATAGAGGCGCCATAACGAATATATAAATTGTCTTTGAAATGTGCGGCGCTCCTTTTTCTCCAATAAATGTGTTCATGCATTTAAGACAAAATTTTAACAGATAGAGTCCGAATTAGTAGTCATAACTTCTCTGTCTGGTAATTTACAATGCATTGTAAATAATAAAAAAAAGTGCGAGCGAAGCGACCAAGAAAATTTTTAGATCCTAATTTTTGCAAACTTAAAACAATATTGATTTAGTATGGCACAAAAAATTTCATAGGGCCCATGGGATTCTGTTTTACATTTATTTTTCATTTAGATCGTTCGGCGCCCAGGGCCAACTCCCGTCAACCCCTAGCTACGGCTCTGAACGTGATAATGCTAAAAAGAAAAGAAAAGAGCAGATCGTGCGAGCGAAGCGAGCAAGAGAACTTTACGAAATCTATTTTTATTTGCATAACATTTGATATCGAGGGAGCAATTGCCCCTTTGTTCCCCCCTGCAGGTCCTCTTGGCCGTCTAGAAGAAATAATGCAAGAAAGACGTGAAAACTAATTTCATCTTGAGCATCCTTTTGTTCTGCTACTCTTAGATTCTACTAGTCTTGCTATCTTTTACCTCAACGTTTGTCCCCCTACAATTGATTTCTGTGCAAGATTGGGGAGGGGCAACGCCCATTGCCCCCTGTGGTTGCGTCACTGCACGCCCTTCTCCCGTAGTTGCTAATAGACTTGAAAATACTTGATTTTCTTTAAGAGCATAATATCGTTTAATAACGGCGATAAGATTCATCTACACTAAATTTATAGGTGTAACTATGATAATGTAGGGATACGGACCTCTGGAAGGTGAGCAAGGATGGTCATACCTCCCCTTTAGAAAACGAATGTGAACCTAATAATACATATATCACACGTATAATTTGATTTCAGTCATAGTAAGTTACATTAATGCCATAATTTCAAATTCAAGTGGTGTTTTTTGAGGGGTAACACTTATTATCGGCGTAATATGCCCCATGGAAAAATACCTTGCTTCTCCCTCAGTGGAAAGAATCTGCCCCCCGTGCGCATGCCTATGCATCGAACCCGAAACCCCTTGCTTTCAAGGCGACGACTTTACCACTATGTCGTCGGGGAGGCCCAAGTTTCCTACACATGTCTATGGCTTGAACGACTGTTTTATATTGAAGCCCATTATTCTCGGTCCGCTACTTGATATTTCAACATTTGAAATACTATATCAAAGCAATTAAGCTTATAAATTCCGCCACAATGTCGCTAATGTATACGCACCAAAGCATTAGTAGTGATAAAATTTGGGTACATTAAACCAAAAAAAATCCAATAAATGTCCACAAATTTAACTTCTTTTGTAGATATAAAGTCTATTTGGACACGAAAATTAATAACGATACTTTGAGAGCGAAATATTGTTTGCACTAAAGAGCATTAATTAATTCGGTTACGAAAAAAGAATAGGCTGTAACTTTCACACCAGAAGTAAAGTAGTATATTCTGTACAGTGGGATCCCCGAGTATTACCGTGCAAATACCAGCACCATGTTTGTGCACTTTATTTGACCCAATAAGAGCTTCAAGAATTAAAAGAAAACTCAAAACAAGCTGTTTACAACTTCTGCACCAGTGTACATAAAAATCCATCGCTTAAAAACACACAGGATGTAAGAGAAAAACTAATGAAACTAGTCATGGACAATTTGCACGGTAATACTAATGGATCCCATTGTAACAAGTATTGTAACAGAAGCTGCTGTGAATAAGTTTCATTGTGATACATATTACATCGAAGTTTCTTAATTAATTACAATATATTTCTGTACGTTAATTTTGTAACGCACAAATAATGCAGTTAGTTTCAATTTTATATTATTGCTGCTTTAATTTATTTATGTTTAGAAAAAATATGAAAAATAGCAGGTACCTTCGTGCTTTATTACGAAAAACGTGAGTGCACGCTCAATCTTGCGAGGTACAACCAACAGCAAAAGTAATAGTAGGCAAATTGTCCATTTTCGTTCGGTCCACAATGTGATGGTACTGTATTGAAATAAAAAATGTCAATAAGCAAGAGACATTTGCTTCGCATCAGAATTTTATTCTTTAAAATAACGCAGGATATAGAATAAAAGAATGAGAATAGCGATGGACAAGTTGCCTACTAGTAACTTTGCTGTTGGCCGTATGTATATAGATTGCTACCTCCTTCCAATAATTCAATAAACACGAATGAAGGACAAGACACTCGGTTGTGATGGATTGTTCCTAATTCTTCGATCGCAGTAACTGCTGATTCATTTCACGCAAAACAACGATACAGTTTTGCTTTCAATTTGCTTCGGGTCGAAAATGTAATAACTCATCCAACAAAATAACATGATGTAAACAGTGATTAGTGTCACTGAAGCGTGAGTTTCTGTAATGAGTGGGTAGATTAATACGTGGGATAATTATAAGGGGCAGAGTGAGAACAAGTGAAAGTACTACATAATGAATTTACTCGTTCTTTCTCATCACGTATTTCTTCGTATTTTGCGTCGCGTTTATGATTTTGAGTAATACTATTCAGCAAAAGTTAAAAAACGGTACCGTTATGGACATTCGTGAATGAATCGGGAGGAAGAAAGAGGGGAAGACGAGAGAGAGGAGGAAGAAAGAAGGAGAGGGTGGAAAGAACAAGATAGAGAGAGAACAGAACGAGGGGAAAGAAGACAGAATGAGATGGGAAAGAGAGGGAAGAATGAGGGGGAATAGAGGAATGAAAGAAAGAGAGAAAGAACAGAACGAGAGATGAAGAAAAGAAAGAACACAACGAGGGAGAAAGCGAAAAAGCAGGTGTAGAGGAGAGAAAACAAGGGGGGAAAGAGAGAGAGAGAAGAGTGGAAAGGTGAACGAGAAAGAAAAGAGTGGAGGAGGAGCGAGGGAGAAAAAGAGAGACAGAGGGGGGATAAAGTAGAAAGAGGAGGAAGAGGGGAGAGGGAGGAAAAAGGGGAGAGGAAGGAAAAAGAGGGGAGAGGAAGGAAAAAGAGGGGAGAGGAAGGAAAAAGAGGGGAGATAGGAGAATGATGGGGAAAAAGGGGAGAGAAAAGGAAAAGATCGGAGGTAAGAGGAAGGAAAAAGAGGAGAGAGGAATAATGAGCGGGGAGAATGAAAAAAGAAGAGAGATAAAACAGAATGAAAAAAGGATAGAGAAAACAAAGAGATCGAAGAGAAAGACAAAAGAAGAGAATGACTACGGGAGAGAATGAGGGAACGGAAGAAGGAATGAAAGAGGAAGATAGAATGAAAGTGAGAAACATAAAAACAAAAAACGAGAGAGAGGAGAAATCTAAAACCCATGACCTCCCGAAGCTGTGCGCACCTGAAAATATTCCACCCAAGCGTTGAGCTCACCAAGAGGGTTCATACACCAGAGTCGTGCGAGTCAACGGACTACTGTTTATCAAATTTATGCAGCTGTATGCCGAGCCGTAAGAATCTTGCTAAATAAACAAGAAAAAAAAACTTACACAAGCATCAGCCGTACAATAAATATCCCATCTCCACTAGATTCCAGGATGAGGAACATACCACAAGAATCTCCACTACAGGCCTTGAATCCACTGAGAGGTCTTTCACTTCTCCAGATTGTTTACGCAGATACGGGAACTTTCCTTACAACTTTCACTCGGAGTTATACTCGTCTGTAAATATGAGTTTTCCCATCACCTCCTCCTACAGACTCATGAAAAACTTTTCCGAACATGCAACAGCGGAATTCCACATGCACACTGTGGTGAATGGAAGTTGGAACCAGTAAATCTATTTGTACTGGAGTAATCTGTGCATGCGGCATGGTTGTCCAGTTCCTGTTCATTGAATGTTGCACGTTTATCACTGCATGCCATAGTGGCGTGTTGCTTAGCGTGAACAAGCAAGCAAGTAATGATGATGAGTCAATTTACATATGCGTGGAATACAGATATTGATTACTTATTCTTCTCATTTTTCTTTTACTTTAATCTTTTTCCACTTTTCTTTTAATATATACTCCCTAGCATCCTCCATCATTCTCAGAATCTCTCTTCTTTCTTACTTCCTATCTTCTTGATTAGTCGTGTTCTTTTTGTTTCCTCTACCGCTTTTTACCTCATTTCCTTATTTCATCTCTCTCTCTCTCTCTCTCTCTCTCTCTCTCTCTCTCTCTCTATCTATCTATCTTTTCTCCCTCCATCTCATTCCTCCTCTCTCGATTTTATTTCGCCCCCTATCTCGCTTTACGATCTAATTTCCTCCCCCCTCAAGAGAGGACAGAAATGAAAGATGATCAAGATAGTAAAGAAAAATGAAGAGAAGGAAGAGAAATGAAGGAAGATGAAGAGAGGACAGAAATGAAGGAAGAAGAAAATAAAGAAATTAAGGAAGAGGAAGAAGAAAATAAAGAAATTAAGGAAGAGGAAGAGAAGAAAGAGAAATTAAGGAAGACGAAGAGAAGAAAGAAAGTAAGGAAGACGAAGAGAAGAAAGAAATTAAGGAAGATGAAGAGAAGAAAGAAAAATTAAGGAAGATGAGAGAAAGAAAAATGAAGAAAGACGAAAAGAGGACAGAGAAATGAAGAAAGACGGAGAGAAGAAAGAGAAATTAAGGAAGAAGAAAAGAAAAATTAAGGAAGAGGAAGAAAAGAAAGAAAATTAAGGAAGACGGAGAAAAGAAAGATAAATTAAGGAAGACGAAGAAAAGAAAGATAAATTAAGGAAGACGAAGAAAAGAAAGATAAATTAAGGAAGACGAAGAAAAGAAAGATAAATTAAAGAAGACGAAGAAAGGAAACAGAAATGAAGGAAGATGAAGTGAAGAAAGATATATAAAGGAAGATGAAGAGTGGACAGAAAATGAAGGAATATGAAGAGAAGAAAGAGAAATTAAGGAAGACTAAGACAAGAAAGGAAAATGAAGGAAGATCAAGAAGTAGGAACGAGAAATGAAAGATGATCTAGAAAGAAGAAAGACACATGAAAGAAGATCAAGAAAGAGGAAAGACACGAAAGAAGATCAAGAGAGAGAGAGGATCTTTTTTCGTTTTCCTTATTTTTTCTAACTTGATCTTCTTTCATCTCACCCCCGTCTATTCTCTTCCTTTCTCCCGCTCTCTATTCCTCCTTTTCCTCACTTTCCAGTTTCTTTCACATCTCGTCCCTATTCCGTGGTTGCAAATGCACGCAAGTAAACAAACATATTCGTGAAAATACAACCTTAGACGTTGCTCTTTTTTTTTTACGTGCATGCTATCCGCTATCGAACAAGGCCATCTCAATTGCAATGGTGATCGGTCACGGTAACTTAACGGCGACAAACTGTCTAGTTCACAAATATCCTTGATAATACAATCAAGCTACATACGCCGGACAGTCAAGTCATTATGAAAAGTTGACAACTTACATGCGATGTCAGTGACATGATCATTACATGTCACGAGCGTCAGTTTTCCTCTTTTTTTGTGTGACGTAGTAAGTTTTCAAACTAACAAAACTCTCTTAAAGCGCAATTGTGTTAAACAGGATGATCGCAGAGTTTCCTGCACTTCTATTCAACATAATAAAAAATAACTTTCCACATAATTTATCGATCACTCGTGAGCTGATTTTGCCCATTTTCATTTCTCTTTATTCCTTTGTAGTAAAGTATAAGGTTCAAAGTTTTAAATTTGTTTCATGCTATTTCCATTTGATTTGGTTTAATTTAGTTTTTTCTGCTACTTTTGGCTAATCGTCAAGATGAGAATGAATGATGATAAGACAAGATGGATGATGTATGCTGTTACGAGCTTGATAATTCATTTTTATAGTGCCTTTTTTGCATAATCTTGCCTGAAAATACCATTTATTGGTATTTTTTAGTATGTGCCTGGTTTACTACGTTATTCACTCCACACTACACTGTATGAGGTAATCTTGTTTTGTGAGAATCCCTTTATCAATACATAATTTAACCACTCTTCATTGTCGTCGTCGCGATTGGAGACGCAAGAATAAGAAAAACAAAAGAGGATACAAAAATTGCAAGTCAATATGCGTGCAACTCAATTAAAGAGAAGCTCACTTCCTATTTTGGCACCCTATTTTAAAGTGTTTATTTTCCTCACTTGGTGCCCTGTTTGCCTGAATATTTTACAAATTCTAATGCCTATATATCCGCACCCTAGTCATCACTTATGAATTATCAACAAAGTATACAAAATGTGAAATTTCGAAGGTCATATTTTGATAGCAAAGTACACAAGCCTTTGAAAAACACGAGCCTTCCGATATAACTTTGTCCAATAATTTTCTAATTTACATTACTAGAAGTATTTTTCTTTTTTCAATTAATATAAATTCATGAATTTACCGAGTTTGTTCCTTTAAGTCCACTTTATGCACAACAAAGTGGATTGATTTAAATCAAGTTGATTTAAATCGCGATTTAAATCAGCTGGTAATTTTCAAACTATCATTAAAACAATCTAAGAAAATCAGCTGCAATGACTATAAAAATATTTAAGTTACTATTTTAAGTTACAATTATACAGCACATCCAGAATGTTTTATTTTCACTGGAAGAAAGGTTAATGAAATTATTGTAGTTTCATTAACACATTCAACAATATTTCCATAATAGATACAGTATCAGAAACAGAAAAATGTATGTTTACGTACATTTTTTATTTGCTTTAATCAAACTGTTCAAATATTTTACAGGGTCGTTTACTAGAAAAAGCCTTTCTATAAAAAAAAACATATCTATTGCATGGTGCCAAAACCCACACAAGCAATTTTAAGCGTGATTTAAAAAACAACAACAAGAACAACAACAAAAAAAAACATTTAAATAAAAAATCAACTTTCTTTAAAAAAATAATAGTCATTATTTTTATCCACCCTGATGCACACAGTGAAAAAGTGCAACGAACTGCATGGACTACAACAGCAACAATACAACAATTCTTATTTATTGTATATATTTACTACATATTAATTAGTTATAATAGAAATACGTATAGCACCAATGCAGGCATGCAAATAAAACAAAATATAGAAGTCCGAAAACTTCAAATTTTCCGAAAATTATGTAATATGAAAAAAGTTGATTTGCCGGGGTTAAACCAAATAACATGGGAGAATACGCCACTGGGCTAGTATGGCCGAGAATGTGCAGTCATAGGTTCACGCGGGCCTCGTGTCCTCATAGCACAGTGCAGTCCCCATACACCTATGTCTGAACTAAAATATCAAGTTTTCAAATAAATGCAAGACATCTTACAGAAATTTATGTTGAACGCAAGTATCAATAATGAAGGGGTCCCAAGTTCTGAATAATGGGTTAGTGTGTCCTTCCGACGTGCGTCCCAGATTCGAGTCCTGGCGTGAGCATGGGTGTTTGTGAGTCTCCCTTCACAAAATTCACCTAATCGTCACTCATCCTCATCGTTGCGATTAGCCCGAATAAGCAGAAAATCAAAGTAATAACAACAAAAGAAAATACTACTTGCGAAAAATGGATATTTTCATTACATGTATCTTTAGACATCAGGCAGTCTCAACTCCACTTACCTTTCAGTTCAGCAGAGTTCGAACGACACGCGAACCGAGACGAGATATTCATTTGCAACGCAAGCAACTGTTACACACACCACATCACCTCACATGCACGACAGCACACTGAACGAGAAAGTGGTGACGCGAATTTCGGCCAAGTGTGAAGCGCCGATACCATATGGACTCTGCTGTGACGTAACAGTAAGCCTTGCGGTGAGGTGCAAAGAACTCTTAAAAGCACATATGACAAGGTATCACATGAGCGTTAACTGTTCTCTTTGTTCAGTGTTGCCAATGCAGAAGTTAAGATAGTTCTTCTTATGGTAAGATGAAGGCAACTTTATTACGTATCCAAACCAGTTGCGCAATATCTGCTTTTCTTACAGTCTCGTCAACTTCAGAAACGTAGCTAGGGGGCGGCGGTCGTAGACCCTGGGAGCCGAACGATCTAAATTTTAAAAAATTTAAAAGATAATGCCATGGCGCCCCATGAAATTATTTGCGCCATATTAAATCAAAATGTTTTCAGTTTGCAAAAATTTGGATCTAAAAATTTTCTCGCTCGCTTCGCTCGAAGTGTGTTTCTTTTCTGTATTGCATTGTAAATTACCAGAGAGAGAAGTAACACCAACTATACATCAGACTGTTGCTGCTAAACAGGTTTGTCTTAAATGTATGAATAATTGTTTGGAGGATAAGGAGTGAGCACGTTTGAGAGACAATTTATGCCAGTTTTGCTGTTGGTTTGTTATGAGGTGGATGAATTGATTATGTAATTTATTTAAATAATATGTTATGTACGTATATGTATTAACAAAAATGAATACGTACACAATTTTGTGTTAGCATGTTGCACATGAAAGTTAAACGCGTCATATACGTACAAAAATAATTTAATTTCCTCCTGTTGTTCCTGAATATATGTTTATATTCAAACTGCGTTCAGTGTTGCATGAAATATTGGAAACATATTTAAATTATACAATGGATTTCAACAGATGAATTGTTTAAAATAAAATACAGTACGAAATGAGCGCAGATGAACGGAAAACCTTTGGTATTAACGGAAGAAGGGAAAATGATATAATTGCATCAATATGGAATAGCTATATGTTGGAAAATGTTTGAAAATATGGAAACTATATGTAAAAATAATTAAAATTTGTAAAATATGTGCAAAAATATGGAAAATAAAAATAGCTTTTTTCGAGCTTATACATTACAATTCGAAAAGGTAAAACATGGATGTGAGCATCAAATGAAGATATGTACACCTCTGACAAAAATCTTGGAATATTGTTATATTATGCACAAGTTTTGAATATTGTTACATTAGGCAATAGGTGATAGGCACGGTGGCATATGTCGGCGAAAACACAAGCACGTCCAGTAGAGGGACAGTTACCATGTGACTATCACCTAATGCCTAATTCTAACAATAGCCCATACCTTTTGTGAGGAGTGTATTTACACATAAACTCGTTCCCTGATCATTAGGTTTCACTGCACCAGCACGACAATCAACAAGCTTAGGAGGCAAGAATTACACTCAACACGCTTCACCAGCGGGCTCACCGCATTAAGGTGCCGGCCCCCGTGGCGGAGTGATTAGCACATCGCGCTACGGCGGCAGGGGTCCCGGGTTCGAATCCCGATCTGGCATAGATGTTTGCGAGTGTCTATTCATCAATTTCATAATTATCATCACTCATCCCCATCTTCGCAAATTAGCCAAAAGTGGCACAAAAGCGAAGTACAGTAAAATAAAGACATTAAACAATCACCGCATCAGGGAAAGGAAACACCACACAAAGCACCAGCTTAATTCGTACACAGCATAGACCATCCGAATATCGAAGCGAGGACATCAAACAACAATCGATACGCCATGAAGGTCCGCAGTTGCGTAAAGTAGACCGGACTAATTTTACGGAATTTACGATATTCGGGATCGGCAAATGTCGAATCGTGCAATCCGCATTCTGCACGAAGGACGGATCGATGTCGGGTTACCTCATGTGCACATGGTGGTGAAACGTTGCTATTAAAAATGGATGCAATGCGATGTTTACAGCACACTGTCGTCATGGAAATATTCAAGGATGTTTACACAATGAAGCTGGAGAAAAATTTTACTTAGTCATCAGATTGGAACCAGTCTGCTGTTAACGACAAATTATTGCAACCTCGCATAAAAAAATAGGCCTTGTAAGTAACATCAATATCCTACCGGGGAAAAGGAGTGCACACATGGATATAATCAGGAAATTGCTGCTAACAGCACTATTTTGTTACAGTGTTTTTCATAAGTCGCGCAATTCGAACTTGAATCGTTGATAACGATAAAACTCGAAGAGGTACTCATATTTTCGGAGAAGTGAAGTTCTTTAATCTAGGATTAGCGAAGGCTTAGACGTAACTAGTGGGAGAGGGCTTGTAATCTGAGCTCCCAGGGAAAGATTTGGGATTTCTCCTTTGACATTTATATATAGCATATATACAAGAATCGATTCGATTAACTCCTAATTACACTATGTGATAAGTGATTTTCCTACAAGTTAGGCCGTGAACATTGGTTGTTGACAAAGTGTTCGCAAGTCAATCAATATTATAAAAATGTAGCGTCTAAGTTTTAACCGACTGTATTGAAACTAGAATTAAATACGCACCATCCCTAATTTATATATCGTAAAGTAACTGCAACAGTAACTGGTGCTAACCTTACTTCTATTGCAAAAAGTAAGTCTGCTCCTTACTTTTAAGAGTATCCAGTTAGAGTTAGGATTCCTCCAGAAAAAAAATAACTTCCTTCTAACTAGTTACTTTCATGGGCGTCCGGAAGGGGGCAAGGGGGGGCGTGCCCCCCCTGGAAAATGAAAGTCAAACCAAAAAATATGTATTTCACACATATAATTTCATTTTAACCACAATTATATGTGTTAATTATTGCATGAACACCATAAATTCAAATTTAAGCAATGTTTTTTAGGGAACAACACTATTTTTGGGGAAAATTTCCCTTCGTTTGCCCCCCCCCCCCTGGAAAAAATACCTTCCTTGACGCTCCCTGGAGAAAATCCTGCGGACGTCCTTGGTTACTTTCAAACACTGATATTTCACAGCGTATTGTCCTTGGGAAAACTAACAGGTATGGAATTGTGAAATACCATTATAATGCATTTTGTGCACTGATTTGGAAAGAGGGCACAAAGTAATTAGCAAATTCCTCACACAAAGTATTATCTTTTCACATCTTCGTACTCATTATTGTCTCGGCATCCTTCATGTTAAAAAAATATGCTGCAAGAGAGACAATTTCCAACAATTAAATAATTACACCTGGCCTTGGAAAAACTCATTTGCGTGAAGAAAATAACTCGCATCCTGCATTATACTGCTCCATGGTGTCCCATTCGCTTGTAATCGTTCGAGTCTCTCAGCCTCTATATAGCACTAGTATTTTAGTGGTCCTGCTCGAAAATGGTTTATCGAAAAAAAATGCGAAGTATAAGCTTCCACATGTTGTAACATGCGACACTGGCGCCGCAGCTAGTTTCAAATATGACTGTGGATACGGTCAAGCGTTCAGAACCCATGGTGGGCTGATTGACAGGAACGCATGTCAACTAGCTAGAACATCGTTTCTCAACCTATGGGGCGCGACCCATTGCTGGGTCCCGAGGGGGAGTTTGGTGTGTCGCGAAGTCGGGTTCGAAAATTTATTTACTGTGTCTTAAAAACCCCTTACATTTAAATTGCTAAGATATATTGTTTTAACAATTTAAATTCAACCCGTGTTGTACGTAGTCTAAACTCAACATTTCTCTTATTCGCGCTCTACCATTGCTTTTTACCGGCAACTTTATGATGTTTAATTCAACGAAATCTGACATCTATCGTTTACGTTTCGGTCGCAGCAATGAGTACGTATTACGTATGTCACATGCATGCCGACTTAAGGTGTCGCTTGATATTTCCGACTGCCTGTGTGTGTGTACGAGGTTGCAGACAGGTGTCAACTGTCATCAGTTAGACTAGAGTAAATTGGTCTTTTAAATTACATATTTATTTTTCTAGAATGAAGTATCTGCAATTTGTTTATGCAAGCGTAAAAGAGGACTTCTTAAAGTTCTCTATGTTAGCAACAATATGATTATAAACTGGATGGACACTCCTACAACAAATTCTGCCAGCGCCCATGCTTATGGGTCCCATCAAGTGTAATATGCTTCAATATATTTAAATGTGCGTTCAACGTAATTTGATTTCTATATTCGAACATTATAGGACAAATTAGAAGCACGTCTAATATCGTAGTATTTCGTTTATAAGTTATTAGTGATTTTCCAGAACACAAAAATTTACCGAGAAATGACAAACAGTATCTGGACCGACCAGTTCATGAACGAATAAACTCTCACGTAGAATGAAACTACTTCATTCAAGTACATTTCTAAATAATAAATCTGTACATTACTATGTGAACAAACTGGCGAAGTTTTATTTCAACCCCTCAGGTATTCAAATTAATATAAAGGTTTAAGAATATTCTCACAGAAACTGTTGTGTGCAATCAAAGTAAGATTTTGTTTGGAATGTATTGTGAATAAAAAATCTGTTTAAGTTGTTAAGGGAAAATGTCTTTCGCATACGGTCCTACTTGTTAAGTGCCTATTTTTGTGGCTATATTAACTTCGAGGCTCTATATACGAGTTCATTTAGGCTGTCACGGCTTACGTCATAGCAACAATATATTTTTTTTAGATTCATCCTAATCTAAGCATGAAGTCTACACATGACGAACCATACATCTCTTCCATCACGTGAATCCTTTGTAGTATCTGAAACAGCTAACAATGGATGTTTGTGAAATTAATTGTGGAACTTAAACATGGAAAGCACGTATGAACATTTTCTTCGACTTACGTAAACAGAATCTCCAATGTAAGCAAAAATGTATTGACTAGCAATCATTCTGGCATACGAAATCAAGTTTAGCATCTGGCACAACTAGCGGCAATATGTTACGATGACATCAGACATATGAGTAATTGTATAACGCTCACGTGAGGCTGAAGTCACTAGGGTATGGATGCAAATCAAAAAATGAAAGGTTATCTGCCTCATGCAAATTTCGCTTTACCAAAATCTGCACGACATTGCAGTCAATGGCGCATGGTCAGGAGTAAGTAATGCCCTCTAGATCCGGTTTAACAAAGCTATTTCATTGCATTTACAACTGCACGATTTTGATCTGGCCAAGGATACGGTTGTAATATTCAAAACTAAGTCTAAGAAAGGGAAGTAATTTTGATCCGCATAAAAATAACTACTTTTTCTTTTTATTATGTTAATGTCGCCAAATAGACACTTCCTCAACTTAAAACTAATACGTACTTTCGTGCTGTACCCATTTCTCCATTAATTATACGGAATACCGATTTAATGATAATAGTCGTGTGTGTTGATATTTGAAAGTAACAAGGTAAATGGATGTTTAAATATTGGTTTGTACCGGAAATGCAAATTACCGGCAAAAATCTTAATAACGGTAATTGGCACATAGTGCACATGTTCTGCGTAAAGCAATGGTAATGTTTAACAAGCTTCAATTACCGCCGAAGACCTTCACTCAACTATCGCCTTAGGCTTACATTGTCCTTACTTTGGCACTTCCATGTACCAAAAAAAATAGAGGATGGGAGGGGGTAAAAGTAAAACTGGTCATCTGTGTTACGTAATCACATATTAAAAGAATATAATAAACTACCAATTGGCCTTGATATTAAGTACGTAGTTTGTAACCACACCAATAATTATGAGAAATTTTGAAAACAATATAATCTTCCATCGACTTCATTGAGTGTAAACAGTTTCAGAAATAATTGCGTCAGAACTGTAAAAATAATGTAGGAATTTCCACATCTCCAAGAAAAGAGAATAGCTCACATATTAAATAAGGCACAGTTTAATTCATTTCCACTTTAAAAACAGCAAATGAATACAACGACTTCATTTCGGAGATCTTAAATGGTGATGACAAAAATGATGATACATTTCTCTTCCATTTTAGTGTTCATTTCGGAACGCAGGAAACATAAGAGGAGAAACGTAATGTCCAGAGTAAATTGTATCCTCGCATTCTACGAGTGTGTCAACTGAGTTTTTTTTCTGACAAAAGGGTTGGATATATCCTTACGTCTCTGTCAACGCATTTCTTTTGACAGTGCAAAGTGTAGGTGTTGCCTAATTTTACCACGATAAGCGAGCTTGATGTTAGGCAACGCACTCCACGGAAGCGGGTATTTCGGGATATAGATGTTATATATTTTTATTGCTGGTGACTGTACGTTGTTTTCTTAATAGAAAGAGGAAGTGCAATAGGATTACGTCGCACAACTGACAATATTACACCGCCTCCGCAAGCAATTATTACGTAGGCTGAGATGAAAAATTTCTTCCGCGTTGATGCAGGTAAGTGCCAACAGCTTGCTAGCAAATTGGACGATTAGAGATTACATAACGCCCTTCAGAGCAACTATTATGCAACTGGGTTAACTAGAGTCGGGGTGATATGTAATGAATTGCATTAGATAGTGCAAAAATAGTTGTGTAACAGTTGCGGAATTAGGTTGCATGGGATCCTACTAGTCCTTGAGCGAGTGCAAAATGTTTAGTAACTTTAGTTCTGTAATCAAAACTTGATCATTTTCACTGTAGCCTGCACCTCCTGCAGGGCATTATGACTGGACTGACTACATTCTCAGACACGATCAAAGTTTGTACTTAATTGATTTGGTGTTTTAAGTCCACCTTATGCACAGTAAGGCTAATCGAGACTGGACATACAGTTTAAAGTGGGATCCAAACCACTATGTGCTTCCACCGGGTATCGAACCCGGGACACCTAGGTTACAAGGCGACGACGCTACAACTGCGCCATCGGGAAGGCACAAGTTTGTACTTGAATAATATCTTCTTAAATAATTCCAAACAATTACGGAGCCAGAAAAAAAATTGTGAAAGTGTGTTTGGGCTAAAAATGCATTTATTTATCTAGTTTCTCCTTGTTTGCTCAAAGAGAGGTGGACAGGAGGTTTGGGCAACCGGGTGGCATCCCTTGTCATTTGTTCTGGTGTGACTAGTTCTAACTAGAGCTCGAAAATAGTTTCTTCATTCATCCCTTGTGCCAAATGCTATAAATTGCAACCCGATATGCACTAAGAACAAACATTAGGACAGTCTAGATCGCTGAACTTATTGACACTGGGTGTGGTGCAGGTGCGTTCCAGTGTCAGGCTGGTGCAAGGAAATTGTGTTCAACCAAGTAGACGATGTACGCAACAATAGTGGTGTTCAAGTTCAGACGATTCAACAAATGCGTGCCTGCCTATCTGCTGATTTCAACCTTCAATGTTCATTTTTATGGTTAGCACGTACACGTGACCATACACATCTCCATTCACTATCGCAGATGCGGTATATGGTTCCACATTTTTTATAGCAACTGGATTCCATGCACTACACGTTATTATTGGCATTCCAACCAGGGGCGTAAATAACATCCCCGCAACCCCCGAGATGCGGAGGGGGCGCACTAAGAATGATAAATTAAGAAAGACCAATAGTTCACAGACAGTTACTAGGATCCGCTACTAATTTCTGGTAGAAATATGAAGATGTATCTTGCACTGTAGCTACAGAAAGTGTTCGTTTTCAGAATGTAGTGTTAACTGAAATCAAAAGAAGAAACATATCGAACATCAGCGAAGTTTCAGAATTCCTCTTGATAGCAAACATAATTCTAGATAGTTGAATTCCTGACGTATCACTGCTTATATGATGTATTTGACCATACCTGTGACGTATTTATCAGCTGGGAGGTTGTTTTCCAAGCTAAATTGATCAAAAATTATTTGAGATGCACAATGGCAAGAGTATATAATATTGAGTGAAATGGCGCTGCCAAGCATCGAATGCGATCGGGCTCGACCAAAGTAGCACAAGCATTTCCTTCCATGAGAAAGAAGAGAACTGGTAGGCTAATGGGCATTTAACAATATCATAATTTTTGTAGTAACAGTGCATTTTCAAACTTTTGTACAGTTTGTCGTACCAGTTTTTCACCGATTCAAAGTACATGTATGTATTCATATTTGTATATACCTAAAATAAATGTAGGCGCGAATTAATATTTAGAAAATGAAGTTTTTTTTAAAGAGTAGGGGCGTACAACTGAAAGTTGCGGGGAGGGGCGCAGAGCGTGTTAGTTATGCTACTGATTCCATCAATAAAATTTACTATTAAATACAAATTAGAATTTCTAACTCAGTAAAACTCACTCAGTTCCACAATGCCACTGAAATTGCGTGTCACGATGCATTTGTGGTTGTTCACAGACATGGAGTTACTCTGCATTTAAGCAGTTCCTCGACATAGCAGTAAGGGCCGTGACCGTCTACCTTGTAAACCTGCATATATTTCTAGTGACACATAAAAATGACTCCTATAATTGCATTAAAATACTCTGATGAGCACAAGGACATTCGAATATTTGTTTTCTACAAGATAGATAATGATAGATAATGATCGATAAAAGAAACAAAGGATCAAGTGCACTAGAGCAGCTTATACATCTTGCACAACCTAATACTACATATACTACATATACTACTACTAATACTTGTATAATGTGCAAAGGGAACATAGGAACATAACACAGAGGTGCTTTTCACAAGCTATCAAACCCACTGATTGAAGGAACTGTACGATGGTTATGATGTACTTTACAACCACAATATCATAATATACCGTGGAAAAATGACATTGTACTCTTGCTCAGGATTGAAATTCTTCTTTACGGACTATTAAGCGAAGATCTTGAATCGACTCTTTGTACACTCCTTATCAGTGCATACCAACAAGCAAAGCTTGTACTCATAAATGTTACAAACCAAAAAGCAACCAGGTTTACATGTGGAAAGAAATATACTTTATTTGAGCATGTTGCTTTATACTAACAGAGACCAAACAAAGGACGTTGTTGTTGAAAATAATTCTAGTAATTTGAATCAGTACGAAATCAAACACATATACCACTTCTTTTTTAAAAGAGAGAGAAATCTTAACAGCAATAATTTTAACCGAACTAAACTATGCCTTAGCATGAAAAAATATGCTCAACAGTGGGACATTCTATAAATATGAATCAAAGAAAATATTACAAATAAAATGTAACTATGCTTAGAGCAAAAACCTTTGTGTAATTTCGAGAAATCAAGATGTATATCTTTGGTAGCCTAATAAGGTGTTACATCATCGAACAACATTCACTCCACTAATACCGGGAAAAATTGGCATGGAATCTCTCTAATTCAAGACAAAATTGAGTATGTCATAATCAAAAGTACTAATATTCCCATGGTCCATATAATCAAGGATCCCATGGGTTCTCTTCTTGTTACTGTAGAATATGAAATATGTTAATACTTGTCTTTCAAGGTAATCTTAGATTATGTAATGTATTTATAATATAATAATATGCTACATAGCTATTGTTATGATGAAAGGATATTATGTAACTTTGTTCTCCCAACAATAGTTAAACCAGTTTCTGCGAGTAACAGGCGAAGTGCCCTTGAAGTAGGGAGTCACGAAATAAAATCCCCATGGAGACTTCTCAATCGTTTCAATTGTGACGCAAATAAAGCGAATAGTTTGCTCAGTGGATAAACTGTGCCATTCGCGTGGAAGTGCAAGTTGCTTCTTAGAGGTACAAATCTCAAAGAAAAATACACTTTCAACTCAAATGCTAGTTGGGTTCAAAAGTAGTTTTACCAATACTCGAACGAAATGACCATCTTTGATTTTACGGTCATGCATGAATATCAAGGTATTGGAACAGATTACATAAAATGCTCAATAGGTGTTCCTAGCACATTCTCGTGGCAATCGAATGAACTACTTTCAAGGTCGTACTCGCAATGCGGGCAATTCAAATTCCACAAATGTCTGCTTGAAAAAACGTATGCTTGCTTGGTTGGTTAGGTTCTCGTAACATACGTACGTTGTCTTCTTTCTTAATCTTTCAGGAATAACGAATTTATCAACATGAATCGTAACATATAGGCTTACGTATCTTCCGCATGAAGAAAGTGTTATGGCAAGCCAATTTACTCAAGTTACGAATTTTATCATCACAAAGATGTAAACCGAAGATAGGATTTTTCGGAACATTGTAAACTTAAATTAGTCATATTTCCTGTGCAGTTATAATGCTTGTATATATTGGACCAATTTGAGTCATCTAGCGCGCACGGAAGAAGGGGGGGGGGGCACCCCCCAAATGTGTCCTCACAAAATTATATGAAGTAATACCCGTAGTAAAGTAAGGAATGTGAGACGCACCTCTCTCTCTCTCACACATACACACACACACACTCTCTCTCTCTCTCTTGCTCTTTTTCCCCAAAACAGTGATAGTGTGAACCCCAATCGGTAGCTGAGGAGTACTTCAATTGTTTTTCTTCCTTGCTCGTGACGTATCGTAGGAACAAATCTTCAAATCTCACATACGAGAAGTGTGTAATGGTCTGCGTAAATGAAGATTAATGAATGAAAAAGTTCATTCTGTGCTAATTGTTCGTAACGAACATTGAAATCGAAGTTGAAATTTGACAAATTTTCCTTCGCATGATTAATTTGCTTGGTTTTTGACAGTGAAAATTGTGAATATTTGTAGTGATGCATTTTGTTGAAACGTTTCGTATTTCACGCTGAAAAGCGACGTAAAATAACAAAAATACAAAGATAAATATAGTTACACTTGCTGCCTTCCAGAGGGTACCATCACTGATTTATCCATTTACTCCTAGCCAATGCCATTTTTCTGACAAAAATGTTACGGTACCCTTCACAAGTCAGTTTGCTATGGTGATAGAAGGTATAAGTGCAAAATTAATAAATAATTTTCTTTTCATATTAGTAGATGGTATAACAGTTAGTGGATGTTGATTTAAATTAGTTCTAAATATATGTAAATTAATTCTAAATATATGCAAATCAGTTCTAAATACTAAACATCAACATCCACTAACTTTTATACCATTTACTCATATTTCAATGGTAGGAGAGCCGTGGGGAAACTTCAAACGTAATCCTATAAAGAAAGAAGAAAGATGTACGAGAAGACTTCTGTGGAAATGTGAAAACTAAACTTTCACAGCCCTCATATTAGCTCTTAGCGTGTTGTTAATAGGTTAAGAGATTGGACGATTTCTACTTTTATTAATGACATAAAACTCAAAGTCATGGCAATTTGAAGATATTTCGCAGCGTCAAATTTGCAGAGCCAAGTGGTGTGCACACAGAATCTTAAAAAAAAAAAACTGTAATTGAGTATTTCAAAAGTGTATAGACTACTTAAAACAACTACGATCAACTGTTATAAAGAGTTGTGTAAAATCCAGACGTGTGTGTGGCGTTTAAACTTTGTGCAACAGAACGCTCCTTCTGGTGTTTATACAGAATTGTTGTACAACACCAACTTTGTTTCGTTACAGTTTTACCTCTTGAGATTTTGTGTTATACTTCTGTCTGCTACAAATTTACCATAATTTTTGATGGCAACCTCAAAGCTTGCTTGCTTTTTTTTATGTATGTATATCATGGGTACCTGGGGGAAACCCTGGGGGTAAAGGCGGTCAGGGGCGTGATGCTGATCACATCTCCCCCACTCATGACCGGATCAAGAAAGTGTGGGGCGTTACCCCCACACCCCCCTATACGCCTTCATGGCGTGGTGCTAAGCACAGGGGAGCACTTACATATATATATAAAGAGACAGTATTGCCCACACTCGCTACTTGGTGACACCACACAGATGGTAACAAACTAATTCTCAAATCTCACTATTCCCCTATTAAGCACAAACAAACATTTACTTATAGATTAAACCTTAAACGTAAAACCTTTCTTATGTGTTACATCGGGTATTATTTTCCTCACGAATAGAATAGATTTATTCCTAATTAAGCATTTTTACATACAATATATACAGGGTTCGGCAAAAAGATCTGATGGTTTGTAAGTAAAAATAACGAACGTATTACACAAACATTTGTACATGGTTATGTATTCAACAGATTGGGGAACATGTGCCACTTAACATGCAGTAAAAAAAAATATGTATAACAAAGGCTTAGGTTTTGAAGATGACGTCATCCAAGTGGTGTCCAGTTCTCGCCATGCATGCAGCAATACGATCTGCCGGTTTTCATTGGTGCGTAGCAATGCGAGGACGTGTCTGGGGGGGAAGAGGCGTGGCTTGATCAGCTGCCATACCAAATCAAATGTTGTGGCGTGTTTTTGACAGCTTTGGCAGGAGACTTGAAGAGTGCATGGCGAGAAATGGACACCACTTCGATGACGTCATCTTCAAAACCTAAGCCTTTGTTGTACAGATTTTTTTACTGCCTGTTAAGTGGCGCATGTACCCCAATCTGTTGAATACATAACCATGTACAAATGTTGTGTAATACGTTCGTCATTTTTACTTACAAACCATCAGATCTTTTTGCCACACCCTGTATTCACCCACAAAAATTAAAATTAAATGTAGAATAGACAATATTGATTAGACATATGGGTAAGACCAGATTGATATTATGAGATAATTGAAATATGGTAGTTGCAGTTTCAAACATAGAACATGGACAGGCCTAGAACATTGAGAGGCATAGAACATGGAGAATAGAGACGGCAAAGAAAGTAATAACACTAGAATAGCAAATCATTTCTGTAATGAATTTCAAATTATTCTTCTGTGTGGGAGAAAGCATTGTCATTTAACGAAAGTTTCAGTACTTTTTAAAACCTTGCAAAACACTCACTAGGAGCAGCTTGATTCCCATATAAGGTATTTGTAACTACTCGGTTATATTTAATCAGGCTGTTGGCTTGCCCAGTATATGGCTAGTTTTTGTTGTTATGTCTGTGTACTGAGTGTCTTAAGTTGTATTTGTGCATATTTTATTTGGTGTGCATTAGGCAAATAAATACATATAAACTTGAAACATGCATTTGCCGAAAATATATACCGGTAGTAGCTGTACAGTTTATAATACAAGGTTTCAAAACTTCAATACACATGGTAGGGCAGAATAAAGTCAACACTTTTGGGATGAATGATCCGTTTGTTTAGCAATGAAAAATAACTCAAAAATTGTGTTTAGTCCTCTTTAGTCTCAGGCTGCTGAATGGCTGTAGTAAAATATGTGCTCGAAGTGTGTACTTTCCCTTTTCCACACACTTGCCAAAATGCACTGAGCATTTATTGCTGAGAGAATATCGACCGGTGTGTTGTTCGCGATGTCAGTTATCTGGGCCTTCCAGCTGTCTTCTGACAATTTCTTCCTTAACGGAACCCCATAAAAAGAAGTTAAATGGAGTAAGGTCAGGGAACCTCGGCGGCCATGGCTCGTTTAAGAGAGATTACGTTCCCAAGAAACGTTACTCTTAGCAGTTCCATGCTTATGGAAGATGTGTGGGCAGTGGCTCCATCCTGCCGGAACCAGATCGTGCGTACGTCCGTGTTCTGCTGGATTGTTGGGATGACAAAGTATTGCAGCTGCGATGCGAGAGTGACACAGTCTACATCTTCATTCTCAGAGAAGTAAGGACAAACAAGCGCAAAATCCACACCAAAGAGTAGCCTTGCAGATATATCTCAAAATGGTCGTCTGGCCTCTCCCTCCCCCCAAAATACTCCAAAAACTATTCTGCAATGAACACACGATATTCCCTCTCGTACATGTCGCCATCTTGAATCGACATCTTGGCAACAATTATTTTCTAGCTTACTTTTAAACAAACAAAACTTTTTAGTTAGTATTACTAAACAAACTGTGTGTCTTTAAGATCATTTATAAAAAAATTATGCCAACCCGAAAGTGTTTACCTAGTTCTACCTCACTCTGTAAGCCACGATAACTGGCACGGCTCTATCACAAGTAGTATAAAGTTACGTGCAAGATTCCTGCCAAGTTGCTATCCCAACAACCAATTTCTCAAAGGTCACGTGTACATGATTGATTACATTACAACTTCAAACTTACAGAGAATAACTAACTTAAATTACTTCAAAATGTTGAAAACATGTTTTGTCTCTCCTTACACCACTAATGAGTAAGAACAGGCTACGCACAAAGTTTCAAATCAGTTTGGAACTGGAAAAACCTACTGTTAACATCTATGACAAATGGAACTGATATTGGTCTTAATATGTTACTATTCAAAGTTGCAAGTAGGTACAATTTGCCAACCTACTTTCCAGGAGAGACCATTTTTACTTGGAAATTCATATCACATCATCTTTGCAATTAGTCAAAAGTGACAGAAAAGCGAAAATAAACCAATCGGATAGCGGGAAGGAAAGCGGAAACTAAGCGAAACAAACGCTAGAGAAAGGCACACACAGAGCGAGAGAGGGAGAGGAAATGATAGAGAAAAAATTGGAAAGGAAATTATCAAGAAAAGAGGAAGTAAACATTAAAGAGATTTTACTCGAAAGGAGGGCTGTCAGACCCACCACCTTTCGATTGATTGATTTAGTTTATTTTACTTCGTTTTAATCCCACTTTTGGATAATCGCGAAGATGAGGATGAGTGATGATATGATGAAATTGATGATGGAACACTCACAAATAACACTCATGATGGAATTCGAACCCAGGACCTCGGGCGTCGTCGATTTTTCAACTGTTAACATTTTCATAAATCGCGCTGCGACGCCAAGGGTCCCGGGTTCGAATCCTGGTCGGGCTTGGTTGTTTGTGAATGTCCATTCATCAATTTCATCATTTCATCACTCATCCCCATCTTCGCAAATTAGCCAAGAGGCACAAAACGCGAAGTAAAATAAACTAAATCAATCAATCAATCAATCATTTTCATAAAAAATGAAAATAAATTACATTTTTCCCTGCTATGATGTTCTGAAAGCTTGTATATTACTTTTGTTCATAAAATTATAAACTTAACGTACACAGACAAAATTCACCAGGAGGCCTGTCAGGTAAGTAATTACCTCGTACGGCTTGCCAGGGGTTCCGGGTTCGAATCCCTGTCTGGGCATGATGTTTGCGAGTGTCAATTCATCAATTTCATCATAACCATCACTCATCCCCATCTTCGCAAATTAGCCAAAAGTGGCACAAAAAGCGAAGTAAAATAAAACAAATCAATCAATCAATCGTACGGAAAGTTAGAAAGAAGACATAAGAATAAGAGAAAGAAGAAAACGATACAAGCAAAGTAGTAATATGTAATTTTTCCTTACTTCAAGGTAGGGGCCTTGGCCTTCCACACGGGTATCCATGGAACTAGACCATACTCTACATTTTAGTTCCAACTACACCGACAAGCTAGTATCAAAACCAGTATGAAATGACAACTGCATATCCTTGTTAGAATTTCCTGTGCGAGTGAAATTTCTTCCCTTGACAACTTTTTTGCACAACGTTAATAAGGCTGCGACGTAACTGATCTGACACTGGTTAGCTAACACAGTTATGCACATAAGAATAAGCACTATGAACACTTGCAATTTGACAAGCACTTACATTATAATCTCGATCGAACACACACACAGTTTCTTTATATGCTTACGAAATCGTTAAATCTGTTTCCTGTTATTATTACATGATAACGCTTTTGTTCCCGGTTTGGTAAAAAATAATGAAAATTTATCCTGCGAACACTGCCAACAGGATTTTTAATAGAAAGGTGACATTACCTCGTGGAGAAAGTGTTCCTCGAGATCCCAGTGGGGCTTGAGGTTCTAGCCTCACAGACACATGTGCTCTACGGAAAGATGACCGAAATAAGCGGGGGGAAAGTTTATTTTCACGTTGGGAAACGCAACGAGTTGAACCTGGCATTGAGGTCAGACGCGAAATACCTCATCCCGAGAAGCGAGGGGGCTTTTAGAAAATGCGAAAGTTCTATCGTCATCGCATTATTTATAGGTCGAACCTAGGCCTATTTTTTCGAAACGATGCCTCAACCGTGTCGCCAGACCGAAATTGTATCATAGTGGTCCGAATACTTCTTGTTGAAATTTATTAAGATGCTCTTTAAGCAGACATATAAAATAGAATGTGCAACGTAATATATGGGGGGCCGTGATACATGTGATTTAATAGTGGAGGGCAGCTATTAGAGCGAGAGGGGCGAGGGGGCAGTTGCCCAGCCCCCACTTTTTGCCACTTTGCCCCTGAACTATGCTAAACCTTCTGTACCAAGGGAAAGTAAATTGTCCTCCCCCACTTTTTGGACCTTTCCCCTCTAGTTTTAGAACCCAATCGCCGCCACTGGTGAGGGGTTACTATCGTAACCTGAAGTGTAGCATATTTTCGCCTTTGATATCGCTAGACAGGGTTTGGTTACGGTTCCGAATGTTTAATAACTTTTCGAAAGTTCGAAGCTTGGAGAAACACATTACCACAGTTAAAAGCTTCACTAAACGCGCGGTCATGAATAGGCGGCTGGGCAGAATTGCGCTGGTGCCACATATGGGAAAAGCAAAGCGAGACGGGACAAAAGTCGCTGGTTCCCGCGCACTGCGTGACAACGTCAACCGGGCTGCGTTGCCTAGTTCGAGCGTCACGACCTCTCTCCGGGGCACTTTCGAGTCCCATTCAATACAGAGCTGGTGATCGTGTGAACTGAAAGTTCGTTATAGGCCCAGACCAATTCTACAACGAGATATTTCCTTTTCTTATGCCGCTTTAGACGAAAGCATTTCCTTTGAAATTTTTGCTAGCATAAATGCTACGTAAATGCTTCCAAAAATCTCTTATAGAAGATGGTACTTTACACGGAAGCATTTCATGTAAAATTTCGGTAAGCTCTTGCGATTACAATGTATAACATATACAGCACGAAAGACACGTCGAGTTACACCATCTGTGGTGAGTGCAGGGTGTTTACGATTGAAACAATTAAAATATTCTTCCATACGTGCACAGTAAATGTTGTAAAGTATATATTTATGGAAAGCCATTGTTTTGTACCTAATATTGTTTCATATGAAACGTTATTCCTCTCGGTTGAATAGTTATCGGCTTTTAAAAATGCGAAGTGAGACATTGTTTACATCTCGCGCGGCCGCCATTACAACTGCACTCGTGACCTAGAGGTCGCTTCTGATTGGTTATGCTACGGAAATAGGATCGATCCTATCCTTGAGAAATGCCATGAAATATGCCATGGCATCTGAAATGCCATAAAATTTATCATGCCGTAAATGTTAAGGAAAATGCTTTCGTCTGAAGCTGGTTTTATACCTCCGAAAACACGAGGTTGTGCTCCGTCTTGGCAACAGCGCGAACTTCTGCCACCCGCTTAATTTCATGGCCGTCCGTTTAAGTATTAGTTGAAAGGAGAAATTATGATTTGAAATGTACTACGTACCGGTAGCTTATGCGAGCTGGCGTTTTTGAGTTTGAGGATTTTCATTCGAGGCTCGAAGGGGGTTTCGTGCTCGAGACCAGATATTACGTGATCAGGCATTGGCGCACGCAGGAGGGAGTCGATGGCGCTACAGCCCCTCCCGAAATATAGAAAATCAAACTTTTCAAATGAAAGCATTAAAGGAGTCGGGAAAACACAGTGATAAATGCAAGCGCAGCTTAAAATGACTACCCCATTACCATTTTTGTCTGAACAACTTTTAAAACGAATGTCAAAAATGATAAATACGAAATATTCTATCTTATATCCTGCCCCTATCAATTCCAAACCCCTTCTAAAAATACATAATGCGTATGCTAGTGTGATCAGATGTTTAAAGCATTTAGGGACGTTATTTTAATGCTAAGAGTCATAAATCTGACCCATCTAAGAATTTAGCGATATTTTATTAATGCTAAGAACCCTGAACTGCCTAAAGCTCAGTAAGTAAGCACTAGGGCTAGGATTTATATGACCTAAAAATAACCAAAATATGCAAAATAAAATATGCTCTTATGACCTAAAATTTTACAAAATATGCACTATAATTTGAAAAATATGCCCTCATAACTGGACTGTTTGAAACATCAATATCTAAATGCTGAGATATTTTCACATATTTTTAGTTCACTTTATGGGCCCTGAGTTGCAATGCACAATGAATACTTTCTCTAAATTTTCAAATAAAAATGAAAAAGATTTTGTTGCAGTCCAAAAAAACAAACAAAAAAAAAACTCTCGACGAAACATGGGAATAAGAACGAATCCACTTCGAAAACGACTGTATATTTCTTGAAAATGCAAAAATATGCTGAATATGACCGAAAATCCATCACAATATGCTCTATCACGCAGAAATGGACAAATATGCCCTTAAAAAGCACCTTAATTTAATTAGTTTCTTCATAATATGAATTTCTGTGTGTTTGGGGAACACATCACCCTTACAAAAAAATATATATATATGCTAAGTCATGAAAATCATAGCCCTAATAATCACTATCAGTATGAAGTAAGTGTCCACAGGCATAGTAAGAAATCAAGCTATGCCAAAACTGTCTGTGCAACATGATAAATTTGCAATATGATAAATTTGCAATTAAACAATCAGAACTTGGGCCCAGAATGGAAATTCTGGAGAATATTTTTTTTATTAAAAATTCAAATTTCGAAATAATTGTTTTCCTTATGCGGTTTCAGAAAAATGGAAGTCAATTAATTTACTTTTATGTTGCATATTTTGGCAATTTTGCCATAAATGCACATTCTGTATATTTTTGTACACAAAATGCATATTTTTGAGAATTTGTCAGAAGCATTACTTTTTTAGTCAAATATAAGGTTCTTAAAATTGTATCCTAGTTTGCATAATTATTCCAAGTTTATCCAAAAATAAACCTAAAATTGTATCTCTTATTAGTTTAAAATAATAATTTTATTTGGTTATTATCATCGTTGAAATTTTACACCAACAACCTGACTCCGGTTATAAAAATTTCTGGCCACTTCCATACCTAATATTAGTAGCTCCCGTGAAAGACACCCTTCCACGTAGTATACCCTGCCCTGCATTTGGCAGACTAGCGAGGCTCTGGCGACTTGACATACAGCCAGTAAAATCCTCTGTGGGGGTAGCATTGTGCTGTTCCTATATTTTGTTATTGTCCTTTCATCCATCTATTATCATTCATCCTCATCTTCGCGATTTGCCGCAAGTGGCAGAAAAGCGCTTTAAAAAAAACTAAATCAGTCAAATCACAATTGTTCGATTAAAGAGAAGAAAACATACACAGACAACAGCGGCGGCAATTGAATGCCAAAACTGGAGGTGGGGGGGGGGGGGGCAAGGACAGTTTACTTTCTCTTGATAGACAAGGCTTAGCATTAAGTGGCCACAATGCGGGGCAAAGGAGGAGCAACTGCCTCATAATCGCCGCCACTGCTCATGCCCTTTAAAAAGAGCTACTGAACCTAACCTACTCATACATCACGCAAAATCTCTGAAGAGCGGAAGTCCTGTTTGAGTTGCGATAAACTTAGCAGTCAATCAAGCGTCCCAGGCGGTAAAATGCAAACGACATTCAGAGAAAAGATAGCAGTGAAAGCGGAGGTGAAAAAGGTCTGTCATGTGAGGTGAAAAAAGTATGCAGTGTATTATAAGTGTTTACTTTCACAACAAAAAAGCCACCACACGAATTCTAAAATATGCACTTGCAGAGTAGGCTATTTTAAAAAACACATGCATTACTTGAAAATTATATAAATTTACTTAGTTCATCCAAATGAAAAGGTCCATTTTATTTTTTTCTGAAAAAGCGTTTTATACGAGACAGAAATTTCATGTGTTTTGTATACCCACAGGTATATGAGACGTTTTAGTAATGAGGCATCTGCGCATGCGCAAGTGTGTCCAGATAGCACGTGTCCGTTATCTAATCACCTTCACTTTCTTCCCTCCAGGTGGAACGCTGTGCTGAACAATGGAGCCAAGGAAGAACAGCGGGGTGTCATTCGGTTTCTTCATGCCGAAGGAGTACATCCAGCGGACATTCATAGGAGAATGAAAGTTGTGTATGAAAAATGTGTATTGGACAAAACAGTGAGAAAATGGTGTAGGCGTTTTCGTGGTGGACGAAACACATTGAAGGACGATGCTCGGCCGGGACAGTTGAAAAATCGCATTCCTGATTGGACAGTGGCTGCTATTGACAACCTTATTCAAGAAGACAGACGAATATCCCTGGCAGCCATTAGCGAACGTGTCATTGGGTAGTGTGCATGACATTGTGAGGCACAGACTGGGTTACAGGAAAGTGTGCGCACAATCGGTGCCAAAGTGTTTGTCAGAGGACCAAAAAATGTGCAGAATGGAAATGCCATTGGCTCATTTGATGCGATACAGGAATGAAGGTGAGGACTTTATCAGCAAAATCATTGCTGGAGATGAATCCATCTGCCCGTATTACCAGCCAGAATCAAGGAGGGACAGTATGGAATGGAAGCATACAGGTTCACCAAAACCAAAGAAAAGCAAGTCACAACCTAAAGTCGGCAAACTTATGATGACAGTATTTTTCGATGACCAAGGGCCACTGCTAGTGGAGGTCCTTCCGGAGGGACACACAATTAACGCAAACACGTACTGTGAAACACTGCATCGTCTACGGACATCAATCAAGAATAAGCGTCGAGGAAAACTCAGCAAAGGCATCATTTTACTCCAGGACAATGCTCATCCCCATACAGCCAGACAGACACAGGATCTGTTGCAATCATTCCATTGGGAAGTGCTAGACTACCTTGCATACAGTCCTGACTTGAGTCCATGTGATTTTCACATTTTCGGACCTATGAAGAAACACCTCAGAGGACGATGCTTTGCCTCGAGTCCTGAGCTGCAGGAAGCTGTCAGGGAATGGTTTCATTCCCAGCACAAGGACTTCTTCTAGCAAGGAATTCATAACCTTGTTTCAAGGTGGGACCAGTGTCTTACCTCATACGGTGAATATGTGTAGCCAACTACTGTAATAAAGTTTCTGCAAGGAAATTGCCCTTTTCATTTTAATGCACCTAATAGAACTGTCTTTAATTAGCAGCTTTCGATTATTTCCCCAGCGTTACTACAAATGAGATTTCACTTCATATGTTCCTTTTAGTCCTGTTGAATTTATATTTAAAATTATGCACCCAAAGAAATTATTCCGCACAGAAAAGTTTACCGAAGTTAGATTTGTGTACACTTTATGCACAGATAAAATGGTATCCGAATCCAGGGCCCTATTGTTACAAACAGTGGCGGCAATTGGGTTTCAAAACTGGGGGGATGGGGCAAGGGAGGTTTACTCTCCTTTGGTACATAACGTTTAGTATAGTGCGGGGGCAAAAGTATCAAAAAGTGGGTGGCAACTACCGCCCCCCCCCCCACGCCACCCTAATCGCCGCCACTGGTTACAATATAACAGCGCTAAACCACCTGACAGTTTATATATTAAAAAAATAGATTAATATCCGGCAAGGTATTTCGAGGCTAAGTAAGAATTATTTAAACAAATAAATCCACGAGTACAATTGTGTAGGTGTATTTTACCTACGTCACAAACTGTTGCATTGTGTTGGAGATTTGAACCTTGTTTACGATGGTACATTGGGCAGTATTCGGTTGTTCAAACAGAAGCTCACGTTATTTCACGATATTGCCTTGCACACGACAAACAAACTTTGAAGCGAACATCGCGGCTGTGCGCATCCTGACGTTACATGCAACACACTCGGCTACGAACGCCACCTTTATAGGGGCTTGCTGCTTAATTTTAACCTTCGATTAAATTTTCAAATAATTCTTAGTTAAATCACCAATTCCAATTTTTCTGTTTGTGTTCATTATGTTGATGCATTTGGTAGCTTTAATTTATGTATATGTAAATTAATCAATGGCGTGAAAAAATCTCTAGCCCCCGCAAAGAACTTCAGTCTTACTTTTCTGCAACTTAAATGTTGTTCATTTTGTCCTTCGCCTCGATAATTTCAGATTCTTTTAGAAGTATAGCTGTGATAAAAATAAACACATAAAAAGTATTATAAACTTTGTGGAAAAACGAACCACAACTCACCATGTTGCTGCTAACTTCGTTTCACTTTTACCGCAAATAGGGTACGCTATTTTACATTTTACCGGCATATCGTTGTTTACTTGACAATTTTTTATCACCACCCTGTCCACATTAAGAGGGTAGCTGTTTACGTCACCATCACACCAAGCATTCTGAGAGTCTTCGCCCCAAAACAACCAAAACAACTCACAATAGGCGCCATTTACTGTAGTAGAAAAGCACAACCAGAATATTTCGATATTTGGAGTTCTAGTACCAAGATAATAGTATTCGGTACTAAAATTTACGGTATGATTTTACAATACCGGACACAAGAGATACAAAGTCGATATCTTCTTCGCTCACTGCATGCATACAACGCCTGAAACTACACAATCTTTCAAAGTATGAATCAATATAAATCATTTATTATTTTAATAGAAACTGAAGGATTATAAATGGCAAACTGAAAGAAATGTCACTTTTTGAAATGACAGCTTGACACTGGGTTACTAACAAATCCAGCATTAACACTTGCGTCTGTGTTTGGATTTAGAGGCAAGATTTAATAGCACAGTAAACCAATGGTGCATTAAGCATAAAATGTAGTTCCATCAATTTCATGCAAACACTATTTTTTCAAATTTATTAAAGTAGTTTTGTATTGAGCAGTTTCAAACAATTTGAAATTTGTATTAAAAATTAAAATAATTTTGTCATCAAATACGCAATAAATATTTCACTGACTTACATTAATTCGCATTCTATAGTTTTAAGAAAAGTGCTGTGCGGGGAGAATCGAACCGGGGACCCTTCGTGTAGTGGGCAGGTATCGTAATGACTGGACCACACCATCCTTCTTTATTTATTGCTTATATGCTCGTACTCATGTCTTTAAACCATATTGCACTATTTTATCTGATATTAATAGAAAATATTTCAAACAGAATATTACAATTAAACTGGTGTTTTTCGAAACTACGAAATATTATGTTTTCTTGTTAACTCTAAATATTGAATAGGAGGGAATTTAGAATTCGGTCAGAGACAGGATAGCCCATGTCGTGTATGATTCAACAGTCTGTGATCTGAGCATGCGCAGTTCAATGATTGGCAAGCATCGCACTCTCTTC
This sequence comes from Lepisma saccharinum, assembly GCF_977018435.1. Classification (NCBI taxonomy): domain Eukaryota; kingdom Metazoa; phylum Arthropoda; class Insecta; order Zygentoma; family Lepismatidae; genus Lepisma; species Lepisma saccharinum. The sequence continues at coordinate 74,501,877 of NC_139229.1, read as the reverse complement.
TTGAAACCACAATTCACACAGTCAACGCGACTGTTCTCTCAGCAGTATGGCGTCATCCTTGGTTGATTTGCAGCGGAGTGTCCAGGAATTTGTAAACGAGATGTAGGGTCTTCATGACTTTTTTTTTTTTTTTAAATAATCAACCTCTATTTTACCTCACAGTTGGGCCACGAATATTTCTCTGTTCACCTTATTGCCTCATTTTATTTGATTTAGTTTATTTTACTTCGCGTTTTGTGCCTCTTGGCTAACTTGCGAAGATGGGGATGAGTGATGAAATGATGAAATTGATGAATGGACATTCACAAACAACCAAGCCCAACCGGGATTCGAACCCGGGACCCTTGGCGTCGCAGCGCGATGTGCTAACCACCCTTATTGCCTCATGTAGGAAGTAATTGAGTATTGCAGAAGTTATGTGAAAAACAGATCCCAAGTGATATCGACAAGTAATTAGATTTATCAGAAGAAGATTTTTCATATATTTTCCCTCTTATAAATATCCAAAAGCAATAATTCTACTAAATAAAAGACAACGGGGCCAGCTCTTTGTCACTTTCCCACTTCATCACTCGATGAAACCAAGTTGAAATTTTGTCTTAAGAGTCGTCAGCAATCTTCGTTAACATACCTGCTGTTTCTCACTAGTTTATTTTTACAACCTGGAATAGACTTGAGGCCTGCAACTCAGAACTAGACCTCTGTGGTCTATTATTCTCTCCAGTCTGATCTAATGTGACAAATCTCATGTATTGTAAATGCAAAGTGGCATTGTTACATGTTGCAAATAATTTCTCATACAGACGTTAGTTCCAGATTTGGCCACATCCACCGAGCATTTACTTTCTGGACAGATAGTACAAGGACGATGCGTCAATAGATAACTACTCATGGAAGTGCAAAGGGAAGGTTGTCTTGAGGAAGAAAAAGTCACGGCGGTGAAATTACTCCCGTGTCGATTAGAAAGGGAACTTTCTTCTCTAAATCAAAATTATCATTGTTACAATTATGTATCTTCGTTAATCTGTGGGCGTCTAATTGTGCATTAAACGTTATTTGTGATCAGGCTGAGATTTCATCTAAGACAGCTGTTGACTGGGCTTCGTTTTGTCCGGAGGTTGTAGAGTATGCATTAGTCGAAGTTTGGCTGAAGAAAGTACCATCGCGGTCATCGTGTCGAAGGACAGTGGGTTTTCGGCGGAATTGAGAGAGGAACCGGACGGTGTTTTCTAGTAACAGTCGAGAGGAGGGACTCTGACACCTTAGTGAGTATAATTATGGAGTCGATTCTACCGGGTACAACAATAATATCAGACTGTTGGAAGGCATACGATAACCTGAAGGAGAAGGTTATGAGTAGAGCCCGGAAGTTTGGCAAAATGCCTCTTTTTATTTACTGCATATATTGATAAAATTTTTCCGGATATACGTTTTTTATGTTGTTTCGAATGTTTTAGAAGCCTTTTCATTTTGCCTATTTGGGACCCCACTGCCTATTTTTAATTATAATCCCCTTTTCTGCCCTTTTCAATGAAATTTGACCATTTTTTTTTTTTAAAAAATGTTGGTATTTATTTTTCTTCCGTTTATTACGTGAATAATTTTCGTCTTATTTAAGCAATATTGAACTCACGCATGTTTCAACATTGCTGAAGGAGAAAAGTGTGAGAAAAAAGTATTTCATGCTGAGTCAGGATATTGCCTTTCGGTTAACATTTCCTTGTGTATGATTGACTGCTGAAGTGGAGAGGTTGATTTCGAACACAAAGATATTTCTGAAATATCCCTCTCGAACCCGAAAATTTCAGGAAGTTACGCCTGAGCTTAGTTTTCCTCCTTGACAAGATGGGGAACCTGGATATCAGCAGCTATATATTATGCTAACAACCTTGAAAAAATCAGTGAGGTGATCGATGCTCATTCAGAAAATGAAGCGGCTTCAATTCGTGAAGTGAAAAACTCCTGTGCTATTCAGAACTGAAGAATGAACTGTCGTTTATTTTGCACATTATGGTGTATTGCCAGAGACAATTACAAAGCTAGAAAAAAGAGGTGAGATTCTTGTAGCATCCATGAAAATCTTCGAGGAATCTATGCAGGAGATGATGGAAGTCCAGGAGAAAAGGGGTCAGCTATTGCGGAAAAGTGCAAACCGGTAGTGAGTGCAAATAAGGACTTGAAACAATTGAAAACAATTTGTGATATTCTAAAAGTTGAAAATGCTGTTACCAAAATAAGTCCAGCTACATTAGCTTGTTCTATGTATGCTCCAATAACTCTGTCGAAGTATTGTAGAAAGATCATTTTCTATTATGAAAAACAATCTCTCTGACAGACGACTATCAATGAATGTTGAGAACTTAAAAAAAACACCTTGTAGTTATGTGCAATCAAGACGGAGAAAATTGAAATGCTCTTCCCAATGTAGATTTTAACATGTTGCCAGAAATTATATATATAAAAGTAAGCGACTTTCAAATGTGCCATTTTTTCGGTTTATTTTGCCTTTTTTTAAAATTTTTATTGCGCCTTTTTTCATTTTTAATGCCTATTTTCCACATTATAAATGCCTATTTGCCTGCCTATTTTAACGAAAATAAATGCCTGAACTTCCGGACTCTAGTTATGAGCATCTCAAGGTAAACCACAGTGTGAACTTCGTGGATGTGGAGACTGGGGCTCACACAAATAGTATAGAATCGACCTGGAGGCATGCAAAAGTTAATTAAAATTCTTATGGCACGAAGAAAGTTTTCTTCTCAGGATACCTGGCAAAATACATGTTCTTGAAGAGGTGCAGTCAATTAGGTTTGGACCGTACAGTTGACTTTTTCAGGCTCGCCGGAATGTTATACAACCCCCTCAAAAAACTGCGACCAGCCCGAGGAAAATGAGGGAAGTGAGAGTAACAACTCGGAATGTGGACTAATTTGATTACAGGTTAGTTTGGCAACGGTGTAGGGAGCGTTCACTTGTTCAGTAATCTGTGAGTTGGTGTGAGGAAGATGCCGTCTTTGAATGTAGGAAATGAAGTCATTTCGTAAGTTTTGCTTTAAAAAAAAAGCTACTTTTTTAGTCACTTTCAGTTAGGTACATATTAATAATACGAGGGTATTTGTTCATATTTCGCATACTCAATAATTTAGGACACTTGATGACGATTGTGTACTTAAAATTTGTCGCTCAATTGCTACGAAACTGACATTTCTTGACGCTGCCTGGTCAGAATTAGCCTTCAACCCCTAGAACGATGCACGGGTAGCCCCACGAACCATGCACGCGTAGCCCCACTAACCATTCACGGATAGCCCCACGAACCATGCACGGTAAGGTTAGGTTAGGCAAACAGTTAAAATTTGGGGTCGTAGTAATATCAGGAATATATATTTAGTTCTTAAAGTATTCAAAACTCAAAATATTGCGATAAATAATGAGCAATCGTGCATTGTCGATTGCGATCACGGCCCCTCCTTTTTTTGCAAAATCAACACGTGAGCGCAAAATTTTAACTTCAGATTCGTGATTAGGAGCCCTAAATTAGTGAGTATGCGAAATATGAACGAAATTGTGGAATTGTCCGGTATTGTAAAATCGCTCCAAATTTACATTCGATTTTTCATGCTGCCGAAGCGGTTACTGAAAGTGACAAAATTCGCTTCATCTAGTCACTATTATTGCTGGAAAAGACCTCTGTCTGTAGAATTCACATTTCTATATTGGTGTCCCCCTGCATCTCACAGGTTGCAAACGCCTGTAGCCTATACACTGAGAATCCACGTTTTGACTTTACTTCGCACTTACTATGTCCTCCACTATCCAAACACTCTCCACACTTCACAACCCCCCCCCCCCCCACTCCCGTTAAGTAGTTGACGAAGCAACCTCGTGCTCGAGTTTTTAAGTCCTCTTTATGCACATATAGTAGACTCAGGGGCGCCGACTTGTCAAAATTATTGGGGGGGCTCTGATCACTAAAATAAATTAATGAATGACTCACTCTCTCCCTTTTTTAAGTTTTGGCCTCAGTGTTCGGAATCTCATGAATGCTGAATATAAATTGTTCACGGATGGATATGTCACAAGTTTCGTAAACCATAATAGTAAAATATTCCCGACTTTTAATATCTGCTACCACGGAGCGCAAAACAGATCTCCCTAATATACCAATGATCTCGTTCTGAATATGATGTGAGGGCCATTTGTAGCCCGAACTACCTAGTTCATTCAAATCATCTTTTTAAACTTTTTTAGTAAAAATTTTAACAATACTCATAATTACATACTTAGTATATAGTAATAAGTCCTGTGTTTTGCTGTCTCTGGTCATAGCCTCTCCAAAGTTGATGGTTTAGCGGTCTCAGCCCCCCAAAGTTGATGGTGTATAACATTTCAAATGTGTATTTAAAGTTAAGTTCATGTGGCACAATTCAGAGTAAACTTTACAAGAGAAGCAAAATAATACATTAGATCCTCTTAAGCAAAATTATTTGGGAGGCTCTGTCCCCACATCGTTAACATTGGGGGGTCTCCCAAAGCCGCATGGAGTCGGCGCCTATGAGTAGACTAATCGGAAATGGACCTATAGTTTGAAGTGAGATCCGAACCACTGTGCAACGTGCCTCCCTCTTTGAGAAGTGTGCTTGTCTGTCTATTTTCACTAACTTCTATGTTTCTTTCAATTTACTAACCCCCCCCCCCCCTTTCCCTCTTGCCGCTCAATGCGAACCTTTACCGGACCGGAGTTCACAACATTCTAACTGCAGTACACCTTGACAACTGATCTACGTATTACACACGCCTGAAAAAATATACAGGGTGTTCTTCAAGGTACTTTACAACTTTGATTTCATACAGCACAACTTATAATTGACAGAAACATACCATGTCCCATTTGAATTACCAACAGATGAAGTTTTATTGTGTATTAGTCTACTTTAACATGGAGCGTACAATATCTAATCGAAATTCAAACTCTGCCATACCCTCTCTAGCATATCCCTGCCATCATCTTAATCAACACCTGACAAAGAAAACTTTAGGCGTTGGTGAATCACCTACAAAAAAGTATATTCCTCTATGTCAATCACAAGTTGTGCTGTATGACTTCGAAGTTTTAAAGTACCTTTTGGGACACGGTGTATAGCGAGTGAGCTTCCTTCCTAACTAAAACTTTTTGAATCCAGAGACATGTATTTTGAAGCGATATTAGTTTTCACTGTCACAGGCGCATTGTACCTGAGCAATTCTCTTAAGATTTTTCAGATATTTGCTTGTTCTTATGTACGTACAACACTACATGTACAAAATACAGTTTCTTTATCTTAACATTAGCAAAACAAACGCAGCTACTCAAAATCCACGGCAATGTAGTAAATTATGCTTGATTTTTTTTTATCCTTTAATTTCTTCTGGTATTGACAGCCCCTCACTTATTTTGTTTGAATCCACAGCCAGGTCTTCTGAAGCGGGGCTGTTAGTTACGTCACTAAAATTAATGCAATTTCTGCGTCAAAACATTGTAATCAATGGTAAACAAGTTGAGCTACGCAAGTTTCGAATTGTTTCTCTACTTATTTAGTTAGGTTATTTGTAACGATAAGGTTGAATTGATTAAGTGTTTCAGAAAAATTTTCCAGGAATAAAACTCAGGACGACTTGTTTCATAGCCTAACCACTTCACCAAAGGAGTTTATTGTAAATATTCGCAACTTTACTTCAAGTTTATTTAATTACCTGCAAGCATAACGGTGGGATTTTCAGGTGGCATTCCCTTACCCAAGTCGAAGGAAATCATTTACCAACGCCAGTGTTTGATAGTAAGTTGTCAATCAGCTCCCTCAACAAAAATGTTATGTGTAATGATATGGTTGAAATTAATGCATTAATGTCCTTATAATCTATAGTTATCGACTTTTCTTTCAAAGTTGCGAGTACTCTGGAATTTATCATGTCAGCCAATTGTAAACAAGGGATTTTAAGTGAGTTTCAAGAATGTAGACAAATTCAATATTTGTCATAGAAATATATAGAATTTCCACACTAAATGCAACATGTGAGAATTCGAGATATGCCGTAGCAGGTGGTTTTTTGATCATCTGACACGTAGTGATAACCACGTATCCTGGACAATTCTCAACGGAGACAAAACTGTCATTTTGCCTTTGCACATAAAGTCGGTGCACGTTTTAAAAGTCAAGACCAATTCTTCATCTGCCCGAGGCACTTCAATAGTTTCACTAAAGAGCAAAGTTAATTATTATATGTTTACAGGATGCAAGAGACTAATGTACTAATAGCAAATGAAATTAACACTTGAATATTTTTAGCCTTGTACTCACCGATCTGGTGCCCACTATCACTTTCGTTCCGCCTTTCGCGTTGAGGACGAACTGCAAAAAAAACACGTCCAATACTAAATCCGTCAAGAACGCGGTCGACACTCCATACGCACACGACAGCAAAACGTCCCCTCCAACCTAGCAACGTCACCTGTATGCCGCAGACACACACCACGAGCTTCTTCCCTCACTGACCAACACACTCTTCCGCCAGGTGAATACGTCAGCTGATTTCCCCTATCCCGCTGTTCACTCCCCTACGAAAACTCACGATACAACACCGACGTCATTCAGGGAGCAGTGGTGCCAGCCGCAAGAACTTCCCACTAAATTTTCATTACATTACGTAGGAGTAAAAGTGTATAAGTGTAGTAAAACATAGAGAACGCTGCGGGGAGAGAGGCGTGTGTTCATCGGCGAGTCAGTTTACTCACACGCTGATCGGAAACACTTGGTAAATAAACAAACTTTTACACAAATATGAATTTCTCATGAGGTAACCAAGGCTGTTGTAAATGTATATACTTCCCATAAAATATACATAGAAAGGGAATGGGATGTATAATTATTGCCAAGCAAATTGTCAATCACACTACCATGTTTAATTTCTTTGTTTACCCAACGAGAGCTTCAAGAACTGAAACTAAACGACAACCAAGCTGCTGATAATCTCTACACCAGCATCCGTAAAAATCCATTTGTAAATACACGTAGGATAGAAAAGAAAGAGTAATGAAAACAGTATTGTGCACGAATGGGAGAGGAAAGAAGAGTTTACAGGATTATTGTTGGGAGACCTGGTAAGAGACCTGTAGGAAGACCAAGAAGGGATAACGTTGAGATGGACGTACACGATGGAAAAGATTGGATAGATCTTGTTCAGAATAGGGGCAGATGGAAATCTTGTGTTGCTGCAGCCATAAACCTTCGGGCTTAAGGCTAGAGAGTACCTAGCAATACTTGTGCATCCCACTTTATCCCTCCACTTCCCCACTCACTGTTATGCTAGCAACATTACTAGAGCGAAAGTATTGAGTTTGCAACAATGACATATTTCTTGGCGTGGCCGGTTTAAATCATAGTGATACTTCAAATTGGATTTAGTCAAACCTTTTTAACATTTTAGTGTACACAGAAAAGTACAACAATAACTTGCTTTAATGTTACTGGCATGGCAATAACTTCACAGTTTATTTCTCTTACCACTGCTGTAATTTGAAATCGCTGCATAACTTCAAAGAAAATGTTATATTAACAATTTTACTGCTGATACATATTGCACAAAATCTTAGAAAGGAAATTGTATTGGCGGAGGTCAGGACATAACTTGTTCTTCAACAACAGGGCTTGTTATCCTTCACTTGAATTCAGTAAAACTCCCGACTGGTTAAATGAATGGTAATGCTATGTATCGTTAGCATTCTAGTCATGCGCTCTCACTCACCGGCGTGACATGTTGCCCTTGCAGACAAGAAAACTGCAAAACTGAGTTCACCGTCTTGCTGGTGTTATCTTCAAGCAGGGTTGCACAGGTAAAATCTGAAATTATCGAGGCGAAACGAAATGAACAAAATTTAGGGGTAATAACTACGAACATTGACTTTTCGCAAACGCGACAACACCTAAAGATGCTAATTGTCTCAAAAAAGTGTTTATGATTGCGCAATGACATGTTCTCAACACAGTTTTCATGTATTCGAATTCGCGAATGCTAATTGTGGCCTTTTTCGCGAATTTCAACATATTTCGTTCTTGGAAAACGACAAATACCGCGAAAATTTCACATTCACATTTCTTGTGTTTTAGGCAGGTTTATAACGTGCACGTTCTCCAAAATTTTATCGCAAAAGTACTATGATGCGTGTTATACATGGAAAATTCCTACAAGTACCTGACACCACGTGTAAATAAATGTTTCGCACGATCTTTCAACTTCAATCGGAATGTTTTGCATCACCGAGCAAAGTTATGGTGTTCTGACGAGAGATCGAGTGCGTGCATAATCGTCACACAGGAGGCGTAACATCGGGGTTTGTTGCACGAGAAATAGTGAGAAATAACTTCCTCTTTCGTCTCGTCTCTATCATGGTGGGTTATTACAGAAGGGAGATTCAACCTTTCGTGGTGTTGCCAACGCCAATGTATATCATTGGTGTTCTCTGCACGACTTCGTTAAAATTTGTTTGCAGCTTATGAAACTGTCAAGAACAGTAGACCATGTGACCTACGAATTAATTGATTGATTGAATTGCTTTATTTTACTTCGCTTCTTGTGCCACTTTTGGATAATTTACGAAGATGAGGATGAGTGATGATATGATGAAATTGATGAATGAACACTCAGAAACATACATGCCCAGGCCAGGATTCGAACCCGGGAACCCTGGCCAAAAAAGTTAAAAACATAACACCACTTTTGAGAAACAATAACACCCAAAAATGAAGGTCCCTAGCAGGGTAGATAAAAATCATGATTGTTATTTAAAAAATCGTTTTTGTTGATTTTTTTATTTAAATCGATTATTTTTTTAAAAAAACATGTTTAAAATTGCTTGCATGGTTTTTGGCACCATGCACATAGATATATGTTTTTTATAGAAAGGCTTTCTCTAGTAAATGACCCTGTAAAATATTTGAACGGTTTGATTAAAGCAAATTAAAAATATACGTAAACATACATTTTTCTGACTAACTACTATGGAAATGTTCGTTGAGTTTGCTAATTAAACTAATAATAATTTCAGTAACTTTTCTTCCAGTTACACTAAAACATTCTGGATGTAGTCTATAATTGTAACTTAAAATATTAGCTTAAATATTTTTATAGTCTTTGTACCTGAATTTTGGAGATTTTTCTAATGATAGTTTAAAAAAAATATCAGCTGCCATGTTTATTTACAGTTTAATGAAATTTACACTATTTATGGTTTACCATCATTAGTATTTTGTATATTTTTCTACACAAAATGTTTTCTACTTTTGCCCATAAAATTATTGATTTTTAAATCGAGAGAAATCCTGTGTTCACATTTCCTTTCGTATGAGCTTCACACCATCAGTACATATATTTTATTTCCTTTATTTTCCTATCTTAGAGCCTAATAATCACCATTAAATGATTACGAGATTAATGTACTTTCACCAAAAGTGTTTCTGATATCTACAAAATCATTATGTACATTATTCTATAAATTATTTATTTAGAGTGATTTAAATCAATGATTTTTTTTAAAAAAATCACCTGATTTAAATCATTCCACCCTGGTCCCTAGCAATAACTAACTCACTCTGAATACTAAATGCTCTGATTCAGATATATTTCGCACACCACATTCGTCTAACACGATCACCGTTGCTGGAACGAGCTTGAGATCGTTCCCGCTCTGGACAGGATTCGAATGGGGAACATTCGGTATCGAGATCGCAATAGCGACGCTCAGCCATAGAGTGATAACAAATTATTTTCAGTCGTTTGTTGGAGTTAAAGTCCTTAAAGTCCACTTCATTCACAGATAGGCTGATCGGGATTGGATCTACACTTTAAAGTGGGAATCCGAACCACTATGTACCTTCGCCCGGTATCGAACCCGGGATTCCATCATTACAAAGCGACGACTATACCACTGCGGGAGGTATGTTGTTGTAGCTTTTGAAGATGTCGGTTGGAAACACTGTAGAGCACACACTGGTACCCTCGTGTCTCGTCTACACTGAAATGAGGGTGCCTTGTAATGATTATTTCTAATGTAATGAAAGAGAAATGTACACTCACAGGCAGTACAGGGTTGTAATGATTCCATTGAAAGTTAATGGGATTATTACAACCCAGAAGTGTCCGTGACTGTACATGTTCCTCCAATGATTAACTACTTTGTAAGCAGTGTATTTAATGAATCTTATGGAAATCGTGAAAATCCCTCAGAGTACTCTACCGGTAAGAGCAAGCCTTACGTGTTTGTGCATTTTCGTAAAGGCAAGAGATTAGTGAAATGTATGTAGGGATGAGTGATAGATAATACGAAAAAGCAGAGACAGAGAACGAATGTGAAAGTCAAGGAACAAGCACTTTGGAAATATTACAAATACGGAGTGGTTCATTGAAGGGCTCGGATGTAAAACATGGAGAGTGATATTTTGGTTATTTTTGAGTTACAAAGTAAAATGTGCCATCCTTCAATTTTCGAGTGAAATTGCCATGTCATACAATTTGCATCGGGCACAGTGAAGCCTTGTGAAATTGGCAAACACAACACGAAAACAATTTATCTACAGTATGGCTTCTAATAACCTTTTTTCTTAATGAACTCAGAAATGACCAAAATGTCACTTACCATGTTTTACACCCGAACCCTTCAATTGTTCTCAAGATAATCATCACGTTGAGCTTGATGTTCAGCGAATCAAGGTTCAAATCCTGGTCTGGGTGCTCCTTTGCCAGTCCCTTCGTCAGTCTCGTTTACTGCTCTACCAATAAGGGAAAACTCCTTTATGACGTTATCGAATTTTCAATCCTAAGTAAACGAAAGGAATGTTGATCAGTAGCATGCATACAATCCTAGCCCTTGCGTTGCCAAAGTGAGTTTCGGTCTGTGTTTGTATCATCACGAAGAGGAAAACAGTACATACCTAAAGCAGAGCCTTAATTATTAAGGTTGTTAAAGTTTCTGACAAGGACGCAAGGAAGTTAAGTTATGAATATGAAGGGGAACATTTTCGTCTGCAGGTACTGCGAGATGAGTAAATAAGTGACTGTCCACTGTAGTTCGCGGATTGGCTGCGGTCTATCTCGGTACGACAGTAATCATCGTTCACCCTCATCGCCGCGGTCACACAAACGTGGCAGAAAAGCGACGTAAGGTAAGAAAAAATAGCAAATATGGCACACTGCAATTTTGGAATTTTTAGTAGTTATCTGAACACATGCTTATAACACTTGGTGGCTGGGGAAAATATTACGCAATCATTTAACCCAGTTTGCGGGTGACGTCATACCCGCCGACTGCAGGTTGAGCTCATGTGGCATTATCTTCCCTCACTTCTCATGCTTCCATGTCTTGGGAAGTTTCCAGCCGTCCTATTGGTTCAATTTCGTGTGTTGCTGTCGACATAGCGTGCGGTACGTCTGGCCATCGACCTTGAAGAAATGTACAAGGATGCCAACCTTGTATTAACTTTTTCGGGTATGCTTTATCATGCCTCTTTATATTTTCATAGACGTCGCTTTTTACCTCTTTACATTAATCGTGATGATGATTAATTTAATTAATTAATTAATTATAATTATAACCGGTAGCGCAATAAACTGTAGAGCCAGGGCCTATTTACCAACTGCAACCTACCGAGGCGGGAGATCATACAACCAGTTTCCCACACAGCACACAAATGTCCAAAATAACGTATCCACTGGATATCTTTTGGAAATTTGTGTCGTAAGTTCTGGATATTCAATAGATATCCAGGAATGTCCAATTGACATCCACTGGATATCTGCTGGATATCCATTTGTCCACACACGTGATATCCAAAAGATATCCAGAAATGGATATGTTTGGACATTTTTGGATCACTTCTGAACTCAAGTGGGACGTAATATGTACATTATGCTTTGATTTAGTCTTTTTTTTTACGTACTTTGGATATTGTGTAAACAAGAGAAGTACAATTTTTGATCTCATCTGGATATTATTTCGATATGAAAGGAAACATGCAACAATCAACCACCAATGTTTGTTGTTAATTTTCTTGCTCCCCCTTAAAATAGGCACTAGTCAAGTTTGATAGTTCAATGAACTAACCGTTCTGTAATTACGCACTGGTAATGATCAGGCTGGAAAATTCGTATGACCTAACTCTGAGTACATGTGTCAGCTTTTCACCAGCACACAGCTCCTGATTATATAGTCATGAATCAGAAGGGTTGATCATGGGAGATTCATTTTATTTATTGCATTACATTTTTTTCTTATCCTTGTATCTTATTGTTCACACATCTTTCGAAGGGTATCAAAACACAATTTTTCAGTATATTTATAATCAAATATACCATTATTTGTGTCACGAAAACTTAAGTTTCTTTTATACATTTTGCGAGCGCCATCTAGCGACTGCAGGTAACATCAACATCATAATGAATCCACATTTCACTTCATAGCACTGTATTTCGGTTTTCATTTCATTTTGTCATTATTGTTTATGTCTAATGAGTATCTCTATTGTTATATTGACTGGGTGTGTCTATTGTTATATATATTTTTTAAATGTACCCACCCACGCTAAGTACCACATAATTATACTTCAAGCTTGCGTCCAGCTTGCCATATCAAGCTTGCTATCGTAAGCTTTCCGCAAGCTTGTGTGCTATCTGGGAATATTCCTTGGAGATTTGTGATGCTATAACCGAGCATTTGCCCGATTCTTGTATGCAGTGTATTGTAGCGTTTCTGATTCTAAGATTTTTAAAAGTTTCAATCGCTGCAGAGGCAGCCATCTTGGAGGTATGATGTCACACAGACAATACGCCACAATAGTAGGCATCAACAAAATATCACAGGCAGTAATTTCCCCCCTTTAAATGCCAGAATGTCAAGTAAAGTGTAAAATATGCATAGAATCCTGGCAGAAAAGGGGAACGAAATAGTTTCAATAGATATATATCTCCATAACAGTGTGAGATATGAAAAAAACTGTTAGAATCAATTTTGTTCCTTTTTTAATTATAAACAAAACACGTATCTATAAAAACTTCCAAAACCACTATTAAAGGAGTTATGATGGATTTTGTTAGTGCATGAAGCGGTAGCCATCTTGGATTTATGACGTCACACAGGCCTTCTGCATCAATTGCGGGCAAAACATTTGGTAGTACGTTATTGTGTACCACACTAGCAACATATTACCGGTAGTCATATGTTCCCTTCATTCAAAAACCCACGGGATTACAAATGCCCCTGGACTATAGGATGTAAGAGAAAAAATAATGAAAATTGTCATGGACAATTTGCACGGTAATACTCATGGATTCCACTGTACAGCACTCTATATTGAACTCTTAATATTATTTTGATTCTCCCTGAAATAGTTGAATATATCGTTGGGAGGGCTACTTTTACATTATGGTAATCTACTCGTTCATCAGGAAACCGAACAAACGGAACGTGAAGGAACCCCAGTTGATATAAATAACCAAAATTGGAGAAATCTGTCGGAGCTAAGGCTTCCCACCCTGGTCTATCTGAAACCAGACCTCTTTTTGACGATGGTGCAGCATTCCACCGTGGACAATGACCTTCGTGAGACAAACAGGCATATTTATGAAAAGATGGCAAGAAGATGTCTCTCTCGCTCTTTTCTCCGTATCAAATATCCACTTCCAAGGTTGATAGTCTGTGCTAACTGACAATGCAGAAGTTCCTATGCGACATGCCCTGCTGTTAGTTTGTTCGCGTGTCAGCTGTTACTGGTGTTTCCTCTGGCCAAAGTCCAAATTGAATTAACTTCAACTGCTTGTAATAATTTCATACGGATTGTAGTAGCACGCACGGAATTATTAAAGAGGGCAGAGGGGCCGGTACCCCCTTTTGCGACTCTCAGAAGTCAGAGAGACTTCCAATCCCATTTTATAACTCTCGTTCTGCTCTACAAGATGAGACTATGGTATTTTATGCAGCTGCTCAAGAAGAGTGAAAATCGTTTATTTTTCTGTCCATTTTTTTAATAAAACATGAAAGAAAAGGAAAGAAAAAGGTGCTGAAGCATCAAAGAGGGGGTGGAAAGGGGATAAATGTACTAATCTCACGAAAAGGTGCAAAAAAAGTGTGTTCATTTTACTTGATTTCATGTCCTAAAATACATATCTCAAACGATCGGTATGAAAACAGCTATATTCTTGAAAAGATGCTGCACCTTAAAATCCGTTCCCTAGTGATCACCTCCACAGATTACTAAAACTATTTCATTGTATTCTTCCGCTTTCATTACTACCGTGCTGTTGCTCCGTAAGAAAATATTCACAATTTATTTTAACTTTGTTGCACGAGAAACTGGTAGTTTTAAAGCTGAGAACAGTTTACGGGCTTTGCCTGTATAGGTACAGTCAACGGCAATAAAAATGAGACACCCAGATCCTGAAATACTCACTTCTCTGCAAGACGTTATGCGTGTTGCCTAACTCTACGGCGGTAGTAGAGGTTGCTAATGAAAATTTGTTATTAAAATGAACTTATCGCCGTGGAGTTAGGCAACACACATAACGCCTTGCAGGGAAGAGAGTATTTCAGGATCTTGGTGTCTCATTTTTATTGCCGGTGATTGTACATTTCGCAAACATATGTGCCATAATATTATAATCAGAACAAAAGGATTAATCCGATTTATTAAATTACGAAACAGTTGGTTTTCCGAAGCAAATCTCTGAGCCTGAGTAAATAACAAGTGAATGTATTGATGTAGTTAATTTTCACTGTAATTTCCACATTTCAACAGTGCGCAGAATTCCTTTTTCTCTTGGCAAACTAAGGAACCCAGTTTATTTTCTTCTATAAATTATCACTGGTTAAGCAATCGGCTTACTGCAAAATTATTGTTACAAAGTTAATTAAAATGTTGTGTTCTGTCACATATTTTAGAATTCAATTACTGTGCTCTAAAATATATAACAGTAATGATCAACTTTTTAAAGATTTATATGGTTTGGTAACCAACAAAAATTTATGATTTTGTGCTGACATCTATGAATAAAAAATACAAGCTTGATATTTTTAAAGTGTGATCAAGAGTGTGTCTGAAGTGTGGGTGTAATGTGGCAGGGTGGCATTCTCAAAGGCGGCACTGGGAAATTGTTCGTTGTCCCAGTTGGCTATTCCGGCCCTGCATATACTGTAGTTGTTACAGAGGTATAGGCGCGCCCAGGGGAGTGGTTCAATGGCTGTTAATAACCCGTCATTCCCTCTGGTATATAAAAAATAGTCGATACGTGAATAGATTGAAAAAGTATCTTTGACTGGTTGAAACTGCGAGTCATTCCTTCTTAACATACTACTACTACTACTACTACTACTACTACCACTACTACTACTACTACTACTACTACTACTACTACTACTACTACTACTACTACTACTACTACTACTACTACTACTACTACTACTCCTCCTCTCTCTCTCTCTCTCTCTCTCTCTCTCTCTTTCTCAATATATATATATAGCGTAATTACAGTATTGAGAATGATGACATTGTTACTGTCCTGAAGAGTGAGCTCTGTGAACAACGTTGTTTTTGGGCAATTCAAGAATAACGGGAGTTCCGGGTGTGACACGGCGGTAAAAGCTTGGCCTACTACCACACAACTTGAAGAAACCGAGAATTTCTAGAACTTTTTTATCCATCATATTTTTTGAGGGTGAAATGTAGATTGTAACCTTTCACCTCATATATTTTATTCCAGCGAAAACATTTTTATTTTTACTGTTATTAATTTTTTTAGAAAAAGTTCCGTGTGTGACCACTCAAAGTTCGGGTGTGACCTATGTGAATACCTCAATAACTCCATTGAATACCATATTACTCACCTAATACTTTAACTGAACAATATCAAAGGGGAAAAGAACTTCCTCAACTCATAAATTTTAATAATAACCAAATTTATTTGTGAAAATTACAATTTTATTGGGCATTGCTTACACACAAGTCTTAATGTAAAAAGACAACCTTTATCACATTTTCCACTTGTATTTGTATTTGTTAAAGCTATTCAAGGACATGTAAATATCAAATTGGTAACTATTTAGTGTCCCGCACTAAGCTAAAGCTAAAGTTTAATGCTGTTTAAATAGTATTTGGACTAATTTTACTTTTTGAAGTGATAGGATCACTTTGTCATGGATTGGCCCCACTTTCTCTTTCCCATCTTTCTCTCTTCCTGAAGCCACAGCCGATCGGCACTAGGGAGGGGCAACTGGGGCACTCGCCCGAGGCCCCGTGCTTCAGGGAGTCCAGTCCCAGATAAAAATAATTGTTCGTGTACGGTTTTTTATGAGTTTATATGTGACTGGTGCTTCCAATTAAGCAACTAATCTGATTTTTCCTGACTTCACGGATTGTTTTGACATACTTAAAAGCATACAAAGTTACTGAAATCATATTCTAAAGAAAGTATCGTGTTCAAACATTTCAATCACAAATAGTTAATATTCCCTATTCATTTAACTATAGAAAGAAATCATGAAATGAAAATGTTATTTTTATGAAACAGTGAAAATTCAATGAAAAGTAAACAAAATATAATAACAATGGAGAATGCTTTTGTATATAATTAAAAATTGGTACCTTGATAGGTAAAATGATAGATATATAACACACCTAGATTTGTAATTAAATATAATGAACGTTGCACCAGTGGCACATCGCAAATGAACGAAACAATTAGAGCTTAGAAACTTTTGTTAGCCTCCCATAATTCTTAGTTTTAGACGTCAGCACGTTCTGCTTATTACTCTTAGATAATAATACGAAATGTGTACAATGAATTAATTGTATATTAATTGAAAGGCTCGGGGCTAAAACATGGTAAGTGACATTATGGTCATCATTGAGTTTATTCGACAAAAAGGTTATTAGATGCTATAATGTAGATACATTGTTTTCGTGTTGTGTTTACCAATTTCAGAAGCGTTCCGTGAGTCCAATGCATGGTAATTACATGTGAAAATTGAAGGATGACTCTTATTACTTTATAAGATAATGGCCAAATATCACTTACCATGAGCCTCCTCGATGGCGCAGTGGTAGCGTCGTCGCCTTGTAATCAAGGGGTCCCGGTTCGATACTCCGGTGAAGGTACAAGTGGTTCGGATCCCACTTTAAACTATAGGTCCAGTCCCGATTAGCCTTACTGTGCATAAAGTGGACTTAAAACATCAATCCAATCAAGCACTTACCATGTTCTACTCCCGAACCCTTCATCTGTAATAATGTTGAAGTTGTAATTGTATAGGACACCTGTAATCAGACTAAGAAACATAAATTTCTGATGTTTTCAGACGTCTGCAAGCCTTTAGTTATAGGCATCGCGTTTATTGTATGCCCCTGGCCCTAGGCCATCTTGTCTCAAGCAAATACACGTAATTAATCGTATGATATGTTTCTCGCACTGTAAAATTCAGGACTTCGTGAACTATTCAGTGAATGATTGCATACTTTTAAATCATTCTTGTCCGTTTTACTTATTCTGAGAAACCTTTCTATTTAAGAACCAAGCGAACGAGATATTCTTCCTTTTTTCAGTTATTTGTTAAAGAGTGTGATGCAATTCTGGTGTCCTTACATAACAGTATCGAGAGATGTGAAAGTCTGTTGAACTTGAAGTGAACATGAGAAATTGTCATTCGTTCAAAGTGTTATTAGGTTTTAAGAAGAAAAAAAGTATGCCATAATAGAAGGAAAGTATATTAACATATTATAGAAATAAAAGTGAGATAAACTTGTTTTCACTTTGCACCTCCATCAATGCAAATTAGAACACACTTAGTGAAAGTTCATGCATTCTTTCATAGATGGCACTGACCTCAACTGAAAATTACGTTGCTTTATTTCTATTGCAAGCTCAGCAATCTATTATTTCTATGTATCGAACATTTTTTAGATTATTTCAGGCAATAGAATCTCTACCACATTCGTTTACATGCTCGGCATTGCGGCGCCAAAAGGGGGTGAGGGTGTCAAGGGCTCGCACCACCCTTCCGTACCTAAAATGAAGTTTCTAAAAAGATTTTAACTCTTTCATGATCTCTCTTTGAAATAAAATTAATCTTCCTAATATGAAACTTGCAGCTTTTCTTTTTCTCGTTTGGTTACCTGGAAATGTTTTAAGTTCATTGCAGCATGTGTCAAATTTTCAATAAAACTTACAAAGCTAAATTGATTGTGAGTGCCAATATTAAATAAGAAAAATAAAAATAGATTAGATTTTGATCAATGAATAGAAGCTCGTTGTTTGGTTTGATTTGGTGTTTTAAGTCCACTTTATGCACAGTAAGGCTAATCGGGACTGGACCTACAGTTTAAAGTGGGATCCGAACCACTTGTGCCTCCACCGGGTATCGAACCCGGAACATCTTGATTACAAGGCAATGACGCTACCACTGCGCCATGGGGGAGGCCGTAGAAGCTCGTTGTGTGGGAAAATTTGTTTCAAGTCCACTTCATACGAGAATAGAATAATCTGGACTGGACACGTAGTTTAAACCAGGCTACATACAAATAAGAACCGAACCTATTTCACTGTTCAGGCTAGAAGTGAATCTACTTTGATAAAGAAGTCGCAAGTTTCAAAGTTACAACGGTAATGGAATTTCTTTACAACTGGTTATGCACGTATCTAGGGCAGATCTTCAATGTTGTGCCAATCCCTAAAACAATTGCTAATTTGAAAAATGAAATGTTACTCAATAATAGATACACCGTAAAAGCAGAGGAAGAAAACTGAACGAAACACATACTTACCAGCATTCTTTTGTTCTCACAATAAATTATGCGCCACGATCAACTTCTCCAAAACAGGTTCAGGTATGTAGACGACCTTTCCCCCAACTCCTTACTTCTATGCACGAAGGTAAAACAGTTTCCTTTGTATGCAGTGGCCGGAAAGCGAGGAAACCTTACTACCGAGGCTTACAGTGAAGAAAGGAAAATAAGCTAAATTGCCTTGAAGTGAGCACCGGTCCCAGGCATTGCTAAACATTGAAGCACTATTAAGTTCACTGTCTGTATGTTAATGTGAGAACGCTTCTTTATCTCGTCATCTACTTTCTCTTTTTTTAAGTGTGTGCCAAAAGCTATGTCAAATGGGAAAACAGCAAATGAAGTTGACACGCTGTGAAACTGCAAAGCGTTAAAAACATGGAAACAAAAGACAGTCGAGCAAAAGATTACAGCGCTGCAGTTGGAAGACAGTAAGGAGTGCAAATGATAGCAAATGAAAGAGAACCAGACTCCTTTCCGTTTAGTTTCGTAGTCAGTAAGGTGATCAACATGGGCGTCCTGAAGGGGAAAAGAAGGGCTTGGTCCTTTTGGAAAATGAAATCCCCTAATTAAATCATTCACGTATGTAATTTCATTGCAGTCATAGTAGCTAATATTAGTAGGCCCTTAGACTGCTAATTGCATGTAAAACGGATACAGATTGTCGTAGTAACATGATAACTTCAAACTGAAGCAGTGTTTGCTTCATCCCCCCATGTTAAATAACATTTTCATTGTAGATATGTGTTCATTTTAAACCTATATAATGACCCCCAAATAACAGTAATCTCTTAGCTAAAATTGCTACGTGATTTTGCAATATACTTTTGTCATGCAGCAGTAACTTCAATTTACTTGCAAACAATAAATACAACTCCTTTTAAATCAAATAGCTACCCACCCGGTGGAGGCTTATAGTGGTTCGGATGAAACTTTTACACTGTAGGCCCAGTCCCAATTAGCCTTTCTGTGCATAAAGTGGACTTAAAAATAAACTCAAACAAATAGTCATGTGCTTATGTGATCAGAAATAAGGTTTTGGCGCTAATGAAGAGGGACGGCCCAGGCTCCTGTTTGACGCACCCCTGTCTAGGAGGAAGTTAAAAACCTCCTGAAATATTATAAATAGATGTAGGTTATCGACCTCAATGCCATTGTAAAGGTTGCTGCTAAGGAAAGCATTAAGAGAATAATCTTACTTTCTTTCCTTCTGTGATACAATGTCCGGTAGTGACCTAATATTCATGATTCGATACAGAAGGCAATGAGTGTGATATTGAATGGATTCGTGTCATTTCTCTTCCTGCTTGAAGCCTACGAGGAAGCACGTGGTCCTGTTCATGCCAGGCTAATTAACAAACTCACAATTCAACACCGTTGCATTGGCATGCTTGTTGCAAAAGAAACAAGACTGCCATACCGTTTGTCTCAAACAGAGCAGGGCGTACACAGTGTAGTGAATGATGAAGACGATGAAATAGATATGGTAAGAGAAAGAAATAAACTTCTACGCGCTACCACAGATCATCGGTTTCATAGTACGTTATATTACCATTCTTCCACGGAGGATGGTTATACCTTAAGCAGGATTCGTACAGTAAACCATTGGCTGTGCAGCACATACACCGTCTCTACTCTAGCACAAATATTATCCCTTCACATGTATACATATTTTTTTCCTAGTAGCTCAATTGTAACTCTGTTTATCTAATATTTACATTCCATATTATGCACATAATTTAAACTGAACATAAGGCAACATTGAAAGTGCGTGATGAAATTATATTACTGCACAATTGTAACACATTCAGCAAATAATAATAAATACAACAACACCTGACAACGCATTCCGCAAGAGTACTGGATTATTTGTCACCTACTAAACGAAAATGAAGTCGAAGAAAATGTTTTCATCATACAAACTTTCACCAATCGTAAAGTCATAACATCTTACAAAACAATGTAGGGAAATGTTACAGATTGCCTATAGCAGAAAAATGTTTGGTATTCGCATTAGGCAAGAAGAGTAAGGATCATGTCATTGTTTGTGTAACGTGAATGACGCGTCAATGAAATGTTACACGCAACTGCTGACCAAATCACACATATGTACTGCTTTCTCAAGTCGGATTTGTTTAATGTTTATGGAAAGTCCAACTTTAAAATGGAGAAAGCTGTGAACTTCACATACATTTCCCGTTTATTTGTAGTAATATATTAAAGTATAATAGCTAAATGGATGATAATGGCATACGATAACATTGTGGAATACGCCCCATAAGTCTTTGCTTGTAAGCAAGAGATGGCCAATTCTATGACAGTACGTAGTTTGCGGTGTATGTGAGGGCATATGCTGATGTATTTGTGTGACATAATTATTTATTACTTGCTTCAAATATTTATTCCTTGATATGTCACGCCTGAGTATTAATAGCATTTTATGTATGTTTGGTTTTAAATGAAGACGTTGCCTTCTTTAAAATAATATTTTGACATTGATTTATTGATTTTCTTTATTTTACTTCGCTCTTGTCCCACTTTTGGCTAATTTGCGAAGATGAGGATGAGTGATGATATGATGAAATTAAATTGATGAATGAACACTCACAAACATCTATGCCCAGGCCGGGATTCGAACCGGGATCCATAGCGTCGTAGCTCGATGTGTCACGGGGATCGGCAATTTTGCCATTGAACTCAAAGAGGAAGTACTGTACAGAGTGATCACAAAGTCCCATTACCCCCTATGTATTACATAGATGTTAGTGAGCACAAAGTCCCAACAGAAGGTTGCTGCCACACGTTACGAGACAGTGGACGAACTTAAGGATGCTGTTCGACGTGCATTTACTGCCATCACGCCAGCAATGTTGAGGAGAATTTCCCATCGTACATGGTGGAGAATCATACTCTGTTATGAAAACGATGGTGTACACACAGACACTCTGGACTAAATCATAACGAATAGTCACACTACCTCCGAGTTGTCCTCTGCCATGATCTCACATTAATACAATGCGACCATCTATGACGATGTGGACACGCGATAGGGGGTAATGGGACTTTGTGATCACTCTGTACATTGTAAATATTAAACCATGCACTGTAATGACTTAACTATTAAGTCTTATTTCCATATTTTAAACACTACAGGTGCTGACCAAGATTGTTTCATTACCTGTGGTGTTTGTAAAGTAATGTGTAAATCTTGGTATGCAGTAGTAACTTATGCTTATAATGAGAGCATTGGGTGAATAAAATCAAGAGTTTCCCGTCTATCTGTGTCTTAGTCATGTAACGAAGACGTTGTATAGACAACATCGATGTGTTGAACTAACTACAGAAGAATGCAAAACGAAGCATTGAGAAACTGAAATGCGGCTTCATTATTCTTGAAAGGAGTTTTTTTTATCTCATTGATTGGATTGGATTACAGGACATACTTCATGTAACATCCAGTAGTGTACTTTTGTTTCGTTGACGAGAATTGTATTATTTGTATCTGCATGAAAATTGACAACCATTTGCAAACACGAAGAATTTCGTCATGAACCTTGAACAGTGCAGGAAGTGAGCTATCAACGTGGTGTAATACGAACTCTCTTTCAAATCTGACTACTTTTGGGCTGCGCAGAATTTACAATCTGTTGGTTTGCATATGATCTTATCTCTTGTGTATATTTCTGCGTTTGTAGTTCTTCAAAACAGGTTCATCCTCTTTCCTCATCAAGTAGCTCAAGTGCAAGGTCAAATCCTAAAAAACCGATACTTAATAATCGACGCATTCTAAAATTCAGTGAAAGCAAATAAGGCAGGAAATTGTACGCACGCAGCACGTTAAAAGCGCCATGAATTGCAATAAAATTATACCCCGCGGGAAGGTAATCTGTGCTATTATCACCATTCAATTTTTGCTGTGTAGCATGTTTCCAGTGCGTACATCCGTTCTTAAAGATTCAAGGTGGACGAGATCAACTTCTGAAATGACGGAACAAAAATGTCTACCTTTATCGTTGTTCCATATAACCAACCTGTCTGCTCACAGCACTTTTTACAAATCTTTTGTTTCACCAAAAATGTAATACTGCTCTCCGATCTGGTCTACGGCATGTCTCTCAAACTTAGATAGACTAAATTCCGTCCTAAATTTCATCCTGGCCATTGTTCGACATCGAATTCCGTTCACAAAACACTTGCAAAAGTCCATCCTTCTGCAAATTTTAAATATCGAAACTCCTCACGAGAGACATAGACTGGCAGACCATATATTCCTGCATAAAATAGTGAATGGCAACATCAGAAGTGATTGCCATCTTCAGGAAATTCACTTTCGAGTGCCCGCCCACTCAAGAAGCACTCAACTTTTGGCTTCTCAGAAGCCAAGATTGTGCCTCATCCAGCGTTCACTGTAATATAATTATCTAACAATTCAAATAGACATTTTTGAAAATCTGGCACGTTTTAGAAGACTGTTAAATTAAAAGTATGTAACTTTCTTAACCACATGTAATTTTATTTTGTTGTTATTTTCTGTTGTTAATACGTTTCAAAATGGCTAACGCTGTATTTGGAACCTTCTGTTAAATAAATAAATAGATAAATATTTTAGACATTCACTGGACAGCGAAACGGTTTCTGAAAGCTGAAGTTTCAACAGTTCGTATATGAAGCTCTCTGGCACACAAATAAAAAAGTGCAAGAGAAGAACAAGAACGTCTCCGAGCTCGTAACTAGAAAATTAAAACAACTTTCTTTCTTCGAATGTACGTAAATACATAACCATGAAACATACAAAATGATGTTTTCTGTCTTGAATCGGATCCGCAAAGAAAAAACGAAGTACGTATTCTAGCATTTGAGATACTGGGATATTCTGCGCCATTTGTACAACACAATTAATGACGCCAATTATTACTAAAAAAACATTGTGCAATGTTATTGCATTGTAATTAGACTTCGCATCTGAGTGTATTGATTCTATTTAACTTAAAATAAAATTAAAAGTAATAATAATAATAATAGTACCACACTACTTTATCTTGCATTATAAACGATCATCTAGGTTAGGCAGTAGGTCTACTATAGAATAAATATTACACATTTCTCTGTAACAGTTTTGTGCAATACTGTGAAAATTCATCATGTTCGAATGCAAAGCACAAACATTGCCGCAGAATGTCAAGTTTTAGTAATTTGCAACGTTGACCATTTCCTCGTTTTCGAATCAACACAGAATTTTCTTGCACATGATTTTCTGCTCGTCAAGCAGTAAAATTTGTAATGCCTATTTAAATATTCTGTCATTGTGAATAGGTTCTCCTTTTGCAAAATGAAACAGCTATTCATTCTACAAGAAGAAAAATCTCATTTATGCGAGC
Organism: Lepisma saccharinum; assembly: GCF_977018435.1. NCBI lineage: Eukaryota > Metazoa > Arthropoda > Insecta > Zygentoma > Lepismatidae > Lepisma > Lepisma saccharinum. The sequence goes on along the minus strand of NC_139229.1, from coordinate 74,477,645 downwards.
AGTTGGAAAATATATTGCTCCACCATAAATATAAATCTTCACTTTTTTTGACCCAGAATTCTCTTCGGTAATTTTGCCCTAACATGGTGAACGGACATTCAATTTGCTTCAGCCAGAAAGCATTCGCAACTTTTTTTTTGTAGGTATTCAAATTCGTTGTGGAAAATCAATAATTCAGTCACAACTTGATTGTTTGATGTATTGATATTGCTGCAAGTGAATGCTTCGATTTCTCTCTCCCCACCAGGTGGCTCTGAGTTTGCTCATGTACTTATGGTCGGGAGGGTTTAATCCTGTTTTTCACGATTCAACACATCATTATCAACAACTACCTGAACAATAAAGTTGGCGTCCTTCTTAAATGTTATATAATGATGCTGTTTTTACGACTTATTAAAAAAAATTAAAAACGTATTATTAATCAACACATCTTATATAATTCAAGAAGGAAAGCTATTTGCAGTAATGCATTCGAATTCTCTGAGAATAAACTACAAAACAGGGAATCTTATTACCCTTGGTTGTTTCCTGTTCGCTCGTAGTCTCAATTAGTTTCAGCAAGCAGAATGAAAATATTGAAGAGGCAAGTTGAAGGTTATGCTTATTACAAGCATTATTGATGTTAACAAGTATTTTATATAATTGCCCGTTCACAGCCAAGATAAATCATGATGTTCTATTCTCCACTGGTTAATTAATGAGGAAATAAAATTGTTAGTCAACACATTAGCGAAGGGAAATAAACATGAAGTGCAGGATTCTGCATTTCTGTGTGTAGTCGCTTATTGTAAAGAGCTTATAAAACTAAACTACACACATAAAACTAAATTCATCAAAACTATTTGATCTGATGGACCAGAAACTCGTCGCTTGCTGCACTAAAGTGTGTTTTTTGGCCTTTGCCAAGAATCAGGTATACAGTTTAATGCATCATTGTGTTCATTTGTAGAGATTCATTCAAAGTACATCACATGAGAAAGTGAGTAAAAAAAAAAGGTAAAGTGCTCCCCTGTGCATAGCACCACGCCATGAAGGCGTATAGGGGGGTGTGGGGGTAACGCCTCACACTTTCTTGATCCGGTCGTGAGTGGGGGTGATGTGATCAGCATCACGCCCCTGACCGCCTTTACCCCCCAGGGTTTCCCCCAGGTACCCATGTTATTCGACGCTGGGTGGGCGCCGGGGCCGCTTTCATCGTTAGAAAAGTTCCCGGATTTGAACCGGCCGAGGATCGAACCCGGGACCTTTAGCATGGTAGTCAGACGCGTTACCGACTGAGCCACCGCGGCCATGAGAAAGTGAGTATTTCCTTCAATGTCGAGTTGCCCTTCAATGCATTAATTGATAAGGTTTTTGTTGCCTCGTCCTGCATCTTTCTCGATTATGCATTTCAACATTTGGTCTGAAATACAGACTTCAGGCATTTTGTTGTTTCAGCAGATGCATTTCCTTTTCTATGTGTAGCTTAGTTATTAACCCTATAATAATGTGACTGTTGAGACATTTTAGCAGCAAGTATGTTGGCTTTCACCGTGCTGTTTGATCTGGTTGAATTTATGATGAAACGTGATATTTTCTTTTTTCTCTTTGCTTTTTAATTTCGAAACACACTTTGTTACCATTATGGCTTCTAAAATGTAGGATGAAAGGAAAATTCTGTGTATGTTTATAGATAACAGAGGGTACGAGGACAGCGTGTACAATGGTTCATAACATTTCATAATTTCTACGTTTACAAAGTAGCACTCATTTCATAATTTGAAAGTTACGAAAGAGAATAGCTTTTGTAAGTCTGAGTAGTTCTCATTAAAAAAAAACTGTTGCTTGGACACACTGTCGTAAGCAGGATTTTCTTCTGGGGGGCTGAAATTGTAAAGATTGATAGTACATAGCTTCTTTCTAGGGGGGGACTGCATACACAATAAGATATTCCGTATTTTTAGAACTTTCCACTCTCAAAAATGGCAAGCAAGGATCATTTAAGGAGAGTTTACATTTACCACTCTGTTTTTTCCTGAGTTCACTGCTTTTATTTTGAAACTGTTGATTTTGTCAAAATTTCGGAGGAGGCTGTAGCTCCATCAGTCCCCCTCTGTGTACGCAAGTGGTAGGACACGAAAATTTAGGGTAAGAAATCATGTCACTGGAATAGATAGAATCGATATTCTCGGATCACGATAAATGATACCAAAAAATACACATATTCCCCCTCTTTCTCTCAATGTGTGTGTGTGTGTGTGTGTGTGTAATGAATGAATGAATGATAAAATGCTGTGATTTATTACGTGAATTTCCGCGTTGTGTATTTTCCATTTCCGCCATGTAATTGAATTGAAATAGCTATGCCATTGTACGTACAGGCCATTTTAATTTTCTTAAATTTTCGACCTTGGCAATACTGCAAATCGTCACGAATGATTGATATACCCGGACAGCCTAAGAAAAGTAAACATGATTTGCAAAATGTGAAGTGCGATTTCAAACACTCAGGCCCCGGTAGGGAAAAAATGGTCATTGTGAGCCTGTGAAAGAATGAAGGTCCATATAAAACATATTCGTGACGAGACGAAACGGGAAATGCAGGCAAGCATTGAACGTAGAAGTGATTCATCTTCATTTGTGCTAATAAGTGGACAGCGAGGAAATCAATGACGTCACAATGTCCTCACAAGTAGCAGAGAAAAATAGACAACTGCTGCTGAAAGTATACATTTGTAACTACAGCGGTAGGAATATATTAACTTTAATACGAAATATCATATCTCAGAGTTAGTTCTTGCTAAGACCTATTAAAAAAGCGTAACGTAAATGCGACATGCTCTTAATATTTAACGCCAAAAAAAAAATATGATCCTATGATCAGTACCAAATTTCATTCATAGCTATGGGATAGCTTAGTCAATTCTTTTTTTAATAAAAAAAATCCACAAATCGACAAACTTTATATTAAATGAATTGAGCAGAAACTAAGGTTTAATTTGAATGTATTTTTACTTAATACTTATGTGTCTCGACAATATAGACGAAATAGTATAGTACATGTTATGAAATCACCCCCAAACACAACTGCCAGTTGCTTTGTAGAGGAAGTTGATAAGTGTTATATGTTCCCCATTTTCAAATCTAAAAACTAAGAGAAAAGTAGGATACGTGAAAATAAGTAAATATTATTCTGGAAATGTTATACTTTTCTGTAATAGATCTGCATTACGTTATCATACGTTGATTCAGGAAAGCGCATGGATATGTATTTTAGATATTCACTTTCTGCTGTTTTCTATATCCAACATTGTAGTAAAGAAACTAGGTCTCCTGCCCATTTTTTGTCTCTTTCGAAAAAGAACAATTTAAGATATTTCTATCAGCATGTTTATACATTTGGAATTCACATTGTAGTCCGCTTTATCTTTGCACAGCGGAGAGGTCAGTCGCTCACTAAGAAGCGGGGAAACACGGAAGAATCCGGCAACAGGACTTCTGTCGTCTGCTTCCATTGAAATCAAATGGTGTAAAACGCTGCTTACAGGGGAACGTGCGGCACCGAAGCACTAGAAGTCTGCAGGTTATCTTGAGGGTTATGGCCCATTGAGACGGAAACGCTGTTGCCGCGCTTCCGGCGTCTCAGTGTGCGACAAGCTTAACGCGTTCCGAAGCCAGGGGGCCGAAGTTCAAATTCTGGACAAGTCTTGAGTGTATCATTGTGTTTATCTCGTTGTCAGTTTCTTCAGTTCATCATTCATCCTTATCGCGGGTGATACAAGAGATAGAAAAGTAAAAAACAAATAGAAAGAATGGAGAAGAGGGTAGACAAGAAGAGAGCATGCACACAGAAAGGAACAGAAAAGAGAGGAAGAAAGGGTAGGAGAGAGAGACAGAGAGGAGGCATTAATGGAAGAAATAAAAGGGAGAACACACACACACAGAGAGAGAGAGAGAGAGAGAGAGAGAGGGTGGAGAGAAAGATAGGAAGAGAGAGGTGGAGAGAAAGGAAGAAAGAGAGAGGGGGTGGATAGGAAGAGAGAGAGAGAGAGAGGTGGAGAGAAATATAGGAAGAGAGAGGTGTAAAGGTGGAGAGAAAGATAGGAAGAGAGATAGAGAGAGAGAGGTGGAGAGAAAGATAGGAAGAGAGAGAAAGAGAGAGAGAACACGGAGGAAGAAAAAAGTGAACGCCCACGCAAAGAGAAAGAGAGAGATAGAAAAGATTGAGAGAAAGAAAAATAAAAGGGAATTAGAAAGAATAGAGAGAGAGAGAGAGGAGAGAGAGAGAGAAACGCACAGAGAGAAAGTGGAATACATATACACACAAGGAGAGAGAGAGAAAGATACGTGCGGACAAAGGAAAGTGATAGACATTTTAAAAAAACGTAGACGTTAAAAGATATAGATACAGCCTGAAAGACAAACTCCCACCACCCCATACGTACAGAGAGAGAGAGAGAGAGAGAGAGAGAGAGAGCGAGATGGAAAGAGGGATGAAATGGGGGAAATACATTTTTTCCAAAAGTCCATCCTTCACATTACATAACACCCACCAACCAAGTTTCACCGCGGTTACCAAGACCCGAACGCAAAGAAAGGCAGGGATCGGTGTGTTATCTGTGAAAGTGTTCATTGGGGGCCTTTTGTCCTGACAAAACGTTGAAGCACGTCCCGTTACTCACTCAGCCGTTTCTTACACTCCACTAAGTATACATACTTGCTTCCGGCTCTGTCGGCTGTCTGTGAGGAATTAGTGATGTTACGCAACACCATACGTCACAGGTTTCCTAAAATCCCGCTTCGAAGTGGGTGCAGTGTTGCAATCTAGTGCAACAGAAAAGTTTCCAAGCGCATGAAACTTTTTCAGTTCTAACCTCATAAGGATCAGTGACTACTTTTTGGAATAACGGTGACTGTATTTTTTTTATTTTGGTTATTTAGATTCGATTTTCTGACACTTTTGGTTAATTGCGACGATGTTTGATTGAGTTGGTGCCTATAGCCTATACTTTATGCATTGCATAAGGCTAATCGGGAATAGATCTACAGTTTAAAGTGGGATCCGAACCACTACGTGCCTCCACTGGGAATCGAACCCGGGAACCCGTGATTACAAAGGCGATGACGTTACCACTACGCCATCGGGAGGCCCTAATTGCGACGATGAGGATGAGTGATGATATGATGAAGGGACATTAGAAAAGATCACTCATGCACAGGCCGAGATTCGAATCCGGAAACCTTGCGACATAGCGTGTTGTACTAACCACTCCGCTTCGGAGATCGGTAGTTACTTTCTGAATTAAGTAACCATAACTGAGATTTAGTTATAACTAACCATAACTGAGATTTAGTTATAACTAAGCTACTTTTAAACAATACATTTCCAAACATTGATATGGATGAATTAGAAAATATAAGTGTACTAATATGCCCCTGTTGCACAAAAAAACTGATTGGTTAAATTAACCAAAAATCTTTGGTTTATCGTTTTGAACCAAAAATGCATTGTACCCTTTACAAATTTTGGACATTTTGGTTAAATTCTTTAGTAATTCTAAGCTCATATATTCGATTTTCTCAGCAGACATCCGTTTGTAGTGGTTAGTACAGCGCGCCAAGACGCTAGGGTCGGATCCCGGTCTGGACAATGGTATTCTTTGTGAGTGTCCCTTCATCAATTTCAACATGTCATCAGTCATATTCATCGTCGCGATTAACTAAAAGTTGAAGAAAAGCGACGATAAGTTACAAAATCAAATTATAACATTGACCGAAACGTTAAGCAAAATTGTTCCCCTTGATGTCCTCTACACGGTATGAAATGTGTCGGTTTTGCACTGCAATGCCCTGTATATACGCTAGGGTTCTCCACGAACTCTGGCATCAATGCAGAATAAAAGTGCCAAACGCGTTCCGTGGAAGTTTGTTTTCGCTTCTTGCATGTGGTCTCTGGATAAAGAGAAATGGTTTTGTAGCGATACACGAAAACCGTTTTTGAAAAACGTACGAACCATAAACACATATGAAATGCTGCTTCTTGTGTAATGTGTCTTCTCGAGGTTTGTTGATTTCCAACCGCTAGCTAAGGAAACGGGAAAACGAGTAAAAAAAAAAAAAAACAGTAGAGAAAGTACCACATCGTAACGAAGAACACGTGTGAAAATTTCCTCGCGCAGTGTTGCCAACGGTGTACTGTGCGTTACTTATCTAGTTTGGGCTATTTTGCATTGTGTGGCGTGTCGAACGCAAAATTAAACTTTACAAAGAGGGCATTATAATTTCAGAAGAGAAACAACATACTATCGTAATATGAATGTTTTCACCAGAGAATTTTGTTCGGGTAGGCTCAGAGACGGACAAGATATTTCCGCGTGGGCTCTATAGTTGCTGGTCGTTAAAGTTCTCTCTCTTTTGTTATATCTTTCTTTTCCTTTATCATACTGTATCCTCAGCTATTTCTTTATCTCTCTTTTCTCTTTCTTTGTGCCCAGTTCTTCGTCTATTTTTCTCTCAATTTTCCTATTTATCTATCGATCTCTTTTCTCTCTTCCTCTCTTCAATCCTGCCCTGTGTGTGTATGTCAATTTTTAATTGAATTGAGATTAAATTTACTTCTACATCTCCACTAAAAGCGAACTTACACCTTCCCAATTGAAAATTCTAGACAAACATCTTGAGTCGATATTTTGTATACGACATTGCTTTAATAATACTAAAAATTCGTCGCTCGACAGCCCTTGAAGGGACTAGGCCGATCTCCCGACTGTCAGTCCCCCTCCCATAATCCTACCTAGAGGTGCGGAGTTCTTCAACCGGTAATGGGGTGACGTGGGGTCAGCACGTCGAACCCTCAGCCGTTATAGGAGATTTCCGAGACCGGAAATGGGTTGCCATAGATCCTATATACAGGCCGAGAACCCAGAGACTGAACCCAGGTGGATTCGAACCCATGCCGTTCCGCAGTCGGAGCCTAAAGCACAGCGCCTTAGACCTTCCATCGTTTTAAAAATAACCTTCATATGAAGAGGAGAACTTGAATGCATTTTCAAATGACTTGTGTTTGAATTTGAACCATGATGATATGATGGAAATGATGAAGGGACACCCACAAAGAACAGCTATGTCCAGTTCGGGATTCGAACCCAGGACCCCCGACGTCGCAGCGCGCTGTGCTAATCACTCCGTCACGGAGGTCAACCAAATGGGTTTCCCCAATCAGTTGCATGTCCTCGTTTGGCGGATTAAATTTGCACATACATCCGCAGTTCCCCGCAATGTATGTCTACTACTGGTTGTTTCTTCGAAATAGGGACTAAATTTTAGTCGATTTTGATGAAAAGTTAACATTTTCAGCTAATTTTCACATTCCACTGTAACTCTTGAGACCCATAGAGGTACAGAAATCTTAATAGTTCCCAAAATAAGTACTTGAAAAGAAATGCTTTGTCAGGTTTCCCGAATGGTATGCGTATTCGTGTGTGTGCTGGTTCTCGCTCTGTCTGAAAAATTCCTATGTAAGCTCTTTGTGTAGGCAGAGGGTGGGTTAAAAATATCTGACGTTGGGCTAGAACCCACTCATTAGCCACGCCCTTCCTTCTATCTCCAATGAAATGTACTGCTCATGGAACATCTTTCACAATTATGGCAGATCTGGGGATTAGTGTGACAAGCCAGAAAACCTCAAGGATAACACCGCGAAAGAAAATAGCTGACAGCGATGAATCAATACAAGGATCATGGGAAAATCCAAGAACATGTATGTCATTTGGGAAACCTAACCACGTATTCCTTTGTTTGCCTGTACTCGGATAATATGCAGAGCTTGTTGCTTACCTTTAAGACATGTAATATATTGATCTTTCGTTCGTGTGTGCATTATCCTTCCGTTATTGTTCATCTCATCTTGATGATTGGCTGAAGTAAGTTTGGAAGAATCCTGTAGAGCAGTGTTTCTCTACCGCAGGTAGCTACGTCCTGGAGAGGGTGACACCGGTCCGGCTTAGGCCGCCAGGGTAAAGCATGAGACTCAGGGCTACCAAAACTGAATGATAACTTGTTTGGGGGAAAAAACGAAAGGAAACAAATTGCTTAACCTACTACATAAAGTACAATGCACCGTATATTCTTAATTTTTCAGGCTACATTCAATTTATATACATGATTGTCTATTTGTTTATTTATCACATATATATTTCTTGTAATTATAAAATGGAATGTATTTACTGGAAGGCTTCTTCTTCTTCGCTATGGAGATATGAAGGACTTCTTCTTTTTCTTGACATCTAGTTATCGATAGGTGAAGACTACTTCCTCTTCTATATATATATATATATATATATATATATATATATGTATTTCTTCATACTAGAAATCCACGGTCTTCTTCTTCTATTGGCTAATAGACTTCTTCTTCTATATACTAGTGAACTTCTATTAGACTTCTTATTCTATATGCAGATGGGCTTCTATTATACTTCTTCTTCTATTGGCTAATATACTTCTATTAGATTTCTTCTTCTATGTGGAGGCACAAGTGGCTCGGATCCCACTTTAAAATGTAGGTGCAGTCCCGATTAGCGTTACTGTGCATAAAGTGGAGTTAAAACACCAAATCAATCAATCAATCACTCAATCTTCTATGTACAGATGGGCTTCTATTAAACTTCTTCTATTGGCTAATAGACTTCTTCTTCTGTTGGCTAATATACTTCTATTAGATTTCCTCTTCCATTTGCATATGAGCTTCTATTAGACTTCTTCTTTTATTGGCTAGTAGGCCTCTTCTTCTATTGGCTAATAGACTTCTATTATACTTCTTCTTCTATTGGCTAATATGCTTTTTTCATATATACGTATGTATACATATACTCGTATACTTATTCTTCTAATGGATTTCTTTCTTATTTACAAACTTCCATATACAAATCCCTTCCTCTATCCAACTTTCTTCATTCGATTGCCAGCTTCTTCTTCTTTTGGCTAATATGCTTCGAATGTAAGATAATAGTATTTCGGGTCGCTGCCTTGCTGCGCCACCGCCTGATACAAGCAGAAAAAGAGGTTAATCAAGGGGCACCGCCAGACCTGCGCTCAACCTTGATCCGGGTCTGCAATATATGCGACTACACGGAAGTGCTTGGGGGCTGCCACAAAGTTGGCGCCACACCGGGGAAACAACCCAATATAACATAACCCTACAGCTCTACAGCACCATGGCGGGCCTTGGCTTACCTACCGACTGCTGGTCTCCCTCCCACACTGTTCCGCCGTCACCTGTTATAGCGTGGAGGTCTCAGACCAGTGTTGGGGTGACGGGTGATCAGCCCGACGAACCCCCAGCCGTTATTGTAGGTCTTCTTGACCAGGTTACGCTCACTCACTCGGAGCTTCCCAATTTCCTCACGATGGTGGGTTGCCACCGGCCCTATACGTAGGCCGAATAAATTCCGACCAGAGCCGGATTCGAACCTACGCCGTCCCGCAAACAACCCAATATGTTTAGTAGAAAAACTCGTTCCTGCTAGAACTATACAGATATAAAATCGTAATCATTCATTAATCTCTGCATATAATCACATAGGCTATACATGGCGATCATTTCTTTCTTTCGCCTTTATCCTTCTCCATTATTAAGCTAAGTTCGTAAGTTTAGGTAAACACAATTAGTTTCAGCATTCATAAGCACTTTCATTCAATTCCCATGCACATTGTTGCTTTAATCTGCGATCCTAATATTTCTTCCGCGTGCTGCCATCTATGATTCGTTATTTCAATCGTTCGCCGTATGTTCCACTCATGCGGGCACGTAACAAGGTCCGCGGCCCGGTACCAATTGGCGTCAATTGTTCTTCTGCGACTTGTAGCCCGAGCTGCCAACCAGCTGGAAAGCAGCACTGGTGAGAAGTCAAAGCCACTGAGAGGGAGCTGTCATCCGTGCAGCCTCCAAATTTGAATTGCAACCGTTGGGCCGTTCTCGAGTTAGGCCGGAAGGAAAAGCGGCTTGCAGCCCGAGCTGGCAACCAGCTTGAAAGATATCCTATCGTTCGCTTTTCAACTGCGATAAGAGAAAATGCTGTCGCGCCAGTGGCGGTGAGCGATCAAACGATCTAACTGAGGTGAGTGTTGCCTTTCGCCTCCAAATTTGGAGGTTGACGGACGGGCATCAAGGTCAATTTCGTTTGAGCAGCAATTTCCATTAACAAATATACTGAAGTGGAAATATTCAGATTAATTGGATTTTTTCGTTGTCCGAAATGGAATATACCAATGAAAATCAGCACTTAACAAATGACATTTCTCAGAGGAAACTACAAGATTCCATTTTATCCGGTCGTTGCCAACTAATTTAATCCTAGACACAGTGGCGGCGATTACGGGGGCGAGCGGGCAGTCCCTCCACTTTTTGCTACTTTTGCTCCCGCACTATGCTAAACCTTATCTACCAAGGTAAAGTAAACTGTCTTTTACCCCATAGTTTTGGCACCTTGCCCCCCCCCCCCTTGTTTTTGAACCCAATCGCCGCCACTGCACTAGACATAATCGAACTACTACTCTCTATGATTATGCCATAATTTGAGTACTTTAGTATTATATGGACCACCTCCAATTACTACGCTATACGTATCTAACCTAACCTTCATATCTAATTAGTACGACATAAGAACATAACCAAATTATTTAGAAATGAAGGTTAGGTTAGGTTGAGTTAGGTTAGGTACATATAGCGTACTAATTGGAGGTAGTCCGTAAAATACTAAAGTACCATAATTTGTTTATATTAAATGTCAAGGTAATTAACGTATAAAGCTTAAAACATTAGAAAGCTATTTAAGAGTAAAATTGTTGGGATCGGTGCATCGACTTTTAAAAACGAATTTACCGGTCTGAAGGCTCACCAAGGTTAAGGACGTATACGTCAGAGAAGTTTATTTAAACAAAACTGAAATCCATATTTTTGGAGTTACGTTCCTCTGGTTCTCATACGAGGCATTTGCGATTAGTCAACAGTGTGGCAGAAAAGCGAAATGAAACAAATCAAATCATAATTTCAAGGCTCTAATGTCTTACCTTTATGTTTAACCTTGTTCCTGACGAGGCGCAACTGCTAAACACACATACTTCCACCACACTACCTCATCGATTTGTGAAGTTTTATGAAGTTTCTTCAGCTTCAAGTTCTTTGATGGTCGATGATAGAATTTCCTTCTTTTTGCCCCATTGGTTTAAATAACAGGACACGTGGTGACGGCTGCGGAGAGCGCAAGCATTGGCTGTAGGCTGGATATGACCCTCGCTCTGAAAAAAGGAAAGACCCTTCATTATTTACGTCAGTCTGACATTGACGCAGAAAGGTGAGGCAATTCCACCATAATTGCAGCAATTGCAGTGGATACTTTTTAGTTCCACAATTTTCTTCTCACTTTATGTCGTTTTTTGTACATGATAAATTTTTCCTTTCCCTGATCCTCATGCCCTGAAGCACCCCCACTGCAATTTATGCATACTCCCAACACCTCAAGGTAATTTTAAGGGTTATCAATTACACACACACACACACACACACACACACATATATACAGTGGGATCCATGAGTATTACCGTGCAAACTGTCCATGACTATTTTCATTAATTTTTTTCTTACATCCTATGTGTTTTTAAGCGATGGATTTTTATGTATGTTGGTGGAGAAGTTGTCAACATCCTGTTTTGAGTTTTCTTTTAATTATTGAAGCTCTTATTGGGTTCAATAAAGTGCACGAACATGGTGATGGACAATTTGCACGGTAATACTCTTGGATCCCACTGCACTCACATACGTTTATGTTCCTTGCTGAGTAATCTGTTACATATCTAATGCTCCTGCAACCCAGGGGTACCCACAGAGGGGGATTATGGTGCAAGTTGCGCCATCGAAATTTTGGGGGGGGGGCTTTTTTCCTTTAAGTAATAATATAAAATTCAACATTAAATATATTTTTCCCAAATATATGTAAAACTATTACAACTTAAATGCACCATATTTACTCCATTAGATGAAGAAAATAAAGTGTTTAAGGGTGTTATCGAAAGGAGGGGGTTGGGAGAAATATCCACTTCCAAAATATTAGGCCTTATTTTAATTTCTGAATTAAACTTTGGGGGGGGGGAAGGACAGTATCCAACTCTAGGTCTTAGATTATGGCGGCTCTTTTAGTTAGAGGGAGGATTGAGCATTAAACTGAGGGGGAGGTATCCAGTTGCGGAAATTCTTGTGTGGAGACTGAGAATTAATTTTTTTGGGAGAGGCAATATCCACTCTTCAATATCAACAGTAAGTCTAAAATTGGCTTGGAAATGATGGTAGTAGGATTGAGCATTAAATTTAAAACGGGAGATAGGAAGCTTTTGATAAAGTGTTAAATCTTAGGTTGTCAAGGAATTTCTGTAGTGAAGAGAGACATCGAACATTAAATTTTGAAGACTGTATTTAGCGACGTTTAGACCCCGAACGTGCCAAAAGAGAAGCTCGAAAAGACAAATTAATTATCTCGGGATCCTAATAACGTATTGACACCCCATTAAATTAATATTATTGAAAGCCTCCAAAGAGAGGGATATAAAAAATTTATTACTCGCTTCGCTCGCAAGGATGCGCAGTTCTCTGGCGCTATGCTAAGGTAAATGTGAAGTTTTATACTATAGGTGCATTACAAGACATAAGCGATATTCTCGATATTCATTAATACCATCACTTAATGTTTAGTGTTGGTATACTGCTTAATTTTAAGCACGTGCATCATTTGGAACAAAATACAAATCGAATCCGCATTTCTAACTTCACGTCACAGGAAAATTTTTATTTAACAAGTTAAATTTGCACTGAAGATAAAATCCACGTAATTTTTGTTGTGGGTTACTAAAATAATTATATTTACCCAAAGAAAATGGGGAGGGGGGGTGAGGTCTTTGAAAGAGAAACCGTATTATATTATCGTCCTGAGCTTTACTTTGTGGGGATAACTACATGGTTTGAGTGCGCGAATAATATAATTTGGGGGGGGGAGACGCATGACATGATTTGGGGGGGATTGCACCATTGGCCTTGGGGGGGGGGGGTTTGCACCCCTGATGCAACCATGATGACAGTTTAACGTGCATAAATAGGAAAAAAAGGTAAAGTGCTCCCCTGCGCTTAGCACCACGTCATGAAGGCGTATAGGGGGTGTGGGGGTAACGCCCAACACTTTCTTGATCCGGTCGTGAGTGAGGGTGATGTGATCAGCATCACGCCCCTGACCGCCTTTACCCCCCAGGGTTTCCCCCAGGTACCCATGTTATTCGACGCTGGGTGGGCGCCGGGGCCGCTTCCAACGTTAGAAAAGTTCCCGGATTTGAACCGGCCGGGGATCGAACCCGGGACCTTGAGCATGGTAGTCAGACGCGTTACCGACTGAGCCACCGCGGCAGTACCTAAAATTCTTATCATCAATATGTTTAAAAATGAATCTACACCAGCTTAGAGAAAATAGTGCACTGTTGTTAGCTGAACTTAAGCAAAAAGCAATATGTTTCCATACGTAATTTCTTATTGAGATTTACAATTGTCATCTAGCAAGGCTGAATAGTAATCGGAAAGTGTAAAGGTTTTGAATTATGCTAATCTTGAAGTAGAACATTCTAATGCATAAGAGACTACTAGTAATTCTATTGGTCGTATATTTCTTTATATTAGAATTTGATGTTTATCTTCTTGCGTATTGTATTCTGTGTTAGTTTTAAAGTTTCGTTGTTCCTGTTTATTATATATTTAGCGCTAGGGTTGCCAGACGTCCCGTATATACGGGATTGTCCCCTTTTTTAAAGAATTGTCCCGGCATCCCGGAAAATGTTGTCGGGACGCCCATTTGTCCCGTATTTAGCTAAAGAAATAATAAGTGCATAAGATTAAGTCATGTTCTGAATTTTATAGCAATGCATTGGAAAAAAATGTCCTCTTAAAGGACGCCAAGAGTTCACTCAAATATTTTGTCAAAATGTTAAAAGTTGATTTTGTAATGTTTAAAAATGTTATAAAAATAAATTTAACTATATCCGTGCCTATATAATCTGTATGTCCCGTTTCTTTATTTTAGAAATCTGACAACCCTACTTTAGCCAAATGTCTTATCTCAGTATTTACATTCTGCCAACATGTATACTATTTGTCCATCATGTACAACTGCTACAATAAGGCTTTACATGCATATTCATAATCATATATTGCATAACATATTCCATCATGTTCTTCCTAAATTTATTTCAAAATGGATCCCATACCAGGGATTAGACTTAGAATTCTAGTTTTCTAAGTTTGGAGTTGTTTCTGTTGTCATATATTGCGATTATATGACTTCGTTATGAACATTGTAGTACTTGTACAAGTTACGGCTTGTTCGACTTTCACGTAAATAAACCTTCAAATACTTACTTCTCTCTCCTATTGCACATATTAGTTTCTACACAACCCATTATTATCTAAACTACTTTCAATCTTGTATCAAAACGCAATGTAGAAATCTGATGTTACAATATTTGTTGTCATTGTTATACGTAGATTATAATAGTAACAATAGCCATGGCCTCGAGCTATACTTCTGTTCCCACAACCTTATTCATACTTTAAAACATACGTGCAGGAGAACGAAACAATACATAGATATTATTGACATTGTCCATCGTAATATCGATTTTTTTCCCCGCATAGGTCGAAATATGGAACTGTCCTTGTGGCAAAACAAACATAGTAATTCGAAAGTACATCGTGCACGTATTCTCATGGAGGTATTAAACTAGGTAATATCACAGATAAGGAATCCTTATCTGTGGTAATATCCTTTCTCTCAATATTTGGTACAGTTATTTTTCATTTTTATGACATGCATGACAATTTTTTTCTTTTTTTGTCTGGGTTAATTGCTATGTTAACAGTACACGAAAATAACTCACAGCCAGCATGGTCAAGTTGATTCAATCTAGTGTTGCCCACGAGACGAGACGGGACAGCCTTTCTAAAATTCGAGGCGGGACGAGACTGACCACCTGCAAAATAACTAATCAATTGCAAATATTTATTTATTCGGAATAAAGCATTTTCTTTGGTAACCCAAAACAGCTTCTATTACATGAATAAAGATCTGCAAGATTCGTAATTCGAAAAATCGTAATTCGTCACACGTTGTCCGTAACGAATTTTCCCAGACTTAGCCTCGCGTCCCAGCTATCTTGACTTGCAAAATCCCTGTATCTTCCTACTGAAATTTCCTAAGAATACCTTAAATCTGGCAACTATCTGCTACCCCAAGATCTCTCTTCCATTCATTCTTGTGCAAAACCATCCGGAGGTAGTCACTGCCATTGTTTACTACGGCCCTGTTCCAGCCATACTAGCGATAATCGTCATAAAATTTCTCGCCCAAACAGACCCATCTTTCATTTGCGACCCTCTTCTCAAAATCCACAGCAGCTTCGAGTGCTGGTTGCAAACTCCTAAGATTTCGCACTAAAAACCTAGGTAAAGGTAAAGTTCCAAGTGCATATAACACAGTGCCATGAAGGCACATTTACGGGATGTGGGGGAAAGGTCATTTTGGAGGCGAAGTGATCAACATCACACCCCAGCCGCTTTTGCCCTCCAGGATTGCCCCCATGCACCCATTGATATAAGGCTGTTGAGCCCCAGAGCTGCTTTATGCGGGACAATGAGGAATAATTCCGACCTTTATTCACCCACTCCGGGAATCGAACCCGAGTCTCCCGCCTGGCAATCAGACGCCCTAACGACTACACCACCGCGGCTCTAAAAACCTAGTAAAAGCTAGTTCAATTAGATACTCTGCTTTGACGTAACGAACATAAAATTGCCTAAAGTCATAGGAGTAATAAGCGACATGCGACAGCAAAAAGTATCGCTTGGAAATGAACCCACAGTAGTAAATGCAACCTTCCGAACGGAAGCGACTAGACCAGCAAGCTTGCTTTGTCGCTTGCGTGTCATTTGGACTGGGCCATTATTTAATAGCGTGCATTGTGTCGCCTCTATCTGTTGGTAGTGAATTCACAGTGAAAGCTTGCTTATATACTAAGGGAGATTTCACATCGAAGCGACACGCGACCCGTAACACATGTCGCTTCAGGATTTCACCATTCGAACTCAGGTTTGTGCGGTCTGCCATGCTCCTACGCTGTGAAACGTTGCTGTTGAGTGGCTCGTTCCAAAGCAACATGTGTCGCGTGTCGCTTGTCGCTCCAGTCTGAAATCTCCCTAAAGGAGCGTGTCGCTTGTTGCTTTGGTGCGAAAACACTGTGTCGCTTGTCGTCTGTCGCTTCAACCTGAAAGCTATCTTGTGGAAATTTCACACCGAAGCGATTAACGACATGTGTAATTCACACCCAAGCGACAGAATCCCCTTCAGTCTGAAGGGAAACATTCACCTCGCATCCGTGAACAACGGACCGAGGCGACAAGACAACTGTTCGAAAGGTTGCATTGACTACTGAAAGTTCGCTTCCAAGCGACTCGTGTCGCTTGTCGCCTGCAACTTTGGTGTGAAGAAATCTTCCTCACAAGAAACTCTTCGAACCGAAGCTCGACGTCTCGCTTGTCGCTTGCTTGTTGTTCTGCTTTGGCCGTTTTCTGGATACAGTGTATATAGTCGCGAGGGTTGTTATCCGCGCATGCGCGATGAATGCCTGTTTATAAACTGAAGTGTCCCTGTCGTTCGTTGCTTCAGTGTGATACTTCTGTGTCGCTTGTCACATTGAACAAGCCACAGGAGAGAAGCGACAAGCAACGTGTTTCGCTTGGATACGAACCCTCAGTAAACGTAACCTTCCGAACCGAAGCACCACGTGTCTCTTGTCGCTTATATGTCGCTCAAATTGGGTCGTTTTCTTAATATCGAGCATAGAATCGCCTCGATCTGTTGGTACTGCCCGTGCGGTGAATACTTTTATCATAGACGGAACGGAAGGGGATCCTGTCTCTTGTCACTTCAGTGTAAACCCCAGTGTGGCTTGTCACCTGTCGCATGTTCCTTCCGTCTGAAAGCTCCCTGCGTGTACGATGGATAAAGAGTGAATGGGAGCTAGAAAAGCAAGGCAGATTCTATACATTATCTAGCTATTGATAATCAACAAACTTTATTCGATATACTCATGTTCTTATGATTAAGGAATCATATTTATTCTCACTATAGCTACAGTGAGCAAAGTGGTTACAGGTTAACCCATGTTCGAGAATAATATTTTGTGATGTCTCCCAGTTATAACTTTTGTTGGTATAATATCTTGCATTACTTTTACGAGACGAGACGGGACGAGACGAGACAAAACCCTTCAAGAGACGGAACAAACGAATATTTTCGAGACGAGACAGCATTTCCACGAGACGAGACGAGAGAGACCAAAGTCTCGTCTCGTCTCGTGGGCAACACAGATTCAAGCGATGTGCTTATGACAGTGAAACCTACTTTCTATAATTACTAAACGTTTATCAGAAATATCTAAACCTTTTGTACTGAATGATTTGTGGCAATTACGGAAATTATTCTTTAGGCCTATTTAAATCCACCAATTATTTATTTATGTTGTGTTTGGACTGGGCTGAGTTATAATTTTGTGTGGGGGTGTAGGCTTGTGTGGTTGTTTGAGTGATTTGGTTTATTTTACTTCGCTTTCCTGTCCATTTGGCTAATCGCTGAAACGAGGATGGGTGATGGTATGATGAAATTGATGGAGCCGGACATTGAACTCAGGGGCAGGATTTCTGTAATGGTAAGATGAGGTTGCTTCCAGAAGGAAAGGTTCATGGTCGTTCGATGCCACAAAGAGCAAAAGCAAGGGAGTTACTTTTAATATAACCTGTCCCCCTCCCCCTACCTTTCTCCTCCTCGACTGAAAATTCATCTCAAGTTCGTTCGCAGGTCATTAAGAGCAATTCTTTCACAAGCTGCCTTACCTTTCTACAGTTACTCTCAATGTCGTTCGGACAGATGAAGTGTGAGAAGTAAACGAAAACAAAAATTTCAATAAGCCTTAGTACATTAGGTATTCTCCCTGCATGTAATTATAATACGTATGGTCATTTATTTATAAGCGTTAGTTCCCCCACAATTTTTCTTAATAACGAAAGAACATTATGTTTGAGCACAAAGATGCTATTTTGATGTCACATCTCTGTTCGTACAGTTGCAATGAAAGCAGTAAAACAAACATAAAAATGTTACAAAACGAGACAGTTTAATAGCCAGATGCATAACCTTTGGCCTTAATAACTGCTTGGCATCTACTGTGCATAGAAGCGACCAAGGTTTTGCAGATGTCTGGGCTGATTCCCTCCCACTCTAAAGCTACGGCCCTCTTCAGATCTTCATTTGACTTGCACTCATGTTTATGGACACGTTTCTTTAAAAATGTCCATAAATGCTCGATCGGATTCAGATGTGAACTTTGAACTAGTGTCTTCAACTGCTTTGGTACCTTCAAAATCAACCAGTTCCTTTTGGGTTGAGCAGTATGTTTGCTGTCTTTATCCTGCTGGAATGTGAACACACGTGGCAACCTAATTGCTGGCACTTTCTTTCACGTTATTCTTCAGGATATTACGTATTACAGACATGTTTGTCCATGATTCCACCAATGACTTGCATTTTCGTAACTCCTTTAATCGATATACAGGTCCAGATCATAATGGATCCTCCACCATGTTTTATCTTAGGCATTGTTTTGGCAGCATTGTCCTGCGCACTCTGGTCGCACCATCTGATCCGCGCAGGTTTATTTTGGTTTAATCGGACAAGATCACGTTGCTCCAGAACTCCTGACACTAGCTCCGTCTAGTTCGCAATATATGTCTGCTGCTTTAAACGTGTGGATTGACTTAAATCAGGTGATTTTCTTTTTTTTAGAAAATCACTGATTTAAATCACTTTAAATAAATAATTTATAGAATAATGTACATAATGATTTTGTAGATATCAGAAACACTTTTGGTGAAAGTACATTACTCTCGTAATCATTTAATGGTGATTATTAGGTTCTAAGATAGGAAAATAAAGGAAATAAAATATATGTACTGATGGCGTGAAGCTCATACGAAACGAAATGTAAACACAGGATTTCTCTTGATTTAAAATTCAATAATTTTATGGGCAAGAATAGCAAACATTTTGTGTAGAATAATATACACAATACTAATCATGTTAAACCATAAATAGTGTCATTATTAAACTGTAAATAAACATGGCATCTGATATTTTTTTAAACTATCATTAAAAAAAATCTCCAAAATTCAGGTCCAAAGACTACTAAAATATTTAAGTCACTATTATAGAGTACATCCAGAATGTTTTAGTTTCACTGGAAGAAAAATTACTGAAATTATTAGTTTCATTAACAAACTCAACAAACATTTCCATAGTAGTTACAGTATCAGACACAGAAAAATGTATCTTTACGTATATTTTTTATTGTTTTAATCAAACTGTTCAAATATTGTACAGGACCATTTACTAGAAAAAGCCAAAAACCATGCAAGCAATTTTAAGCATGTTTTTTTTCTTTTAAATAAAAATATCGATTTAAATAAAAAAAATCAACAAAAATGATTCTTTAAATAAAAAAATCATGATTTTTATCCATCCTGGTTAGCACGCACCACTCACGTGGTCATGCACCACATGCTACACCGCTCCAGAACGTGGTGCAAACGGTGCAGACACCAAATGCACTACTTGACACCACATCGACGAAGAAGATGAATCTGTGTTGCACAGTTTAACCAACTAGACTGTTCAGTGCAAAGAGAGTCAAAAAGTGCAACGAGCTAGACGGGTCTATTATATCCTCTTCTGCAGCGGGTGGCCGGACTATACAATGCAAACTTTTCCGCATTCGTATGTACAGATTTCACTGGCTTGTATGATGTTTATAGGGCTTAGTGTTGGATAAGTATTCTCTTTATGGTTCTCTATAAAACCTTATAGAGATGAATGTTGTTATAGTTGATGAATGTTGTTCATAAGTGCAGGGGCGTAGGTAGGTTCTTTTTAGGATCTTTGTCGAGGGTACCAACCGCCGTGGCGGAGTGGTTAGCACACCGAGCTACGAGCTTGGGCATGAGTGTTCCTTGTGAGTGTCCATTCATCAATTTAATCCTCTCATCACTCATCCAACCAAAAGTGGAAGTAAAATAAAGTAAAATAAACCAATCAATCATCAATGGAATTCCTGTCTGTGCCATCCATAACACTTACAAATGAAAATGTATGTAAGCGCATGTGAGGATTTTTTCCCACGGGTTAAATGCTCGTTGAATGTTGCCTGCCTTCAAGGTTCAAGGAGAGAACCTTTACGTGGATCCGCGGAAGGATGCATGTGCAGTTCTACATGATTACACGTTGTCCTTCTCGTGTATCCAGGTGCTGCCATCTTGTGGAAAAATATTTCACATAATTTTCATTGCATTTTGGGTCAGGAAAGGCTGCATTTGCATCGTATGCGGTAGGTAAAGTTTTTGCGACCGTAGATCAACCACTCCAGGAATCTAACCCCAGGCACTGGCGTACGCAAGGGGATGCTGATAGAGCTAGAGTCCTCCATAAATTTTGAGAAAATCAATAATTTGGTAAATGCGATTTCCTTTTAAAATGACTCCTAGTAACCATGTTTGTATTCGAAAAACTTTGTGTAGCCCCCCCAAGAACGCAGCTATGTAGTATCCATCTTTACAATTCCAGCGTCCTCCGAAATAAACTCCTGCGCACGCCAGTACTTCCGGGTCCGAGACCCTATCCACTAGACCAGTGGTTCTTAATTTTCGTGACCACGGCAATTTTTTTTTCAGAAAAAAATCGATGCCCCGGTCCTAACAATTTTACTCGTAAATACTTTTCTAATTTCTTTAAAACGTTACATGTTAATTAATTTCTACCCTTGAAATTTAATATTAGTAAATAAATTATGGCATAATCATAGAGACTAATAGTTCGATTATGTCTAGGCTTAATGGGAAAATAGAAAATTTGGATTAAATTAGTTGACAACACCTGAATCTTACGGAATCTTTTAGTTTCCTCTGTCCAATATCGTCAAATTGATTTTGTAAGTGCTGATTTTTCATTAGCATGTTCCATTTCGGACACAGAAACATTCAAATTAATCAGAATATTTCCACTTCAATAGATTTGTTTATGAAAATTGCTGCTCAAACTAAACTAAATTGACGCCGGTGGTGCACGTCTATCAACCTCCAGATTTGGAGGCGGGAAACACCCCTTCCTCCCCCAACCTGATTACATCGTTTGACCCATCACTGCCAAAGTCGCGAAAGCATTTTCTGTTATCGCAGTGGAACCTCGAACGAAAGGACAACTTTCCAGGTGGTTGTCAGCTCGGGCTGCAAGTCACAAACTTCAGGAGAAGCTCTCGCGGCCAGGTATGATTAACGCCAGGGCCCGTTACCGGGTCGCGGCTCGGCGGTTGTGAAACACTTGACTTGACCGTTGAGTGTGGTGTAATTTCAGAGTTACTTCTGTTGTCACTGTATCGAGTCCAGTTCTTTGGCCTTATTTAGTAAGGAAAACTGCCACTGGAAAAGCTTGCAGACCCTTGCAAATCCCTCCTCCCTTGGACATAACGAAACTTTGCAAGTTCCAAGAAATTCCGTCAGAGTGCTCTTACAGACAAATGCAACTCAAAGGCTACCTTGCTTGCTGCTACCACCTGCCGTCATTTCTATAAACTATAAGCGAATCCATTTTCCATATTTGGTCGGGTTAAAGTTACAGTGGTGTAAGACACTTTTTTTAAAAAAATAAATAAATAATAATTAGACACAGAAACCAGAACTATATAAGTCAATCTGTTAACAGAAAACGTGAAGTAAGTCAGAGATTCATTCAACTGTCAACAGATGACAGTTTAAGGTCTCGTGATAAAGGAAAAAGCTGTTGTGTTGATTCTTCAAAGTGCTGTGAGTCAGACTATTTTTTTCCTTTTTAAGAAAGTGACTTACACCACTGTAATTTTAACCCGTCCATTTGTTTGAATTGCGATTGTTACCATGCACAGTTACTAACTAACGAATGTGTGCTACAGACAGGGTGCGAAATCCCGGAGGGGAGAGGGGGTGTTTTCCTCCACAAAATATATGGACCGAAAAAAATAGTCTCCCATAATAAAATTTTCCGGCGCTTGGGAAGGGGGGGATCCTTTGTTACAATATCAAATGTAAGCCGTTAGTTTAAACTTTTGATATATTTTACTAAGGATAAAGAACAAAGAATAATGTGTTTGTTTGTGTGTATTTTGCATGCGTCCCTCTCTCTTTTCATTCTCATTCTCTCTCTCCTTCTCTTAATGCAAGTAACAAGTCAAAACAAAGTACTTCATTACAGAGACGTATTGTGAGCAAACTTCTCTTCCTGCATTTTTGTTATTTGAATTTGAATTTTATTACTCCATATAAACCATATAGCTACCTGGTTATTTGCACGATTCAGTACAGTTCAGACACAAAATATAATTACAAATTTCTATAATTTACCATTTAAGTATTCACTAACGCTATAATATTCCTAATTTAATAATATTTTTTTTAAATTTGTTTTTGAACCTTGTTATATTTTCTGCTTTTATATCATGAGGTAAGTTTTTGAATATTTTAATTGTCATCTGTTCGGGTCCTTCTTGAACTAATGTTAACGTGCCCATCTCAGAATATGTAAATGAGAAAAAAAGTTTTCATTTTCGCTCAAAATTGCTTCCTTTGAGGGGAGGGGGCTTACAAACATCATATTTCTGAACATAGATTGTGTTTCTTGATCTTCCCTATCATAGCCTGTCTACAAATGCTTTTTCAGTTAAAGAAAGTATGCATGCCTTCCCTTCACAGATTCAGGGGCGGGAAAGGGCACTTTTATATATCTGTCTACAATCCATCCTGGAGTTGTCCATTATAATTATGGGTAGGCTAATATTTCAAGACTCGCGTATAATTCATATGTTATGCTAGTAATTTTATTATAACTGAAATGAAAGTGAATGTAGCATTCATAAATAACAAACACCTTCTAATTGATTATTTATTGATGGTGGATCACCCCTTCCACTTTTACCCAACTCTTGTTAATAGAACTTTAGAATTACAAAAGTTCTAAACAATAGATTATTAAACCTAAACCTATCTCTTGAACTATCCAATTCTAAACATATTCTTGTTGGTAGAGATTAGCAGAAATTAATGTCCGCCACGTTTTCTGAGATTTGACATCATGGTACAGGTGAATGTGATACAGAACTATAACGAGACCACGTTTTATCCTTGAAAATTGCTTTATTCCCGACTAATCTCAAACGCAAAGTGATCTACGATAGTTAGCGTGGAGCATGCATCTTCTGCTATTCTTATAATATTCGAAACATATCCTGCCGACCGCCGTAACGGAGTGGTTAGCGTTTCATCAATGTCATCATATCATCACTCATTCTCAACTTCGCGGTTAGCGAAGAGTGGCCGAAAAGCGACGTAAATAACCTAATCCAATCGTTCAATCAAGTGACACGTATCGCTTGTCCGTAAGCTGACTTCGTAACAGTTACTCGGAAAAGTAACTTCAGTTTAAAGGGGTTAAAACATAGTGTTCTTTCTTGAGATGGCTGGATACACAATCGATGTATTTTACAGATTTTGTTCAAGGATAATTTCTGAGCGCTTCGATGTAACTTTCTATCTTCGATACGGTTCACTAGGTCATTTTTTCCTCCACAGTTCAAGGTAGTTCTGTGTAGAAGCGAAGAACTAGCTTTCAGTAGGCTTAGAAAACAGGTTTGTCGACTCTACACGAACCATTCTGAACAAATGCGGTGGAAACGGCAATAAATTCTGCAATTCCAGACATCTGACTTTTGCTTCCTCGGCGACCGGCAAGGTGTGATGTAAGTTGGTTGGAGCTGCGTTTAGGGAGTGTAAAGCGCGTTGCGTCATATTGATCGCACGAGCATCCAATGTTTACATTATAAGTTATGCGCACATAAATGCACATACTGTTTACCACGTTGCTTTGTGTTCGAAGATAACTTTAGAACTAACGCATTGGTAACTCTTATAGTTTGTATCAAAATTATCTGGCGACCTAACTGCGCATCTGTTTCAGTGGAGCGTCTCGACCAGTGGCGTAGCGTGATTCTATGAAAGGTGTAAGGCTTCCTTAGATAAACCTGATCTGAATATTGGATAAAGAAAACCCAAAGATATCTTAACTAAATAGAATCTATTTGAATGTAAGTCATGCATGGGCATACTCAATTTCAAACACAAAATGCACACACTCTATGTTAACAATAATAGCATATGTATGTATTACTTAATGGAAATTCTCATTTATACTGTAACTCGATCCGACGATCCTTTAGTCTGAACACCTCCATCACGTCGTCGTAGAATCGGGAGTTACAGGTCAATGTCTTTAGCAGCTCCTTTTCAATGGATATCAGTCCAAGTCAGATTTCCTTGCCTGAGTCTGTGTGCTGGGTTGAAATGTATGAATCCTCTTCAGTGCAGAAAACTACTTTTCCACCGACGAGCTTGAGGTAGGAACAGTGAGGAAGAATTCTGTTAGTTTGTACACTTGTTCAACAGCTTCATTCAAATGGGTAGTGCGCAGGTACTCATGAAGTTCAAACACACTCTTTACTTGATATTCGGCTTCAGAATAAATTACCTATAGCTCAACTTTCAACTGGTAGCAATTGACAAAT
The DNA here is from genome assembly GCF_977018435.1 of Lepisma saccharinum. Taxonomy (NCBI): domain Eukaryota; kingdom Metazoa; phylum Arthropoda; class Insecta; order Zygentoma; family Lepismatidae; genus Lepisma; species Lepisma saccharinum. The sequence continues at coordinate 74,452,889 of NC_139229.1, read as the reverse complement.
TTCGCATACAGCTTAGTTAAGCACACAAACTCTTCTTCTGGAAAGGCCATGTCATATTTTTATTCTTATTATTCTTTTTCTTTCACTAAAAAGCCATTTGTGGGAAATGCGTAAGATACAATTTGCAAATGGAAATGCATTCGAAAATATTACTCATTATCATGGTTACGATATTTGCGCACATTTTGAAAAGCATATCAAGCAACATAGACAAAGGAAAAGGTAAAAAAAAAATCTGTAAATCATAACGCTAAGTATTACGCGCATGCTTTTAACATTACGGGCAACTGGGATGCACGCGCCTAACTTTACGGGCGCTGCCGGATCTAAAATTGCCAGACATTCCTCTTTTATCTTTAACTTCTCTGCTTCTAATGAAGGTAATATCCAACATTAAACCATCTCATTGTGAACTTAATAGTTAGTTTACACATTTAAAATGACACCCGTTTTGTTAGCTACACCGCCCGTCAAGCATTGTTGAAACAACACGAGAGTCGATTTTCTTGGTTCTCTTCTGACCGTGCAAACAGACGCAGCGGGGACAGAAATCTCGCCAGATAGCACCCACTCGTAATGCGCATTACAGTGCCTGAGAATCGGGGCGCCCTGTCATTGGTTGATAAGATACTACGTAAGCAAACACACCCGCCATGGGCGAGTCCAAATCATTTCTTCCATTCACCTGCACGTAAGTCCTCTCAAGAGGCCTTACAGAGAAACAACTCGAATAAAAACAATTCCTCAATTGTTTCGTTAAAAGTTCTACTTGAAGTCTGATATTGCTATGTGTGTTCAAGCGATAAATACGGGAATGAAATACGTTTTCTTCCATAATTTCAGCTTGTAAGGTGGACTTACAAGCCTTACGTGGACACTACGCCGCTGGTCTCGACAGTAGGCGCCGATGAGCCGCAATAACAACATTTGTGGAAATCTGAGAAAGATATACAGTTTTCTAAGGTTAAAGATTTCCCAATTGTAAGTTACATCAACATAAGTTTTTGTCCTCCCGTCTGCTTGTCGGTTAAACGGACTATTTCCAGTGCATCTTATGAACAAAATTATCATAAATTCAATCCACTCCTATGATGGTAAATAAAATTCTGGGCTAATGCAGCGTCATTAGCACGTTACTTTTTCGTCACTTCCGTTAATAACACGTTACCGAAATTACAAACAAGATTAATTATAACGGTACTTCGTTACTATGCCTTTTTATTAAATCCAATAGCGCAACAGCCCAATATCGGGCCAAGGCTTACCTACCGACTGCTGGCCTCCCTCCCACGTGAGCCACCAAGGGGGCATGGATATCTGCAGCCAGACTAGGGGGACGGGTGGTCAGCCCGACCGACCCCCAGCCGTTGTAGGACTTCGCGACCAGATTACGCTCACTCGCTCGGAGCTCCCCAATTTCCTCACGATGGTGGGTTGCCACCGGCCCTATACGTAGGCCGAATAAATTCCGACCAGAGCCGGATTCGAACCTACGCCGTCCCGCAGCGAACGATCTTAAGACGAGTGATGCCTTTTTATTACCTTGACAAATTCAGAACTGTGGGATCAGAGAACAGTCTTAGGACAACGACTTTTTTTAATAGGCACCGAACTTACATAAGGCGTTGGTGGGTTGCCTGTGGAGTTTGGATCAATTTCAGGGTTGCCACACGCACAAAATATATGTATGAATTACGCAAAAGGAATATATGTATAAAAATATTAAAAATATCAGTATTGTATCGCAAATGACAATAATACTTTCTGAAATTAAGAAAATCGATTTTCTAGTATTTCATCAATGATGAGTCTACACAAAGGTAAATAAGAAGAGAGAGGAAGCGAAAGGAGAAGAGGAAAAGTAGAGTAGGAAATAAAAGAGGATAGAAGAGGAAAGAAGGAGTAGTGAGAGGAAATGAAAGAGATGCGAGGAGAGGTGATGAAAATGGAGCAAAGAAGAGAAGAGATGAGAAAGACGAGATGAGAAGAGAGGAGAGGAGCGGACAGAAGAGGAGGAAACGAGAAGAGGTGAGTGGAGACTATAAAAGAGAGAAAAATAAAAGAACGAAGAGGAGATGAGAAAATGCAATGGAATCGGAAATCAAAGATAGGAGAGGAGATGAGGGGAGTGAAGTAGAGTGGGATGGAGACAAAAGTCGAGAACAGAAGGCGATATGAGAAGCAGGTGAGAAGGAAGGGAGAGGAGAAGAAGAGAAGAGAGTGGAGATTAGAGGAGAGAAGGGGCAGTTGCAGAAAATATCGTCTCAGCATCAGGAATTGGTGCATTAATCCAATTATCAACATGAACATTAAATCTAATACATTCTCAAGGCGAAATGCGTTTTGGCCAAGTTCAGAGCAAGATCAGATCTTCCGGGTGATTTCGATTTTACCTGCGATTACACCACTAAAAACACGAATTTAATTTCATATTTATAAAAATCATCCAATTATTCTCAGTTTGGTGAAATGGAGATTATATTCTTTTATATTTCATCGTTAATGGCAAACAGAATCATTCCATTTCACACGGCGTGGACAATGAATACAATGCGATATGTCTAAAACGTATGAAAAGTTTCTACCAGCGAAGTGGTAGACAGGTTGACAATCATTAACGGTAACCACTACCCTACATGATTCCTTTTCTGGATAGAGGTAGAAGGAGCTGACCAATGTGAAATGCAACTCGCCTCTTATACAGGTATTGTGTAAAGAATACGTGATTGTAACAAAGAAAACAAAGGTAGTATGAATCAGCGTAAGCATTCAACTCTGTACTTCTAAAATTACTAGAAGTAAGGATCCTCTTCTTAAGGTGGGTCGAACGTGGGACCACTTGAGTCAAGTCAAGGCAACAGATCTAGTGTCTATGCAAATTATACTAGTGCTGGGGATGTTTTAAGAGAATTTTCTTAACTGGGGGAAATCATCACCCCACGTTCCTTCTACTGTGAGCACTGCTACAATCTCTCCCTGAGAAAAAATTCTGCGGGCGGTCTTGAACGAAATAATTACACCTTTTGCAAAAACATTTTCAAATTGCCACATATGCGAGACGTTATTCGTAAATAGGCAGAAAATTGTATTCATAATATTTCATCACGTTTGTCCTTGTTAGTCAAGGTAGTCTCGTGTAACAATGCGTTAAGTTAGTGGATGAAATTCTCATTACTTTACTTCCTGGGTAGAACCAGAATTTTTAAGTCAGAACAACATTCGTTCCGCTCTTCATTATTTCTTCTAAATTTCAAAAAACATATATTTTTATTGAGTTAAGAAATAAAAATAGTCATTCACGTAGCGTGACTCGCCTTGGAAGTGTGGAACAGTTCTTGAAGTTTCTATTAAATTTCAATATTTATAGCCAGCCACCTTATGCTCAGAAAGGTTAATCGGTTTATTGACAATCCTGAACTTTTCGATTAATAGATAATACTTTGTCTTAAACGTTTAGAGAACATTGGTCTTGCTCTCTTGACTGAGTATAATTTTACGAAAGCAATCCCATTTGTAAACGATGAACAAAATGACTTAGTTTTCAAGGACAAACTTGGAAGTGTAGTTTGCTGGCCTTCGAAGGTGAGTCACGCTATTGAAGACCGTTTCTTATCGCAAAAAACTGTGCGTCCAGACACGGGAGTCTGCACCCAGGAAGCTACAAGTGACCAGAACTGAATTTTTAGTAGAACCTGAAGAATGGTGGGTTTCATGAGTCGGCCAAGGTGGGCACTAGTTCAACATGCAATGCTTTAAGTGTTAATTCATGACAAACAAAAAGCTTACTGAATAAGTATTCAGATACGAGTAGTAATTCGTGTTTTATTATGTAACTTATTGGGATTGCAGCGTAGTAGTGACATCAGATCCATGCAAATGAAAAACTATATAAAACTGAGGATTATTTTATTACAGACAAATATTTCAAAATATTTTTCTTTATTCCCTTGATTTTTTTTATTATATTACATACATTTTCTTTCACTTTTGGCTAATCGCGAGGATGAGGATGAATGATGAAATTGATGATGATGCACGCACAAAAGACAGAACGGGTCTTCAACCTCTTAGGTGACGAGGTGAAGCCCCAAATATCAGGGTTTGAATCTAGGACTTCCATTTCAGAATTTTAACCAATTTACAGTAGACTTCTCTCTAAGGTCAGAATAGTATTATACTGGCCTGATTTATACTGCCTCCTGAATTCAAACAATATAATTTTTGTTTTATGAGAATACGAATTTAAATGGTTGGCACACAGAGATACTTAAGCGAAAACAGAGAACTAATTCGTACACATGTATTAAGTAAAGAAACTTATCTCAGTGCGAACATTGAACAGGGTTTTAAAACTTTGCTTCAGCAATAAATGAGTGGAAACGGATTACACATAATTCCGTTGCCGAAATCTATTGGTTTAAAATGCATTTGAAGACTCAACCCTGCAGCACAGGCGTCCATTAATGTAGCTTCAGCACTGGCACCTACTCTCACAGACCCATTTTTGTATTTGACAATATAATCTTGCATTTCTTTTGAAAAAACGAAATTTTTATGATCTCCTCATCCGGATTACTGCCGAAGCTTTCTTCTAGAAGAAGTCTAATTCGTTCACGATCTCGTTTACTTGCCATTGTAATCAACGTATTTGCTGAATATTATAATAACCTCGTATATAACAACAACCTGCGAGTGTCACTGTTATTCGTCACCTGCAGAAACACGAAACAAAGGTCTGTTACAATACAATTAGTACATGGACGTCCGCAGGGAGGAGCAAGGAAGGTATTTTTTTTCCAGGGGGGGCTAACAAGTCACATTTTCCCCCAAAAGAGTGTTGTACCCTAAAAAACATTGCTTAAATTTGAATTTATGGTGTTATTATGGTGAATTTATGTTGTATTATTATGCAATAATTAACACATATTATTGTGGCTAAAATGAAATTTTATGTGTGAAATACATAATTTTTGGTTGACTTTCATTTTCCATGAGAGGGCCATGGCCCCCTTGCCCCCCTTCCGGACGCCCATGAATTATTATTACATTTGTATAACACTAGCACTAGCGCCTAGTCTGTCAGACCCGAACTGCCTTTTTCTCTGTCAACAATATCGTCTAGTGAATGGTCAAATCCACTCGATAAGTGGGAGGTGAAGGCAGGAAGCTACACGAAAGCACCTTTCTCTAAGCCACACCCACCAAAAAATATTTGCAAAAACATGTGGCTTGGGTCTGTAAGACTTTGCGCTAGTGCTCCAGGGTTAAAGATGGAGATTTGCTATATTCCTAGTTTTAAGGAACTATTTCGTAGATGTTCGCGTGACCTCGTGTAGCACCGTTTTAAAATCACAAACAACATATCCATACGCACAAAATACTAAAACGAAGAAAGAAATTCAGAATTAATTTCAAATATGTGTGTAAAGTAATTTTAGAATTATAGAGTAAAGTGAAAATGTTGAACTTCTTTGCAGGATGATATTTACAATATTGATGTAACGGAATACTTTCTGCTTCAATGGAAGCTGAGGGCGTGGTGTAGAGTTTAAGGTTCTTGACTGGACTGCAAGTGGTCCCACGTTCGATCCTCCTTATGAGATGTCTATTTTTTATGTTTCTCATTTTATTAAACAAGAGTATTGTAACATTATTTGTAATAGCAGTGTAAAGTGGCCAGAGTATTCTACATCTGGAATTTACTAAATGAAAAATAAACAACAAATGAATTGGCACACATTCAAAGGGACATTTTCATGTAGAAAATAAAAGTTATAAGATCGTGAGATTGTGATACTCTGAAGATAATTGTATACGGATTCAAAGACATTGACAAAAATAAATGACCATTTATATTTGTGGTACTTCAACACACAGTAATTTCACCCGTTTTTCAAATCGAGTTAAATGCACGGCTTCCTGGATAAATATCGAATATCATGTATAAATTTGCATTAAATGCTTACGCTGATTCATACTACCTTTGTTTTCTTTGTTACAATCACGTATTCTTTACACAATACCTGTATAAGAGGCGAGTTGCATTTCACATTGGTCAGCTCCTTCTACCTCTATCCAGAAAAGGAATCATGTAGGGTAGTGGTTACCGTTAATGATTGTCAACCTGTCTACCACTTCGCTGGTAGAAACTTTTCATACGTTTTAGACATATCGCATTGTATTCATTGTCCACGCCGTGTGAAATGGAATGATTCTGTTTGCCATTAACGATGAAATATAAAAGAATATAATCTCCATTTCACCAAACTGAGAATAATTGGATGATTTTTATAAATATGAAATTAAATTCGTGTTTTTAGTGGTGTAATCGCAGGTAAAATCGAAATCTCACCCGGAAGATTTTATCTTGCTCTGAACTTGGCCAAAACGCATTTCGCCTCGAGAATGTATTAGATTTAATGTTCATGTTGATAATTGGATTAATGCACCAATTCCTGATGCTGAGACGATATTTTCTGCAACTGCCCCTTCTCTCCTCTAATCTCCACTCTCTTCTCTTCTTCTCCTTTCCCTTCCTTCTCATCTGCTTCTCATATGGCCTTCTCATATTGCGTAATTCATACATATATTTTGTGCATATGGCAACGCTGAAATTGAACCTACCTCTACAGGCAACACACCAACGCCTTATGTAAGTTCGGTTGCCTATTATGAAAAGTCGTTGTCGTAAGACTTTTGAGAGACACTGTACATTTAAATATCCTTGTTGTTTTTCTAAAATCTGGGGAAAGGGAAATACACTTTAACGAATTAAATTAATAGTAATTGATTGATTGATGTGCTTTATTTTACTTTCCTTTTTGTGCCACTTTTGACTAATTTGCGAAGATGGGGATGAGTGATGATATGATGAATGGACATTCACAAACAATCATGCCCAGGCCGTGATTCGAACCCGGGACCCCTGGCTTCGTAGCGCGATGTGCTATCCACTCCGCCACGTGGGCCGGCTAAATTAATAATAGTAAACAATGAGATGAGGGAGACAAAGTGTTGTTGAGTTCAGTTGTTGTTTAAAGTACATTTTATGCACAGACAGGCTAATCGAACTGGACCTACATTTTTAAGTGGGGTCCGAACCACTATGTGTCCCCATCGGGTATCGAACGCAGGAACCCCTTCATTACAAGGCGATGACGTTACCACAACGCCACCAGGGAGGCCCTAAGAGGGTCAAGTGGCCTCCTTGACTCCTCCCTGATTTCCCACGCTTCATTCCATGCATTCATGGGTCTTAAACCAAATATTATATTGAAGATATTTAAATAGTGCAGTGATGACGTCATTGAAAAAATCATTGACGTAACCTATTATCAGTCAAATACAGGAAAACTGCTGAGTGCATGGATGCATTCATAAATGAATTCTTGAAAGCAGCAATAAAAATGACGAATTAAAGGCTACGGTGGCACAACCGTAAATTCCATTTGAACACAATTAAACTAAATAAAGAGAACCTTGCGTTGCACATGTATAAATTTTAAAACACGCTGACTTTGAAATTCTTAACATTTCTTCGTAGACAAGAAGGAATTCGATTGTTTCTGTGTGCGCTCTGACATATTTGAGTAAAAACGTTAAAGCATGTTGTTCGCTTAAGTGCAGTCTAGTAAATACTATACACAATGCTCTAGTAATCGTGTGCAATTACACTCTTTTTGCATGCTTCAGCGATGACATTTGCAAGAAATACTTTTCAAAAAATGTGTCCACGTGTTGAGGTACTTACGTAGGGCTAACCTTCAAGATAAAGATACTGGTTCGTGGGGATTTTATTTGATTTATTTTAATTCGCTATTCTGCTGCTTTTGGCAGATGAAGGGGCAATCACAAACACATGTGGACAACACACAACGCAAGTCCCACAGAGAATAGTGGCGAATCTAACATCTTAACCAGTGGCCGCGATTAAGGAGGTGGGGGCATTTGCCTCCCCCCACTTTTTGCCACTTTTGCCTCCGCACTATGCTAAACCTTATCTACCAAGGGAAAGTAAACTGTCCTTGCCCTTCCCCAGTTTTCGAACCCAATCGCCACCACTGATCTTTGCAATTAGTGTGTTTACAAATAAACTGCCAAATGAACAATTTTCAAGAGTCCCGTATTTAAAATACGTGAATGTTCTGTTCTGTTCTCAATACATATCACGAATTAATTAATGTTTACATTAATTACATGTAATATTATAATTCTGTTTTCATGACCAAATTTTGTCGTAAGATCTGTGGACAATGAATCCTCGATCGTTTTCGAGCTACAATTACATGTGGTGTAACTAACACTTCACAACACAATGAAATATATTTTTAACCCTATCGGTCCAAACTTTTTTCTCTTTAGTACAAACTTTATTTGTTAACAGGATTTATATTTTCCATGTCTAAAGTATGTTTAAAATTTCAACATTTTTCGTCTACTAGATATCATATGACGCAATGTAATGAGCTGGAACAAATTGTGTTTTTATGTAACTAACAAAAGATAACAATGACGACATGTCCACGTTCGTGTGCAAGGGGACCGAAACTATTATTCAACAGAAATGGATTCTCGATCAATCTGACGATAATTTCAGTGAAATCTTTTTAACTTCTTCTTCACGAAGTTACGACGATTGAACTGAAGGCTGATCTTATTTCAGAATGCTTGGTCCATGCGACCGAACGTTGTATCAGCCTTTAAATGTGGAATAAGCATTTTCACTTACCTTCCGATGCAAAGATTCCAGCCATAGCTATGACATTTCCTTCCTTGCAAAACTGTGCATGTCAACAGCTCCACATCTTCTTTCTCGCCTGCACAAACATTTCAGAACATCGGCGAGAAAATTTGGAATATAATGAGCTATCGCACTCGGTAGAAACCATAATGTGAACACTAAAAAAAGATAGGTTTGATTTGACCCTTTGTACTTTTTAACAAACGTTACAATGCCACCCCCTTTTTTCTTCACTTCCACTTGCCGAGTTAGCAAGCAAGCAGTGTAGACAGCGATGATAATACGCACAAGTTCCCAAAGTGAAATTATTAACAGTGCATTGCAATTACTGAATTTATACGTTGAATTACTGCATTATTTTTTTAAAAAAAATTGCGGAGGCACTATATCATTGTTTTTACAACCAAACTGCTTTTCTAACCGCCGTTAGTACCACGGCACGTTAGTACTCTCGCACGTAGTACCAGATCATACGAAAAGCCTAGTTTCACACTGACAACTCCATACAACAAAGAATTTACTTCTGAACAGACATCTTTTAAATGATATTAACATTTTTATACAAACAATTCGAGAAAGTCTCCCTAACTCAGACAAAAGTAAATACAAATTAAAATATTTCTTGTAAAACATACAAGTGCCAAAAACGATAATTTGCGGGTCCATCCAGTACGGTCATCAGTAATACATTTTCAGCACCTTATAAGTTTTTATGCACAATACTGATTGCAAGCGAATTGTGCCGCAACCCATTATAAATCATTTCGACTTATGACGTGGCATCTGACGTGCTGTCATAACTAGTACAATTCAGTCCTAACTGAGGCACAAAATTACGGGGACCTCCCCGATGGCGCAGTGGTAGCGTCTTCGCCATGTAATCAAGGGGTCCCGGGTTCGATACCCGGTGGAGGCACAAGTGGTTCGGATCCCACTTTAAACTGTAGGCCCAGTCCCGATTAGCCTTACTGTGCATAAAGTGGACTTGAAACAACAAATCAACCAAATCAACCAACAAAATTACGGGCTAAAAGTTCTAAAAAAAAAGAAGAAGAAATGATTTAATGGATTACCGGATATGTCAAGAAATGCAAGGGATTAATATTGAACATTTCTCGCCATATGGAAAGATGTGCAGTCCCCCACAGATCGATATGGTTACTTAAGTGCCATGCATCTAAGTGGCACACTCTGAAGACATTGCCACACTGCCCGCAAGAGATTCCTGAAACCCAGGGTCAGACATACCAGCGTGCCTTTAGAAGGCTTGTTGTAAAGCGCAGACTACAAATTCCGTTTTGCTTTATGTGACGGAACTTCGAAGAGCTATAGCTTGGGATATGGTACGTCATTCTTTCTCTTGGGCTACTCCATGTAGGATCTTTGCTTCACAAGTTTTGGCGGAGAGCCAACACTTTCTTGTTTCTCAAGGACGCTCTGAAAACGGGATTCCTGACAGACACTCCCTTAATTCTAGCCATATTATTGGCGCAATTATTCTAATTGAGCACACGAAAGTGAAAACATTAATTCGTCTTCTACTTTTGGAGAAGTCAAGAAAGTTCTAATTGCATGATTTTTGCCACTGCTTGAATGTGGATGTTTCTGCTGGAGTTTGCCTCAAAGAGTACATTCTGAGAAAAGTTGCTCTGTTGTTTTGAGACTGCTAGTTTCCATACGCATAATTATTTTGCTTAACTGACACAGACACACATGTTACATAAGATTTGCTGATTTAGCCTCTTTAGGACACAAGGTGTCCCAGATTAGAATCTAGAACGCCTATACATTGATATCTCGATATGCTCTTTTGTCTATTTATTCCATTAATCATCATCCTTTGCCTTTTTTAACGTCGGATTACTTCAGAACTGAGGTTAAGCCCTTCATTTTCCTATCATCCAAAAATATTTCTGCCTCCTGCTCCTTTCGTCTATTCAAAGAAATTTTGATTTGTTATATCTATCCTGTCTTCCTTTATTTCCTTCCTTCTACCTGCATTCCTTAGTCCTCTTAGGCACTCTTCTCCTTCCTTCTCGTAAATTCGAATCACCTAATTCTTGATCTCTCTAGACTTTAGTGCATTTTATTACCACCATAATGTTTCCGATATGCATTCTGTCTGTCTCTAGTGCTTGAAACTTTTTCACTTATTTTCCTTCATTACTCTGTTCCTTAATCATATATTGTACTATATGTATATCATGCAATACTTACTTAAACTTCATATTATTCCTCCACTTCTTTATATAATATTGTACTTAACTGCCTTCTGTTTCTTATTCCTGACTAACTTCTAAGATTTTCTACTATGTTTTCTAGGCATTTAAAGCTGTGAATCTTTCATGGTTTCTTATTCTGATATTAGTTTATTGATTTATTGCTTATTGATTTCCTTAATTTTACTTAGCTTTTTCTGCCACTTTTGGCTAATTTGCGAAGATGGGAATGAGTGATAATATAATGATCTTAGCTGCTTTTGTTGCTTGTGACCACTTTTCTCTGCATGATGATATGATACTACACAAAAAGTAGCTCCTTAACTGCTCTTGGAGCGTTACTAATTTAATAATAATAATGATAATAATAAAATTATGATAATTGAACGAGAAACATTAGTAACGTCACATCTGCAATAACAACGACTCTACAGTAGAACTGCAACAAAGCAAAATGTATAGCAATGATAATACAAGTCGATGATAAATGACGATACAATATTTATGCCTATGGTCCATCATCCACTTAACGTTTTACACTGTCAATTCTGTTGCAGAATATAAATCAGTTAACAACGAAATACAGTATTGTGCGACTATTGAAGTGGTACACATGGATTTAAACATCTACTTCTGATCTCGTTAAATAAATAACAATTGTTGTAACATTCAAAGTAGTTCCTACCAATACCCATGTCGTGAAAAATATTAACGACTCTAACCGAAATTAGTAAAATAAAAGACAAACGCTTCTACGAAAGAACATGTCTTTATTAGCCTAAGCTAATGTACAAACAAGAAAAGTAGTCTCTTTACAAATCCATAATACATAAATAGAAATATTGTGCAAGGGTTTATATTATATTATGTTTGCTTCTACTCTGCGATAACAGGGTACAAAAATCTCTTACATTAAGAGTCTCATAATGCGTTCATATTGCATTTTTGAAACAGTATGATAAGCCACAATGCTACATGATGCTTTTCGTATCACTGCATCAAAAACATCTACTGGATTTTTACATAAAATGATGTCAATTTTAACCCTCAAACTGAGCCTGTTTATCATACCTGACACTACTTACAATCCATAATATTGAGCTAGACCTTAAGTAACATTGTGATGCAATTATACATATTCTTCTTAATAGTAAAACAACACATATCACATGTAGGAACATAGATTCGATTCTCTCCTTCCTCACTCCTTCTTAGTTGAAGGAAATGTGGTGCCTACGAGTATCAAGATAGTAAAATTGTCGATGCCCTTGTGGAAATCAAGTCCCGTTTTTGAACTTTAAAAGCGTCTTTGCACTTCTTACCTTGCCCTTAAATACTGTTCCATAACACTCGTGGTGGCTCGCACTCAAACAACACACGAAATCCGAGCTTAAATATGTTCCACTGAGTTTCACAAAAGTAGTTCCTTAACTGCTCTTGCAGCGTTACTGATTTAATAATAATAATAACATTATAACTGAACGAGAAACATTAGTAACGTCACATCTTCAATAACAACGACTATACAGCAGTACTGCAACAACGCGAATTGTATAGCAATGATACAAGTCGATGATAAATGACGATACATTAATGTCCATGGTATCGCGATGCTGTCAAAAGCATCACGTCGTCTTCTTGGTATCGTCCTTGGTACCGTTGCAGATATTATTTTGCGTGTATCCGTCCGAGATACTTCTCGCCGATTCGCTTGTTATATCGTCGTAGCTACAGAAACCGTTGGAATATCCATTTGCTGGTTTACCGTTGCCGATGTGTACTCCTTTTGTGTACTCCTTCTGCTCCACTTTCCTCTGATGCAGGGTGTTCGGTAAGTGACCGTTTGTCTTAGCGCTGCCGTTGGCGATGTGACCGTTGGTTTTGACGGTTCCGTTGCTGGTGGCGTAACCGTTGATATTGGCGTGACCGTTGCTGGTAGCGTGACCGTTGGCGACGACGCCGTTGCTCTTAGTCTCTTCCTTTCCTGCAAGACCGTTGGCGGCAGCAGCAGCGGCTGCGGCTGCGGCTGCGGCGGCAGATCTCTCCCTGGCCTGCAATAGAATGAATCAATATAGCGAGCAGCGCACAAACTAAAAAATCGTCGTTATGGTAAACTATTATTTCTAGGCATGCCCAGTAAACCCTGTTAGGCATATTTTACTATGCAAAGAAACTAATTTGCCCAAAAAAGCACCAATAGACTGGTTCAGTGACGTGCCTCTGATATTCATGGCATCGATGCGCCGTTATAACTATTAGGAATATCTGCACATACTCATTATGGTGAGCTGCATAAGAACTTAAAATTCGTAGTTATAGGCAACTATTACTTCTAGACATGCACCATGAAATTCCTGCCAAGATATTTTTCACCCTGTTTTACTACTGTTCAAGAACTATATTTTACAAATCCTATTATTGAGCACCTACGTTATTAATTGAAGTGAAAAAGTAAGCTGTGACGTAAAAATTCAGTTCAATGATTTTTTTTCAACTCTGAAGAAGTTGAAACACTCCAATAAGGACAGAAATAGAAAGAAGGGTTTGAACGGTAAAAATAGTAATTTCTAACATGTTTCCCTTCCAAAACTGATGAAAGTTCGCAGACATAATGTCCCATTGGCGTAAATAACGACCCCGCAGGTCCCGCGGCGTCCAATGGGGCCTCGCCACACTCGAAAAAAGGAATGGATAAATGAAAAAACTACTTAATTACCATAAATTTTGAGTAGCTGTTTATATTCCTTCAGTTGCCTTTATGAAACAGTCATCTGTAAATGTAATATTGTAAGGACATGAGAACATCAACTATTGACAACATTTTTAACAGAATTGCACATGTGCAAAACACACGTAACAGCGAGAAGCAAACACCGCTTCAAATGACCTGACGGTGACTTTAACAACTAAAAGGAAGAAGGGAGGGGTAAAGTCGAATTTGAGTTTTGTTTTTAGTCCACTTTTATGTACAGATAGGCTAATTGGGACTGAACCTAAAGTTTAAAGTGGGATGCGAGCCAAGCCACTAAGTGACTCCATCAGGTATCCAGGGAGCCATTACTACTACGCCATCGGGGAGGTCTGGGAAATCGATTTTTAGATGGCGAATATTGGATGAAAGGTGAGAAACTGCATTTGAAATGACACATGTAACTCTCCATAATGTTGAAAAAATAACCACAATGCTGTAAACTGTAAAACATATGAGTAAAAATGAGACTGAGTTTAGCATTAATGTGGTGAATTATGATTCAGTTTTACTCTACGTTTACATTGCATTGTTTATTTTTATCACAGCTATGTTTCTAAAAGAATCAGAAATTTGCCAGGTGAAGAACAAACAGAACGAAGTTTAAGTCATAAAATTTTCAGAGCAAGAAAAGGTTATCTGCAGGAGGGCGGGGACAGAATTCGTTAGTTATGATCTTGCACTGCCTTACACTCAGTGTCCGAGATAGTTATTCTAAAGTTCACAAAGACTAGATGTTAATTTCTGTCATTTAGAAAGAACTCACAGTTGTGAACTTATAAGAGGTTCAATGGGTTGTCTCCTTAGTGGCCGCACACTCTCTCCAGTGATGCAATTGTCCAGCACGCACATGAGTCACACTCCAGCAGACTAAACAGTGAAATATGTTCGATTTCCAAACAATGGCGTTACAAAATCTCCTATCATCAGATTGCCATGAGTAAGAATTTACATCATAGAATCATCATGCGCTCCCAATTTGCCTCGAAGACATGAAAGAAAAAGTATCCAGTCATGGCCAGTAGAAAAGACTTCATTAAGAAACTGAATACATTGTTAGGAGTATCTTGATCGCACTGATGTTGCAACTCAGCGGGTCATTCATACCTTGTTGGACATTCGTATAGAGTTGTTTCTTTCATGTAGCCAGGGGCTACCTTCCTCGAAAGGTAGTGAAAGAGAATCGATTTAGGATTATTTCCTCCAGGCACTCGTTATGCCATTAACTACTACTGTAAGTTTTAAACGTTATATAAAGCAACTCCGAGCATGCTAATAATCTATGCTCGTACATGGTTAATTACATATACATTATGAACAAGGAAGTGAAATATTGACTATGTAAATTGAGTATGATCTAATTTGTTCAGCTGTGTCGCAAAGAAACCTTTTTAAAATTCAAAAGAAAACTGCAAAAGATATTGACTGATAATTATATATATAAGGTAGAAGAATTCTTTGAAATTAATTTTGTTAGGTAAAATAGTTATGCTTGTAAGATAACAATGTTAACTGCTAAATTTATGTAAGTGGTGTTACGTTTCTAAGATGCTGTTGGGATGTTTGTTTGTAAAATTTATATATACTTTATTAGTATAAGGCTAGGTTATATTTCTGACGATTGTAATACATGTGATGTTCTCATATGTTTCCACAATAAAAATTATTATTATTAATAATGTTTCAATTAACCGGTCACTCTAAAGTCTTCGAAATTTGTATTTGTGTTAAGCGTCAGTTTTCTGTCACTGTTGTTTAATTGTAACAATGAAAATCTTCATACAATGTCGACCGTCGCCTTATTTGAGAATGCTGATAAGAATCATTATAGAGAGGTAATTTGTTATGATTTGTTTGTGTCTTTGAGCTTTCACTATCCGATTGATGATTTTTTATTAAACTGCTTTTTTATTGTAAAATAAGCCTAACAGGGCACACAACGCATGTCTAGAAGTTATAGTTGCCTATAACGACGAACTTTAAGTTTTTATTAAGGTAAAGTGCTCCCCACCTTCCTTATAATTAATATAAAACGAATTACAGAGATGGAATATTTTCCTGACTTTAGGGGGCAAGTCAATTTGTTCACCCCAAAATTTCACAAGCGGAGTGCATGATATATGTATAAAATATCGTTTATGCCATTGTTTCATTCCAAAAATCATTTTAGGTTGGCGCTACTGTCGTTGGCGAATGTTTGATGAATTAACCTTGCTTATTTGTATTGATAATGAAACACAACAGAGGAGATGGCAGAAAGATTGGAAAGTGGGAAGCTTTCGTTAAACATACGTCCGTAAACAATCACCTGGATTGAGTTAAGATAATCAGAAAAAAATATCTTAATAATAATATACGGAATACATTTCAGTGTCGTTCGAAGTTAGTATGATAAGCAACCGAAACACACAAAATTATTTTTATATCCTTACCCTCCTCATCTTCTTCTTGTACTCTGTCTTGTAGAAATCTGAGAATAGGAAGTAGAACATGACAGCGTGCATTCCAATCCACCATACGAAGGCCTTGGGATAATTGCAGTCAATGAACAAGAGTTGGAAGGCGTGGACCATAACCAAGACAAACTGAACCTGCAAAAAATAATAATTATTATTTATTTATTTATGTAATAGAGCCACAATTAAGCCATTTCCTTTAAACAATATTAATGCGAATAATGGAAGTATGGACTTATACGCAGTTCTATGAACTCATGAAAAATTGCTGATCTTCAGTTTGACAACATTGGAAAGTTACATGATTGGAACATTCTAGTAAAAGCACACAAACTCTTAAGTGTAAAGTAAAAATATACTGTTGGGGTTAACTGATAATAGGATTTGAGACAAAATCTTTTCAGATTGGAAATATGGTTTTTAAGCTTGAATGCAAGTTTAAAAATAAAAACTCGAATGTGTATTACTACTTGTAGGCGCTAAAATAGTAGCACTATCACTGCTGTTATTACGTACATCGACGACAGCTAGGTGGTAGATTACTTCATTTCTATCGATATCATCTCCTGTACATTTCAATACATACACTTGTGTCTTTGAATGAAATTATTCATATAATGCTAAAGGAAAAAAGTACTAAAACACCTGCATTTGGCATAACAATATGAAAAGAAGCCAGAAAACAAGTAAGTATTGTAAAATAAAACCTATTTATAGATTTATATTTTCATTATAGCTGTAAACATATGAAGTAAGTTATTAGAATAAACAATTAAGATATTTGAACATTTTAATAACATATTTACAAACTTCGTTCAACATCATGTGAACATCACAATGTTCCTCTTTTATAAACATTCTGAAGTAAGATATCAACTTTTCTTACCATCTGCAAGGCAGTGAGGTATTTCTTCCACCACAAGAACCTCTGGAACTTTGGACCCATGGCAGCCATCATGTAATAGAAGTACATTATGATGTGGACAAAGGTGTTGAGCAATCCAAAGAACGAACTATGGCCGCCTGAAACAGTTACAATTAGAATCAGCACTGCTAATTAATTAAAATATATTAATATGCCATTCTTTGTGTAATATTTTCCTTATCTTTCTGAGTTAATTGTCAGCTGTTTTCTTTATATAATTTAAACTGATTCCGTGTGAATAGTGAAGATTTTGGGCTCAGATAACTCATAATTTTCTCCAAGATACGAATATTTATTGCTAGATTCAAGAACTGATCTTATATATAAAACACACACACACATAACACACACACACACACACGTGTGTATATTTGTAATTTTTACGTCGCTTTTCTGCCACTTCCTGGCAAATCGCGTCGATGAGAACAAGAGATTATATGAAATTAATTACAGGACATTCACAAAGGACTTCCATGCCCAGTCAGGATTCGAACCCTCGAACTTTGGTAGAAGGATAGAGAGTCGACCATTTTTACTAATACATTGTCTTGTTTACTGTTAAAAGTTAACCGAAAATATTCAGGACAATGTACATACCTGGAGTGAACTTAACTCCAAACCATACGCTCATTGGCATACATCCGTGGTGGATAACATGGAGCGTTGACACGTGATCAAATTTCTTTCTCAGTACGAAGAAGAACTGTAAAGGAAGTTGCAGAAATAATGTGAGATTAAATGACAAAATTATCTTTCGCAAAGATCTTATTTAATCAGTCAATTAAGTGAATTCAATGACAGAGAAATCACACAGTCAAATAAAATAAGTTTGACTACATACCTGATAATTATTTTTCAGTATTTTAAAGATCGGTTACACAGCTTAAACTCACATACAAAAAAAATATCATGTGCACTGTTCATGAAATTTACAAAGAATTATTTCAGTGAATATTTCTTTTACCCTTCCGGAACTGATAAAAAAAATTAATTGACTAATTTGTATGGTTTATTGTGTACAAATTCACATACTGAATGTAGGCTATGAGGTTTTAATTCGTTGTTACTGTATACTTTTGAACTTGTCATTATTGACATATCATATGGTATATCATAAAATTAAATTGAATTGATTGCAATAAGTGATAGCCCATCGATTATGGATAAAAATTGAAGAACGCTTATCTCTTTCGTACAAAGAAATACTCCAAAATTGAGAAGGTGTTTAACAAAACGTAAATTCCAAAATAGGAAAGCAGATGATTATTCTATGCATATTGTCATTACAACACAGTAATTATTGTAAAGAAGATATATACTGTTAACACTTACAGTGTCAAAGAACTCCGTGAACTTTGAAAAGTAGTACCACCAACAGCCTCTAGCCATCTGCAACATAAATAAACACAAAACATATAAATATTACATATTCGTGTCAATTTGATATCGTAATCTCGTCCATTACTTAAAAAGTCATATTTTAGTATGTCATGCTTTCAGACACTTAGAAGTAGAAACCGCTAAATGAATTGTTATAAATAAGAAACAAAGTGCACTAAGCTGCGAACGCGAAGTCAAATTTATATATATATTGGCTATTGCATATTCTTGCTTCTCCCCGATTGTGTAGCGGTGATGTCGTCGCCTTGTGTTCAAGAGGTCCCGGTGGAGGCACATATTGGTTCGGATCCCACTTTAAACTGTAGGACCAGTTCCGATTAGACTATTTGTGCATGAAAGTGCATTTAAAACAAAATCAGCCGGCCACTGTGGCGGAGTGGTTAGCACATCGCGCTACGACGCTAGGGATCCCGGGTTCGAATCCTGGCCTGGGCATGGATATTTCTGAGTGTCCATTCATCAATTTCATTATATCATCCCTCATTCCCATCTTCGCAAATTAGCCAAAAGTGGCACAAAAAGCGAATTAAAATAAAGCAAATAAAGAAATGAATCAAACAAACAAACGTTGCTTTCCGCAAGTTTTAGGAGTAATTAATCTGGAAACATTTATTATTTATTTATTTAAAATGGATTTAAATCAATACTAACGTGGGTTTTTACAGACGGTCCACGGTTGCTTAATCATCTTGAATTATACTAGTTTGATTCTGACGTTGCTTAAAAGCGGTTAGGTTCAAAATAAAAGAATGAATGAACTGATTCTGACGTTGTGGAGACCTCTCATCTTCAGAAAACTGGTTAAGAGATTTGTATAAACTTTCGGGTTGTGCATGAATATGTACACGCAAGTAAACAACCGAAGAAGGAGACACCAATTTCCGAAACATTGAAATCCAAACAACAACAGTTGAAGTCCAATCTCGTTCATTACTAAGTATTTCCAGAAAACTTAATAAAAGAGAAAAACAAGCCTAATAGTATCGAAAAACTACCTTCAGCAGAAATAGAGAGATGTCACTTACCCGCATAGCCCGTGGCGAGTTGGAGTAATCCACTGGTTGACATCTGAAGCTGTAGTGACCTCCCCAACCAGATGCCAGGCACTGTAATAAAACGAGAGTTCCATGAAACATTTGAATCAGTAGAACAAGAAATGCAAGAAATTAACTTTGAAAAAGAGCAGAAAACGACATTGTATTTACGTGGAACTGTTACATATAAATTCAATGTAAATTTAATATATCTGCACAAGGTTGAATCAATTCCTATATTTTAAATATCTGGAACCGGCGTATGGCACTGTATGGTAACTTAAATTTTATTAAAACGATTATGCGTTCAATTGTCGTCGAGAAGTGTAGTCTATATAAGTACTGCACATTGATGTTCATATACGAGTTCAATGGTACTGCACCTGTCACTTCATCTAACGCCAAGTTAAAGCACAACCGAATCTTCTATTCCAGCGGAATTGTATAACAAAAAGTTGATTTGGTCTTCGTTCTACTCGTAATCCTACTCTGTGAAAAATGCCGTTGTGAAAAGTGTCCAGACTGGTATATCCAAATGTTATTTACTATCCGTTGTTTTAGCATTTTCGCATTTCAGCAAATGACATTAATATTATATTCTTCTAATTATAGTATCGCATAAATATAATATCTGTGAAATGCATATGTACATAAGCTGTTCTAATGCATGAAACTAGTAGCTGCTAATATAAATAAAATCAGGCAATACTGTTGTAATGATAATAATGGAAGGTAAGACGATGATCGTAAAGTAACATGACAAATAGTTAAATAGTTGTCACTTTTTAGTATTCGATACAGCAAGAGAACTATTAATTTCTATTCAGTTTTGATGAAATTGTTTTGACAGTGACTTCAGCATATTCATCTGTCAATATAGAACATTTACTTTGAATATTTAGATGGCAAAGTAAGTTACATATGTGCTTTATTGTATGAAATCGCTTTCACCAATTTTTAGCCCTTTTCTTTTTAATGCCAGATGGCTGTTTGAAACAAGAGAACTAAAAACCATTAATTTTTTTTGGCTATTTCTGTTATTTCTGATGTGAATTTTTGGAGTTAGAAAATAAAAGTTTTTTAATGTTGTACTGGTAATGCAATGTAAATCTTCTGAGGGTGGTGATACCGTCACACACTAATTGCTACTCAAGCCAATGCCTAAAGAAGTGTATATCTTTTACTACAAAGTAACTTGTTAGTTTATACAACATCAACCTATTACCAGTTGTCAACAAAATATTTTTAAGTTATGTCTTCTCCAATTTATGACGTCGCCAGAGGATAGACAAGTGTTGGCTCTAGCCCATCCAAATGAGAAATTTTCAACAAGTTTTATAATAGAATAAGAATCGCACACACAGAGGGATAATAAGAAGAACACAGAACGAGCGAGACAAATAAACTGAGTGAAAGTAGCAGAAAGAGATAGGGAAACAGAAAAAGGTAGACAGGAAGAAGATAAAAAACGAAGGAAGAATGTGTAATAAAGAGTGTGGAACTAATAGAAAGATATAGAACCATAAGAAATATAGGAAGAAGGAAAATGAAAGGTAAATATGAGAGAAAGATAAGAGGAATAGAGGACGGGAGTGATAAAAGAGAAAGAAATAGAGAAAAAGAGAAGGGAATAAAAGAGAGAGAGAGAGAGAATGAAATAGAGAAACAGATAAAACAAGGAAGGAAGAGAAACAGGACGGGGAGAAAAAGACAGAAAGAAAGAAACAGAGAGGTAGAGACATAAAGATAGAAAGAAAAAGGAAAGTAAAAAAGGAAAGAAAGAAAAACATAGCAAGGGAAGAAGTAGAAAGAAAAATGGCGTTAAAGAAAGATAGAAAATGACAGACAATGATGCAAAATAATAGAACCTTAGCAAACACGACCATTGAAACACGTCAAACCCAAACGAAACTATCTGGAAAACTACCTATCAGCACACATGACACCAATATACACGATAACTGTTATTAAAGATAGTAATACACAAATAAGATCAACACTAACCTCGTAAAACAACCAGGCACTGAAGCACACTTGAAGGAAGTTGTAAATTATTAAAACATTCCTGAGTTCAAATGGTTTCCTGTATTCCATCAACTTTGGGCCCAAAACTTTGACGATGTATACATAAGATAGACAGACCATCAGCGTTGGGAATGGACCACTCATAAGGAACCAGTCGTTCACTCTCGGATCTGTAAGTAGAAACAAATACATTACATGGCATAAAATTGGATATTTTTTCACTTATATTAAAAATAAAATAAGTAGAGTTTTTCTGCCTGCGTATATATTTTTGTCAGAGATGGGCCACTTTTGGCTAATTTGCGAAGATGGGGATGAGTGATGGTAAGATGAAATTGATGAATGGACACTCACAAACATCCAGGCCAGGATTCGAACCCGAGACCCCTACCTTGTTTGAATTCGTCCATTCTGGTTAGCGTTGTCTTCGGCAGTCGAATAGCAAGATAATATTTAATTATACTAAAAAGGCATTATTATACTTATTATATTAAATTATTAAAATTGTCACATGAATAATAATTTCCATTTTTTAGGTTGAACAAACCAAAAAAGAATTATTGGCTTCCATACGGATTTTCCTAAATTTCTCCTGGTATATCAAATGTCATTATTTCAATTTTTAAAAGATAACTTTGATAAGGAGGAAAAAAGTAAAATAACCTTTCTTTAACTAAGAGGGGGACATGCTGCCTACTCTCCCCTGTGAGCATAATGGCAGGCTAGTGTTCGGAAAATTGTTCATGACTATTTAAATAGGCCTAATTTCCTTAATGAATTCTATGTGTTTTAAAAAAAAATTTTTTTTACGTAAGTTGATGCGGGATAGGCAGCATCTTGTCTAGCATTTTTTTTTCCTTTTCAATTTTTGATGCTCTTTTTGCATATAACAAAGAACAATGAAAAGGGTGATGTTTGATTTGATTTGTTACTTAAGCGTCGTGTTGTCTCCTGATGGTGTAGTGGTAAGGTCATCGCCTTGTAACCAGGGGTTCCCAGGTTCGATACCTGGTGGAGGCATATAGTGTTTCGGATCCCACTTTAAACTGTATCTTTCCATGCATAAAGTGGACTTAAAACTCAAGCCAAAACTTAGCGTCGCTATTCTGCTACTTTTGGCTAATTGCGAAAATGAGGATGAAAGATGACATGCAAAAAAAAAAATAGATCAAGGGACACTCACAAAGAATACACATGCCCAGGTAGGGATTTCCACTCTGGAAAATGATGATTAACATTTTGCTTGGTAGTACTTATGCGTCCTACATACAGAGTAAGTAGCGATTGCTGAAATTAGTAGAAATACGAAAACTAGGTGAGACGGTAATTTAAATAAGAAACATTTCTACAGGAGTAATTGTAGAACGAGTTTGGATAATAGCTCTTATGAAGAATCCATTCTGGGACCTCTTGAATGAACGACAACGGATGCAATAATTGGCTGGATTAGGTTATTTTACGTCGCTTTTCTGCCGATTTTGGCCAATCGCAACATTGTTAATGAGTGATGATATGAAGAAATTGAAGAAGAGACACTCACAAATGTCCTGTGCTAACCAGTCCGCCACGGAGGTCGGAAGGATGCAATAACATCAGTAAATTGTGCATTCTAACGAATATTGCGTAGGATACCTACATGATAGTTTTGCCTTGAAAGAAAAAAAGACATACAATTAGAGAATTCTTGCTTTCTTTGTCTCTAGATCTCACGCAATACCCAGAAGGTCACCAGGCCTTATGACAGAATCTTCTCCATTGGCAAAGAATGTGAGTTTGAAGAGATGGACACGAAACCATGTCCTTGAACGAGCTGTAATGAACAGGAGCACTTTGCTCAAACATATCCTTTACTTACATTGGAGGGACCAACGCTGGAAGGCCGCGCCAACCCTCAGGCTACTCGAAGATGTTAATTTGCCGTTGCTTCCCAAACGAAAGTGACGCCATTGCTTGCATTGTTTTCTCGGGGTTTCAGGCCCAAGAGCGTTCTCTCACCACAACGTGTTTGCTTTGTTTCAATGTTGGTCACGGTTAAATCTTTAGCGTCGCTTTTCTGCCACTTCTAGCTAATTGCAACGGTCAGGATAAGTGATGATATGATGCAATTGATTATAGGATACTCACATAACGTCCCCGGGCGTTATGGACATCCTATATGTAAGCAGGCATGTATGTAGAAATATATTTCGGGAGGGGTCTGTGAGAAAAAATGATAGAGAAAATCACCATTATGATGATTTCCTGTATCATTTTGTCTCACATTCCTCCATTTTATCTGGTTTCCATGCACCAACTTAACATCTTTACCAACTTCAATATACCAAGTGTAAGTCCCTGCTCTCCGGACAACTTCACCTTGAACATAGGATGCACCACTGGAATCTCTGTTAGCAAGTTTCAGCCAAACTTTGACATCTTCTCTGGTATCCTCACGTTTGTCTTCATCATGAACATCCTGCAACCGATCCACATCATCATCTGCATCCCATCCTCGTCGCGATTTAATCTTGAGTGCAATCTGCGTGTGTTCGAATACACAACAGAAGTATTAAACGACGACGAGAAAAAAAAATACGGGCAGAAAATACATCTATGGAATGCAATTTCAAATATGGACTGATTCACTAACCGCCAAACAACTACTTCAATATGGAAAGGCTATACCCATTATGGATCATTCAGGATTCAACGTTGGTGTTTGTTCTTGGCTAATAATGAATATGAAATTATGTACAAGAGAAATGTTGAAGTAGCGGATCTGTTGTCAAGGTTGCCGTTGCAAGGGGAAACAGTTGATATCGACGGGATTGTAAATGCAATCAAGCTCACGGATCGCCTGAAAGATGTCTTCCAAACTTTGCAAGAACAAGATGTGATGTTGAGACAAGTCAAAATGTACGTTATGCAAGGTTGACTATAATCTAAGATTAAGGATTCGAATATAAATGCGCCGGACCCTGTAGTCGAGTGGTTAGCACATCGCACTGCGAAGCCAAGGGTCCCGGGTTCGAATCCCGCTCGGGCTTGGTTGTTTGTGAATGTCCATTCATCAATTTCATCATTTCATCACTCATCCCCATCTTCGCAAATTAGCCAAGAGGCACAAAACGCGAAGTAAAATAAACCAAAATCAATCAATCAATCGAATATAGATGCAAATGAGTTCAAAGCACTGAGAAGAAGAAGAAATGAACTACGATGAACCTCCGTGCCTGCATTTGTCCACTTTGAGCAAGACGTGTAATGTTCTTTAATTGTAATGTTCATTGATTCCATTCACATGAAAATGAATCAAGTATTATTTCTTGTACACAAATGTGAATGTTAGCAACATTTGTACCTTGTTGGATAGCTGATGACTCAAGGAAGTAATTTGTACGCTTCGTCTCATACCATTTTTGTTATTAATACGTTGCCTAGTAAACTAAGAGTGTATTTTTTTATCACCACTTGTAAGATTAGACTCACCCGTTACTTACATTTGATTGTTATTTGGGAAAAAACTTTCTTTTCAACGAACCACTTATTTGTTAGCTATCAGAAAACGCTGAAATATGTGCCATACAATGAGCAGTTTTTTCTCAATTCATCTTTTTATGTGGAAAATTGTCATTTTTTTAAAAAAAAACAATAGAAATTCGATTATCTAGAAAACTACTAATTTTCGGACGGGATATCATATGGTCAAATTTATTGCACATTGCCTCTACTTTAACCCCTTTCAGGGAATAAAGCTAATTGGTCACCCTGTATGCAAGAAAATTACGAGATTTTATAGAAATGTGTCCTATTACGAGAAAATTGAAGAAATATGTTGTAAAAACGCGAAATTGGTAAAATATATCAAAATATGCTTTATCAAGTTGGTCTATTTCGGCTGATTTTCATCAGATATGTAAAGATCTCACCCCAGTACACGATCCGATGCCAAATGATAAATATGTTATAACATAAAGTCCCGGGCCCTAATAATCAGCCATACACCTTAGTTACAAATAATGGTCCTCCTGATAAGAGGAAATCATCATAATAGTGATGGAACAGGCGATAAGAATAATGGTGCATCTCCAGAAGTCCACGAAGGAAGATAGTATTTAGATGAGAATGATATGTTTAAGGAATACGAGAGAGGAGACAATCATGAAGTGGTGGAAGTAGCTGCAAGAGGGAACGTGGATTTGGATAGACGTGAAGCAGCAGACAATCGCATTAAGGAGAAGTCAGAGGCAAAGAAAAACACCTGAGAGATTAGATTTGAGTAATTTTGGTAAAACGAAGTAGATAAAAGATGTAACAAAAAATTTGTGAATGTAAAATTCCATAGACGCGGGGAAATGTCGTGTGTGACGCTATGTATGTAAATAGACTGTATAATTTATAAGACCTTTGAAATTGTCAATATGTTTGTAGAAACAGATTGTGTTTGGTTTTTGAGACATGGAGTTCGTTATAAATTGTTAAGTGGCAATTTGATGTTAAATAAATAATGTTGAATTATGCGGTGCGTATCTTTCAAAATCAACTCGGCACCTTGAGTGCGATCTGCGTGAGTTCGAATACACAACAGGGCTCTCACCTGTTAACTAATAAATATTATTATTATCATAAAATTACTAATACTGTAATAATGTTTTAAGAATATGTCTACATATGTGTGTGTACACTAGTAACTAAAAGCATTCTGTAAAAAATAGAGAAGTAGCATGATTAATTACCTAGCTTATATCTAATCAAGACCACTAAAATTATTTAAAAAGTCAGTTGGTGTACCAAAGTGATAATGTCAAAATAAATAGAAAAATGGAAGATTATAGACTAGGAAAGGGACTGACTGACGTCTCGAAACAATTAAAGGGCCAATCAAATTATCAAAAGTGCTAATATTATCATTTATAATATTCATGCGCATACCCGGACTCTTTTTCAGGGGAGCAAACAAACATTTTATCCAGAGGGAGAAACAACGCTTTTTCCAAAGGTGTGTGACAAACAAAAGTTTCCCAGGGAGGACATTACCTTATTTTGAATTATTCGAAAGCGAAATGCTATTTATTTTACTTTCCAAGTAAGAAGGCACATTG
The DNA here is from genome assembly GCF_977018435.1 of Lepisma saccharinum. Lineage (NCBI taxonomy): Eukaryota > Metazoa > Arthropoda > Insecta > Zygentoma > Lepismatidae > Lepisma > Lepisma saccharinum. The sequence goes on along the minus strand of NC_139229.1, from coordinate 74,426,259 downwards.
AAGAGAATGAAACTTTTCCTTGGTCATGAGCAAGTGCTCCCTTCTTTCCCGCTGGATACGCACATGGTATTGTTATTAGGGCACTGCAACATCTTGAACATTATTCAAAATTTTGGGTGCCAAAATTGAGGGGGGGGGCAAGGGAAGTTTATCTTCTCTTGGTAGACAGGGCTTAGCTTAAGAGGCCATAATGAGGGGCAAAAGTAAGCATTTGAGGGGCAGTTGATCCCCTTGCCCCCCTAATAGCCGCCACTATTCAAACGCAATCGTTAGTATGATTAAATTTTAAATTTCACCTTAGAATACAGTAATGAATACAAAGAGGACGTGTTGTAAAAGTTACATTTTGAGTGATCTTCAGTTAAGTCATTACTTACCACTTTTGTTTTCCATGAGGTCATGGTAACCGTCTATTATATTTCGGACTAGCTGAGCCATTTTGATGCGTTCTTCTGGCTACTGGTGAGATTTGGATTTCTTCCGTTACTACAACTAAAAAGAAAAGAAAACATATCGTTAGTAATTGTTGCTGAGTTTATTGACGAAACAAAATTAAATTGAATTACATATTTGATGACATGTAGCTCGCACGAACTCTTAATGTGCTCCATGTGAACCACAAACTTCGAATTATGAGCTCTTAATTTCCTTTTTCTCTCCCAAATTGGCATTCTGGGCAAATATTTATCCTAAATTTCCCCATTAATTAATTTCCATGGTACAAATTGGCAAATAAAAGTATTAACAATACGTAAAAACGTAGAAAACCTATGTAAATGTAAAGATGTTTTTACAGCTTTCGAATTTGAAGCGGTTGGAGTTAGAATTGTATGACTTTTGAACACACTACATATTAGATTTTACAGCGAGTGTAAAAAGCGCGCTGTAATAGATCTTGGCCGTAGAATTTGTAGGGAAGTTCTCACATCGCCGTACAGTTAGGCAATACACATAACAGGATCTACGTTCCCATCTTTTTTATCGGTTTCTATATTTTGCACGGTCTAGCATGTTCGTACAATCTGCCATATTGGAAATATGCTATATTTAAAAATAATTATACCATGTTGTCATGTAAGTTAATTTCACGTTATTATAATTGTTACACGACAGAATATTCACCGAGAAAGGATTCTTAAAAGCAGGAGAATGTTTTTTTTTATCCGTAATATAGGAAACGGTGCATGATCAAAATGTGATGTTAGGTTGCATACGTACAGGCGGCAAGTTATCCCTTGAAAGCTATTCAAAAGTTAAAAGTTTGTTTTAAGCCCACTTTATGCTCAGATAGACGAATCAGGACTAGACATACAGTTTAAAGTCAGATCCGCATTACTGTACAACAATGTACAGTCACAGGCAATAAAAATGGAACACCTAGATCCTGAAATCCTAGCTTCCTTACAAGGCGTTATGTGTGTTGCCTAAATCTACGGCGGTGGTAGAAGTACCCATTGAAAATTTGCTATTGAAATCCACTTATGGCCGTGGAGTGAGGCAACACACGAAACGCATTTCAGGAAAGCAAGTTTTTCAGGATCTAGGTGACCCATTTTTATTGCTGGCGACTGTACCTTCACTAACGATCGAACCCGGCACCCCTGATTACAAGGCGACGACGTTACCACTACGCCATCGATGAGGCCCTTGAAGGCAGTAAAGAACTCGGGATAAATGAAAGAAGCAAATGCAAACCCTCCCAAAAAAAGGGCCCGATTTCTATTTTTGTCCTTGAATAACTTTTAAAACGAAGGTTAATTACGTAATTATTGTATATCCCGTTTCTTCCTCTGGAACGCCATCTATGTAATAATAAAATTCACCTTTACAATTCTAACCCCCTCCGAAAAAAGAATTCTGCGTAAGCTAGTTACTGTGATGGAGAAATAGAGGTATTATGTTGACATTTTTGTTTACAAAGAGTTGATCCGTGCGTGACTGTTTCGCACATGGGTACACAAGCAATAAAGTGCACACAAAACATGTTCCGAGTTGAAACCAAAATTCAAGGATCCCAGGTAGGAGTATGCATTCAGGAATTCGAGAAACACGCGACTCTTGCAGATGCTTTACGCCTCTGAACAACAGTCGGCAATTAGTCTAAACAATTAAGAAACTGAGAAATTGGTCCTCTCAAGGTGACCTGGAACACCGCCGTGAAAAACCTAAGTCATCTCATCGCGTGGGAAACTATGTTACACTCTTTCCAAAAGGTCAAACAAATAATCGTTCCTTTGTTTCGTTGTTCGATTCGTCATTGCCTTTCGGCGGGAAAGCCACGTTCACAGAATGAACTTGACATTGGACGGAAATACCTCCTTTAAATTTAAATGTTTACGTGCGGGAAAACCAAGCCCGATCCATTTTCCTGTAATTAGCTCTACTTAGTTATTTTTTCACCAGCGTAGTCTTGGGATAGAAACTGCCACATCTGTCAATCACAATGTTTACCCAGAATTTGGTTTTCAGTCTACTTTATGCATAGATAAGCTAATCGAGACTGGAACCACAGTTTAATGTGAGATTTGAAGTACTGTGCAGCGTCAACCAATGCTTGCTCATTACTCTTGATTGACTAACCTGTATCCATTGAACTTGGCATTGCAAGCAGAACGATATTTTATTGTCAGTAAATTCTTAACTTCGAATACATAGGTGTTGAAATCTAATTGCAAATACATTACAGGAGCGTATATTCTAGGTTAGACAGGCTATCTACGAAGTCTGAAGCCTAGAGAATAAATATAGAAGAGTAATCGATCAGAAATTGTAAATATAATTATTCATTTCAGTGAGATGATGTTGATTCTGGAGTTGGCAACCTGATTTCTTATGAGTTTGCAACCTCGCTGCCTCTGGCATAGCAACGTGGTTTCTTGAAAACAACCAAATGTGTCTCACCACTTATACACGACGTTTACGTGAGCCTAATCTTCTCCCTTCCTCCATAGTCTAGGACCACATGACAGTGAAATAGCCCAGATCTTGTACTCAGCATACGCCACTATACAAATACACTGGATGGTTTCGAATTTGGACATAAGTATGTAAGATGTCACGTGGATATCATCCACTGCTAATGTAGTGCATAGATGAGACACACTGTTTGATGACGCAATACATGGATAGGAGATTCGTGCTAATGGACGATATTCAGCGAACAACTCCCCCCACAATTCATTGCGCGAAACCACACCCGCCGCCATATTTCCGGCAAACAGATCAGATCTTGATTTGAAAACAAGCCGGGTAAGCATTATGTGTATGGTATTTGCCGAAGTGATTCAAGGTATGATTATAATGATCACGTGAGGATCGTGTACATATAAAAGATTGCAAATTTTCTCGCTGTAATAAGGCTTCTCACACGCTTTCTTTAATCTATCTCCCGGACTTCATGCGCATTCACACTTCCCAAAGTGCGCTGCGTCAAGTTGATTATCATCCATTCTCTGGTGTACTTGTATTATAGGCTAAATCGTATCATTTCGTACATCTATCTTATCTTTGTTGTAGACGAAATGTTAACCAAACGTTCGTATTCAATTGTTAATACTTTAAAGCAGTATAAAAGACGTTGCATAAGAAATGTCCTGTGGACCTAATAGTTGCTTCTTATACTTCATTCATGTTGGCATGAAGATGTCATCTTCTTGTTTCTGTAACTGTTCAAAATTATAAGTCTTCATGTACTTTTTATGCGTTTCGTCTCGAAGTTGTAATGGTCTTGCCAATTTGTTACTTCAGAGTTAATTCTGTTTGCTATTCTCATCTGCTCTTGTAGATTTTCTACTGGAATTGCTTACACAAATAATCTTCCGGTGCGTCTTTATACTCCTCTTTCTTGGTTCTGCTTGTTTGCGTCTACCTAATGGCCTTTTTCATCTTGCCTCAACTACCTCTTAAAACGTGAGAGCACTCGAATCGTCAACCAGAAACTACATGGTATAGCTTCCATAACCTGTACCAGCAGGATATAGGTTCCTCAAGGTCATGAACGTGCGACTTTCGAACCACACATGCTGTTTGCTGCCAAGAGCTGTGACGTCATGCGTGATCATCATTTCTCATTTTTTGTTGTTCTAGATCAGTATTATTATTGGTCACTCCATGAAACAAGTGCTAAGCCCAGTCTTACGGCCATAACGTGTGTGCTTTCCAAATATAATTTGGACAAATCTTCATCTGGAAGAGTATTAACAAAAATAAAATGTTGATCTGTGGTTATTGCCAATCAAGAGCGTTTTAACATGCAACAAAGTGTATCTTCCTTTTTTGAAGAGACTCACGAAAAACCTTTCACCTTAGCATCCAGAGAAGACACGTCGTTGTAAACAAGGTTGCCAAATCTGTCTTCCCCATGCTACAAATGTTCAAGTTATTAATGTAAGTGTCGTAAAGTACAAAGTAACTGTTGATAACATTACTTTTACTGTGAAAACGAACTTTATTACATTTTCTTGTTACTTGTAACTGCATTTTTAGTAACTAGATACTTCCAAACACTGAAAGAAAGAAGGCATAAAGAAGGGAATAAGGAAGAAAGAGTGAGAAAGAGAAAGAACGCTACAAAAATATTTATAAATCTAAAGAATGAGAGATAAATTAAGTGGTTTCCAGTCTGAATTCGAACAGCTTTTCCTCTAAAGCTTCATTTTTTGTAGATTCCTAGCATAAATACCTCACATAACAGCAGCACGATTTAATTTTTACAAATTAGTTTCCAGATGCGAGGAAAGTAGAAACTTTTGCTGGACAAGGCCATCGAGATGCTTTGGAAACCGGTTTCAGTGAAGCCTTATTTTGCTTTTCCCTCCAATTACGATGTATAAAAAAGTGTTGGAAATCTACCACATAATTGCGCGAATGATCTGTTGTTTATAAGCTCCAGAAACTGGTTGTCTGCAAGTGCAATGGATAGCAAACTGAATATGAACAAAATATAATCTTGTGCATTTGTAGATTACGACTGTTAAAATACCCATGATTGAGTGAGTTGTTTAATTTTGCTTCGCTTTTCTGCCACTTTTTGCTAATCGTGAAGATGGTGATAAGGTAACAATCTATTAAATCATTGAAAATGTTTAAGTACAAAGAACTCCAAATTCCAGACATTTAGCCATCACCTTTCCAGACAGGAAATATCTAGACACATCTAAGGAACGTCTTGTCAGACATTGCCGAGCTTCCTTGATCGCCATCGTTGCAAACAGGTGTAAACCATTGCAATCAAGGAAGAGTCTACAGATAACTGAGTCGGCATTATTAGTAAATTCGATCGGAATAAATGTCTGGGAGGACGTGGGTGCGTAGTCAGTCAGTTACGAACATGACAGAGAGAGAGAGAGAGAGAGAGAGAGAGAGAGAGAGAGAGAGAGAGAGAGAGAGAGAGGCAGGAGTACGATTTGGGCGAGAACGTGTTGGAGCGAGTCGCGAATCAGACTCTTTTGTACAGTTACGACCATAACCATTCTTCGCAGAACTTCAGCTACTGTACAGAGACAGGTATACCTTTTCCATTAGCCATGCTTATCCAGTCTTTCGGGGTTTAATACTCAAGTATTGTGTTTTGCCATTCATATATGAGTAATTAGTACCTCTCGCACGTTACCATCAAGCTTACCATGAACAGCGAGTATCCCAATTGTCGAGGATGAATGATGACTGAGTTACTGCAGTAGGGTATCATACGTGGTGGAGGTGCGAGGCATGTTACGATAGTATGAAATGGATGAAGAGACATTCATCAACACATATGGACAACACGAGCCCCCACAGAGGATTTTAATGTCTGTGAGTCCAGACGCCAGAGCCTCGCTAGTCTGCAAAATGCAGTTTAGGGTGTACTACGTGGAAGGGGGTTGGCATTGGGGTGTCTTTAAAAGAGTCCCCTCTTACATCTCAGAGAAAGAGAGAGAGAAAAATTCTAAAAGAGAAACAATGAGAGGGAATGATTGGTGAGATTTCACCAATCGAACGCAGGTTTGTGCATACTGTCATGCCGCTACGGTGTGAAACGTTGCCGCTGATTGGCTCGTTACCAAGAAACACCTGTTCGCTTCGGCGTGAATTCTCCCTTAGAGACAAGATACGTCAAAGATATGGAATGGGCAAGAGTGAGAAATAAACCAAAAAAGAAAAGGACAGAAGATACAAGAGGGAACTGGAGAGAAAATAGGTATAAAGAGAAATATAAAGGGATAGAGAAGGTGAGAAGTAAACAATGATAGAGAGAGAAAGGACGGAGAAAGACATGGAAAGAGCCATAGAAGAGAACAAATAAAGAGAGAGAGAGAAGCTTTAGCTGAAGTAGAAACCAGAAGGAAATATTTATTCCACCCCAGCGAACACTGTTCCACACGTTAGATAGGTACGTTGCACAACATGACTCACGCTGAAACACTCCGTGTACGAAGCGAGTGGCAGAAACTAGGAACTGCTTTTTGCGTTCCCTGTTAAAAATCCCAAAAGAGACCTGTTGCGGTACTCTGGGCGATTGACTTTTTACTTTTTAAGAAGTGCAAGGTCGACAAGTTCAGTATTACAACCGAGGAAGGATTGACCCAATAGAGCCGTTAGAACAAACCGGACAAAATTGAAAGAGGAACCAATAGTACAAGCGTTTAAGTTAATTACTGACGAAGGGGGGGGGGCGAACTACACTTTCTTTAAACGAACCGCACCTTGTTTGTGAATGGGACCTGCGTATATTTTGTTGACCTAAATCGCCAACACCGTCATTTGTAAATAAGGTCTAGTTTCATTGTTGTTATATTGATTTACTCTTTCATTGTTTCTTTGTGGACATATTTCTTCCGCGTTGATCTCCGTGGCGGAGTGGTTAACACACCGCGCTACGACGCCAGGGGTCCCAGGTTCGAATCCCGGCCTGGGCAGGGGTGTTCTTTGCGAGTGTCCCTTCGTCAATTTAATCATATCATGACTTACACTCATCGTCGAGGTTAATCAATAGTAGCATAAAAGCCACGTAAAATAATATAATTTAATCAATCAATCGACATCCCAACTTTGCATTTCTTTGGTTCCAAGAATGAATTTAGTTGAAATTTCTCTGTAATTTCTGGCAAGCGAAGAATCAGTAACGCATATTCAGAATAAATCAGATATATACGTATAGAAAAGCAAACTAATACGAAGAGTAGAAACAGAAGCGATATAAAACGAAATGAAATATCAAAGAGAAAAATAAAGTAGACAAATATAGAACGTGGGGGTGAATAAGGAAGAAAATTAATACTAACTGAAGTTTCAGACCGAAGCAACAATCGAAATTTGTGACTTGGAAACATGGAAGCAAAGTAACAATAACATGTTATTTTTGGAAGCAAAGTAACGGTAAATGGTTACTTTTGGAAGCAAGATAAATGTAACGTAAAAAAAAAGATGAAAATAAATTGAGAGTATTTGAAAATAAGATTATTAAGAAAATATTTGGACCTAAAATGGATGAGGAGACAGGTGAGTGGAGAAGGTTACATAATTTAGAACTACATAATTTGTATTCATGTCCAGATATTATTAGAATGATTAAATCAAGAAGACTTAGGTGGGCAGGCCATGTGGCACGAATGGGAGACGAAAGAAGTTTACAGGATTCTTGTTGGGAAACCTGATGGTAAGAGACCTGTAGGAAGGCCAAGACGAAGATGGAGAGATAACGTTGAGATGGAAGGCCTTTGTTGCTGCAGCCATGAACCTTCGGGTTTAAGAGAGCTGGAGAGTAGGTTAGATAAATGTAACATGTAAGTTTTGGAAACAAAATAACGGTAAACAGTTACTTTTGGAACCAAAGTTAATCGTTAATTTTGGAAGAAACGTACCGGTAGCGGTAACACGTTACTTCTACAAGCAAAAAATAACCGTAAATAGCTACTTTTGCAATCAAAGTAACGGTAAATGGTTAATTTGGAAGCATGATAACGGTAACATGTTAGTTTTGGAAGTAAAGTGACGGTAAATGGTTAATTTTGGAAGCAAGATAACGGTAACATGTTAGTTTTGGAAGCAAAAAAACTGTAAATAGTTACTTTTGAAAACAAAGTAACGTTAAAGGGTTACTTTTGAAAGCAAAGTAATGTTATCGGTCTAACTCTGAAAGTATTCATATTTCATCTTCATTATCGTGACAAACATCTAAGAAGCAGAGATACTTTAGTAAGAAAATACATATAGAAGATACATCTGCTACTCGGGTGCCATGTAATCAATTGGTTGCTAGAACAATAAATACACATACTGGTAACTGGTTCTTTCTAAACAGAACTATTAAAAAGACCTACTTACACTATAACCTCGGGTATTATGTCGCAACAGCGTTGCAAAGCCGACAGCACTACGAACCAGCACGTTGTCGCAATCTGTACATGATCTTGAAGTTCCGATGCTGCTAAACACTGCTGGAAGATCAACGTCTGTCGCAAGACGCGCTAAAGACAAGCAACAGCTTAGACTGAATCCAGCGACTCTCAAAGTGGACAAAACAAAGGGAAGAATGCTTAAAACAAAAGCCCGAAAGGAATGACCTTCACTCTTCGAAGCAGTTTTCTGCACCAATACACTACACGTTGGGGCTTGGGAAAAACCACATTTCCCAGTGTGTTTCAAAGAGTACTGGCCTCTCCCCTGGGCAAGTTTCAGAGTTTGCGAAGACCAGTTTCTTTGACGTCATTCGTGGCCGCGGCAAATATGCTTGGAAGGAAGCGACCTAGGCAAAGGTAACATACGTTGGTGTCAGGGCCTTTTTTTTTGTTTTGTTGTTTTGGTTCTTCATGCTTGCAGAATATAATTATGGTGCATAAGACTTCCGTCTACCTAAGTCCAAAGTCGCACACCGAAACCAATGTTGCCAGGGAACTTCCACATAATTACCTCCAACAGTTTTCTTGATAGTTACAACTCTGAAAACTTATTGCGAATTGTTTCGCTACACTAATTAAATAACTATAGTTAGTTTTAGACGTAGTCATCGAGGTGATCACTTACTTTTATACTTCAAGGTGGAGAAATCCCCACTTACTCTTCTGATAACTTATTATTAGTTTTAGAAGAGTCGGAGGTGATCGACTAAATTTAGATGTCCCGAAGACTGATCACTAGACTGCAATTTTGATGCTCCATAAAAAAAAATCAATAATGCCATAAAAACAACAGAAACGACCTATAAAATGTTCGCAATGTTCTCTTTCAACAAGCTTCCGTTTTTATTTCCCCAGCCCTGCATCGCAATGCGCTACTAACAACATATGTAAGTTGTCAAAGCAAAATGACTATTGATTGTCTCTTAACAAAGACTTGAACACTGAAAATCTTCTTTTCATCTCTACCGATACTATACTAGGGAAGCATACTTAAAGCTAACTGTGTCACCAACTTACAAATCCTCTGGTAGCTCTCTAATGGAACAATTTCCTTCAGACGAAACATCCGCAATTGAACACAACACACTAATTTTGTTCAAGACCACAATAATTTTCTTGACTACTTCCTTTCAGTTTGTCTCGATTTCTTTACTGCCTTTATTTGAAGAAAATGTTTCCTCAAAATTTCTGGGAGTGGCTGTAGCCTCATAAGCTTCTACCAACGTACAGTGGGATCCATGAGTATTACCGTGCAAATTGTCCATCACCATGTTCGTGCTCTTTATTTGACCCAATAAGAGTTTCAAGAATTAAAAGAAAACTCAAAACAAGCTGTTAACAACTTCTGTACCAGCATACCAAAAAATCCATCGCTTAAAAACACATAGGATGTAAGAGAAAAGTTAATGAAAATAGTCATGGACAATTTGCCGAGCAATACTAGTGGATCCCACTATATGCCAGTGGTTTTACACAAAATCTTACGATCACTTCTGCACGGTAGAAAGCATAATGGTTACTGCATTGTGCTTGTTCATCTACATTATATTGAAATCTAAATGCATAAATCTTCATTCTTAATACACTCAAGCCATTACTACAAGAACTAAAACGAGTTATGATCATGGACGAACAAATGATTGAACGACATGAACATTTAACACAGACTATTGCTGTTCCTGCAAGTTCACAGATTATAACTGTCCTATAAATTACTAGTCTCTACATTTACGTTCGAATGTTCAATCAGAGCCATCTCTTGATCAAGCGTTTATTCAAAAGAGCTTCACCCAAAAAAGGGTCTAAAAATTTATAAAATGCGGAAAAGAATAACATTTTTCAGTCTTACTTTCCTAATACCGCAACATTGAAGATTGCCCATTTCAAGACATGCGCGTTTCCCATGCGTAAAGAGGATGGATAGCAGTTTCCTCTCTTCGCGTGTTTGACCACAGAGAGGAGTTTTTTTTCTCAAACAGAAGGCTAAGTACTTACGCTCGGCTCAAGGTCGTCTTTTCATGGACAATGTGCTAATCGCCACTTCCAACCAGGTCATATGTAATGGCGAGGCAAAGATTTTTAATTTCTCTTTTTTAACTAGTTGCAGAGGTTGTTCATTGGCTGGCTGTTAATGTTCTGGGCAGATGGAATGATTGCGATTGAGCCCTTAAAAGAATAGATTTACTGCATGGTCCTATCAGTGAATCTCATCTTTATAAGCGCTGTAGATACCGATGCAGAAGAGTCTGGGGTTTTTGTTTTAAGCCATTTTTATACACAGGAAGGGTAATCGAGACTGGGCCTTCAGTTTAAAGTGGGAAACGAACCACTATGTGCTTCCACCGGGTATCGGACCAGGGACTCCTAGATTACAAGACAGCAACGCTAGGTGGAAGAGGAAATTGAGACAGAAGGCTGACAAGACTTCTAAAAATGAACGTCGCCTTTCTACCTCTGCAGGCAAATCGTGGCGCTGAGGATGATTAAATCAAACTGTTGCAGGGACGCAACAAAGTAACATCCCTGACCAGTCCAGAGCCCGATTTCGAGATGGTAAGCCGAGCGCTCGGAGCAGGTTCTTTCCAGGATAAAGTCCACTTTATGCACAGATAGGCTAATCGGGGCTGGGCCTACAAAAGGAATCCAATCCACTATGCACCAAAGTACCACGGGACCTGTCGATTGCAAGGTGACGACATTGACACTACTGCAACGGAGCATGTCCTTTGCGAGTGCTCCTTCATCAACTCATCCTTATCGTTGCGATTATTCAAAGATAGATTAAAGCGGTGTTGATGATTGATTGAATGAATTAGGTTATTTATGTCGCTTTCCTGCCACTTTTAGATAATAGCGACGATGAGGATGAGTGATGATGTGTTAAAAATGATGAAGGGACACTCACAAAGGACACTCATGCCAAGCCCGGGATTCGAATCCAGGATCCCTGGCGTCGTAGCGCGCTGTGGCAATCACAACGGCATGGAACGTCACAGTGATAACAATGAACGAAAACCACGAGAAAAAAGTCAGTCACCAATGCTTACTTTAGCCGAACCTCTTCCTGAAAGGAACTCCTAAATACAAGTGGACAGGTGACCAATTTAACCGGAGTGTCTTCGGTGAAAACGGTATTGTCATGACAGATACTTGTAAACACTTTTTTTTCCAGTGAAAAAGTGTTACAGGGTAGACACTATATAGGTTGAAGGAACGCTCACTTACACACGGAAACATAAATCTCCACGTGCGTTGTGCAACTGAGGTTGTTCAACGACGTTGTTTTGCACAATCACGCACTTGCACATGTAGTACACACTCGTGCTGCATGTCCCCCCTCCCCCTGCCGAAGTGAGCATATGCGAATATGTCACCCTGAGGCTCAGCAATGTAGCTGCAATGGCCATCGCTACTGAATGGATGACTGCCTCTCCGATGGCGTAGTGATAAATTCGCCACCTTGTAATCACGGGGTCCTGGGTTCGATACCCAGTGGACCTGATCGAACTTTAAACTTTAGGTTCAGTTGCAAATTAACCTACATGTGCATAAAGTGGACTTCAAACAAAAAACAAAATTCTCTTGCCCAGCTAGTAAATATTCTGAGTGGCAATTTTTTAGAATTATTTAAAACAGAGTAAGATTCGCACGAACACAGGAGGATAAAGATAGAAAACAGATTAGGAAAGAAAGAACTGTAGAAACAGAGGAAAAGACAGAGAGGAAGAAAAAGAAACAGAGGATAAGGTGATAAAGAAAGAGAAATAGAGAGATGGGGTGGAAGACAAAATTCAAGAGAGCGAAAATGACCGAAAACAGAGGAACAAAATCAAACTTGGAAGCAGACGAAAAGATAGAGAGAAAGGAGAAGAAAAATGTTTGATTTGGTTTATTTTACTTCTCTCTTCTGCCGTTTTTGGATAATAATCGCGAAGATGAGTATGAGTGATAATATGATTAAATCGATACACTCCAAAATAACACCGATGACTGGCCCGGGATTCGAATCCTTGCCCCCTGAGGGAAGAATAAATGAATAAAACAGATATGGAGAACAGAAAAAGAAAGAAACAAAGGGGCAGAGGAAAAGAGGATAGACGCACACAGGGAGATAAATACAGAGAGATGGGTGATAGACGAAATTCAAGAGAGCGAAAGTGACTGAAAATAGAGGAAAAGAAAGAGAGAGGAAATGGAGAAAAAATGAATGAGAAATGTATGGAGAAACAAGAAGAAGGGGAAAAGAGAGAGTTTAAAAAAAGGACAAACGCAGAGAGAGGGGGAGGAGGATGAGAGAGAAAACTAAATATAGTGATAGAAAACAGAAGAAGAACGAAAGAATTATAGAGACAGGAAAAGAAAGAAAGAGGAAGATATGGAAAACAGGGAAGCAAGAGAGATGCAGAAAGAAATAGAAGTAAAAATAGATAAAGATTGATTGATTGATTTGGTTCATTTTACTTCGCTTTTATGCCACCGTTGGCTAATTCCGAAGATAAGGATAAGTGATGATATGGTGAACTTGATGAAGGAACACTCACAAAGAACACCCATGCCCAGGCCGGGATTCGAACCCGTGACACGTGAAAAGAGAGAAAGAGCGTCACAATCTTAGCAAAAGCCACCAAAACAGAACGTCCCAGAACGACATTGGTACTATCGCGTCGCCAGCCGCAGTGCGCGTCGAAAGACAAAATTTCATAGTATTGGTCAAGTGCGCACATATCTGCGCCCCATCAGTACGCACGCGCTTGCTGCAGAAAATATCTCAGGGACAACCGACAGATGGCGACGTTATACCAAATCTTCAATACGTCAATTGCAAACACAACCCTCTTGTCCTCCCATCAACGCTTCAATGGGTAAACAAGAATCACTGACACACTTTTTCGCATTGTTCTCTCCACCGTTGCAGAAAGAAGCTGCTTATTCATAGGTAAGTGTCAAGGGTACATCGAGTGGATAGCCAACCATAAGGAACTCGCCATTTACACGGTAGGCGTGCTGTGCATCTTAATCGACGTTTGTGCTTTGTTTTCTAACCGACGATGCAGTTGAATGTCATAACCCCTCTTCTCAAGTTTCATTGAGATTACACCGTGAAATCGTCAGTTCCTTTTCTTTATGGCTTCTACACAGTTCTAGTGCTCCGTATTATCACGTTCAGTACCACAGTTGGGCGATGCGAAGTATGGAATTAGCATTCGAATGTGTTCTGCTTATTTTCCCCGATAACTGTTCTGGATTCGTAGTTTCCGTTCTGCAGCTGATCAGGTACAGAATCAGGATCAGACAGGGACTGCCGTGACGCCCCTAATGCACGTAAAATGATCGTTAACATTCCGGCACTCGGGCTGTTGTAAAAAGTACAACAATATATAAATTTTAAAAGCTTGGTCACCAACAATGGATTCCAACAACGAATTCGTTTGTTGGTCCTAACTCATAGTTACTGCTAAATGTGTGGTTTTATTAGTCACTCGTTTAGTTGCAACAGAAGAATGAAGGAGCGAATGTGTGTCTGTTGTACTTTTTACAACGCGTGTAGTCTTGCGTTCTTTTTTCAATTCCATCACCAAGAGTTGGATTGATTGATTGGATTGATTTGTTGTTTTAAGTCCACTTTATGCACAGTAAGGCTAATCGGGATTGGACCTACAGTTTAAAGTTGGATCCGAACTACTATATGCCTCCACCGGGAATCGAACCCGGGACCCCTTGATTACAAGGCGACGACGCCATCCCCAAGAGTAAATTGCTTTAGATACAATGTCATTAATGAATGAATTAGTCAATGAATTAGTATAAAAAGCATTAATAAATATGAAGAAAATTAAGAAACTACTTTATTGAAGAATTACAATTGTATGACTGAAAATAGTGAGTGTTGTAAAAAATACAACGCGCCAATACTCATGTGACAGATATAAGCAAGCGCGAGTGCCGGAAGATTAATATAATCGAAAACTGTAACAAATCATTACATATTGGCCTTTGATGCGTGAACTACAACAAAACTCTTTTGTGTCTTATCACTAGGATGATAGACACTAAAGGCTCTAAAAAATAGGCCTTAAAATTGACGGGCATCTACATGCATTCCATCATTAGGCACTCAGAAACCAATTATCTTCGCACTAAACACTTATGATTAAAATAGGCAACTCCAGATTGATTGATTGATTCGGTTTATTTTCCTTCGCTTTTCTGCCACTTTTGGCTAACCGCGAAGATGAGGATCACCGATATGATAAAATTGATGATGGGACGAAGAACGCCAATGCCCAGGACAGGATTCGAACCCGAGGCATCTGCCGTCGTAACCACTTCGCCACGTAGGTCGGCATAGCAACAATAGACAGCAAAACATGGTGTATTCTTTTCAGAAATGGCTTGAAATGGATTTATCCAATGGTTTACATTCTCTGTATGTGGAGTGCTGCATCCTTCACATGGAACCTCTCTAACTAAATGAGGGGTTAGAGCACAATTTATGCATAATACAATAGCGCAAAACGATAAAATCGAGAGACATGTTTAAAAGAAAGAAAAGAAACTCGAAATCCAACCAAAATTTTTTCATCTTAGGCACTCAAATAGGCACTTCTAACAAAAATAGGCAAAAACAGGCACTATAAACTCATGTATTCCTATAAGCAATAGACTACTCATTGCCGACCTCCGTGGCGGAGTGGTTAGCACAGCGCATTACAACGTCAGCGGTCCAGATTTCAAATCCTTCATAAATTTAAACATATCATCACCCATCCTCATCTTCGCAATTAGCCGAAAGGGGCAGAAAAGCGAAGTAAAATGAACCAAATCCATCAATCATTATTCTCATCGTCGCGATAAGCAAAAAATTGAAGATATCAACGCAAAATAAGAAACATGCGATACGATCATACTTTCGACGTAAACTGTTAGATATCTTTAATACTTACAACACGCACGTAGAACACGGGAACTATTCCAAACTTATAAGACAAATTACGATGTGAAATAGTAAACCTTGAAATAACTCCGAACACAGAACTTAACGCTGAGAAATAAATGTACAGTCAGCACTGTATTAATTCATATCTCACGCTCGCACCTTTCTTCCATTTCTCGTATTAATGCGCGAAACTTTTTGTGTTACTTATTTTCGCAAATGAGTAATTTTCACGCTCTGTGTGCAACATATGTGTACCTTTCTCCTCAGGACGTTGGCCCCACGGTTCGATCCTAGGCGGAAAATCCCATGTTGACTGAAACGCTCATATAGTGCTTAAGTAAATAGGTCACGATTTGAGCAATGCATGCATATTTCTTTTAATTCAGGAAATTTCATGTTTTTTTCACACTATGCAACCACGTTGCAAGCTCATTTGGTTCCAGTTGGCGAACTTACTCTACAGAAATGTTAATATTTCTTGAATATTTCTCACGCTCAGCTCTGGGATTGATGTGTGTAAGATTGCTTGTCAGATAGAAGGCCTCCGTGGTGTACTGGTTAACGTAGCAGGTCCGAAACTAAGGATTCTGTGTTTGATTCGCAGATAAGACAAAGCTAATTTATTTGACAAATATCTAACGATTGATTGGTTGATTTGGTTTATTATTCTTCGCGTTTCGCCACTTTCGCTAATCGCGACGTGAGTGACGATATGATGAAATTGACACTCACAAAATAACACTTATACGCAGACCGGGATTCGTAACCGGAACACATGGCGTCGTAGCGCGCTGTGCTAACTACTCCACCACGAAAATATCTCATAATGTTTACTAGCATGCTGCAGATGCTCCAACATTATGAAAATATAAAGAAATATTTATTTGGATTTGGCTCAGTGATTGAATTAGATTTTTACGTCTCTTTTCTGTAACTTATAGCTGATCGGGACGATGAGTGATGATATGATGAAGGAACACTCAGAAAGAACACAAATGCCCCAAGGCTGACTTTCTTGTAAGCCGTCCAAAATTCAACCTCATGAAGGGACGAGTGCATCACTGCGCGGAAAGATGGAATTTCCATCCCGTGCAAGCCAAACAACAACAGAAATTGCTCGAAGTTATTTGCTTAATGGTAACATTATGTAACTACAATTCTCTACAAATTAAGTTTAATAATTATATATGTAAGTTCCTTAACACTTGATGTTTACATAACTTTGCTACCTAAGGAACAGCCGCCGTTGCACGAAAGGACAGTCACAAATACACAAGGGCAACAACACACCAGCACACTAGTCCCACGCATGATTATCTTGGCCATGAGTCCAGACGCCAGAGTTTCACTAGGAAGGACGGCGCTCCAGGCGAGCTAGGGGGGCTGAAGTTGCCCCGAAATAATCTCAGTCCCCTTTATACCCCCTCCCAGATTTTTATAGTACGGCAGAAAACAAAAAAAACTGGATGTTTTCTTGCATAACATTTTCCATTATAATTTTCGAGTACATTTTTTACTAGCCAATCATGAGTCGCAAAACTTGCTACGAAATTGACATGATACTCTCCTGAATGCAAGTCGATGCATTCAGTGAGATTGTTGGAAGTTCAATCGGTGGCGAAGAATATATGCATATACAGTGGGATCCATGAGTATTACCGTGCAAATTGTGCATGACTATTTTAATTAATTTTTCTCTTACATCCTATAAGCGATGGATCTTTATGTATGCTGGTGCAGAAGTTGTCAACAGATTGATTTTAGTTTTCTTTTATTCTGGAAGCTCTTGTTGGGTCAAATAACGTGCAGGAACATGGTGATGGACAATTTGCATGGTAATACTCATGGATCCCACTGTACAGCTAAATGTGTACAATTATTAGCCTCTATAGATCGTATCATGTTTTGGAAATGTGTGAAAGTGTGAAAAATGAAGACCTCCAAATGAACCGTCAAGTTTGTTTACTGTTTGTTCGTTCCTCATTCGAGTACCGGCAATAGCATGCGTGTTAGCGATTTTCTCTCATTAGTTTCATCGTTATATGCCAGTAATATAAACTAACTAACTAACTAACTCTCTAGCCTTTTTAAAACCCGAAGGTTCATGGCTGCAGCAACACAGGCCTTCCATCTGTCCCTATCTTGAGCAAGATCTATATACTCTTTTTCATCCCTACCGATTTCCTTTAGGTCCATCTCAACGTTGTCCTCCATCTTCGTCTTGGCCTTCCTACAGGTCTCTTACCATCAGGTTTCCCAACAAGAATCCTGTGAACTCCTCTCTCCTCTCCCATCCGTGCCACATGGCCTGCCCACCTAAGTCTTCTCGATTTAATTATTCTAATAATATCTGGACATGAATACAAATTATGTAGTTCTAAATTATGTAACCTTCTCCACTCACCTGTCTCCTCATCCCTTTTAGGTCCAAAGATTTTCCTAAGGATCTTATTTTCAAATACTCTCAATTTATGTTCCTCTTTCAATGTAAGGGACCAAGTTTCACATCCATATAATACTACAGGCAAAATTACTGTTTTGCATATTTTAACTTTTAGTTTCTTAGATATAAACGGGAAGACAAAAGATTATGAATAGAAAAGTAACATGCATTTCCTGAATTATGACTACTTTTTATTTCCTCTTTAATATAATTTTCATTTGTTAATATTACTCCTACGTTTTTGAATTTGGAAACTGGTTCAAACGAGTTGTTATCAATAATTAGATTTTGATTATTACGTAACACTTGGTTTCGGCCTGTAAGCATATATTTCGTTTTCTCTTTGTTAACTTCCAAACCTATCTCTTTAGCAGTTTTGAAAAATATTTTAGCATTATTCTTAATTGTATTTATATCATCCCCTAATAAGTCTAAATCATCTGATATGCTAACAACTGAGTCACACCATTTAATTTTAGTCCTTCGTTAGTTTCTTTTACCTTCCTAACAGCATATTTTAAGGCAAAATTAAAGAGCAATGGAGATAATGCATCTCCTTGTTTTAACCCATCATGAATTGTAAATTTGTCAGACACATTAATATCCACACGAATTTTAATTTCTGTTTCATTGGTGCATACTTTTATCATACTAACAAGCTTCTTAGATATTCCAAACTCGACTAATATATTATATAATTTATCTCTTTTGACCGAATTATATATATTCCAACTTTTTTTCAAGTGTCTGTCTAATGTGAAAAATTTGATCTGTTACGTTTAAATCCACATTGATAATCACCTATAATTTCATTAGCATATGAGATTAGTCTTGTTAAAAGAATGTTAGATAATATTTTATATGTTGTTGAGAGTAGAGAAATTCCGCTGTAATTATTTCAGTTCATTTTATCACCTTTCTTAAACACAGGAACAATTATGGATTCTTTGCACTGTTGAGGGATTTCTTATTTATTCCATATTAAACAAATTAATTTATGAATTTCACATATTATCGAATTTCCACCATATTTAATTAACTCAGCTGGTATTAAATAAATGCCAGGTGCTTTGTTATTCTTTAGCCTTTTATTAGCATCTTTAACTTCAGTCAAGTTAGGTTCTTGAACTAAAGGTTCTGCTGTGTAGACTTCATTTACTTCTGATTTATCTCCTACATGAACATTTAAAAGATCATTAAAGTAGTTATTCCATCTACTTAGAATATCGCTGGGGTCAGCTAGAAAATCACCGTCTTTATCTTTTATAAGTTTATTTTAGGTTGCCACCCCTTTCTAAATTCATTTACACCTTTATATAAATCTCTGATATTTTTGTTTTTGCTGTTTGTTTCAATTTCGTTAATTTTACTTTTCAAGTAATCTCCTTTTTTTTTTACTTCTAAACGTCCGGTTAACTTCTCGCTTTATTATATTCTAATTGCTTAGATTTGTATCATCAAAGTTATTTAACCACCTAAGTCTAGCCTCATTTCTTATTTCTATTAGATTATGACATTCATTATCAAACCATGGCTTACGTTTTCTTGGTTTATGGTATCCTATACTTTCTTTAGCGGCTGATTCTATTGCATTACGTATGTGCTCCCAATTCTTATTTACGTCTGTTTCATTTATATTTTCATAATAAGTTAATAAACTAAATCAATCATTCACATAAACCTTAAATCCAATCCCGTTTACCTTATGTGTCCATAAGGTGAACTTAGAAAACTCAATTCAAGTGTTCTTGCTAGAGTATTAGGATTTTTTCCCCGGATGACTGACGATAATCTGCTTCTTGAAACATGCCAACCCTGCATCGTAGGCCTACCAGTACGCACTTTTATTTTAGACACTGGTTCATTGCTATTCACGGCGGTTGTAGCCTCGTAATACACGGAAGGAAAGATCCCATAAACGATCGGATTTTATTGGCCGTGCGTCATTCCGATCACGACGGACATGTGCGGCTGCCTGCCTCACGTGGTCGGTGGAGTCCTTGAGACGACCAATGTGTTTCCAGTTCAAGGGACATTCTCTCGCAGAGGTCCGCGCTTTGTTCGTTGCAGAATATAAACTGCCCTCTTAACGCTCTCGATGTTTTCATATGGTTATTTCGTTGTTTTGTCTTGTTATCTCTAGTTATTTTTATTTCCATCATTCTATTTTTCTACTATATTTGAATTCTTCTTATTTTCTCTTATTATTTATTTATTTTCTTATTTTATGTCTATTTCATTTCTTATAATCTGCCGATCTATTTGCCGAAGTGTTTAACAGCGTTACAACGTCAGGGGTCCAGGGTTCGAATCCTCGCCTGGTCAGGGGTGCACTTTGTGAGTGTCCCTTCCCCTTTATAATTTCATCACTCATCCCCATCATCGCGATTAGCCAAAAGTGGCAGAAAAGCGACGATTAATAACAAAAAATAAATAAATAAAACTCCTAGTCATTTAAAGGGCTCGGGTGAAAAACATAGTAAGTTACATTTTGGTCATTTTTTATTAGAAAGTAAAATGTGCCATTCTTCAATTTTCGAGAGAAATTGCCATGTCATACAAATTGCATTGGACTCAGTGAAGCCTTCTGAAATTGGTAAACACAACACGAAAACAATTTATCTACAGTGTAGCCTGTAATATCCTTTTCTCTTAATGCACTCAGAAATGACCAAAATGTCACTTATTCATTTCATTTTTATTTGTCTTATTTCACAACGTATTTTCTGCCGCTTTTTGCTAATCGCGAAGATGTGGATGATTGGTGATATCGATGAAAGAAACATAAACCTACATTACAGCTGTGGAACCTCAATTATGAGGTGTACAGCTGCGAGTGTCTGTGGGCGAAATATCACCAGAATTAATACATAGGAAGGGAACTATTTCTTACAAGGCACGTGTCTTAGTTTGGCAAGAGATCCAGAGTAGTAATACATGACGAATCTCTTAAAAACTACACAACAGAAACTTCTTGCATGTACGCGTAAAATACGGAAACGAACATGAGGAAAATATACACTAGAACCCATTTATCATTACCTAGGTATATGTGTATGTGTCTGTTAAGTGAGCATGCAACAACATTAAGTAAACACTTGTATAACAAAAGAGAAAACATGTGTTGAACTCATATTTCATAACCGGAGAGCGTTTTCTTCTTCCATTTCCTTGGGTTCGATAAAAAAAATACACTTTCAAGTAATTGGTGCGTGTGAAGTAATTCCCTTACGCCCCAAATCGTCGAAGTTGAAGCAGGTGGTTCTGGTTGAAAGAGTGAAAACTTGAGTTGTCCTTAACCTTGGATTGTGGCAAGTATAAAAAAGTGGGGGGGAGGAAAGAGAATACGCAATACGCACTGGCTAAGCTTCTGGAATTATGTAGGTTAAAGTGTGGCTTCAAGTAATGAACATGCCTGTATTTTTACGACTTTCACTTTCGCCAAGTCGTCGACAGGTTGCGGGAAGAGAAGGCCGAGGAAAACGTGCTACTTGTATCAACACTCGAGAAAAGTGCAAGTAACGATTCGATGTATCGCTGTGAAGGTCGTGGATTTGTGTCGATGTGCATCCGAAAATCTTGTAAACAAGCAATGGATTAGCAGATGACGCGACTGTTCTTAATCCTTTGCATGTTTGATGAACCAGGATGAACGAACAATTTAACATGCTAACGTAAGAACAACCCGGATGAATGAACAATTAAACATCCTAGCGCAAAAGACAAGTCGGCTGAACGAACAATTGAGCATCCTAGCGTACAGTCACAAACACTTCTGGGTTGTAACAATTCCATCGATTCTTAATACGATTACTACAACCCAGAAGTGTCCGTGAATGTACAACCAACAGCGAAGATAATAGTAGGCAAATTGGCCATCAATATTTTTTTTTCTTAAACTAAAACTAGTTTACTTTTAAAAATTAATTTGCGATTTCTCCGACTTACACTAGTGTGTAAGTGTCCGTTTACACTAACATTTAAAGCCTCCCCGATGGCACAGTGGTAATCACCTTGTAATGAAGGGGTCCCGGATTCGATACCCGGTGGATGCACATAATGGTTCGGATCCCACTTTAAACTGTAGGTCCAGTCCCGATTAGTTTTACTGCGCATAAAGTGGACTTAAAACACCAAATAAATCAATCAATAAACCGATAGAAAAAATAGCAACACAATACAAAACATTACTAAGATTAAACAGAAACCAGTTTCACTTACTGACAACGATTCAAACGCCCTCTACAAATCTTTGTGTGGTATGTACAAAAGACTGGACTTCGCTGCCTGTTGGTTGTATTTTACTTCGTCAAAAGTACATTTCAGAGGACACTACACTTTCGGTAATAGGGGGATAATTCAACTCGTACGATTAATTTCGGGCTGGGAATTCTTTAACAACCACTGCCCTGTGACACTGAGCATTATCGTTGGAGCACTAACCAATTGTCTAGTTCAGACTTCCGAGGCGTGACACCGTAATTTGGTTTCATAATCGATCGCGAGTCTAACGATAGAACCCGCCAGTCATAGTTTCAACCTCCGGAACAAATTGGTAAATAATACCTTTACTGACGTAAAGACAAACAAAATTGCCCTTACCGAAAATTTGAAGTCACATTGATAAATTGTCAACTTTTATTCTGCGTTTGGATCTTTTGTGACCGGATCATGAGAAAAGATCATGGGGAAAATGCGTCGTTTCATTGTGCGTAACAATGGAATTCGTGAATTTTATATTATCCACATGATCAGTTGTCTTTTATGAATTTGACATTCGCTCATTGATTCACAGCGATGTTACGACACTCTTCGACTTACTTCACAACATGGCGATGTATCTCCCAGCGATGCCTAGAGTCAAGTCATGTTAACCAGGCTGTAGACCATACTATGCTGTGTTACTTAGATTAGGAACTGCTTGGTCGAGTTTGGGGATAAATAGGAGATGCTTGCATGGTTGAACATGGACACAATGAAGCAGTTTGGAGAAATTTCCCTAGCTGGGGGTATGCTTTACTCACATTTCTTATCTGGGGGCCTACTGTGTCCCCCCTTCTACCTCCAGCACTAACAGTATGTTATAATTATATAGGCCTCCGCGATAGCGCAGTGGTACGTCGTCGCCTTGTAATCAAGGGGTCCCATGTTCGATACTCGGTGGAGGCACATAGTGGTTCGGATCCCACTTTAAATTGTAGGTCCAGTCTCGATTAACCTTACTGCGCATAAAGTGGACTTAAAACACCAAATGAACAGCATTTATTTATTTATTTTACTTCGCTTTTTTGCCACTTTAAGCTAATCGCGAAGATGAGAATGAGTGATGATACAATTAAATTGATGAAGGGCTACTCACAAACACCCATGCCGGGATTCCAACCCCTGGATCCCTGGCGTCGTAGCGCGCTGTGCTAACCACTCCGCCACGGAGGCCAGCTAACGATATGTTACGAATGCATTTACGTAGGGAATTCATGGGGTGTACGGTTGATTCATTGTAATTCATTTGGTTTATTTTACATCACTTTTATGCCACTTTTGGCTAGTCGTGAATATGAAAATGAATGTTGAAATGAGGAAATTCGTGATACTCAGAAGGAACACCCAAATACAGGCCGGTATCCCTGGAGTCGTAGCGGGCTGTGCTAACCGCTCCGGCACGGAGTGTAAGAAGTGACCCTTTGTTGAGAGCCCCAAATGTCAACCTCACTTTCACGTAGTACACTCTGAACTGTATACTGGAGACTAACGAGGCTCTGGCGTCTGGACTCAGCCAGTATAATTCTTTGTGAGGCTTGCGTTGTATCTATTTGTGTTTTTGATTGTCCCTCGGTCAATTTCATCTTATCACCACCCATCCTCATCTACACGATTAGCCAAAGGTGCCAGATAAGCGAATTAAAATAAAATCAAATCTATCAGTAAGGGCTTCAGTCTCATGACTTAATTTGTCGAACTGTGCTTAACATCCTCCGCCGAGTTTAACAATAAAGAAACGTATAATTTTTAGACTTTATAACGATATCTTCTTGTCAGATTGGTGGAATAAGTAACGAGCGGGGAGGGGGTGGAAATACTCAGACTGAACAACTATATTCGAAAGATACATGAACAAGGGAAACGGTAACACGGAGAAGAAAGTGAACTGATGAAAGCAAAAATGCTAAAAAGAAGAAAAATAGGAACTACAGAAATATGAATAACACGCTACGAATTCACTGGCCATAGGTTCAAATCCTTTGTATTTATTCCCTCATTCATTGATTGATTGATTTGATTTATTTTGCTTCGCTTTTTGTGCAACTTTTGGATAATTTGCCAAGATGGTGATGAGTGATGAAATTAATGAATGGACACTCACAAACATCCATGCCCAGGCAGAGATTCGAACCCGGAGCCCCTGGCCCCTCATTCATTGGATTTATTTGTCATTCATCCAGATTGTCACTATTAACTTATAAAGGTAGAGAAATTATTCCAATAACCAATAAAAATACATTTAAAAAAACCTTCAATGTATAAGAGAAAATATCCTCTTATCTAAAAACCTTTCTTAAGAGTTAAAAAAAGATGTGTAAAAAGTTCCTTGAGAAAGATTAAAAGTGCAAGGTTGAAGAACAACATGCACAGGACAACACAACTTATTAAAAAGTATAACTATACTAAAACTTTCTCACAGACACTAGAAGAGACTTGATATGCTCAGAAAGTTAATGACATTTCTTAGAACCCTGTCGTCAACGACTGGTTATGAGTTGGTGTTTTTAGTCGACTTTATGTACAGTAAGGCCAATCGGGACTGGACCTACAGGTTAAAGTGGAATCCGAACCACTATGTGCCTCCATCGGGTATCGAACCGCGACCTCTTCTTACAAGGCGACGACGCTACCACTGCGCGAAAGGGGAGGACAACTGGGAATGAGAAATAGCATTAACAAGACACAACAACTGAAAGAAATAAAATACGTGATTTACATATAAAATTATAAAAAAGACTAGAACATAGAAAGATATGAAAATAAGTGGATATATTAACACTAACGCAGTAAAATATGGTAAACGAGAAAGGGAAATAATACGAATAAGAAAAATGTAAGCGAAAAGAAAGGTTACGTATTCCATAAGGAAACTAATAAAGAGAAAGATAATATTACAAGATGTAATAAGTGGAAATGAAAGGACAAGTTATGGACGAGGATAGAATGATCAGCTGTGAGAAAAGGAGACGATATGAAACAAAAAACTTTACAAGAAACGACAGGTAGTAAGGAAGCTATTAAAGTGAAAGATAATTACGGAAAGAGTAACGTCTGCAGAGAGACCAGGCATGGATGAGGTAAGTGGTACCTGAAGAAAGAATATGCAAACTCATGAAGGCAAAGAGAAATTAATTGAAAAGAAATGTAAGGCACTGAGGAAAATGATAGAGAAACAGATTGAGTAACGGCCAAGCAATGAATTAACGAAAGTAGTCAATGGCAAAGAAGGGTGAGAGATGATGGAAACAATGAGGAATAAGCAAGACATATGGAAGGAAACCGTACAGCAGGAACCAAGGGAAGAAGTAATTATAATAGCAGATCAAATTTCGACAGTCCGTTCGGAATTCATTGGTTTGGTTTACTATACTTCGCCACTTTTAATCTCGACGGTGAGGATGAGTAATGAAATTGATATAGGGACACTCGCAAGGAACACTCATGCCCAGGCCGGGATTCGAACGAAGTTGAACGATTTAAACCCTGGTAAAGAATATATATTTTCCCTCGTTTCACATAATCAGAGTTAACGTGAAAAATGTCCTGCAGTTTGATATTTATATGCCTGCACGAGCTAAATTCGTGAATATGGAAACTTTCCGCTGAGAGACTTCAGTGAAATCGTCAAAGCTTGAAGTGGAAATTGTTAGCTGGTGGGAAGGGGGAGGGTGAGCTTGCAGGCTATCTGGGAGGATGCTCCTGTGGATAAATATAGGAATAGTGAGACAGCTGGGGGTAGAGTTAACAAAGTTTGTTTTAGATCCTATGCACACACGGAGTTACAGATTAAAGTGGAGTCCGAACAGCTGTGCAATGTCGATACATTAATTTGGTTTAATTTACTTCACTTTTCTGCCACTTTTGAATAATCTGTAAGTTGAGGATGACTGATGATATGATGAAATTGATTAAGGGACACTCACAAAACACCCATGTCCAGACTGAGATTCGAATCCGGGATTCCTGCTGCACTGTGTAATGTGTCTCCACTGGTGCTCGAATCTGTCCCTTGATTACAAGGCGACAGCCTCACCACTACATCAACGGGGAGTCAGAGATGAATTTTGAAGCTCGATTTATATAGGATACGTTATTCGGTTCTGCACGGTGGGTCCACATAGAAGGAATCGCCGCCATTCATCACTCATTCTTCTAAGAAAAAAGTGAAAAATGTATAACCGTTGCGGAGTAGTTAGCATAGCGTGTCCCTTCATGAATTTCATCATACCATCACTCATCATGTTCGCGATTAGCCAAAAGTGGCAGAAAAGCGATGTAAAATAAACCAAATCAATCTGAGTTTACAAAGTTTGAAAAATCACGGTAAATTCTTTGACAGCACGAACGAGCGAGGAGCTACCTGTCACACCACTAGTTGATATCTCTCGTTCGGTAAAAACAAAACACTGCTTTATCCTGGGACTATTTGGCGTTCAAGATA